>NC_082706.1:54704504-55397657 GCF_030144855.1 Hypanus sabinus
ACCAAGATCACCCCATCCCTCCCCACCACATTTCTGTTTCTCATCCCATCTGATGCACTTCCCATTTGTCCACATTTATTACCACCTGCCAAGGATCAGTAAACCATTCTCTGCTGTCCAACATGGAACCGTACAACAGAGGGACAGGCCTTTCAGCCCATGGTTATGTGTTGAACTAATTAAACTAGTGATTAAATGTCCAATTAAATTTATCCCTTCTGCCAACACAATGACCAGATCCAACTATTCTCTGTATATGCACGTGTCTATTGAAGAGCCCCATAAATACCCCTGTCGTATCCGCCTCCAACACCATCCTAGGCAGCACATTCCAGGCTCCCACCACTCTTTATGCTGTTAAAAAGGAAATAACTTTTCCCCACACATCTTTGTGTTTACCACACCACCCACCTGAAATGCATGCCCTTTTCTGTTAGACATGTTCACTCATGGAAAACAAAACCACTGACAACTCTATCCATGCTTCGTGTGATCGTATGAACTCTATCTGTCTCCACCACTCCACAGAAGACCATTTGTTTGTTCAATTTTCCTCAAAGTACATGCTCACTAATCCAAGCATTATCTTTAGCACCCTCTCAAAATCCTCAACATCCTTCCTGTAATGGGGCGACCTGAATAGAATTTGAAAAGCTATGTGTGGTTTCACAAGTTTGATAAATCTAAAACAAAACTTCCCAACTCTTCAACTCTCTGCATGAAACAATAAAGGCAAGCACACCTCCTTTTTCATACTATCAACCAGTGCAGCACTTTCAGAGTGTTACGTGGAACCAGCAATAATAGATGTGGAACGGAGTCGGGGAAATATTGCAAAACTACTAAGTTTATTAACACTCAAGCAGAATCATAGAAAATTAAACAAGCAACTAATTTAACACAAAGCTAACAGCACTATGCGTCTATAGCTCCCACACAGTTAAACTTAGAAACAATTCTTAACAGAGTCTTACTGAAGCACAGTCTCAGAATGTCAGTTCAGAAAGTTTCAGGGATTCATGAGGGTAATTGATAGGACAGACTTTTAGATTCGAAGTGTCGCGAAGAGACAATCTTGAAGACAAAGATTCAAAATACAGCAAAGAAGCGAATCTTGCAGAGATACGCCAGAAGTGGCCACCGTACCTTTCTGAAGGTGAATCGGCAGACACACAGTACCTCTCGAACGCTGATCTCACAAAGCAGTCACCGTACCTTCACAGTTCACGATACGGACTGTTTTGAAGAGTCTACAAAGAGTCCACCAAAGGTGAGAATTTCACCACGTAACTGACAGGAGAATTCTCTTTTCTAGGACTGGTCACCACACATCTGAGACTTTGCAGAGGTCACTAGAGTGGGTGCCAAAAATTCATATTTGGATTATCCAGTTCCACGACATACCAAGTAACTCCAACAGTGATTTGCCACATGGTTGCCTTCTTCAGTAAACTTCCATACCCAGTTAAGGATTAACATGCACGTGGTTTTCACAAACATGAGGAAATCTGCAGGTGCTGGAAATTCAAGAAACACACAAAAAATGCTGGTGGAACACAGCAGGCCAGGCAACATCTATAGGAAGAAGCACTGTCGATGTTTTGGGCCGAGACCCTTCGTCAGGACTAACTGAAAGAAAAGATAGGAAGAGATTTGAAAATAGGAGGGGGAGAGGGAAATCCAAAATGATAGGAGAAGACGCGAGGGGGTGGGGTGAAGCTAAGAGCTGGAAAGGTGTATGGCAAAAAGAGCTGGAGAAGGGAAAGGATCATGGGACAGGAGGCCGAGGGAGAAAGAAAGGGGGAGGGGAACACCAGAGGGAGATGGAGGACAGGCAAACAGTAATGGGCAGAGAGAGAAAAAAAAAGAGGGGGGAATAAATAAATCAGGGATGGGGTAAGAAGGGGAAAAGGGGCATTAACTGAAGTTAGAGAAATCTAACTTCGCATCTAATGCGAAAGATCTAAAATCACATGGGAGGTTAGTTAGGAAGATTCAGTCGCTACGTATACATGGTGAGGTAGTAAATTGGATTAGACATTGGCTCAATGGGAAGAATCAGAGAGTGGTAGTGGAGGATTGCTTCTGTGAGCGGAGGCCTGTGACTAGTGGTGTGCCACAGGGATCAGTGCTGGGTCCATTGTTATTTGTCATCTATATCAATGATCTGGATGATAATGTGGTAAATTGGATCAGCAAATTTGCTGATTATACAAAGATTGGAGGTGTAGTGGACAGTGAGGAAGGTTTTCAAAGTTTGCTGAGGGATTTGGACCAGCTGGCAAAATGGGCTGAAAAATGGCAGATGGTGTTTAATGCAGACAAGTGTGAGGTATTGCACTTTGGAAGGAAAAACCAAGGTAGAACATACAAGGTAAATGTTAGGCCACTGAGGAGTGCAGTAAAACAGAGGGATCTGGGAATACAGATACAAAATTCCCTAAAAGTGGTGTCACAGGTAGATAGGGTAGTAAAGAGAGCTTTTGGTACATTGGCCTTTATAAATCACAGTATAAGAGTTGGAATGTTATGGTGAGTTTGTATAAGGCCGAATTTGGAGTATTGTATGCAGATTTGGTCATCGAATTACAGGAAAGGTATTAATAAGGTTGAAAGAGTGCAGAGAAGGTCTACAAGGATGTTGCCAGGACATGAAAAACTGAGTTACAGAGAAAGGATGAATAGGTTAGGGCTTTATTCCCTGGCTTCATCTTGACAGTAGAGGAGGCCATGGATAGACATATCAGAATGGGAATGGGACGTGGAATTAAAATGTGTAGCCACTGGGAGATCTTGCTTTCTCTGGCGGGCAGAGCATTGGTGTTCAGTGAAATGGTCTCCCAGTCTACGTCTTCAGCAAAACAGTCTCCCAAACAGTATTCACAAAGGTTTTCCCTTGCCACGGAACCCACTCCTGTGGATTAACTATGTGACAACCACACTTTTGTATTTGAATGGAATAAAACTCACCCTTACGGGCTACTTGGAGCGAGTCCAAATTGTGATCTCTTTGTCACTAAGTTTCTTCTGTTTCAAACCTTTTCTCTCTGCTCTTCTCTGCAACTGCCTCCAGCTGCAGCAACTGTGAGAGACATTTATCAATACTCTTGATCGATCTCGACTCACTGCTTTGGGATACTTGGAGACTTTAAACCAGTGACCCCACTCACTGGTGCTTCCCACGATCGAAACCATACTCGACTCTACGGAGCAATCTGTGCTGCTACATTTATACTGTTGGGGTAGTTCATCACGTGACACTCACAGAAACAAAGTCACAGATTTCCAGTACATCACATACTATCCCAGGAATTGAAACAGGGGTTCATAACAAGAGAACTATTGGCTCAGATTCCAGCAGGCTTCTGTAATCTCAGTACTGTTAATGGGTCTGCCATGAACTCTGTCCTGTCCCTTTATATTGGATCCCCCAAAGGGCATCACCTCACAATTGGAATAGACGAAACTCCATATACCATTACTCTACCCATACCTGCAACTTATCGATATCCTGCTGTATCATTTTGCAGTCTTCTACATCATTTACAGGACCACCAAACTTCACATTGTCTGCAAACTCCCTAACCCATCCATCTACATTTTTATCCAGGTCATATATATATATGAAGTTATCTGCAGGCCCCCATATAGTAGCCTGGATATAGGGTGCAAGTTAAATCAAGAGCTAAAATTAGCATGCCGCAAATGTTATGCTATGGTTGTAATGAGGGATTTCAACATGCAGGTAGACTGGGAAAATCAGGTTGGTACTGGACCCCAAGAAAGGGATTTTGTGGTGTGCTTTCAAGATGGATTCTTAGAGCAGCTTGTACTGGAGCCTACCAGGGAAAAGGCAATTCTGGATTTAGTGTTGTGTAATGAACTGGATTTGATAAGAGAACTCGAGGTAAAGGAGCCATTAGGAGGTAGTGACCATAATATGATAAGTTTTAATCTACAATTTGAGAGGGAGAAGGGAAAATTGGATGTGTCAGATTTACAGTTAAACAAAGAGGAGTATGGAGCCATGAGGGAGGAACCGGCCAGAGTTGACTGGAAAGATACCCTAGCAGGGATGATAGTGGAACAACCAATGGCGAGTATTTCTGGGAATAATACGGAAGGTGCAGAATCAGTTCATTCCAAAGAGGAAGAAAGATTCTAAGGGGAGTAGGGGGTGACAGTGGCTGTCAAGGGAAGTCAAGGACAGTATAAAAATAAAAGAGAAGAAGTATAACATAACAAAGATGAACAGGAAGCCAGAGGACTGGGAAACATTTAAAGAGCAACAGAAGATAACTGAAAAGGCAATACGGGGAGAAAAGACAAGGTATGAAGGTAAGCTAGCCAAGAATATAAAGGAGGATAGTAAAAGTTTCTTTAGGTATGTGAAGAAGAAAAAATTAATTAAGACCAATGTTGGGCCCTTGAAGGCAGAAACAGGTGAATTTATTATGGGGAACAAGGAAATGGCAGACAAGTTGAACAGGTACTTTGAATCTGTCTTCACTAGGGAAGACACAGACAATCTCCCAGATGTAATAGTGGCCAGAGGACCTAGGGTAACAGAGGAACTGAAGGAAATTCACATTAGGTAGAAAATGGTGTTGGGTAGACTGATGGGACTGAAGGCTGATAAATCCCCAGGGCCTGATGTTTTGCATCGCAGGGTGCTTAAGGAGCTGGCTCTAGAAATTGTGGACACATTGGTAATCATTTTCCAATGTTCTATAGATTCAGGATCAGTTCCTGAGGATTGTAGGATAGCTAATGTTATCCCACTTTTTAAGAAAGGAGGGAGAGAGAAAACAAGGAAGTATAGACCAGTTAACCTGACATCTGTGGTGGGGAAGATGCTGTAGTCACTTATAAAAGATGAAGTAGCAGCACATCTGGATAGCAGTAATAGGATCGGTCCGAGTCAGCATGGATTTACGAAGGGGAAATCATGCTTGACTAATCTTCTAGAATTTTTTGAGGATGTAACTATGAAAATGGACAAGGGAGAACCAGTGGATGTAGTGTACCTGGACTTTCAGAAAGCCTTTGATAAGGTCCCACATTGGAGATTAGTGGACAAAATTAGAGCACATGGTATTGGGGGTAGGGTACTAACATGGATAGAAAATTAGTTGGCAAACAGGAAACAGAGTAGGGATTAACGGGTCCTTTTCAGAATGGCAGGCATGACTAGTGGGGTACCGCAAGGCTTGGCGCTAGGACCGCAGCTATTTACAATATACATTAATGATTTAGATGAAGGGATTAAAAGGAACATTAGCAAATTTGCAGATGACGCAAAGCTGGGTGGCAGTGTGAAATATGAGGAGGATGTTAGGGGAATGCAGGGTGACTTAGACAGATTGGGTGAGTGGGCAGATGCATGGCAGATGCAGTTCAATGTGGATAAATGTGAGGTTATCCACTTTGGTGGCAAGAACAGGAACGCAGATTACTATCTGAATGGTGTCAAGTTAGGAAAATGGGAAGTACAATGAGATCTAGGTGCCCTTGTTCATCAGTCACTGACAGTAAGCATGCAGGTACAGCAAGCGGTGAAGAAAGCGAATGGCATGTTGGCCTTCATAACAAGGGGAGTTAAGTATAGGAGCAAAGAGGTCCTTCTACAGTTGTACAGGGCCCTGGTGA
The DNA here is from genome assembly GCF_030144855.1 of Hypanus sabinus. Lineage (NCBI taxonomy): Eukaryota > Metazoa > Chordata > Chondrichthyes > Myliobatiformes > Dasyatidae > Hypanus > Hypanus sabinus. Next base: position 54,710,154 of record NC_082706.1, read on the forward strand.
GATAACACCTGGAGTATTGTGTTCAGTTTTGGTCTCCAAATTTGAGGAAGGACATTCTTGCTATTGAGGGAGTGCAGCGTAGGTTCATGAGGTTGATTCCTGGGATGGCGGGACTGTCATATGTTGAAATATTGGAGTGACTGGGCTTGTATACACTGGAATTTAGAAGGATGAGAGTGGATCTGATTGAAACATATAAGATTATTAAGGGATTGGACACGCTAGAGACAGGAAACATGTTCCCAATGTTGGGGAATCCAGAACCAGAGGCCACAGTTTAGGAATAAGGGGTAGGCCATTTAGAATGGAGTTGAGGAAAAACTTTTTCACCCAGAGAGTTGTGGATCTGTGGAATGCTCTGCCTTAGAAGGCAATGGAGGCCAATTTTCTGGATGCTTTCAAGAAAGAATTAGATAGAGCTCTTAAAGATAGCAGAGTCAAGAGATATGGGGATAAGGCAGGAATGGGGTACTGATTATGGATGATCAGCCATGATCATATATATATATGTATCAGACAGCAGAAGTGTCAGTCAAGATTCAGCAGATAAAACTGCCCTCTGTCTTCTCCGGACAAACCAATTTTGAATTCAAAACTTCAATTCATCATAGATTCCATATATTTTAATTTTCTGGGTGAGAGACCCATGAGGGACCTTATGAAACACTTTTCTGAACTCCATGTAGATGACATCCACAATTCTACTGCATTATCTTTCTTGGTTAGCTCCTCTGAAACCTCGATGGTTTGTTGCCTCCTAGTTGCCAGAGTTGAGGATGTTATTGAACATTCTCGAGATGGAGGATGAGCAGCCAGAGGTCATGGTAGAAAGGGGGAAGAATCCTCCACAGTGATAATAGGGATTTGAGAAAGAGGCTGAAAGCAGGATCTCGGAGGTAATAATCTCTGGATTACTCCTGTTGCCATGTGCTAGTCAGGGTAGGAACAGAAAGATAGAACACATATTGCTGAGGAAATGGTGCAGAATACAGTGTTTCAGGTTCTTGGATCATTGGAACCTCTGTTGGCGTAGAGACAACCTGTACAGGCGGAACAGGTTACACCATAACTGGAGGCTTGCCGATGCTCCCGAGGACAGTTTAGCCTTGTTTGGCAGGATGAGGAAGTGGAGGGATTGAGAGGAAGTTGGATTTCATGACCAGAAAGAATAGGTAGTGGCAAGATATTCGACACAAGGGATGGACAGGCTGAAGTGTGTATATTTTAATGTGCGGTGTATTATGGGTAAGGGTGATGAACTTAAACCACGGTACATAGAACCATGATGTTGTGGCAATAATGAGACTTGTCTGAAAGAGGAACAAGAAGGAGAACTTCATGTGCCGGAGCTTTGATGGTTCAGAAAACATGAGGAGTGAGGTAAAAGGTTGGAGAGTGAAGTTACATAATTAATCAGGGGCAATATTGCAGTCGGAATCAGAGGGGACATAATGGAGCTCAGACACTAAGTCTATATCGATAGAACTCAAAAGTGAGAAAGGTGCATTCACTCCACTGGGATGATACTACAGACACCACAACACCCCCCACACCCCCAGGGACATCGAGGAACAGATATCCTGGTAGATGAGGAAAAGATGTAAAAACAGCAGAGATGGTGTAGTGGGTGAACTCAACTTCCCGAATACAGACTGGGATCTCCTCAGTGCAAGCTGTTTGGACAGGGCAGAATTTGTTAGGTGCATCAGGAGGGTTTCTGAATTCAATATGAAGATAGTACAATGATAGGATGGTCCATACTGGGTAATGAGTCTGGCCAGGTGGCTGATCTTTCAATGCGAGAACAGTCATGGAACAGCAATCACAACATTTTAAACAGTTATTCATAGTCATAAGTATGGATTTAGTGGGAGAGTTAATTGGGAACATCTGATGTTGGGCAAGTCCACATTCACATGTGGAGGCTGTTTAAAGACCAACTACACAGAATACAGGATGGGTGTGTTCCAGTGAGAAGGAAGGACAAGGACAGCAAGGGAATCTTTGATGCCGAGAGAGGTGGTGAATTTAATCAAGAAGAAAAAGTAAAATGTAAATAAGGCTCAGGAAGCTAAAATGAAACAGATCCCTTGAGGATTATACAGATGTCAGAAATGAAATGAAGAAAGGAATTAGGAAAGGCAGTTGGGCCATGAAAAGTCTTTGCAAGTAAGAGTAAAGGGAATCCCAAGGCATTCTATACATACATCCAGAGTAATGGGATAAATGGGGAGGGGACAGGACCACCCAAGGATGAAGGAGAGAATGCGTGCTTGGAGGGCGAGGATGTGGGTGAGGTCAAAAATGGGTAAAACATGATCTACTGCTTTCCTGGCGTATTTGCTTAAATGCTTAATGACCATGCAGTCTCCCTTTGTTGGGGGCTATGAGCATCACATCACAAAATCAAACGACTTTGTTAAAATGATAAACAACATCCAGCTGAACCCGGAGCACATAATGATCAGTTTCAACATGGAGTCCCTGTTCATCTGAGTTCCCATTAAGGTCAGCTTGGTCCTCCTGCAGTCAAGGTTTGATAAGGGCACCACTGGCCTTTTTGAGCACACCCTGACATCGGTGTACTTCCTCTTTATGGGGAACTGCTGTGAACAAACGGACAGAATGGCCAGGGATCACCCCTGTCACTGGCTATTGCTCATTTCTGCATGAGTTCATCACCCTTACGGCTCAAAAGCTTCTTCAGATGTCAATGACACCTTCGTAATGTGGCCTCATGGACTCCAGGCACTCCAACATTTCCATGGCCATCTGATGTCCATCGGAACATTCAATTTATAGTGGAGATGGAGGAGAACAGTTGCCTCCCATTCCTGGACAATCTAATGTGAAGGAAACCGGAGGGTAGCCTTGGGCATGGTGTCTGTTGGAAGTCCACTCACACGGATTTATACCTCAATTATATCAGCCACCATCTTGCCTCCCAATGTAGAGCAGTTCTTTCTACTTCGATTACCCATGTGAAAACTATCTTGCACCTGGAGAGTCTCCCCGAGGAAGAAAGATGATTAGGCATGTCATTCCTGCAGAATGGCTACAAGATGAAGGATATCTTTCTTTTTAAATCTTTTTATTAATTTTTAAGCAAACATAAATGAAACATGAATACAAAGAGTTTGAGAGTACATAGTTAATAATTTAAGTAGACATTCAAATATATAATAATCAATATATATAACCTCCCAAACTCATAGTATTTATGAACAAAAGAAATAAAAAGAAAAAAAAACCAAAAAAAGAGAAAAAAAAACACTAACCAACATGGGCCATTGCATAATGTTAGATATATACAGTACTGCCAATAACTCTGAACCTCCATCCAAATAATTAAGGATAATAAAAGTGAGGTTTAGGAAAAGACAATTTAACTCATATGAAAGTGTTGAATAAATGGTCTCCAAGTTACTTCAAATTTAATTGAAGGATCAAAAACAACACTTCTAATTTTTTCTAAGCTCAAACAAGAGATAGTTTGAGTAAACCACTGAAATATAGTTGGAGGATTAATTTCTTTCCAATTCAATAAAATAGATCTTCTAGCCATTAATGTAACAAATGCATTCATTCGTCGAGATGAGGAGGATAAATGACTAGTATCAACCATTGGTAAATCAAAAATTGCAGTAATAGGATCCGGTTGGAAATTGATATTCAGAACTCATGAAATAATACTGAAAATATATTTCCAGTAATTTTGCAAGCAAGGGCAAGACCAAAACATTTGGGTCAATGAAGCAACATCAGAATGACATTTGTCACAGGTTGGATTAACATAAGAATAAAATCAAGCAAGTTTATCCTTAGACATATGACCTCTATGTACAACCTTAAATTGTATTAGGGCATGTTTAGCACAAATAGAGAACAAATTGACTAATAGTAAAATTTTCTCCCACTGCTCAGTGGATATAAGACAATGAAGTTCTTCTTCCCATTCCTTCTTAATTTTTTCTGATACTTCTGGCTGTATTTTCATGATCATATTATAAATGACACCTACTAAACCCTTTTGACAAGGATTCAGAGCTAAAATTCTTTCCATAAAGTCCAATGGACATAGTTTCGGAAAAGACTGTAACTCATTATACAAAAAATTTCTAACTTGCAAATATCTAAAAAAAAATGGGTTTTAGGTAAATTATATTTATTAGATAGCTGTTCAAAGGACATAAAGCTATCATCCAAAAACAAATAACGAAAACATGTTATACCTTTTGTTTTCCATAAAAGAAAAGCTTGATCCATAAAAGAGGGCCGAAAAAAAATAGTTAGATATTATAGGGCATGATAAAATGTACTTATTCAAACCAAAAAATTTACGAAATTGAAACCAAATTCGCAATGTATATTTGACTATAGGATTAGTTATTTATTTATTCAATTTAGATAAAGAAAAAGGAAGTGAAAATCCTAAAATTGAAAACAATGAAAAGTCTTGTACAGATATACATTCCAAATTTACCCATTGTGGGCAAGCAGCTATAGTCGATTCTTGTGCCTAAAATATAAAATATCGTATATTAACTGCCCAATAGTAAAATCACAAGTTTGGCAAAGCCAAACCGCCCTCCTTCTTAGGCTTCTGTAAATATTTTTTGCCTAGTCTAGGATTTTTATTCTGCCACAGATAAGAAGATATTTTGGTGTCAATAATATCAAAAAAAGATTAAGATGAAGGATATCAATCAGGCCCTTAAAAGCGCCAACAGAAAAACCAGGAAACCTAACAACAAGGAGGAACAAGTCGCTGTAGCCTGTCTTCCCTATATTTCCACAGTGACAGGAAAGATCACCAGAATTCTGAAGAAATACCAGATTAATACCATCCACAAACAAGGAAGCTCAAATCACAGTTTCTGCAGGTCAAGGGTGACCTAGGACTCAGGTCAGTTGGCGATATACAGGATTCTCAAAGAGTGTGGAGCAGTGTTTATTGGCCAGATGGGACGCCCACATCGAGGAGGACAGCAGGTGTAGCCATTTGGATTACCTGGAGAAATCAGTGGTAGCAGAACGAAGCATTCACAATGGCCATGGGATTGACTTCAATGGCACAAAATTACTGTGACACGCCAATGGCTTTCAGGATCACCTGATAAATAAAGGAAGCCATTGAAATAAACCAACAGGAAAAGAATTTTAACAAAGATGAAGGTCTCACTCTAAGTATGAACTGGAATTTGATTGTATAGAAGTTGGGGGAACAAAAACCTGATTGGATGAGGACTAACCAATCAGGACAAACTGACTACAGGGATATAAATACCACTGGACTAGACATGTCCAGGCATCAACCCTGATGAAGATGGCAGAGTCTGTCATCAGAACGTCAGTTATAACTGATAGCTGTCCTAGGCAGGAAGCCCGAAAAGAGCTTATTCATTATAAATGAGTACTTTGCATCGGTATTTACCAGACAGGAGAGGGAGATCTTTGTGCTGATTGGCTCTAGCACTTCAAGAGAAAGGAGATAGTGTTGGGTCTCTTGAAGAACAGTAAGGTGGAATAGTCCACAAAGCCTAATGGAATATTCCCCATGTTACTAGGAGAAGCTGGAGATGAGATTGCTGGGGCCCTGACCAATACCTTCATGTCATCTCCAGCCAGAAGCATGGTCACTGGCAAGTAGCTATTGTTGTTTCATTATTCAACAAGAGAAGTAGGGATAATCCTAGAAACTATAAACTGGTGAGTCTCAAGTCAGCGGAAGGTAAGTTTCTGGAGCAGATTCTGAGGGACAGAATTTATGAACATTTGCAAAACCATGGCCTGATTAAGAACAGGCAGTATGGGTTTGTGTGGGGCAAGGGGTGTCTTACGAGCATGATCGAGTGCTTTTGAGAAGGTCACAAAGGTGATTTACGAGGGTACAGCTGTGGATGAGATTTATCCTGGTGGGAGGTTTGTGATTAGTGGAATTCCACAGGGATCTGCATTGGGTCTTGTTATGTGTGATATACAGTATATAGGTATTGGGTTAGTAAGCTGGCAGATGAAACAAGGATTCGTGGTGTTCTGAACAGTATAGACTGCCAAAAGATACAGCAGGATAGAGATTGAATTCAAATTCAGGTTTGTCATTCACTACACACAAATACAGCCAAATGAAACAGCGTTACTCCGAGGCCAGAGTGCAAAACACATTAACAACAGTCACACATAGCACAAGGCATATATACGATACTAAGCGCACACAAGGAATGTAAAATACAGTCACAGAAAAAGACAAGGTCGAAGGCTCTGAGACCATGAATGCTGCAGAAATCTGCAGTCAAACACAATACAGCTTCTCTTCTGACCGAACACTGGGGGGCAGCACTGACTCCAGCTCGGACGCCACGCCACACCGCCTCCACTTGAGTGAACCGGCTCTGCCATCTTCCATGGCAACATGATAGCTTGAGTACTAGTCCTCGTGATGCCCGAGGTCATGCCGCTCCCCCACCATCGGACAATAAACCAGGAAATTGGACTGGCAACATTCCAACACAAGAAAAGTGACTGGGATGATCACTCGCTGTTAGACTACACACTGCTGTTGTGCTCCAACTCTTCCTGTGTCTCTCTGACACAGGCAGCAGCATGATCTGCTCCAAGTGAAGATCCTTCTGATGGTTAAAAAACTATTTACTTAAAAAGGACAATAACACCTTTGATCGTGTCGAAGCTGCTGCGATCAAACGAGCCGCCATCTTACCAGAAGCAGTTGCAGATACAGGCAGACAAATGGCAGATAGAGTTTAGTCTGGGCACATGTGATGTGTTACATTTTGGGACAGTAAAAGAAAGGAAACAATACCCTGTTAATAGCAGGATCCTTAACAGTGTTGATGAACAGAGGGATCATAGAGCCCAAGCCCATAGCTCCCTGAAAATGACTACACACGTTGATAGGCTATTAAAGAAGGAATACGGAATGTTTGCTGTTAATGGTCAAAGAATTAAGTTCAAGAGGGGAGAAACTATGTTGCAGATTTATAAAAGACCATATTAGCTGCACCTGGAGTATTGTGTTCATTTCTGGTTGCTTCATTATAGGAAGGGTGTTGAACATTTGGAGAGGTTGCTGAAGAGATTCACCAGGATGCTGCCTGGATTAGAGGGGATATGTAGAGGTTGGACAAACTTGTGTTGTTTTCTTTGGAGTGGCAGAGGTTGAGGAGACATCCGATAGAGGTTTATAAGATTATGAGGGTCATTGAAAGACAGCTACTTCTTTCCCCCAGGATTGAAATGTTGAAATCCCGACGGCAGTTGAGAACAAGTAACTCTGCGGAGATGTGCAGGGCAAGTATTTATTTTACATGGTGGTGGATTCCCAGATGCACTGCCTGGGTAGTTGTAGAGGAAGATAATCAGTAGAATGTGAAGGAAATAGAAACATAGAACCATAGAAAACCAAAAGCACAATACAAGCCCTTTGGCCCAAAAAACTGCTGAACATGTCCTTACCTGAGAAATTATCTTTGTTACACATAGCACTCCATTTTTCTGAGCTCCATATACCTGTCCAGGAGTCTCTTAAAAGACCCTATCATATCTGCCTCCACCACCGTCACCGGCAGCACATTCCACACACTCACCATTCTCTGTGTCAAAAAACATACCCCTGATATCTCAAATGTACCTACTCCCCAGCACCTTAAAACTGTGCCGTCTTGTGCAAGCCATTTCAGCCCTGGGAAAAGGCCTCTGACAATCCACATGACCAATGCCTCTCATCATCTTATATACCTATTTCAGGTCACCAATCATCCTCTGTCGCTCCAAGGAAAAAAGGCCAAGTTCACTCAACCTATTCTCATAAGGCATGCTCCCCAATCCAGGCATCATTCTTGTAAATCTCCTGTGCACCCTTTCTATTGTTTCCACATCCTTCCTATGGACTCGGACCCCAAGATCCCTCTGATCTTCCACACTGCCAAGAGTCTTACCATTAATAATTTACCATTAAGAACTTTTTAAAAGCTATTTATTAATGCTTTTTGGGAGGGTGATTTTAGATGCATATCATATTTATACTGAGTTAAGTATTGTATGTAATTAGTTTTGCTACAATAAGTGCATGGGGCACTGGAAAAATGTTGAATTTCCCCTTGGGGATGAATAAAGTATCTATCTATCTATCTATCTATCTATCTATCTATCTATCTATCTATCTATCTATCTATCTATCTATCTATCTATCTATCTATCTCTCTATCTCTCTATCTCTCTATCTCTCTATCTATCTATCTATCTATCTATCTATCTATCTATCTATCTATCTATCTATCTATCTATCTATCTATCTATCTATCTATCTATCTATCTATCTAATACTATATTCTGCCATAATATTAGACTTACCAAAATGAACCACCTCACACTTATCTGGGTTGAACTCCATCTGCCACTTCTCAGCCTAGTTTTGCATCCAATCAATGTCCCACTGTAACCTCTGACAGCACTCCACATTATCCACAACACCCCCAACCTTTGTGTCAGCAGCAAATTTACTAACCCATCCCTCCTCTTCTTCATCCAGGTCATTTAAAAAAATCTTGAAGAGTAGGACTCCTAGAACAGATTTCTGAGGCACACCACTGGTGGCCAACCTCCCTGCAGAATATGACCAGTCTACAGCCACTCTTTGCATTCAATGGGCAAGCCAGTGCTGGATCCAAAAAGCAATTTCCTCTAGGATCCCATGCCTCCTTACTTTCTCAATAAGCCTTGCATGGGGTGCCATGTCAAATGCCTTGTGCTGAAATCCATATACACTACATCTACTGCTCTATCATCATCAATTTGTTTAGTCACATCATCAAAAAATTCAATCAGGCTTGTAAGGCATGACCTGCCTTTGATAAAGCCATGCTAACATGGCTTTGACAAAACCATTTGCCTGTCCAAATGTTCATAAATCCCGCCTCTCAGGATCTTCTCCATTATCTTACCAATCACTGAAGCAAGACTTGCTGGTCTATAATTTCCTGGGCTCTCTCTACTCCCCTTCTTGAATAATGGAACAACATCCACAACCCTCCAATCCTCTAGTACCTCTCCCATCCCCATTATTGATGCAAAGATCATCGCCGGAGGCTCAGTAGTCTCTTCCCTCGCCTCCCACAGTAGCCTGGGGTACATCTCGTCTGGTCCCGGTGACTTATCCAACTTGATGCTTTCCAAAAGCTCCTGCATGTCCTCTTTCTTAATATCTACTTGCTCAAACTTTTCATTCCACTGTAAGTCATCCCTATAATTGCCAAGATCCTTTTCCGTAGTTCATACTAATGCAAAGTACTCAGTAAGTACCTCTGCTATCTCCTCCGGTTCCATACACCCTTTTCTACTGTCACACTTGATTGGTCCTGTTCTCTAGCATCTTATTCTTTTGCTCTTCACATACCTGTAGAATCCTTCAGGGTTTTCCTTAATCTTGTCCACCAAGGCCTTCTCATGGCCCCTTCTGGCTCTCCCAATTTTTTTCTTGAGCTCCTTCCTGCTAGCCTTATAATCTTCTAGCTTTCTATCATCACCTAGCTTTTTGAACCTTTCATAGGCTCTTCTTCTTGACTAGATTTACAACAGACTTTGTATACCACAGTTCCTGTACTCTGCCAGCATTTCCCTGTCTCATTGGTATGTACCTATCCAGAACTCCACGCATATATCCCCTGAACATTTGCCACATTTCTTCCATACACTTCTGTCAGCAGATTTGTTTCCAATTTATGCTGCCAAGTTCAAAACTGATAGTCTCATATTTCCCCTTACTTCAATTAAACGCTTTCCTAACTTGTCTGTTGCCATCCCTCTCCAATGCTAAATTTGTGGTCTCCAATGATAGAATTGTGATCACTATCTCCAAAATGCTCTCTCACTGAGAGATCTGACACCTGACCAGGTTCATTTATCAATACCAGATCAAGTACAGTCTCTCCGCTTGCAAGCTTACCTACATATTGTGACAATAAATCTTCTTGAAAACACTTAACAAACTCCACCCCATCTAAACTCTTTGCTCTAGGGACATGCCAATCTATATTTAGGAAATTAAAATCTCCCACCACAACAACCTTGTTATTATTACACCTTTCCATTATCTGTCTCCCTATATGCTCCTCGATGTCCCTGTTACTTTTGGGTGTTCTATAAAAAACACCCAGTAAAGTTATTGACTCCTTCCTGTTCCTAACTTCCACCCAGAGAGACTCCGTAGACAATCCCTCCATGTCTTCCTACTTTTCTACGGCCGTGACACTATCTGTGATCAACAGTACCATGCCCCACCTCTTTTACCTCCTTCCCTCTGAAACATCTAAAGCCTGGCACTCAAAGTAACCATTCCTGCCCCCGCACCATCCAAATCTCTGTAATGGCCACAACATCATAGCTCCAAGTACTGATCCACATTGGACATTGTGTAGACAGAAGGGATTAGTAAAGTTGGGCATTTGATGATGAATGTAGAGTTTTGTGTTCCACATTCATCAAGTTGTTGCTTCATTCTGCTCCCAACTTCCTGTAATTCTATTGTATTACAATTCCAGGTGGTAGTTTCTGTGGTCACAACCAAAGGACAAAGCTGATCCAGTTGGTCATTGCCTCTCTGTTCTGTTTAGTCTGGTCCAGGGCTCCAGCCTCTGCTGCCTGTCTATATTTACCTCCTTCCCCATCAGCACATTTGAGTACCAGAATTTCTCTCCCAATGGTTGGGGTGCCAGTCATCTTGTGATACTTTTGCTGAGTCCACTTGCTATTCTTCCCTTCTGCTGCTGACTCATGGCTAACTTACAGGTGGCATCAATTCCTTTCAGCTCCACCTTTTCTGCCCATTCCTCTACAGTCTTCACCTCAGCTGAAGTGATATTTTGTTTGTCTCATGCAGATAATTCCATTGTCATCCTGACCATTTCAAGTCCAAAAATATCATTCTTAGCACTGTGGTTCAATTTCTTTTTGGGGTAGCCTGCTCTCTCCAAACATTTAATTCAGTATAAAATAATTGATAAAATAACAGTCACGTCAAGGACACAAACTTAATGATGGGTCCTGTGGAGAACTCAGAGGTCCTTGGAATTGCTCATGTTTCCTGTCCGGGACAAGTCCGATGGGCTTGCTCACTACTAAAACTGACATGATCAAGAAAGCCCATGTTTCTTTCCAGTCAGTCAGAATTTTCTAACTAGTCATTCTTCTTTCCTTGAAGATAAATTCAAAGCAAGTTTATATATTGTCAACAGAACCATTCTCACTGCTCTCCAAAGTTGTCATATCATATTCCTTTGTGTTACATCTACACACTTGAAGGGCTCAGACCCCATGAATCCAGACCTTTGTTTTTTCTTATATTCTTGACTAACATGCCTGCTCATTATGAGGATGGAGTGGACAATTCCATTTAAAATAATATCATCTGATCTTAACCCTCTCATTCCAAACTGTATTTGGAATGGCGAGGTCTGATTCTGGATAGTCAAAATGGCTTTCTGTGTGGGAAGTCACACCCCACAAGCTTGATTGAGTGTTTTTTTTCTAAGAGGAGACCAAGAGGTTTGATAAGGGGAAGGTGGCAGATGTTGTCTGTGTGGATGTTAACAAGGCCATTTGCAAGATCCCATATAACCGTATAACAATTACAGCACGGAGACAGGCCATCTCGGCCCTTCTAGTCCGTGCCAAACTCTTACTCACCTAGTCCCACTGACCCACACTCAGCCCATAACCCTCCATTCCTTTCCTGTCCATATACCTATACAATTTTACTTTAAGTGACAATACCGAACCTGCCTCTACCACTCCTACTGGAAGCTCATTCCATACAGCTACCACTCTCTGAGTAAAGAAGTTCCCCCTCTTGTTACCCGTAAACTTTTGCCCCCTAACTCTCAACTCATGTCCTCTTGTTTCAATCTCCCCTACTCTCAATGGAAAAAGCCTATCCACATCAACTCTATCTATCCCCCTCATAATTTTAAATACCTCTATCAAGTCCTCCCTCAACCTTCTGCGCTCTGAAGAATAAAGACCTAATGTGTTCACCCTTTCTCTGTAACTTAGGTGCTGAAACCCAGGTAACATTCTAGAAAATCTCCTCTGTCCTCTCTCTATTTCGTTGACATCTTTCCTATAATTTGGTGAACAAAACTGTGCACAATACTCCAAATTTGGCCTCCCAATGCCTTGTATAATTTTAACATTACATCTCAACTCCTGTACTCAATGCTCTGAGTTATAAAGGCCAGCATACCAAAAGCTTTCTTCACCACTCGATCCACATGAGATGCGACCTTCAGGGAACTATGCACCATTATTCCTAGATCACTCTGTTCTACTGCATTCCTCAATGCCCTACCATTTACCATGTATGTCCTGTTTTGATTAGTCCTACCAAAATGTAGCACTTCACAATTATCAGCATTAAAATCCATCTGCCATCTTTCAACCCACTCTTCTAACTAGCCTAAATCTCTCTGCAAGCTTTGAAAACCTACTTCATTATCCACGCCACCTATCTTAGAATCATCTGCATACTTACTAATCCAATTTACCACCCCATCATCCAGATCATTAATGTATATAACAAACAACATTGGACCCAGTACAGATCCCTGAGGCACACCACTAGTCACCGGCCTCCAACCTGACAAACAGTTATCCACCACTACTCTCTGACATCTCCCATCCAGCCACAGTTGAATCCATTTTACTACATCAATATTAATACCGAACAATTGAACCTTCCTAACTAACCTTCCGTGTGGAACCTTGTCAAAGGCCTTACTGAAGTCCATATAGAAAACATCCACTGCTTTACCCTCGTCAAAAATTCAGTAAGATTTGTCAAACATGACCTTCCACGCACAAATCCACGTTGACTGTTCCTAATCAGACCCTGTCTATCCAGATAATTATATATACCATCTCTAAGAATACTTTCCATTAATTTACCCACCACTGACATCAAACTTACAGGCTAATAATTACTAGATTTACTCTTAGAACCCTTTTTAAACAATGGAACCGCATGAGCAATATGCCAATCCTCTGGCACCATCCTCGTTTGTAATGACATTTGAAATATTTCAGTCAGAGCCCCTGCTATTTCTACACTAACATCCCTCAAGGTCCTAGGGAATAACCTGTCAGGACCCGGAGACTTATCCACTTTTATATTCTTTAAAAGCGCCAGTACTTCCTCTTCTTTAATCATCATAGTTTCCATAACTACCGTACTTGTTTCCCTTACCTTACAGAATTCAATATACTTCTCCTTAGTGAATACCAAAGAAAATAAATTGTTCAAAATCTCCCCTATCTCTTTTGGCTCTGCACATAGCTGTCCACTCTGATTCTCTAAGGGACCAATTTTATCCCTCACTATCCTTTTGCTATTAATATAACTGTAGAAACCCTTTGGATTTATTTTCACCTTACTTGCCAAAGCAACCTCATAACTTCTTTCAGGTTTTTTAATTTCCTTCTTAAGATTCTTTTTACATTCTTTATATTCCTTGAGCACCTCATTTGCTCCATGCTGCCTATATTTCTTGTAGATCTCTCTCTTTTTTTGAACCAAGTTTCAAATATACCTTGAAAACCATGGCTCTCTCAAACTTTTAACCTTTCCTTTCAACCTAACAGGAACATAAAGATTCTGTACCCTCAAAATTTATACATTTAAATGATCTCCATTTCTCTATTACATCCTTCCCATAAAACAAATTGTCCCAATCCACTCCTTCTAAATCCTTTTGCATCTCCTCAAAGTTAGCCTTTCTCCAATCAAAAATCTCAACCATGAGTCCAGTCCTATCTTTCTCCATAATTATATTGAAACTAATGGCATTGTGATCACTGGACCCGAAGTGCTCCCCAACACTACCTCCGTCACCTGACATATCTCATTCCCTAACAGGAGATCCAACACTGCCCCTTCTCTTGTTGGTACCTCTATATTGCTGCAAAAAAAACTATCGTACACTCATTTTACAAACTCCAAACCATCCAGCCCTTTTACAGAATGGGCTTCCCAGTCTATGTGTGGAAAATTAAAATCTCCCACAATCACAACCCTGTGCTTACTATATATACCTGCTATCTCCTTACAAACTTGCTCCTCCAATTCTCACTCCACATTAGGCAGTCTATAATACACCCCTGTAAGTGTTACTACACCTTTCCCATTCCTCAAATCCAGCCAAATAGCCTCCCTATACGAGGCCTCTAATCTATCCTGCCAAAGCACCACTGAAAAGTAATTTTCTCTGACAAGCAATGCAACACTTCCCCCTTTTGCTCCTCCGCTTCTGTCACACCTGAAGCAACAAAATCCAGGAATATTTAGCTGCCAATCATACTCTTCCTGCAACTATGTTTCACTAATAGCTACAACATCATATTTCCAGATATCTATCCATGCTCTAAGCTCATCCACCTTTCTTACAATGTTCTTAGCATTAAAATAAATGCATTTAAGAAATTCCCCACCTTTTACTCTCTGTTTATCCCCAATGGTGCAAACGACTTTACTCTCTTATTTTTTTTTCCTTCTCCCCTACATCTTCGGTCTGAGCACTCTCCTTCTCTATCACCAGCCTATCCTCCCTCACACACTGTCTACAAGCTTCCTCTATTTGTGAACTATCCTCCTCTCTCCTAGTCTCGTCAATTTGATAGCCACCCCCCAAACATTCTAGTTTAAAGTCTCCCCAGTAGCCTTAGTAAATCTCCCCACCAGAATATTGGTGCCCCTAGGATTCAAGCATAACCCGTCCTTTTTGTACAGGTCACACCTGCCCCAAAAGAGGTCCCAATGATCCAGAAACTTGAAGCCCTGCCCCTTGCTCCAATCCTTCAGCTACGCATTTATCCTCAACCTCATTCCATTCCTACTGTCTCTGTCACGTGGCACAGGCAGTAATCCCAAGATTACTACCTTTGCGGTCCTTCTTCTTAACTGCCTTCCTAACTCCCTATACTCTCGTTTCAGGTCCTCTTCCCTTTTCCTACCTATGTCATTGGTACCGATATGTTCCACAATCTCTGGCTCCTCACCCTCCCACTTCAGGATATCTTGGACACGATCAGAAACATCCCAGACCCTGGCAGCAGGGAGGCAAACTACCATCCGGGTCTCCTGACTGCTTCCACAGAATCACCAATCTGACCCCCTAACTATCGAGGCCCCTATTACTACTGCCTTCCTCTTCCTTTCTCTACCCTTCTGAGCTACAGGGCCGGACTCTGTGCTGGAGGCACGGCCACTGTCGCTTCCTCCAGGTAGGCTGCCCCCCCCCCCCCCAACAGTACTCAGACAGGAGTACTTATTGTCAAGGGATACAGCCACTGGGGTACTCTCTAGTACCTGACTCTTCCCCTTCCCCCTCCTAACTGTGACCCACCTGTCTGCCTCCTGTGGCCCTGGTGTGACCACTTGCCTGCAACTCCTCTCTACCAACTCCTTACTCTCCCTGACCAGACAAAGGCCATTGAGCTGCTGCTCCAGTTCCCTAACACGGTCCCTTAGGAGCTGCAGCTCAGCGCACCTGGCACAGATATGGACGTCCAGGAGGCTAGAAGACTGCAGGACCTCCCACATCCAACACAGAGAACAACAAGCTGCCCTCACACTCATAATTCCCCCTTTCCTCAAATAACAGGAAAAACTGAAACCTAAACCTACCTTGCCTCGCCCGTTTCTGCCTATGCCCATTGAGCCCAAGCCCTTGAGCCTTCACTCTGTTCCTGGCTCACTCCACTGCCCGCAGAACGACGCTGCCCACTGTGTTCTTTTTAAATCTTCTGCAGTTCACTGCCCAACATCACATGCCTGCACAGTCCCACTTCTCTTAACCCTGATGAGAAGAGAAAATCAA
Organism: Hypanus sabinus; assembly: GCF_030144855.1. Classification (NCBI taxonomy): domain Eukaryota; kingdom Metazoa; phylum Chordata; class Chondrichthyes; order Myliobatiformes; family Dasyatidae; genus Hypanus; species Hypanus sabinus. The sequence goes on from NC_082706.1 coordinate 54,726,038, forward strand.
AAATGGCTCTCGCAGCACTCCTGCTCCGATTCTCAGACCTCTTTCTCTAAATGGAGACACATGTGGAACAGTGGTCTGGAAGTTCAGATCATGTGAGATCCAGGGTCAACTAGTCAAATAGATATCAATTGTTTGGCTGTAGGATACAGAGGGTGATGCCTTCTGGAGATCAGCTCCTGGTAGCATCACCCATGGTGGTAAGGTCAACAGAAGGTTCCAGACAAAGATCGATCCAACCAAGACTTCGACCATGGAGCTGGTGGAAGATGATGACACAACAGCTGTGAAGGTGGAGGAAAGCTGCAGCAGCCATCTTGCATTCATGCCACTGGACACGGACCCTGATCTGTCAAGATTTGTGTGGTGGCTGCCTTTATATCCTCATATTAAACAAAGTCACACACAGGCATGATCTAAGAATGGAATAATGCTTCAGGAGAACATCATACTCCTCTTGAGTGATCGCACTATTACCATTACTACCACACAAAACCTAATGAATTTTAACATCCCCAGGCCCACGCCAACTACCAAGCTTCTTACACCTTCCAAAATGTGCAGGGGTGGGAAGGTATGGGTACATTACTCAAACACCCCTCCACAAATGGCTGAAATTGTTGCAATGCCCAAGGTAATGCAATTTGGCATCTTCATACAGGAACAATCAGTGCCACATTACCTAGACTCAGGAAGCCTTGTACAATGTGAATAAGATATTTTGGCTGAAATAAAAGCAGATCTTTTTTTGTTTTCCAGAAAGCGCTCGTGTATCAGACGGTCTCAAGCTTTTATGATCGGCCTCTTCCTCGCAGTTCTACTTTGGCAAGCGTACCCAACTAGACAAGATCCTGTGTGATATCCAGAGAAGAGATCAGGACAGAGAAGACACTGATCCCATGGAATGGACTTGGTCTTGTACCCTTTCGGGGCTTATAGAAACTGTAAAGGGGGGGCAATTGAAGAACCTTGATTGATATATGAAAAAGACTTTAATGTCACCCCACACAAGGGAAACTATACAAGGGAGTGGCAGGTCCAGTATGGGGGAACTTCATCTATTATCACAAGGTCACAGCTACCTGTCGTCATTCCTGACAAAGGGTCTTGGAAGGAAAGACATTGCAGGGAGTTTAAAAGCTGATGTTTCTGTAGCAGGCAATTTCTTTTTTATGAGTTCCAGTTGCAAGCTCAATGCTCAACCCAGAGTGGAAAGCATGCCTAGGAGCCTAGGCTGGGTTTGAACCGGGGAGCCTTCACTCTGAAGTCCAGTGCTGATGCCACTACACCACCAGTTGGCCTAGTGGCCAGGGCCTGAAATGAACTATTTACTCTTTTCCATAGATGCTACCTGACCTGCTGAGTTCCTCCAGCATTTTGTTTGAGCTGCTTTGGATTTTCAGCATCTGTAGATTTTCTTATGTTTCTCATTAAACGATGATTTGTATCCAAAAGATGTTCCATTTTTTATGGTGAGACATGAAAACTCTCTGGGGCATTCAAAGAGTAAACACAGAAATATACTTATAAAGGATGAAGATGTCACAGACTTTGACCAACGTCTCCGATCCACTGACTCCCTCTACCGTCACTGTTAGTGTTTAATCTTGTATGTTGAGGTGCAGCAACCCACACAAAGGAAGGGGTTAGTGTTGGAGGACATCTGGGAGTATGTCATATTTATGCCGAACTACAGACACTTCCAAATTATCATGAACTAAATCAAAATACAGGTCCCTTCTTTGTGCCGAGGTTTTTTTAAAAACACTTTTGAACACTTATCAGACCAACAGATGTTGAAGGGTGGCCTGCAAAGTTATCCAGTTGCATGTAAAATCGGTGGTGAAGAAGGCAAATGCAATGCTCACTTTCATTTCAAGAGGTAGAATACAAGAGTAGAGATGTGATGCTGATGCTTTATAAGGCACTGGTGAGTCCTCACCTTGAGTATTGTGAACAATTTTGGGCTCCTCATCTAGTCAAAGATATGTTGCCATTGGAGAGGATTCAAAAGAGGTACATAAGGATGACTCCGGGAATGAAAGAGTTGTCATGCGAGGAACTTTTGATAGCTCTGGGTCTGTACTCTCTGGAATTTAAAAGGATGAGGGGGATCGCATTGAAACCTTTCAAATGTTGAAAGGCCTAGCCAGAGTGAAAAGGATGTTTTCCATGGTGGCTGAGTCTAGGACAAGAGGGCACAGCATCAGTATAGAGGGATGTCCGTTTAAACAGAGATGTGGAGAAATTTCTTTAGCCAAAGTGTGGTGAATTTGAGGAATTGTGGAGTCTAGCTTGCTGGGTACAGAAGGCAGAGGTACTTGATTGGATACGGTATCAAAGGTCATGGGGAGAAGACCAGCCAGGATGTGGGGCTGAGGAAGGAAAAAAAAAGATCAGCCATGATTGAAACATAGAAACATAGAACATAGGTGCGGGAGTAGGCCATTCAGCTCTTCAATCCTGCACCGCCATTCAGTATGATCATGGCTGATCATCTAACTCAGAAACCTATACCTGCCTTCTCTCTATACCCCCTGATCCCTTTAGCCACAAGGGCCATATCCAACTCCCTCTTAAATATAGCCAATGAACTGGCCTCAACCGTTTCCTGTGGCAGAGAATTCCACAGATTCATCACTCTCTGAGTGAAGAAGTTTTTCATCATCTCGGTCCTAAAAGGCTTCCCCTTTATCCTTAAACTGTGATCCCTCGTTCTGGATTCCCCCAACATCGGAAACAATCGTCCTGCATCTAGCCTGTCCAATCCCTTTAGAATTTTTTATGTTTCAATAAGATCCCTCCTCAATCTTCTAAATTCCAGCGAGTATAAGCCTAGTCGATCCAATCTTTCTTCATATGAAACTCCTGCCATCGCAGGAATCAATCTGGTGAACCTTCTTTGTACTCCCTCTATGGCAAGAATGTCTTTCCTCAGATTAGGGGACCAAAACTGCACACAATACTCCAGCTGTGGTCTCACCAAGGCCTTGTACAACTGCAGTAGAACCTCCCTGCTCTTCTACTGGAATCCTTTTGCTATGAATGCCAACATACCATTTGCCTTTTTCACCGCCTGCTGTACCTGCATGCCCACTTTCAATGACTGGTGAACAATGACACCCAGGTTTGTTGCACCTCCCCTTTCCCTAATCTGCCACCATTCAGATAATAATCTGTTTTCCTGTTCTTGCCACCAAAGTGAATAACCTCACATTTATCCACATTAAATTGCATCTGCCATGAATTTGCCCACTCACCTAACCTATTCAAGTCACACTGCATCCTCTTAGCATCCTCCTCACAGCTAACACTGCTGCCCAGCATCGTGTCATCTGCAAACGTGGAGATGCTGCATTTAATTCCCTCATCTAAATCATTAATATATATTGTAAACAACTGGGGTCCCAGTACTGAGCCTTGCAGTACCCCACTAGTCACTGCCTGCCATTATGAAAAGGTCACGTTTATTCCCACTCTTTGCTTCCTGTTTGCCAACCAATTCTCTATCCACATCAATACCATACCCTTAATACTGTGAACTTTATGTTTGCACACTTATCTCCTGTGTGGGATCTTGTCAAAAGCATTTTGAAAATCCAAATATACCACATCCACTGGTTCTCCCCTATCCACTCTACTTGTTACTTCCTCAAAAAATTCTGTAAGATTCGTCAGACATGATTTTCCTCTCAGAAATCCATGCTGACTTTGTCTGATGATTTCACCACTTTCCAAATGTGCTGTTATCACATCTTTGATAACTGACTCTAGCATTTTCCCCACCACCAATGTCAGGCTAACCAGTCTATAATTCCCTGGTTTCTCTCTCCCGCCTTTTTTAAAAAGTGTGGTTACATTAGCCCCCATTCAATCCTCAGGAAATAATCCAGAATCTAAAGAGTTTTGAAAATTTATCACTAATGCATCCACGATTTCTTGGGCTACTTCCTTAAGCACTCTGGGATGCAGACCATCTGACCCTGGGGTTTTATCTGCCTTTAATCCCTTTAATTTACCTAACACCACTTCCCTACTAACATGTATTTCAGTTCCTCCATCTCACTAGACCCTCGGTCCCCTACTATTTCTGGAAGATTATTTATGTCCATCTTAGTGAAGACAGAACCAAAGTAGTTATTCAGTTGGTCTGCCATGTCCTTGTTCCCCATGATCAATTCACCTGTTTCTGACTGTAAGTGACCTACATTTGTCTTAACCAATCTTTTTCTTTTCACATATCTATAAAAGCTTTTACAGTCAGTTTTTATGTTCCCTGCCAGCTTTCTCTCATAATCTTTGTTCCCTTTCCTAATTAAGTCCTTTTTCCTCCTCTGCCGGACTCTGAATTTCTCTCAGTCCTCAGATGTGCCGCTTTTTCTGACTAATTTGTATGTTTCTTCTTTAGACTTGATACTATCCCTAATTTCCCTTGTCAGCCACAGGTGCACTACCTTCTCTGGGTTATTATTTTGCCAAACTGGGATGAACAATTGTTGTAGTTCATCCATGCGATCTTTACAGTCTTGACATTGCATATCCACCATCAACCCTTTAAATATCATTTGCCAGTCTACCTTAGCAAATTCACATCTCATACCTTCAAAGTTACCCTTCTTTAAGTTCAGATCCTTTGTTTCTGAATTAACTATGTCACTCTCCATCTTAATGAAGAATTCCACCATATTATGGTTACTCTTACCCAATGGGGTTCGCACGACAAGATTGCTAACTAACCCTTCCTCATTGCTCAATACCCAGTCTAGAATGGCCTGCTCTCTAGTTGGTTCCTCGACGTGTTGGTTCAGGAAACCATCTCGCATACATTCCAAGAAATCCTCTTCCTCAGCACCCTTATCAATTTGGTTCACCAAATCTACATGTAGATTGAAGTCACCCATTATAACTACTGTCCCTTAATGCACACATTTCTAATTTCCTGTTTAATGCCACCCCCAACCTCACTACTACTGTTAGGTGGCATGTACACAACTCCCACCAGTGTTTTCTGCCCCTTAGTGTTATGCAACTCTACCCATATCAATTCCACATCCTCCAGGATAATGTCCTTCCTTTCTATTGTGTTAATCTCCTGTTTAAACAGCAACGCTACCCCACCTCCTTTTCTTTCCTGTCTATCCCTCCTGAATATTGAATATCCCTGGATTTTGAGCTCCCATCCTTGGTCACTCTGGAGCCATGTCACTGTGATCCCAACTATATCATATTCATTAATAACTATCTGCACATTCAATTCATCCACCTTGTTACGAATGCTCCTTGCATTGACACACAAAGCCAGGCTCATTTTTACAATACTATTAGCCCTTATACAATTATGTTGAAAAGTGGCCCTTTTTGATTTTTACCCTGGATTTGCCTGCCTGCCACTTCTACTTTTCACCTTACAACTTTTTGCTTCTACCCTCATTTTACCCCCCGCTGTCTCTCTGCTCTTGTTCCCATCCCCCTGCCACAGTAGTTTAAATCCTCCTGAACAGCAGGACTTCCTTGACTTATTTCTATTTTCCTCTTCCTTGACCCTAACACCCTGGTTTCCTTCCCCTTGCCAACTCTGTTAAACCCTCCCTGACAGCTATATTAAACAATCCCTCCAGGATATTAGTACCCTTTGAGTTCAGGTGTAACCCACCGTTTCTGTATAAGTCATGCCTTCCCCAAGATGGATCCCAAAAACCAGCGACTTACTCCTCTGCCTGCTTGCTGTGATTCAGAAAAACCATTGAAGCTTGATTCCCTTTTAAAATCTTCTGCGCTCTGAGGTCACATGCTTGCGCAGTTGTGCCTCTTTTATCCCGAGTAGTTTGAAAAAAAAACTGAACTTTTTCCGGAAAACCCGGTGACTTACTCCTCTGCCTGCTTGCTGTGATTGAATGGTGGAGCACACTCGATGGGCCAGATGGCTAATTCTGCTCCTATGTCTAACAGTCTTATGGAAAAAGCATGGAATTTTGGAGTTAGCAACTGGGTAATGTATGCTTTTTAGGGGTTTCACTGGTAAAGACATTAGAAAAAATGAAGAGAAGTGGACAGCCAGGGTGGAAATAGCCAGTAAAAGGGGGCTTAACATTCAGGTGATTGGAGAGAAGTGCAGTCAAATGTTATTTTATTTACAAGACAGTGGGATTGCAATGCTCTGCCAGGGGTGGTGGTTGTGGCAGACACATTAGGAACATTCAATAGACTCTCCGATTGGCACTGGATGAAAGAATCTTTTTATTGGATACATAATCTTCTACAGCTATAAAATAATACAAAGCTTCAACAAATTAATATGTATACAATTAATAAAGCTGAAGAGAAAAAAGCTGATTGCAATATATGAAAATGAAAAAAATATATAAAGAAAAGAAGGGAAAAAAGAGAACCCCAACTAACTAAGAATAAAAACCCCACTGACTACAAAAAAGGGGGAAAAAAACCATTAGGAATCAACCCCCGGAGCAATACATCTTACCATCATCTATATATAAAAAGAAAAAGAATCATCAACCGCCAATTCACGTTTATATAGAATAAGATTGGAAGCAAGCCATATAAAATAATTCAAATTAAATGATAGTATTTGGCAAAAGAGCATCATCTTCTCTCAAAATCAAATCAGGGATTAAAAGTTCTACTTCTAATTTTTTTCCAAACTGAGACATAACATTACTTGAGAAAACCATTCAATTAATGTAGGGACAGAGGTATCTTTCCATTTTAATAAAATAGCCTTTCTTGCCTACAATGTAACAAGTGCAATTACATGTTGATCTGAAGATGAAATACCCTGAATATGATGCGGACCTATTCCAAATAGAACAGTCAATCTATTAGGTTGTAAATTAATTTTCAAAGCTTTAGAAATTGTAAAAAATAAAGATTTCCAAAATGATTTTAATGAAGAACATGACCAGAACACATGTGACAAAGTAGCTACCTCAGTTTTACACCTATCACGGTAGTTTTCCATACTAGGAAATATTTTAGTTAGTCTCTCCTTTGTTAAATAATAACGGTGAACAATTTTAAACTCAATTAAACAGTGATTGGCACATATAGAAGAAGAATTTACCTTTTTCAAAACTCACAACCAATCTTCCTTAACAAAGGTCATATCAAGTTCTCTCTCCCAAACTTATTTAATCTTTAGTGAGAGGTTCTCTTTCTGTAGTAAAAATAAATTATAATTTCTACTAATGAAACCTTTCACTAAAGGATTTAATTTCAATATGGTATTCAATAAATCAGATTCTTGCAAATATGGAAACTTAGATAAGTATTGTTGTAAATAATGTCTAACCTGAAGATATTGCAGAAAGTGTGTATGAGTGAGAGAATATTTGTTAATTAACTCTTCAAAAGTAATTAATCGACCATCACAAAATAAATCTTGTAAAGAATGGATCCATTTATTTCCCCATAGGAGAAAAATAGGATCAGTTATTGAAGGTTTAAATAAAAAAGTTTTGATATAAAGAACTAGGAAATTTAAGTTGTTTAAAATTGTGAAACTGAAACTAAATCTGTAAGGACTGTTTAATAACAGGGTAAAGATTTAAATTTGGAATTTTAGAGGGCTGTAAAGGTAATGGTGCACCTAATATTGAGGTTAAATGAAATTGTTTAACTGCTTTTAATTCCAAATCAAACCAAACTGGTTTTTGGCTCTTGTCGATCCAATATAGCCAAAAACGTAATTGCCTGATATTAATGGCCCAATAATACAGTCTTAAATTAGGAAGTGCAAGTCCACTATCATTTTTAGATTTTTGTAAATGATACTTATTATTTTTTGGTCTCTTGTTGTTCCAAATAGAGGATGAAATAAGGGAGTCTGTTTGATCAAAAATTTTTGTTAAAAAGATAGGTATATTTTGGAAAATATATAAATATTAGGTAGAATCATCATTTTCACAGCATGGATACAACCTATTAAAGAAAGAGTAAGTGGAATCCATCTAGAAAATAGTTGTTTCATGGAGTCCATTAAAGGAACTATATTAGCTTTATAAAGATCTTTATATTTTTTTAGTAATTATAATACCTAAATATTTAAAAGAATTAACAGTTCTAAATGGAATAACATTATATATAAGAACAGGGGTATTTAATGGAAACAATTTGCTTTTATTCAAGTTAAATTTATATCCTGAAAATTTACCAAAATATTTTAGTGTTTCCAAAAGATTAGGAATTGATTCCTCAGGATTTGAAATAAAAACCAAAGGATTACCTGCATAAAGAGAAATCTTATGTATGGTTCCATTCATAGAAATACCATGAATATTTTTAGCTTCACGTAGTGTTGTGGCCAAAGGCTCCAATACAAGATTAAATAATAAAGGGCTTAATGGACATCCCTGTCTAGTACCACGTGAAGGTGAAAAAAAATGACTTGAAATTATTAGTAATAACCATGGCAATAAGATTCTTATAAATCATTTGAATCCACGTATTAAAATTATTACCAAAACCAATTTTTTCTAGTAACCATATAATCATATAACAATCACAGCATGGAAACAGGCCATCTCAGCCCTCCTAGTCCGTGCCAAATTCTTAATCTCACCTAATCCCACCTACCCGCACTCAGTCCATAACCCTCCACTCCTTTCCTGTCCATTTAACTTTAAACAAGTATGGCCACTCAAATCTATCAAATGCCTTTTCTGCATCGAAAGAGATAACACATTGGGGTTGCTTAGATAATGATAAATATATAATATTCATCAATCTTTGAACATTGGAGAAAGCGTAAAGGCCTTTAATAAAGCCCGTTTGATCCATAGAGATGATTTTAGTTAAAAATAGTTGTAAACAATGTCTAACCTGAAGATATTGCAGCAAGTGTGTATGAGTGAGAGAATATTTGTTAATTAACTCTTCAAAAGTCATTAATCGACCATCACAAAATAAATCTGAGAAAGAACGGATCTATTGATTTCCCCATTTTCAAAATGGTTAGCCATTATCTTAGATGGAATTTTTGCATCCACATTTAATAGCAAACTAGGTCTATATGTTGAACATTCAGTAGACTCGTTATCTTTCCTAAGGATTAAGGAAATAAATGCTTCATAAAAAGACGGTGAACTACCCTTCTCAAAGGATTCATGAAATATTTCCAAAAGATACGGAGTAAGTAATCTTTCAAATTTCTTTGTAAAATCCTATCAAATAGCCATCAAATCCAGGAACTTAATCTGATTGCATTAATAGAATATCTTTCTGAATTTCATGCTCAGTAATTGGAGCGTCAAGCATTTGTTGATCTTCAACAGAAATTTGAAGAAATGTAATCTTATGTAAAAAGCCTCCATTTTGGAGGAAACTGCAGAAAATTGAGATCTATAAAGATCAGAATAAAGATCTTGAAAAATATTATTGATATCTTCATGGTTACTTGCTATATCTCCATTATTTTTATGTATCTTTAAAATTTGTCTTTTAGCTCTAGCTACGCTTAACTGAGAAGCTAAGAGCTTATTATTTTTATTCCCAAAAATATAAAGCTGACTTTTCAATTTAAGCAAATATCCTTCAATAGGATATGTTAATAATAAATTATAATGTGATTGTAATTCTACTCTTCTTTTACATGAAACAACATTTGGAGAGGTTGCATTGTTGTTATCTAAATCTTTAATTTGTTCAGAGATTTTATCTAATTCCATTCTTGTTTGTTTCTTCAGTTTAGCTATATATGAAATAATCTGACCATGTAAATAGACTTTTAATGTATCCCACATTACTAACTTTGAGATGTTTCCTATATTATTAAAGAGAAAAAAAAACTCTTTTATCTGAGTTTCAATAAACTCAACAAATTCTGAACTTTGTAACAAATGTTCTGGAAAACGCCAAAATGGTCTAGTAGAAGCAACATCTTTCAATTCAAATACTGGGTTTAAAGGAGCATGATCAGAGATAACAATTGCTTCATCCTCACATTTCTGAACATTAAATAGAAATCGAGGTCGACTATAAAATAATCGATTCTCAAATATTTATTATGAACATGTGAGAAAAAAAGAGTATTCTCTATCACTAGGATGCATATGCCTCCAAATTTCAATTACGACAATATCAATTACAAATGAATTAATAAGTAATGCAGAACGATTAGGGGGTTGATGTTTGGATGATGACTTATCCATTAAAGGCCTTAAACAAGTGTTAAAATCAATACCCATTAATAACATATATTCATTTAAATCTGGTAATAGAGCAAAGACAGCTTTAAAAATGAGGGATCATCAACATTTGGTCCATAAATATTAACCAAAACCATTTTCCTATTATAAATTATTCCTTTAACAATCAAAAATCTACCATTAGCATTGGCTATAATATCCTCCTGATTAACAGAGATATTCGAATCAATAAAAATAGAAACACCTCTAATTTTACTCTGAGAGTTTGCATAAAACTGATAATAGCTTTAACTAGGATGGTTCCAACCATGGACATTCCAACTTAAAACGTAAACTGTTTTGATATCATCATGAGACTTTGTATCTAAAAAGAATAGTGAGATGCATATCAGGATAAGGTAGTCCAAACTGGTGGAGATAAACAACAATAATAATAATTTGCGTATGGTCTGGGATTCCATAATAGGGATAAAAAAAGGAAAAAAAAAAGGAAAAAAAGAAAAAAAAACACCCAAACTAAAAAGCCCAGAAATAAGTCAGTATCAATGGACACAAGACCCAAAGAAGGCATAGAAAGCGAATATAGACTTCACCTACCTAAATAAAAAAATAAAAAAATGAAAAAAACAATCTTTGCCTCCCTCCACCGAAAACAAAACTTGTTATAGTCAACATATAACTCAATATAATTAAGTTGGAAGTGTTATGAATGCACCACAGCTCTGAGGAGCCGAAGTGGTGGGGGAGCCCCCTCCTTTGTGAGAATCGCAAGAGCACTAGTTGAGGGGGGGTCAGTAGACCCAGGAAATGGGAGAGAGAGAGAGACGTGCCGAAGACCTCATTCCACCGCAATGTAAAATAATGCGTCATTGACCATTATCTCATGGAGACCACGTGCAAGCCCTCGGGCAAAGTGGGCTGGTTGAGAGAGAGATTGCATCATCCCAACCTGATTGACACCTGAGACCCCGTGAGGAAGTATAAAGGAGGGTCTGGGGGGAACAAACCCTTCAGACGCACCAGAAGACACTAGAGAGCGATCCCGTAGTAGCAGGAAGCCACTTGAAGGAAGCCACATGTGTTCGATTCCGTGCCTGGAATCTGTGGCTGGAATCACAGAAAACCACTTTTAGCTAACAACGGGGAAGCCCACTCCCCTGATTCAACGGAGTTGCTTCATAAAGACCCGGGCAAGTTTTCTTTTCTCACCAATCTCTCTCTCTCTCCAACAAGTGAAAACCCAGCGGTCCCCCCCCCCCCCCCCACGAAAGCCAGAAGCCTGCAGGAACTTGAGTGACTTTTATATTTTCATCGGACAATATATTCTCCCCTAGACAAATGATTGAGTTGTTTCTTATTGATGATTATTATTAGACCCGCGCTTTTAGATTGAGTAGTGACAACATATAGTATCTGAATGTTTGTATTAATCGTATTTTTGTACCTCTTCATAAATAAAGACTTTTAAAAATAGTACCATCAGACTTCAACAGACCTCTCTATCTTTGCTGGTAAGTGATCCAGTTACGGGATTTCGTAACAGAAGTAACTTTTTTTTTTGTAAAACAAAACAACCTTCAATTTTGAGAGTAACCTTCATAATATTAGATAAGGGAAGAAAAACACATCCAAAACAATTCTTTGGAGAAGGAAGTTGGAGGAGCAGAACGGGAGTGCAGAGAGAGCCATTTTGATTTTTTCTTGTTCTCATCAGAGTTAAGGGAGGCGGGACTGTGCAGGCGTGTGATGTCAGGCAGTGAAGCATGGAAGATTTAAAAAGGACACAGCCTTAAACAGCGGGCAGCGCCATTTGCAGGCTATGGAGTGACCCTGTTAATGGAGGAAAGGGGAAGTATGAGTGTCAGGCAGCTTGTTGTTCTCAGTGTCAGATGTGGGAGGTCCTGGAGTCTCTCAGCCTCCTGGATCTCCAAATCTGCACCAGGTGCACCAAGCTTCAGATCCAAAGGGACTGTGTTAGGGAACAGGAGCTGCAGCTCGATGACCTTCGGTCAGGCAAAGTGAGGTGTTGATAGAGAGGAGTTACAGGCAGGTGGTCACATTGGAAGCACAGTAGGCAGACAGGTGGGTCATGGTTAGGAGGAGGAAGGGGTAGAGTCAGGTACTAAAGAGTACCCCAGTGGCTGTACCCCTTGACAATAAGTACTCCTGTTTGAGTATTATTTGGGGCGGGGGCAGCCTACCTGGGGGAACCAACAGTGGCCGTGTCTCTGGCACAGAGTCTGGCCCTGTAGCTCAGAAGGATAGAGAAAAGAAGAGGAAGGCAGTAGTAATAGGGGACTCAATAGTTAGGGGGTCAGGTCGGTGATTCTGTGGATGCAATCAGGAGACCAGGATGGTAGTTTGCTTCCCTGGTGCCAGGGTCCGGGATATTTCTGATCGTGTCCAAGGTATCCTGAAGTGGGACGGTGAATGGTACATAGGTCATGGTACCAGTGACATAGGTAGGAAAAAGGAAGAGGTCCTGACAGGAGAATATAGGGAGTTAGGAAGCGAGTTGAGAAGAAGGACCACAAAGGTAGTAATCTCAGGATTACTGCCTGTGCCACATGACAGTGAGAGTAGGAATGGAATGAGGTGGAGGATAAATGCGTGGCTGAGGGATTGGAGCAGGGGGCAGGGATTCAAGTTTCTGGAGCATTGGGACCTCTTTTGGGGCAGGTGTGACCTGTACAAAAAGGACGGGTTACTCTTGAATCCTAGGGGCACCAATATCCTGGCGGGAAGGCTTAATAGAGCTGTTAGGGAGGGTTTAAACTAATTTGGCAGGGGGATGGGAACTGGAATGATGGAGCAGAGGAGAGGGAAAACAGAAATAGATCTAAAGTAGTGAGCAGTAACAATGTCAAGAAGGACAGGCAAATTTGCAGCCATTGGGATGAGTTGCAGTGCAATCAATGTAAAAAGTACCAAATACTGGACATAAGGTGTTATACTTAAATGCACGCAGGATAAGGAATAAGGTGGATGATTTTGTTGTACAGTTACAGATTAGCAGGTATGATATTGCGGCCATCACTGAGACCTGGCTAGAGGATGCATGTCTCTGGGAGCTGAATGTCCAAGGATACACAGTGTATTGGAAGGATAGGCAGGTAGGTAGTTGGCATGGCGTGGCTTTAATGGTAAGAAACAATATTAAATCATTAGAAACAGTTGACATAGGATCAGAAGGTACAGAATATTTATGGGTTGAGCTAAGAAATTGCAGGGGTAAAAGGACTGATGGCAGTTATCTACAGGCCTCCAAACAGCTGCAGTGATGTGGTCTACAAATTACAACAGGAAATAGAAGGGCAGTGTTATGATAATTGTAGGGTTTTTAAACATGCAAGTGGATTGGGAAAATCAGGTCGGCACTGGATTTCAAGAGAGTGAATTCATAGAATGTCTATGAGATGGCTTTTTAGAAAAGCTTGTTGTTGAGCCCACTAGGGGATCGGCTGTACTGGACTGGGTATTGTGTAATGAACCAAAGGTGATTAGAGAGATGGAAGTGAAGGAACCCTTAAGAGGCAGGGATCGCAACATGATTGTGTTCACTGTGACATTTGAGAAAGAGAAGCCAAAATCCGATGTGTTGGTATTTTGGTGGAGTAAAGGAAATTACGGTGGCATGGGAGCGGAACTGGCCAAGGTTGTCTGGAAAGGTACACTAGTGGGAAGGACGGTAGAGCAGCAGTGGCAGGAGTTTATGCAAGAAGTGAGGAAAGTGCAAGATAGATATATTCCAAAGAAGAAGAAATTTTCAAATGGAAAAATGATGCAACCGTGGCTGACAAAAGAAGTCAAAGTCAAAGTAAAACCAAAGCAGAAGGCATACAAGGAAGCAAAAATTAGTGGGAAGACAGAGGATTGGGAAGTTTTTAAAAGTTTACAAAAGGAAACTAAGAAGGTCATTACGAGGGAAAAGATGAGCTATGAAAGGAAGCTAGCAAATAATATCAAAGAGGATACTAAAAACTTTTTCAAGTATATAAAGAGTAAAAGACAGGTGAGAGTTGATATAGGATCAATAGAAAATTATGCTGGAGAAATTGTAATGGGAAATAAGGAGATGGCGGAGGAACTTAATGAGAAGTGGAATTAATATGGCTGGCCACTGGGATCAGCAGTCATTGTGTCCTCACCAGGAGCACCCACATCCTGTAAAACCCTCCAGGGACAATGGGCCTGACCACTGTTATGCTCCATATCCTCCAACGTCAAAGAACTTGAATTCTTCAGTCCACTTGGACCAGGACTGTTTGACCTTGGGGACAGGACTATGTGGAAGATAACAACGGTTTGGAGGGTGTGGATCACAGTGGGGCAGATTCCAAAACTGCCATAAGTAATGTATTCCCCTGCCCTTTCAACTCTCTGGCCCAGTCTTCTGTTACACTAATTACTTCCCCAAGTCATCTCACTTTCCCATTGATATGCATCACCCATTCTTTCACCTCTTCCCTACCCACCATCCCGGGACCTGGACAGTTCTTCCATTAATTCACTTCCACCTCTTCCTACACAGCAAACTGCTGTCAGTGGTCACATTGTGCTCTCTTCTACACTGGAGAAACAAGACACTTTATGGACACCCATGTCCAGCCCAGAGGGGTGACCCTGAGCCTCCACCTTCCTGCCACCTTAACTCCCACTCTGACCGTTTGTATCTGTGGCATCCTGCAGTGTTACAGCAAGGCCCATGGTGTGTTTGGAGCTGGACCAGCCCACCATATAGAACCTTGTCAAAAGTATTTGGTGAACTGAGTGTTTAACAGGATGTTTGCCCACAGGTCAGTTGGAGATTGATGAGTCCAAATGTCCTCTTTCCATGCTGTATGATTCTGTGAGAGTCACCTCACTGTTCCATGTGAACATGTTGCAGCCAGACAAGTTGATGTCAATTCCTTTCACTTTAGATGTTTCATTTCTACTGCCTGTATCAAAACTAGATATCAGTTCTGGAATCATTAACTCAATTATTCTCTCTCCATCTGGCCGACTGAGCAATATTTCATTTTCTAAGTTCAGTAAAGTGCTTATTTGTGTTCATGCTCTCTGCAACCATGTTAACTGATCAATTGAACAATTTCAGCAAAACTTTTTCCCAGGACAACACTGGCCTCACCCAATCAGAGACATTCTCCTCATCTCATTCCACTCATGACTGCACCTGAAACTTTCTTCTCGCCTTTCCAGTTTTGACCAGGGTTCCGGGATGTAAATATTGACCCTGTTTCTCTCTCTGCAGATGATATCCAGCCTGCCAAAGGTCGGGCAGCAAGCATTGAGAGCAGGGTCAATGCATGGCAGTGCAGAAGATTGGATGCACATCAGGGCTGCCTGCTTAGGTCCCTGTTCAGCTCCCTACTCCAACTCTCTTTACACCAGCATTTGTATGGCTAAGCTCAGCTCCATACCATCTACAAATCTGGCAATGACACCAATGTTGTTGGCAGAATCACTGATGGTGATGAGTCAGCATGTAAGAATGTGATAGAATGCCTGGTTGAGTGGTGCCACAAATTCAACTTCCTACTAAACATCAACAAAACCAAGAGTGTAATCAGTGGGAGGGCAAGTCAGGGGAACCAGGAGTCAGTTCTCATGGGTGGGTCAGAGATGGAGAGAGTGAGTGGCTTTAAACTCTTATAATATACCACCTCAGGTTGAGCTTTCTTGGGTCCAGATAAAACTGCAAAGAATGCATGCCAGTGTCTCTACTTTCTTTGTATTTTAAGGAGGTTCAGTATGTCATTGAAGATTCTGACAAAGTACTACATATGTACAGTGGATTCACAGAATGGTACAGAAAGTCCAACACCCAGGATTGCAAGAGGCTGTAGAGTGTGGTGGATAGCCAATACCATCATCAGTACACCATTGGGGACATCCAACTGAAGATCTATCCTAAGCCCAACATATTGATGCAACTACAAAAGCGGTATCAGAGTGGTTATATTTCATTGGAGTTTGACGGGACTTGGTATGTTGCAGAAGTCTTGAATAAATATCTACAAATGTACTAAGGGGAGCATTCTAATTGGTTGCATCATTGCCTGGAATGGAACACAGGATCAGAAAAAGCTGCATGAAGCCCTCTCCATCAAAAGACAATGCCTCAAAAAGAATGCATTCATCATTAAGGACCCTCATCACCTTTCAGGACACGTCCTCCTCTCATTGCTATGGTCAGGGAGGGGTTTATCGGAGTCTGAAGGAACACACTCAATTGTTTAAGAACAGCTTCTTCCCCTCTGACATCAGACTTCTGAATGGACCATGAACCCATAGGCACGATCTCACTGTTTTCTTTTTTGTTGATCATTATTGCTTTACTTAATTAATTTAATAATAATATATATTCTTTATTGTAACATACTTTCATATTATGAATTGCAATGTACTGCTGCCACAAATCAACATTTTCCATGATATATCCCACTGCTATCTAACCCGATTCTCATTCAGTTAGGTAATATCCACGTCGGATCAGCACCTTTAATAGCTCGTTTAAGTTCAGACAATGTAAATTCAACATCCAAGCAGGAATTGGAATTTTCTTTTATCTTGATCCGCAATGTTGTGCTGAACCAGCTGAAAGGCAAATCAAAAACACCCAAACACTAATCCGTCCTACTTACACCATGTCCATATCCCTCCATCCTCCTCACATTCATGTGCTGATCTAAACATCTCTTCAAAGCCTCTAATGTATTTGCATCCACCACCACACCAGGCATCACATTCCAGGGATCCACCACTCTTAGTAAAAACTTATCCCTCACATCCCCCTTGAATTTACCCCCTCTCACCTGCAATGCATACCCTCTATTATAACATTTCTACCCTGAGAAACAGATGCTCCCTGTCTACTCTGTCTGCACTTGCCTCTCATAATCTTATAAACCTCAATCTGATCTCCCCTCAGCCTCTGCCACATCAGAGAAAACAACCCAAGTTTTTCCAGCCTCTCATGATAGCACATGCCCTTTAAACTAGGCAGCATCCTGCTAAGCCTCTTCTGTACCCTCTCCAAAGCCTCAACATGCTACCTGTAGTGGAGCAACCAGAAGAGTATGCAGTACTCCAGATGTGGTCTTACCAGGGTTTTATAAAGTTACAGCATGACCTCTTGACTTTTGAACTCAATGTGTCGACTAAAAAAGTTAGAATTCAATGAGCCTTCTTGGATCCTAAGATTTCTCTGCTCAGCAACACTGTTCAGGACCTTGCCCTTAAGAACGTACTGTCTCCTTTCATTTGCTCTGCCAAGGTTCAACACCTCACATTTATCAGGGTTAAACTGCATCTGCCCACACCACCCACAGCTCCACTAATCTTGGGGTATCATCCAAAAATGTATTAATCCACCCATTTGTATATTCATCCAGGTAACTTATTTACACTACAAACAGCAGAGGTCCCAGCACAGATCCCTGTGGAATACCACTTGTGACAAAGTCCCATCACTGATTACGGATGGCACATGGCACATTCAGTAAAACATGCAAAGGGTCATGCACACACATTATTCCCCTCTGTCACTGTGGTGAGTGCATGCATCACAATAAATCAACAGTCACAATTTTACACTCATTCCCAGCAGTAACAGGTATAAAAAAAGAAACACACTGTGTCACAGTTTAATTATCTCAGGTCAATTTATTCATATTCATCTTTCCGATAAGTGTTTTGTCGAAGTGTCATGATAATCTGAAGTTTCTCTCCTCCACAGTCACTGGATCTGAAACAGAGCTGCTGCATAGAGCTGTCTTATATAGAGATAGCGGCAACCTGATAGGTGTGCTGATGGTGGAGGATACTATCTTTAACTGGGTCAAGGGTTATGTTACCTAATTACTCATCTTGTGGTAAAGGGTTCGGGTTTATTTAAGATATTTAACCTCAAAAAGGTAAATCCTTTAATGAGGTATATGTGTTTATTGTGATAACTGGCAGTAGAGTTCCAAATTGTGTGAAATGGAAGATAATTGATTAGCTTTTGGTTGGTCTAGGTCTAGGGGGAGGGGCTTAACAGTTATAAGCCTCGGATTACTGAGGCTTTGGGTTTTTTTCCGTTTGGTCTGAGGGTGGCTGTTAACCAGATAGGTCACAATTGCAAGCTGGAAACATAGTATTTTTTTAGTTTTTTTTTCTTGTTTTGATGTGGACATTCAGGTTTTTGATTTTCTACTATTTTTGTAAATAAAAGCACCTCACTCTATTTTTGTGACTCAAACCATCAGGTTTTTCTTCTTAGATAGTTGACCCACGGTTATTTGTGACACCACTAATTACAAACTTTCAGTTCAAATGTCCCTTCGCCCACTACATTCTCTCTCCTATGTTTTCAACATAATTGTATAAGGGCTAAGGGTGCTGTAAAAACAAGCCTGAAGGCTTTGTGTGTCAATGCGAGGAGCATTCGTAACAAGGTGGATGAATTGAATGTGCAGATATTTATTAATGAATATGATATAGTTGGGATCACAGAGACATGGCTCCAAGGTGACCAAGGATGGGAGCTCAATATCCAGGGATATTCAATATTCAGGAGGGATAGACAGGAACGAAAAGGTAACGTTGCTGGTTAGAGAGGAGATTAACGCAATAGAAAGGAAGGTCATTAGCTTGGAGGATGTGGAATCGATATGGGTAGAGCTGCATACACTAAGGGGCAGAAAACACTGGTGGGAGTTGTGTACAGGCCACCTAACAGTAATAGTGAGGTTGGGGATGGCATTAAACAGGAAATTAGAAATGCGTGCAAGAAAGGAACAGTAGTTATAATGGGTGACTTCAATCTACATATAGATTAGGTGACCAAATTGGTAAGGGTGCTGATGAAGAGGACTTCTTGGAATGTATGCGGGATGGTTTTCTGAACCAACACGTTGAGGAACCAACTAGAGAGCAGGCCATTCTAGACAGGGTATTAAGTAATGAGGAAGGGTTAGTTAGCAATCTTGTCGTGCGAAGCCCATTGGGTAAGAGTAACCATAATATGGTGGAATTCTTCATTAAGATGGAGAGTGACATAGCTAATTCAGAAACAAAGGATCTGAACTTAAAGAAGGGTAACCTTGAAGGTATGAGACATGAATTAGCAAAGATTGACTGACAAATGATACTTAAAGGGTTGACGGTGGATATAAAAGGGCAAGCATTTAAAGATCACATGGAAGAACTACAACAATTGTTCATCCCAGTTTGGCAAAAGAATAAACCAGGGAAGGTAGTGCACCTGTGGCTGACAAGAGAAATTAGGGATAGTATCAAGTCCAAAGAAGAAACATATAAATAAGCCAGAAAAAGCAGCACACCTGAGGACCGGGAGAAAATCAGAGTCTGGCAGAGGAGGACAAAGGGCCTAATTAGGAAAGGGAAAAAAGATTATGAGAGAAAACAGGAAATTAGAAATGGAACATGAAACTGGAACATGAAAACTGACTGTAAAAGCTTTTATGGATATGTGAAAAGGAAAAGATTGGTCAAGACAAATGTAGGTCCTTGACAGTCAGAAACAGGTGAATTGATCATAGGGAACAAGGACATGGTAGACCAATTGGACCAATTATTTGGTTCTGTCGTCACTAAAGAGGACATAAATAATCTTTCGGAAATAGTGTGGGACCGAGGGTCTAGTGAGATGGAGGAACTGAGGGAAATACATGTTAGTAGGGAAGTGGTGTTAGGTAAATTGAAGGGATTAAAGGCAGATAAATCCCCAGGGCCAGATGGTCTGCATCCCAGAGTGCTTAAGGAAGTAGCCCAAGAAATAGTCGATGCATTAGTGATAATTTTCCAAAACTCCTTAGATTCTGGATTAGTTCCTGAGGATTGGAGGGTGGCTAATGTAACCCCACTTTTTAAAAAGGGAGGGAGAGAAAAACTGGGGAATTATAGACTGGTTAGTCTGACATCGGTGGTGCGGAAAATGCTCGAGTCGGTTATCAAAGATGTGATAACAGCACATTTGGAAAGCGGTGAAATCATCGGACAAGGTCAGCATGGATTTGTGAAAGGAAAATCATGTCTGCTAAATCTTAACGAAATTTTTGAAGATGTAACTGGTAGAGTGAATAGGGGAGAGCCAGTGGATGTGGTATATTTAGATTTTCAAAAGGCTTTTGATAAGATCCCACACAGGAGATTAGTGTGCAAACTTAAAGCACACAGTATTGGGGGTATGGTATTGATGTAGATAGAGAATTGGTTGGCAGACAGGAAGCAAAGAGTGGGAGTAAACCGAACCTTTTCAGAATGGCAGGCAGTGACTAGTAGGGTACTGCAAGGCTCAGTGCTGGGATGCCGGTTGTTTACAATATATATATATGATTTAGACGAGGGAATTAAATGCAGAATCTCCAAGTTTGCGGATGTCATGAAACTGGGCGGCGGGGTTAGCTGTGAGGAGGATGCCAAGAGAATGCAGGGTGACTTGGGTAGGTTGGCTGAGTGGGCAAATTCATGGCAGCTGCAATTTAATGTGGATAAATGTGAGGTTATCCACTTTGGTTGCAAGAACATGAAAACAAATTATTATCTGAATGGTGGCCGATTAGGAAAAGGGGAGGTGCAACGAGACCTGGGTGTCATTGTACACCAGTCATTGAAGGTGGGCATGCAGGTGCAGTGGCCAGTGAAAAAGGCAAATGGTATGTTATCATTCATAGCAAAATGGTTTGAGTACAAGAGCAGGGACATTCTATTGCAATTGTACAAGGCCTTGGTGAGACCGCACCTCGAGTATTATGTGCAGTTTTGTTCCCCTAATCTGAGGAATGACATTCTTGCCATAGAGGGAGCACAAAGAAGGTTCACCAGATTGATTCCTGGGATGGCAGGACTTTTATATGAAGAAAGACTGAATTGACTAGTCTTAAACACACTGGAATTTAGAAGATTGAGGGGGTATCTTATTGAAACGTATAAAATTCTAAAGGGATTGAACAGGCTAGGTGCAGGAAGATTGTTTCCAATGTTGGGGAAGTCCAGAGCAAGGGGTCACAGTTTAAGGATAAAGGGGAAGCGTTTTAGGACCCAGATGAGGAGAAACTTCTTCACACAGAGAGTGGTAAATCTGTGGAATTCTCTGCCACAGGAAACAGTTGAGGCCGGTTCATTGACTATATTTAAGAGGAAGTTAGATATGGCCCTTGTGGCTAAAGGGATCAGGGAGTATGGAGAGAAAGCAGGTAGAGGGTTCTGAGTTGGATGATCAGCTATGATCATACTGAATGGCGGAGCAGGCTCGAAGGGCAGAATGGCCTACTCCTGCACCTATTTTCATGTTTCTATGTTGAAGCTAGTTCAGAGTCCAAACAGCCAATTCACCGCAGACCCCATGTATCTTAATCTTACAGATAAGCCTCTCATGAGGGACTTTATCAAACACTTCATTAAGATCTATATAGACAACATCCAGTGCCCTACCTTAATCAATCTTTCTCATCACCTTGTCAAAAAACTCAATCAAGCCACTAAGACATGATATGCCCCATACAAAACCGTCCTGGCTCACTCTAGTTAGGCTATAGTTTTCCAAATGCTCATATATCTTATCCCTGAGCATTTTCTCCATCAATTTCCCTACAACTGACGTGAGTCTTATTGGTCCATAGTTCCCAGGGTTATGCCTTGATCCCTGTATTAAATAGAAGTACAAGATTTACCACTTGCCTGTCCACTGGGACCTCACTTGTTGCTAGAGCAGACATGAAGATACTGGCCAAGGTCCCAGCCATCTCGTCTCTTGCCTCCTTCAATAACCTGGGGTAAATTCCATCATGCCCTGGGGATGTTTGCCTTAATACTCATTGGGTGGCCCAACACTTCCTCCTTCTTTACCTCCTAGACTGTTTGAGGTAAATTATTCTTTATTCTTTCTTACTTCTCCTCCAATAAGTGTGTATTTGTGCACTTGTCAGGCAACTGTGACACTGTAATTTCCTTTGAGATCAATAAAGTATCTATCTAGTTAAACACCATAACATATTTATACACTCAGCACTGATCTCCTGGTCCTCTGTATCCTTTTCTCTGGTAAGTACTGAAGCAAAGTACTCATTAAGTTCCTCACTCACACTCTCCACTTCCAAGTAAATGTCTCCTCCCCGCTCTGTCCTTGAGTGCTCTTACAATCTCACTTGTTATCCTCTCGCTCTTGATGTCTGTATAGAATGTCAGAATCACCTTGATCATATTAGCCAATGACTTTTTGTGGCCCCTTCTAGCTTTTCTAATTCCTTTCTTTAGTTCTTTTCTGGCTTTTTTATACTCCTTATGTGCTCTGTTTGATCCAGACTTCTGAAGCTTTACACATTTCTTCTTTTTCTCCTTGATTAAAGTAATCACCCCTCTAACATCCAAGGTTCTCTCATAGTTCCATTCCTGTCCTTCCTTCAGGAAACATTCCTTTCCTGTACTCTGTGCAATTGATCTTTAAACACCCTCCACATGCTTGATGTAGACTTGGCAGAAGAAGATGTATTTCCAATTAACGCAGCCTAGTTCCAGCCTAATGCTCCCGTAATTTGCCCTAATCTATATCTGTCCTTATCTATAGCTATCCTCAAAAGTTAAGGGGTCGTGGTCACTATTCTGCAACTACTCACCCACTGATAGCTCAGATACCTGGCCAGGCTCTTTACCCAACACCAGGTCCAGTACAGTCCCTCCTCTCTTTGGACTGTCCATATATTGATTTAAGAAACCCTCCTGGATACATTTAACAAATTCTGCCCATCTAAACTCCTTATAAGAGGACATAAAGGTGGCCATCCAGTATTGGTATCATCAGTAGAGTGTTGAATATGAGCCCTGTGTTCTTCAGGTCTTCAGTTTTGAGTGGATGGGAAATGAATAGGCACAAAATCTTGTGTTGTTTAATGTGGATTCTGGTCCCAGTGTTCCCCCTTCTGTCATTCCTCCATGGTTTTTCCCTTTACCTGTGGGTGATTTGGGCTTCAGGAGAAAATCAAGATGAGAAAATCAGCTCTGCTGATGACGCAAAGCTGGGTGGCAGTGTGAAATGTCAGGAGGATGTTATGAGAATGCAGGGTGACTTGAACAGGCTAGGTGAGTGGGCGAATGTATGGCAGATGCAGTTTAATGTGGATAAATGTGGGGTTATCCACTTTGGTGGCAAGAACAGGAAGGCAGATTACTATCTAAATGGAGTCAAGTTAGGAAAAGGGGAAGTACAAAGTTCTTGTACATCAGTCAATGAAAGCAAGCATGCAGGTACAGCAGGTAGTGAAGAAAGCTAACGGCATGCTGTTATAACAAGAGGAATTGAGTATAGGAGTAAAGAGGTCCTTCTGCAGCTGTACAGGGCCCTGGTGAGACCCCACCTGGAGTATTGTGTGCAGTTTTGGTCTCCAAATTTGAGGAAGGACATTCCTGCTATTGAGGGAGTGCAGTGTAGGTTCACAAGGTTAATTCCCGGAATGGCAGGACTGTCATATGTTGAAAGATTGGAGCGACTGGGCTTGTATACACTGGGATTTAGAAGGACGAGAGGGATCTGATTGAAATATATACGATTATTAAGGGATTGGACAGCTAGAGGCAGGAAGCATGTTCCCACTGATGGGTGAATCCAGAACTAGAGGCCACAGTTTAAGAATAAGGGGTAGGCCATTTAGAACTGAGATGCGGAAAAACTCTTTCACCCAGAGAGTGGTGGATATGTGGAATGCTCTGCCCCAGAAGGCAGTGGAGGCCAAGTCTCTGGATGCTTTCAAGAGAGAGTTAGATAGAGCTCTTATAGATAACGGGGTCAAGGGAAATGGGGAGAGGGCAGGAATGGGGTACTGATTGTGTATGATCAGCCATGATCACAGTGAATGGTGGTGCTGGCTAGAAGGGCCAAATGGCCTACTCCTGCACCTACTGTCTATTATCTATTGTCTATTGAGAAGTGGTTGTTCATCAGTGCCACAGGATGTTCAGCTGTATATCCAAGGAATCTAAACAGATGGTTCAGAAGATCCAGTGACAGGTCGTACAGGTGTTTCTGTTTATGTTCCAAAGTTTCAGGTGACTATTATAAAAGATTATCAGCTTTCATGTCTGAGATAGTTGCTATCACTTTAGCCTTGGAACAGGTCGAAGAAGTATGCCAGATTGTGTACTTCTGTATTCTGATTCATTCCTGGTCTTGACATCTATTCAAACAGGCATTTCAAATTGTAGGCCAGACATTCTTCTTGAGAGTTGACAATATCTGTCAAGGCTGCAGGGTGAAGGCCTGTGTATACATTTCCTATGGGCTCCTGTCCATGTGGAGATGGAAGAAAACAAGGTGGCAGTCATTCTTGCCAAGCAATCACTTAAAATTAAGGATCTGCAGCAAATGTAGTGTATGTTAACCCTTTCATTCACAGAGTCATTCTCAAGAATGTCTTTTGAACCCTCTCCACTATCAGCACATCCTTTCTTAGATAAGGGGACCAAAACTGATCACAATACTCCAAGTGTGTTCTGTTCAATGCCTTATAAAGCATCAGCATTCCATCCTTGCTTTTGTCCTCCTGAAATGAATGCTAACTTTGCATTTGCCTTCCTTACCACTGACTCAACACTGAAGCCAGACTAACTGACCTATAATTTCCTGTCTACCTCCCTCCCTTCTTATAGAGTGGGTGCCATTTGCAATTTTCCAATACTCTGCAACTATTGCAGAATCTAGTAATTACTGAATGATTACTACAAATGCCTCCACAGTCTCTTCAGTTGCCTCTTTCAGAACCCTGGGTTAGTCCAAGTGAATTTTCTACATTCAGACCTAACAGCTTCCCAAGCACCTTCACTTCAGTAAGTGACCACATGCATTTCTGCCCCCTGCCACTCTTGAATTTCTGGCATGCTGCTGGTGTGTTGCCCAGTGAACACTGACCAAAATGCTTATTGACTTTGTCCACAGTTTCTTTGTTCCTCACCAGCATCATTTTCCAGCAGTATGATAGCCACTCTCATTGCTCCCTAACTCTTTATATAACTGAAAATACTTCTGATCCCCGGTTATATTATTGACTAGCATATTTAATCTTTTCTCTCCTTGTGGCTTTTCTTAGCTGCCTTCTGGTGCTTTTTAATAGCTTCCCAAGCAGCTAGATTCACACTAATTTTTACTGTATTGTATGCCATCTGTTTTGCTTTTATGCTGGCTTTGCTTCCTTTGTTAGCAATAGTTGTCTCGCCCTTTCTTCAACCTTTCTGTATCTGTCCTGCCAACCAGCTTTGACTAGCTCCACTCTCTTGCCACATTACTCCCCTGTAAAACTGAAACATCTGATTTTAGTTTCTCTCTCCCAAAGTGCAAGGTGAATTCTATCATATTATGATCACTGTCTCCTAATGGTGCCTTTAGGCTTCCTAATCAAATCTGATTCATTAGACAACACAAAATCCACAATTGTCTTGCTGCTACTGGGCTCAACCACAAGCTGCTCTAAAAAGCCACTTCTTTAGCATTCTGCAAATTCCTTTTCTTAGGATCCAGCACTAACCGGATTTTCCCAATCTACCTGCATATTGAAATCCCCCTGACTATCATAACATTTCCCTTATTACATGACTTTTCAATCTCCTGTTGTAATTTGTATCCCACATCGTGGCTACTGTTCAGAAGCCTATACACAACTTCCATGAGTTTCTTAACTCTACCCACAAGAATACTATTTCTTCCAATCTTATGACATAAGGATTTGACTCCATTTTTACCAACACAGCCACCCCACAGCTATTCTCACCAGAGATTTGTAGAGTTGCAACATGACCTCTCTACTCTTGAACTCAATCCCCCTATTAATGAAGCCTAGCAGCCCATAGGCCTTCTTAACGATCCTATCAACCTGTGCAGTGACCTTGAGTGATGTATGGATGAACCCCAAGGTCCCTCTGTTCATCCACGCTATTAAATAATCAACCATTAACCCTGTATTCAGCCTTCTAATTTGTCCTTCCAAAATGCATCACCTCACTTATCCGGATTGAACTCCATCTGCCATTTTTCTGCCCAACTCTGCATCCTGTCTATATCCTCTTGTAAACTTCAACAACCTACAGCTCCATCCACATCTCCTCCAATCTTGGTGTCATCCGCAAACTTACTCACCCATCCTTCCTCCTCTTCATTCAGGTCATTTATAAAAATCACAAAGAGCAGAGGTCCCAGGACAGATCCCTGTGGCACTCCGCTAGTCACTGACTTCCAGACAGAATACTTTCCTTCCAGTACTGCTCTCTGCTTTCTTCCTTTAAGCCAACTTTTTATCCAAACAGCCAAGGTTCCACTGATCCCATGCCTCATGACTTTCTGGATGAGTCTCTTGTAGGGGACCTGGTCAAAATCTAACAACAAAACAAGTCTACAACACTGTTTGTTTATACCTTGCATAAAATCTATAAAAATTAAAATGCAAATCCAGTGTATAGCAACATTTTAATCAAAGTATGTTCCGTAGATGGAGACTGAAAGCCTGTCATTGCTTGTTGTTATTGAACAGCTGATTTGGGCATTCTCCCAATGCTGCTGTGCTTCTTTTGTTACCCCGTACTCATCATATTTTCATTATATGGATGGTTTGCATTGAACAGTACAAATGATTACATATGTGTGATGAACAAATGTAAGACAAAGACTGCTTACTGGGAGCATACAAATTCAGTCAGAAGTGATGACAGTCCCAAGGTATCCCATGATATGTTCTGAAATCCAAAATCCAGAAAACTTCCAGCTCAAGCATTTCAGACAAGGGGTACTCAACCTATTTTTCATTTAAAGACACACTTCAACCCATCCTACTGACTGTAAATTTCCCCTGTCATCTGCCTGTCCTTCCTCACACTGTATCTACTTGCATATGATATTCCTCATTCTCTGCCCTATCACTCCAGTTCCAATGTCCCTGTCAGATTTTTTAAACCCTACCCACAGTGTCATTGTTTCTTGGTAACTCAATCACTGAATATATTGGAACTTTCCATTAGTCGATTTCCACCAGATCCACTTTTGCGAAGTTTAGCCGATGTTATAATTTCCAAAGGCTTCTTCTCCTTCTTCTCCTTATTCTCCATCTTCAGAGACGGCTTCTTCTCCTCCACCGTCAGACTTCTGAATGTTTCATGAACACTACCTCACAATTCCTTTGTGTGCACTATTCATTTTGTAATTTATAGTGTTCTCTCTCTCTCTCCCCTCTCCCCCTCCTCCTCTTTCTTTCTTCTCCCACCTCTCTCTCTTCCCCTCCCTTTCTCTCCCTCTTCCCTCCATTTCTCTCCCCTCTTTCCCAATCCCTCTTTCCTCTGTCTCCCCCACATCTCTCCTCCCTTTCTCTCTCTCTCTCTCTCTGAGTGACCCAGCCCAAGAGCAGATTCCCACATGCAAAAATAATTTGCCACATTTTATACCCTTTTAAGACCCTTCACCCCAATACTTTCCCAGACAAACATGCTTCTCACTATACCTACTCACACAGCTGTAGACTGGTATTTTACACTAACTTCTCAAAACCTTGCTGTGGACTGGTTCTTTTGTACTTTTTCCAAACATTCCCACATTCCAGACTAACTCCTTTTTGTCGAACAAGCTTTCACAGAGAAATGAAATGTAACTCTTTCCTTATGGTATGGAGGCTTTGATGCACAGATGCTGCAGAGAGCTGGAGATTCAGCCACTCAGTCATCGGGACAACACTCACTCCCCACCACTGAGGACATCTCCAAGAGGGTGGCATCCATCACGAAGGACCTTCAATGGTACCGACATTGAATAGATGTTGAACCCATGACATCACCTCACTACTTTGTTTCTCTCTTTGCACTATTTATTTAACTTCTTTAATATACTTAAACACCATAATTTGCAGTTTTTATTGCATGTACTGCCTCCACATAACAACAAATTTCACAACATATGCCAGTGGAGTGAAACCCAATTCTGATGCATCTGGAACTTCCCCTCTTCTCCTTACTACCAGAGGGGAGGAGGCACAGGAGACCAAAATCCACACTCAATGATTCAGGAACAGCTTCTTCCACTCTGCCATCAGATTTCTGAATGTCTGTGTACACTAACTTTTTGCTCTTATTTTGCACTTGATCTATTTTCTTAATCTAATCTAACAATAAGATGGGAAATTATAGTCCGATAAGCCTGATATCAAGGTAAGTTATTGGAAGCTATTCTAATTGACAAGATATTTAAGTATTTGGACAGACAGGGCCTGATTAGGGTTTGTCAACAAGGCTTAGTGTGTGGTGAGTTATGTCTCACAAATCTTACAGAGTTTTTCAAGGAGGTTACAAGGAAAGGCAGTGAACATGGACTGTCCACATGGACTTTAACAAGGCTTTTGATAAAGTCCTGCATGGAAGGACCCTAGTGAGACCACACCTGGAGGATTGTGTACAGTTTTGGTCTCCAGGGTTAAGGAAGGTCATCCTGGCTGCAGAGGAAGTGCAGTGTAGATTCACAAGGTTAATTCCTGGGATGTCAAGACTGTCTTACGCAGAGAGGTTAAAGAGACTGGGCTTGTACATGCTGGAATTAAGGAGATTGAGAGGGGATCTGATTGCAACATATAAGATTATTAAGGGATCGGACAAGATAGAGGCAGGAAATATGTTCCAGATGCTGGGAGAGTCTAGTACCAGATGGCATGGTTTGAGAATAAGGGGTAGGTCATTTAGGACAGAGTTAAGGAAAAACTTCTTCTCCCAGAGAGTTGTGGGGGTGTGGAATGCACTGCCTCGGAAGGCAGTGGAGGCCAATTCTCTGGATGCTTTCAAGAAGGAGCTAGATAGGTATCTTATGGATAGGAGAATCACGGGATATTGGGACAAGGCAGGAGCCAGGTATTGATAGTAGATGATCAGCCATGATCTCAAAATGGCGGTGCAGGCTTGAAGGGCCGAATGGTCTATTTCTGGTCTATTGTCTATTACTTATTGTCTATTGTCTATTGAAGGTTCAGTTGCTTGGCATTCAGGAGTAAATTGGATTCAACATTGGTCTAGTGGGAGAAGACAGGGATTTGTAGTAGATGGTTGCTTCCCTGACAAGAGGCCTGTGACCAGTGGTGTACCACAGGGATTGGTGTTTGTCATCTACAGTATGTGAACAATTTCATTCATAATGTGGTAAACTGGGTCAGCAAGTAACATTTCAGCACAGACTAGATGGGCAGAAAGGCCTGTTTCTGAGCTGTAGTACTGTATCATTTATAGTAACTTTATGTCTTTGCATTGAACTGCCGGTAAAAAGCAACAAATTTCAGATCATATTAATCAATGACAGTAGACCTGATTTCAAACTGTCTTTATTTTGGAGTCAGGGAATTTGTGTGATGTTTTGAAACTTTCAATCTATGTAATTGAAAAGTTATCAGCTTTCCGTCTCCTTCACACAACAGATTTACAGTTGTGAGCTTCTAAAGCAGGCTAAACATTGATTTTGCTCCTGGAACAAGATCAGTTCTGTACAAGGTCAGGTGTAGCCATTACTTTATCACTTTGTGATACTTGTAGGTGTTTCTGATCATATTCTCCAGAGCGTTCAGGGCAAGGATGCATTTGATCATCTCGATCTAATCACCTCCCCATTGATTCAAAATCACAAACATGGAATGCTTCTCCATCCCAGTTAAGTCTGACAACATTGTAAACTGAGAGAGAGGAAGGACATGGGTATTAATGACTTATAAACTCCTCAGGGAGATGACAAGTTATGCATCAAATTCTGGATTAATTAGTATAAAAACAATTGTTTATCATTTATCAGTGGAGTCGGGCTGGCTACGGTGTTTCCCACACCACGTGGAATACATAGAGAAGGTGATGTTTGCCTCACTTACTTCATCAGTCAGTGCACGGAGTACAGGAGTAGGGACGTCACATTACAGCTGCTGTGAAATTTCCTCTGTTCAGGACATTTACAAAGACAGGAGTGTAAAAAGGGTCCAAAGGATCATCGGGGACCTGAGGCAATCCAACCACAAACTGTTCCAGCTGCTACCATGCAGGAAACAGTACCACAGCATAAAAGCCAGGACCAACAGGCTCCTGGAGACCTTCCTCCACCAGGCCATCAGACTGATCAACTTATGCAGACACAATTATATTTCTATGTTATATTGACTGTCCTCTTGTCCTGCTGTATTATAAATTACTATAAATTGTTCATTGCATATTTAGATGGAGACATAACATAAAGATTTTTACTCCTCATGTATGTGAAAGATGTAAGCAATAAAGTCAATTCAATTCAGCTCACAAGGTATCAGTGAGATCATTACCTTGTCCTGCAGTGGCTTGTATTCATAAATTTGCTTATGGTCGTTCTCTTGTATCCCTCATAATTTAAACTTGGTCCCAATCAGAACCCTGTAAATAACTCACATAAATAAATCTGCAGATGCTGGAAATTCAAGCAACACACACAAAATGCTGGTGGAACGCATCAGGCCAGGCAGCATCTATAGGAAAGAGCACTGTTGACGTTTCGGGCCGAGATCCTTCATCAGGACTAACTGAAAGAAAAAATAGTAAGAGATTTGAAAATAAGAGGGTGAGGGGGAAATGCAAAATGATAGGAGAAGAACGGTGGGGGTGGGGTGAAGCTAAGAGCTGGAAAGGAAATTGGCAAAAGGGATGCAGAGCTGGAGAAAGGAAAGGATCATGGGACGGGAGGCCCAGGGAGAAAGAAAGTGGGAGGGGAACACCAGAGGGAGATGGAAAACAGGCAGATAGATGGACAGAGAATGAACAAAAAGGGGGGAGGCCTCCACCCACCTAGAGAGCATGTCTATTACCACCAATATGTACGTAGCCTGTCTCCACTGGCAGATGCACAAAGTCAATCTGCAAGTTTTCAAACAACATTTCTGGCTGGAGCAAGTCATCATAATTTGGCAGAGTTTTCCCTTTATTGTTCTGCTGACATATCAAGCATGTCCATGCTACCCTTTCGATTGTGACAGTTATCCCAGGGGCATACCATTGCTGGCCAATCGCATGCTGCATCTCTCCTTTGTCCATGTGAGCCTGGCCATGGGGCAAGCAAACCAGGGGCAAAAACAAGCTGCAGGGGCAAACAACACACCCATCTGGGTGGCACCATAAAACCGCTCATTGGCTGCAAGCGGCTTTTGTCCATGTGCAATTGTCTTGCTGTGTGGGATGATCTTGGGCTTGTTGCAATCTGTCAATACTGATGGCAGTGAGGAGCTCTCCCTCCCCTGTTGTGCCTCGCATTTAACTATGGCTAAGGCCAGTGGCAACTGGATGGCCTCTAGCAAGTTAATAACCAGTCAGGAATGTTAAATAGGTTTTTGGAGGAAGTAGGCTAATACACATGCCTGAGTGAGGCCAATAAATTCAGCTGCCTGTTCGGAGATTCCGTTTGTCAGGGCGCAAGCTTCTATGACTCATGGGGCATCACAACAGCATATCCGGCCAATAGCAGATCATCTGAGGGAAGAGCCATTGGTGTACAGGATAAGGTCTAGGTTATCCAAGGGTTCACTGCAGAGGTCAGCTCTCCAGAGGTTGTAACTTGTACAGCAGCCACACAATCATGATCTTCATTCAGTTGTTGAGCAGGAGATAGTGGCACAAAACTCGCAGGGTTTATGGCAGGTGACCATTGGTAGGTAGAGTTAGATCACGACAAGAAGATTACCTCATAGTCAGTCCTGCAGGAGGCAGTAAAATGCTGGGTGGCGGTGGAATTGAGGAGCAAGGTTGCGACATGGGGTACCAACGCAACACAGGGGTGATCAAGCACGACGGGAATGGATCTTACGACGATCTCCACTGGGGCTGCCACCGCTCGCAGACAAGAGGGCATTCCCTTTACAACAACAGGTAGGGAAGTGGAGTAATAGACCACTGGTCACTTGCAATCCCCATATTTTTCACACAGCACTCCGGTAGCGAATCCTTGCTTCTCATTAACGTACAGCAGGAACGGCTTCTCAGAGTTAGGAAGGCCCAGGGCTGGAGCCTCACCAAGGGCACCTTTTAGGGCTATGAATGCCCGATCCCTCTCATCAGTCCACTGCACAGTTGCTGGCTGATCCTGCAAGGTGTCCTTCAGGAGTACAGCACGCCACTGTCGACAGTACCCAACCATTCCCAAGAAGGTCAGAATTTCCTTCTTTGTCTTTGGTATCGGGATGTGCTAGACAGCTAATATACGATCTTTTCCTAGCAGGGACATATCTATGGAAAATCTATGGCAAGCACTGAAATTGTGCCCCTGTCTAAACATCTGACACACATCTTTTAGATAACTTTACCATTATATCAGCTCAAAAATACAAGTCAAGCTCATTAATCTCTTAATTAACAAATTATGGCACTACATGAAAATTATAACTGCACCTTCCATGCAAACTGGTCTATGAAGTTTTTTCAGTTTCTTCTCTTTCAACACTCACCAGAGCAAGATCACAGAGTCTGCCTTGAGCCATAGAGGCTGTCAAGTATGACAGTATTCAGTTTAACTTGCTGAATGATCTCCAAGGGCTGGCAATGGAAACTGCAATGGTTAGCATTACCTGAATATAAACATGAAGACTGGGGAAGACGCTTTCAGCTCCATACTGAACAATAAATTCAAGAAGCTCTTCAGGTCTTGATATTTTCATGTTAACACGCCTTGACAGCAACATTCTGCAATCTAAAATTTCTTCACATAGCTGCTGTCCATCAACATCAGAGCTGTACACTTTGACCACATTTTTGCACTTCTTCTTTAGATTGTTACTGTTGGTGCCAAAAACACAGTCCCTTGGCACTGAGAAGGAACCCAAACTTGGTGTCAGTGTCATGCAAATGAGCAAAACCATTTTTCTGTGAAGACAGTTGAGTGTTTCCTTCATGACTCTTTCCATTTTCTCCTCAGCTGTTAACCCAGTGTCTCTCAGATTCTCATCAGCTATTCACTTCTTTCATCTCTGATGTCTTTCAACTTCAATATTCCATTCTTGACAGAGACCAACTCCTTCTTCGAGTGACTCACTGACTAACACTTCTCTTTCATCATAAAAATGATCTCGGAGGGCTTTCAAATCCAGGGCAGCATTGTGGAAGTTCATGCTAGGATCCTGCAGTCTCTTTTGAATACGGTCAATGTGAATGAGTACTTTATTCCAAAATCCTAGCAAGTATCTCCTCAAGGTATTTGTTGATGGGCTTCACTGCTTCTGTCCTTGCACTCCACCTGGTTTTGGACTCTGACTTAAGAATTACAGGCATGGTGTTTTTGAGTTTTTCCCAGCACTGTGCTGAATGAGAGAAAAACACGTAGAGAGCTTCAATGGTTCCAAGACTGCTTGGCTGCATGTATATCCACCAAGTTGAGTGAGTGATTGTCACAATTCACAAACACTGCTAGGTTGTTTTTTCACTTATTCTTTGATGAACACCACTTTTGTGTCCAGCCATCATAGTACTGTGACTGACAATCTTGTAGCTTCATTTCGTCCTTCTCTTGCTGTTTCAAGATGTCTTCAACCAAGCTCTCAGCATCCTTCTGGTTTATTTGAATAAAACCAAGGAAGGACTCTCTAATGCAAACTGTTTTCCTCTCAAAGTCAACTTCCACATACCTCACCACTTCTGATATCTGCTCACAGTGTACCTGATCAGGAGTCGAGTCAAACATGAGACAATAGTACTTGGCTTTACGAATGCTTCTTAGTAAACTCTGGTGAACAGTGGATGCCATCATGTGGATGAATTTATTCTGGACACCCAGTGAAAGATAAGACATGGATCCAGGATGACTTTCTGAATGAGTGAGGTGCTCTTTTATGACAAGGTCAAAGTTTCAGTAAGCCAAGGAAATTTCCCACACTGGGGTCATCGTTTAGCTGAAGTGGCTCCCTGTGTCCTCACAAAGCCAGGTTCTGAGTCGCAAGGAATTATATGCAATGAAGGATTCTCGTCAAGGTATCACGCTACTTCTGCTTTTCCTTCTCAATCTGTGACTGAAATATCACGTCAATAACTCCTCTGTTTCCAGCTAAATTTCTTTCCATTTCTTTCCACTGTGTGAAGCATTCCCAATGATTCTTGGCATTTTCATGATCACTAATCCTTTCAGGTGCTTTCCATTGGTTGAATCCATTTCCCTGCTCCAATGAGGATTGATGATCTGACCAGGAATAGAGAAGACAACAGATACAAAATGAAGACATTTTAGAAGGGGAATAGACCAGCCATAAGCAAGTCATTTCCTCACTGCGACCATTTCCCAATTTCCTCTTGTTCATTGAGCGGTTATTTGTTAGTAGGAAAGGCCCCTCACTGTCCTGGAAATATTTCAAACCCAGCTTTATTATTTATGTTCTCAACGCATCAGGCAAAATTGCTTTTCCAATATCCTTGTCAAACTTCAGAAGTCCAATTTCATGCTGTTCAATCACTTCTGGTATGACAGTTCGAGACTCTCAGTTCAATGTCTTCAAATTCAAGCTTGTCAGCTAAAATCTTGCCAATAAACTCAACATCACCACCGCCATCATTGTCTTCCCCTCCTGTCATGTCCATATTCTCTGTGGCAGCTCACACTTAATCTCATCATACTCGGATTTATTTGACTTGACTTCCTCCTCGGCGTGATGCATTTGTACTTGATCCACCATCGGATTCTAACAAACTTGTAGCAGGTGCAGGTGACTCCATGGAACAAGTCGATCTTGCTCTACTTCTTGGCTTCCTCTGCCTCAAATTTTCATCTCTTCTGTCCTTCAGCTCCACCTTCCTTCTACTTCGTGAAGAAACGTTTCATGGTCTTCTTACATAATGCTCTGAAATAAGTGCTTCTCACCCGTGATAATCAAAGACAGATCATACATCTGAAGAAAATTCTTTTTTCACTATCTGAAGATGGCTTGTCTGACTTCAATAGAAACTGCTCAGTGGCACCCCCCTTCAAGTGGCACCCAGGGCATATGCTATACCTGCCATACCTTAGATACACCACTGCCTGGATCCCATATGATCTGAACTTCCAGACAAAATGTTCTATATGGGATCTTGCCAATAGCCTTGTTAACGTCAACATGGACAACATCTGTCGCCCTCCCGTCATCAATCCTCTTAAAAAAATACACTCAGTCAAGCTTGTCAGATGTGACCTCCCACATACAAAACCATTTTGACTAACCAGAATCAGACCTCGCCATTCTAAATGCAGATTGGAATGAGAGAGTTAAAAGCAGCTGATATTATTTAAAATATAAACAAGAGAGAATCTGCAGATGCTGTAAATCCAAGCAACACACACAAAATGCTAGCAGGCTAGGCACCTTTTATGGAAAAGAGTATGGTCAATGTTTCGGGCTGAGACCGTTCAACAGGACTGGAGAAGAAAAAGATGAGGAATAGAGTTAAAAAGTGGAGGGAGGAGAAGGAAAAACACAAGGTGATAGACAAAACCAGGAGGGGGAGCGATGAAGTAAAGAGCTGCGAAGTTGATTTAGGGATATAGGGCTGGTGAAGGGGGAATCTAGTAGGAGAGGACAGAAAGCCATGAAAGGAAGAAAAGTGTTAAGGAGCTCCAGAGGGAGGAGATGGGCGGGCAAGGAGATACGTTGAGAGAGGAAATAGGAAATGGGAACAATGGAGGGGGGACATTACCAGCAGTTTGAGAAATCCGTGTTAATGCCATCAGGTTGGAGGCTACCCAGTTGGAATGTAAAGTGCTTGGTTACTCTACAACCCAATGGTTGGAACATTGACATTTGCAATTTCAGGTAACCCACAATTCCAGTTCCCTCCTCCACATCTCATTTTATTCTTCCTCTGTTCACCTTACTCTCCCCCTTTCCCAACTGGCTCCGTCAGCCCATCATTCCTCCCCATATTCAGTTCAATTTACCACCCACCAGCTTCCAATTAAACCTCCCCAATTTTTGTATAACAATGTGGAGCGAAGGACCTGTTCCTGTTCTATAGTTTCTGTGTGGCAATCTTTTCCCTGTCTTCTCCATCCAGGTGTAGGGTTTCAACCAAATCATCACCATAAGGTCCCTGTATTCTGCTTTTCCCTTTCATCGGAATTCTTGCGGAAACTTGGAGTTACACTTCTTGCTGAGAAACCCTTCAGCTGCTGGAAATGACTGTTTCTTGAGACAACCATTCATGAGCTGTTCATGGTGTGTATGAATATGACATTTGGTACGCAATAGTTCCGGAGGAGACATCAAATTGTGTGAAGGGAAAGAGTTTTTTAAAAAAGTAAGCAAGATCAGTTGGTACATTTTGCACATGAGGTTCTGAGGAGAGACTGGATTGTGTGAAGGGAGAGAAAGTTTAAAAGCAGCGAGCTGAGGCATTCCGCACATTTTTGTGCACCACAGTTCCCAACAAAACATTGGATTGCACATAATTAAGTACTCGGCAATAGTAATAATAATAATAATAATAATAATAATAATAATATAATCCCGTCAAAACTAATCAATAAGCCTGGCTTCAATATCTCCTCATGCAATTGGATCCTTGAATTCCTCACTCAATCAAAATAATCTCAATCTCCATCAGCGAAGGTGCACCACACGGCTGTGTGCTTAGTCCTCAGCTCTGCTTGCTTTATAGTTATGACTGTGAGGCCAAGCTCATTTCCAAAGTCATGTTCCAGTTTGCTGATGACACCACTGTCACTGGCTGAATCAGCATGTAGGATTCAAAATCTGGCTGAGTGGTGCTACAACAACAACCTATCATCCAATGTCAGCAAGACCAAGGAGCAGATTATTGACTTGAGGAGGAGTAAACCAGAGTCAATCCTTATTGGAGGATCAGAGGTGGAGTAGGTCGGCAAATTTAAATTCCTCAGTGTGATCATTTCAGAGGATCTGTCCTGGGTTCAGCACAAGTGCAATATGAAGGCAGTGCCTCTTCTTCCTGAGAAATTTGCAAAGACTCGTCATGACTTTTAGAAGTGTGGATGTGTGATGGAGAACATATTGACTGGTTGCATCATGACCTGGTATGTAAAGACCAATGTCCTTGAATAGAAAATCCTACAAAAAGTAGTGGTTATGGCCCAGTCCATCACAGGTGAAGCATTCCCCACCAGTGTCACAGGAAAACAGCATTCATCATCATGGTCCTCACCACCCAAGCCATGCTTTCTTCTCACTGCTGCCATCAGGAATAAAGTTCAGAGGTCTCAGAACCCACTCTACCAGGTTCAAGAACAGTTACTACTCCTTAACCATCAGGTTATTGAACTAGTGAGGACAATTTCATTCATCCCATCAATGAACTGTTCCCACAACCGATGGACTCACTTTCAAGGACTTGTCATCTAATGTGCTCAATATTTATTGTTCATTTATTTCTTTGTTTTCTTTTATATTGGTTGTTTGTCCTGTGGAATGCAGCCCTCCATTCAATCTGATGAAGGGTTTCGGCCCGAATTGTTGTTATTACCTCCTCCCATAGATGCTGTCTGGCCTGCTGAGTTCTGCCAGCATTTTGTGCTTTTTATTCCATTGAATCTATTGTGTTTCTTTTATTTATTGTGAATGCTAATAAGAAAATGAATCTCAAGATTCTATGTGATGACATATACTGTAGGTTCTTAGATAAGTAATTTAGTTTGAACTTTGGAAAAGTCCAATAAAATGAAATCAGGTTTACACAGAGTGGCCATTGTGGGAGTGGGCCAGTGTTGGGAAGGAGAGTTGAGGCTCTGACAAGGAGAGGCATAAGTTGTAGGGTTTTTTTGTTATTTATTCTTTCTTATTTCACAGCAGAGCAGGGGTGATGCCAGGTAGCACAGTGGAATGCTGCTCTTGTGAGATGTGGAGAGGCAGGGAGAACTCCAGTGTCCCTTAAGACTACACCTACATCCAGCTGCAACTTCTATCAGGCCATGCTGTGGAGTTGGAGATGGAACTATCATTAGATATAAGGTAATTATGGAAATGGTAGGTCTGGTCTTCAGGTTAAGATTGTGAATTGGATGGAGAAGGGCCAAGTTTGATGGTATCCAAAAGAATCTGGCAAATGTAGATTGTAGCAGGGTGTTTTCTGGCAAAGATGAGCTTTGTAATTGGGAGGCTTTCAAAAATGAAATTTCAAGAGTTTACTGTTTGTACGTTCCTGTCAAAGTGAAAGCCAAGCATATCAGATTTAGGGAACTTTGATGTTCCAGAGATTTTAAGGCCCTGGTTAAGAAGAAGGAAGTTTATAACAGATATAGGCAGTTAGGAACAAATGAGGTACTTAAGGTGTATAAGAAATGCAAAGAAACTCTTAAGAACGAAATCAGGAGGGACCAAAGAAGGTATGAGGATGCTTCAGCAGACAAGCTGAAGGAGAATCCAAAGGGCTTCTAGAGATATATTAAGTGCAAACGGACAACATAGGACAAAATCAGTTCTCTGGAACATCAGAGTGTAATCTATTTATGGAGCCGGAAGAGATGGGAGAGATCTTAGAAAGATTTTTTGCATCTGCATATACTCGGGAGTTGGACAAACGTGAAGCAGATCTTCCCCATCTCTTTCGGCTCCATGCATAGACTACCAGAGGAGCAATTTTGTCCTTTGTTGTCCTTTTAATCTATACAGATTACAGAGGAGGACGTGTTTGCTATCTTGAGGTAAATTAGGGTGGATAAATCCTCAGCATCTGACAGGTTATTCCCTTGGTCCCTGTGGGTGGCTAGTGCTGAAATTGCAGGGGCTAAGAGGAGATATATCAAAAATTCTTAGCTATGGGTGAGCTGCTGGAGTTGTTGGACAGTCAATGTTATTTCATTGTTTAAGAAAAACTCAAAGAAATTACAGGCCAGCAATCCTGACATACGTAGTAGTAAGGTTATTGGAAGGTATCCAAACATTTGGATAGTCAGAGGTAATAAATGTGACTTTACATGTGGTAGATTTTATCTAACCAATCTTATTGTCTTTATGGACTTCAGCAATGCCTTTGAGAAGTCTGTGCATTCAAGAACTTGACATTCAGGATGAGATAGAAAATTGAATTAGACATTGGATTCAGGGAGAAGCCAGAGAGTAGAAGTAAATGGTTGTTTCTCTAAAGACCAATGTATTGAGTACAGGAACATGAAAAATTCTGCAGATGCTGGAAATGCAAGGCAATGCACATAAAATGCTGGAGGAACTCACAGTACTACAGTTTAGTACTAGATCAGGTCTGACCATTACATCATCACTGTCAGATACTTGTCGATGTTTCTGAACATACTATTCAGAGTGTACAGGGCAAGAATGCATTTTGTCCTTGTGATCTGACCATTCCATTGATTTGAAACCACAAACATGGAACTGATTTCCGGCCCAGTAGATTCTGACAACCTCTTAATCTGAAGGAAGGAGAGAGACAAGTGTTACTGTAATTGTAAACTCAAGGAGATGACATATTATACATCTTTAATCTATAGATGAAACACAATTACTCATCATTAATCTCTCCATTGTTCTTTGGGATCCTGCTGTGCACAGACTGGCTACTTTATATTCCACACCACAACATGGACAAACACCACTGATGGAATCACATTTACATCATAAATACTTGCAAAAGTAAAACTACAACAAACCATATTACATTGAAATACCACATATAGTCAGAATCTACCTACGCCATCAACTAACTTTAAATAAACTTCAACACAAACTAACCAGCAACTCTTTCAATAACAAAGAATATAAACGTTATCAACTGTCATTACTTTTAACAGAATCAGCGTTAACATTTCTACTTCAACATATCGATTATCTTATGAACTTACGGCGTTGCTTCCATGATGTTTCTTAGTGTGTAGAATGAAAACTTTTCTCGCGCTGATCCTGCGCACTCAAGCCCCCTCCTTCCCGTTTCTCCAAACCAGTATTTTCCCACAAGATGCGGCAAAACCGGGTGTGACGTCATCACATGCCGAGATACACCACAGAGAACGAATTTACTTTCAACAACCTTAAGTCTAACTAGAAAATAATTCCAAATGAATTACTAAAGCGAAAATGTAATAAAGCTAAACAAATCCCTTAGGGCAACACAATGCTGCAAATTTAAAGTTTTTCCACACATTGACTATCAGTGTATAATTCAATGATATTTTAGTGGAGGACAACCTAAAAAGTTTTCAAGGAAGTAGTAGTCCCAGTGGCTTTAACTATTATTGAAGGTGCTCCATCAGTACAAACACCAAAGAGATTACTAGAATCTAGTTGTAGATTTTCTAGGCCTGATCTTACTTTGTCAAGTATGTCTGATCCTCTTGTTTTTCCATGAAACCACTCAAGACAAATACGTTCTTCAAAGACGCTAAAATTATCATCAATTCCTCTTATAAAAATGCTTAACTGGGTACATCACATATGTCAGCAGGTTCATCCAAAGTTAAAGAAAAGAAAGTACAAGCATGGACAAGGTCTTTCAGTTGATCAGGTATATCATGAGAGAGTTCTTCGGTGCAGCTCGTAACTGTTTGCTTTGACAGAGCAATGTTGTCTACTTTCCTTTTGATCTTTTTATCACCAAGACACCTTGTAAATATTTGGAGACAAGGCTTAACATTTTCTTCTCTATTGGAGAAAGATTTCCGTTTTTTGGCCAACACTAAAGCAATTTTGTAGGACGCTTCTGCCATAGCCAAACATTCACAACTTCTTTTAACATATTGTAGTGGTGTGCTACACACAGCGCTAAAATAATGACACAGAGTTGGTAAACTGCAGTTAAAGAAGATTTTATTCGAAATTCACAGCCTTGCTTTAAAGCCTCCCTGACCCCGCCCTCCCCGGGCGCAGATGCTGTAGGGGGCACCTACTCACAATCCCCTGCAGGCTTTTCCCTTTGTTGGTGAAGCAGACCTGGCACCCTTT
Organism: Hypanus sabinus; assembly: GCF_030144855.1. Taxonomy (NCBI): domain Eukaryota; kingdom Metazoa; phylum Chordata; class Chondrichthyes; order Myliobatiformes; family Dasyatidae; genus Hypanus; species Hypanus sabinus. Next base: position 54,767,085 of record NC_082706.1, read on the forward strand.
TGGGACTGGCCTTTGTGCTGGCTTGCTGGCTATTTGTGAGCCGGTTCGAGTGCGCTAGTAAGTGGGTCGCCACAATATTATATATTTTGTCTTCTTTTGATTTCTTCCTTTTTCTTAATCACATATTCTTTCTGTAACTCAGACCCAAGCACTAGCTTCAGTTTTCCTTCTAATTCAGTCTGATGTTGTGTTTTATAGTGTCTATTAAGATCATATCTATTAAGTGAGAAAATGTTTTCACAAACAATGCACAATGGTTTTCCTGATGGACCTGCCATAAATAAGAACTCATTTTCCCACTGTTCATTGAATTCACACTTACTATTACTTTCTGCTTTTCTTTTGCATTGTGATGGTTAACTGAATGTAAAAATAGGGCTTAATTTTTGAAAAAGTACGAAACTGCCAATTTTCACAAAGGATGAGCAAAGCACAACTCTGTAGCGCACGAGTGTCAATTGTAAACTGAATGGCAAAAACCTGCGACGCACCAGAGGTGCAGACACCTGGTGCCTTAGGATCAAACAAGTATCAAACATGTATTGAACAGTTATGGAACTACTGCAGAACAAAAGTCCTTCTTTCCTAGTTTGACACATTGAACATTTTTTAAAATTGAAAACAGATTAATGTGAAAGAAGATAACATTAACCAAAAGATATGCATGAAACAATAAAACCGCTAAAAATAATTGCTAAGTTTTAGATTTGTTCTCAGTAAAACCAATTTCTAGCTCTAAGCTATTTGAATTCCTGTTATAGTTTTTATTCTACAAATCGGTTTTTGGTTAACACTTTTTGCATGAGTACGCTTACTGTTTTATTATTATCACTGGGGTGCAATGTGCCACTTCTAATCATCCAATGTGCCTTCTTTGCCACATGCACCATAGGTTGTCCACCCCTGCTTTAGAGGATAGATGGTGGGGTTTTCGTTATTTTGAAAGCTTCAAATGAGTGCAAGAATTTACAAAATACAGTTCCAATAGAGTTGTATAGAAATGACTTTTCCCAAAAGGAGGTGACTCTCTGGATGTCTCTGTAGCAGAGGATGGTGGAGGTTGAGAAATATTTGAAAGAATAATGAATTGAGGAGTACCGGAAACTAATACATAAGTAGAGTTGAGGTAGGCCATGGCAATATTGTTTGAAGGGGAAAATTCAGGACCTATATGTTGTCCTATGTTCAATGCTGTCTAAGAATAGCTGGAGGATGAAACAAACAGTATGCATTGCTATTTCGTGGATCACAGGAACATGGCAGAAAAAATGGTACAAGGGATTTAATGAACTTGGGAAGATCAGCATCATTTAGGAGATGTCTCTGGAGGAGAGCTAAAAGCAGACAGAATCCCTGTTCTTTAATAATGTTTAGGACTGATAATTCTGGAGGCAACACATCCAGGAATGTCTTTCAAACATTTTATAATTCTGGAACAGTCCCTGCAAATGTTACGCTAGCATGTAATGTGTCGCTGCTCAGGGAAGCAGAGATGTGGGAAATGGGAAACAACTAACTGCTTTCTGATTGGTCTGCTGTTGCAAATGGAATAACATGTGGATTCGTTCAGGCTCTGACCTGGTCACCATCCAATGATTCAGATGACATTATAGCCATGTGTCCAAGTTTACTGGATGAATTCCCAGTGGATTTGTGAGATCTAAGTTGGTGGGGATGACATCACATGGGAATGTAGGAGGATCGGGGAGAGAGAAACATTTCAAATGATGAGAACCTAATATAGTTAGATCATGAAGAAACCTCAGGTTCATCAGGCAGTTGGGCAGGGAAACCCAATGTTGCCTCTTATTGCATGGGGCATGAAGGACAAAGGGAAGATTGCCTATCTGCAGCTGTTCAGAGCCCCAGCAAGACCACATTTGGAGCACTCCAATGAAGAGTGTCCTTGAGCAAAACAGACAGACTCCTCGGCTGAGGCAGTTGGAGGTTGGAGAGCTACAGAGAATGCAAGATGGAGAGCTATAGGAGAGAAGGGGAAACTGGGGATCTCATTCATATAGTCACGACTGTCAGGACTGCTGTGGTATTGTGCTTTCATCAGAATGTGGTGGGCTGGAGGAAAAGTTGTAATATTCCAGGGTTAATCAATTTAAATATGGGTTATTTGTACATCAGGCAATCCAGGGAGGAAAAGAGATGACACCTGTGCTGTGATCTTGTTGAAAAACTCTTTGGGTGAACAGAAGAAGCCGGTGGAGTTTGCTCACCAGGGAATGTTTGATGCTAACACTGTGGTTGTGTGAATTCTCTGGCAACAACGATGGAATTCACCTGATAAGATTCTTGGTGATGACAATGCCCTTTTCCTGACTGTCCTTCCCTTGCCCCTCTGGGCAATTGAATTGTGGGTTTGGAGGTGGGGTGGGGCTTGAAGTTGAATAATCCTTGCACAGGGGTTGGTCATGTGATCTAGCACATCTCTGCCTTATGGCATTGTGTGTGGCCCATCCCTCCTCCGTCTCATTGGACTAACATTGACCATTGTTATAATACGGAAACATTGAATATAGAATACAGACAGGTTTTTATAAACAAAGAAACATTCATTTAAATTCAGCTCAACAACAAATGGAAAATAAACAAATGACTAACTTAACTGGAAGTTAACTGCTATATGGCAACTTGAACAGTTCTTAAAGCAGTAAATGAAAACGGTTCTTATAAGTGGTAAATGCGAAGGTCCAAATAATTTACACAGTCAGTTAAGAGAGACTTCCCTGAATTAACAAATTCCTCGATGACGTGACATTACTGCTGATCCCAGCCGGAATATGCCTTGCCCAAAGGATTTACAATGAAGGAAATAAAAATGGCTTAAAGGTACTAACCTTTTTCCTGGTGAATAATGCTTTGCCCAGCCCTTTCTGCTTTCACATTGCCGGGGCTATCTTGGATGCAGGTTACTACCTCCTTGCACAAGGCTTCAAAAATGTATTATTGCCAACAACACCAACTTTCTCAATCATTACAGTTTTCCATACTTTGGTAAATTCTTCACTCTCCGAATGGACTAAAACTGGCAGCATTGTGGCGAGACTGCCGGCAATAACCTTTGAGACTTAAAATAGAAATTAAAGTTCCACTTTAAAATAAAACTGTCACTAGACGAATATGCAGCATAATGGAGTAACTGACGAATTAAACCATGAACTAACCTACGTTACAGAAAGGCTTTCCTGTTTTATACCTGTTGAAACAGGCCATCATATGACTTCTCACTGGCGGGAAAATTACATCATGTGTCCACACACTGGTGGGAAATTGCATCACCCCACCATCACAAGACCATTATATCATGTTCACCAGATACTCAATTACATCATGGTCATAACACAGTCACAAGATACCCATGAGGTATGTAACACCATGGAAGTACTGAGAGGTATGTAATAACTCACCTGTTCAGTGATGTACTTTGGATAGTGCAGGTGCTCATCACACCTTGTCTAGTCCATAGGTAACTCCACACCCACAAGTTGATCACTAAAAGTTTACTGTTCCTTATGATGCTACACTCTATTTTTTTTTCCCAATTGCAAACTGAGAAAGGAATCACAGAAATGTTACCTGCCCAACCTCACTGATTCATGGTTGAAGTTCCCAGTGTCAGACTGGATAACGTCACTCCCACACTCAGTGTACAGTTCTACAAACACATGCTGCAGCCACTGTACATGGATGGGTAGATGGGAAAGCCGATGGAGCAAATCCCCTGGACCCAGATATTCTCCAGCTGCTCATTTACCTGCATCTTCAATGACACAGTCCTACATCCTGCTTTGGGTAGTGTTTCATGGAGAGTGTTTTTGCAGGGATTTGGGACATTTGTCCACACTGGTTAATGCTCTTGTTTCTCCCAGTAGGAAGGAGTTCCACCTTCTCTCCTCTCTCTGAGGGGTTCCCCATGAGTTCTGTGATTTCTCAATGATTGTCCTGTATGAATGACCCTGTGTCCCATTCCAGCCACAACTGGAAGCATTTTCTCCCATCAAACCCATAACAGTGAGCACCTCCCTCAGGATGACCCTCAGACTTCCTCTTCCCAAACTGAACAGTGTTGACCACACTTTGTAAACCTTAATGCATCTTCTTCACCACCACAGGGAACCAGAATAGTGAGCCACCTCCCAATTGTGGTCTGATCAAGTGGGAGTGGGCAGATTTGGAAGGGGGAAGTGTGCATCATCTCCCTAGTCTCACACACCTCTGCAATGTTCATTTCAGAAGGCCAAAGATTATATCTGAGTTCAGCTGAGTTGTTTCTGATTTTGCTTATAACTAGATGTTTAACTTGCTTGCTCTTTTTCTTAATTGCTGAAAAAAAAACAGTCAGGCAAAACACATTGTCTTATTTCCTCTGGATATTTCCTTCATCTTTCACTCTAAACTGGGTCAAGTGAAAATTTAACTGTCTGTCTGATGACATTTTAATGAGTTAGGATGGTTGAGACTAGAACTAGAGACTAGAGGTCTAGGGTTAATGGGGAAAGGTCAAATGTTTAAGAGGAACATGAGGGGGGACTTTTTAACTCAAAGGGTATGGAAGGAGCTGCCAGTGCAAGGTTGATTTCAGCATTTAAAGAAGTTGATATATGTGAATGGGAGGAGTATGAAGGTCTATGGCACAGGTGTGGGTCGATGGAACCTGGTAGGTGCATATTTCATATGGACTAGATGGGCTGAAAGGCCTTTTTCTGTATTGCATTGCTCTATGTCTCTGAGTTTTGAGATACTCGTGAAACTTCAGGTGGGGATCTACATGAAGTTGTGTCAACACACTGTGAGAAAGAGGTAGCAATGTTGAAGGATGAGATACACCAAGATCATGCATTTCCACCATGGAACAGAGAGCCTAGGTTTCTTCTATCAAGAGCAGAGAGTTACTAATTCAAACTTCCAAGTAAGCTTATTGTCAAAGTACATATATGTTACCACATACAATACTGGGATTCATTTTCTTGTAGGCATACACAATAAATCCACAGAATAATAACCATAACAGAATCAATGAATGACCACTGCAAATTGGACATTGAACCAGTGTGCAAGACAACAAACTGTAAATACAAAAAGAAAGAAATAACTAAAAAGTAAATAAACAATAAATATTTGAAAAATGAGCTGCAGAGCCCTTGAAACTGAATCCATAGATTGTGAGAACATCATAGTGATGGGGCAAGTGAAGTTATCTTCTTTGGTTCAAGAACCTGATGTCTGAGGGGTAGCAACTGTTTCTGAACCTGGTGGTGTGAGTCCTGAGACTCCAATAGCTTATTCTTGATGGTAGCACTGAGAAGAGAGCTTGTCTTTGGTGGTGGGTGTCCCTGATGATGGACACTTCCTTCCAGTGACATGGATTAATGTAGATGTGCTCATTGGTGGGGAGGACTTTACCCATGGTGGACTAGACCATATTTCCATTACTTATTTCCATTTCCATTTAAGGGCATTGATGTTTCTAAACCAGGGTGTGATGCAGTCAGTCCATATATTCAGTACTACACATCTATAGGCATTTACCAGAGTTTTGGAGATCTTGCTGAATCTACTCATCTGCTGACAAAGTAGAGGAACTGCCATACTTTCTCATAATGGCACTTACTCACCAGGCCCAGGACAGGTCCTACAAAGTAATAACACGGACGAATTTAAACTTGTTGACCTTCTCCAACTCTGATTCTCTGATGAGGACTGGCTCATGGACCTCTGGTTTCCTTCTCCTGAAGTCAACCTGCTCTGGGCCTGTTGCTTCAGGAGGCAAATTGGAGCGTATCCACACTGCTTCTCAGGCACGAGTTGATATTTTTCATCACCAACCTCTGAAAACACAACCACTGTGTATGTAAGTGCTCCTCAATAATGGTCATTGAGACAGGTCACCACGTTCTTCTTATGTACTGTTATAAGTGAGGCGGGTACCTTAGACTACCAAAGCGAGAGGTTAAAGATCACAGTAAACACTCTAGCCAGTTGATCAGCTCAGATCTTTATTTCTTGGCAAGATACCCTGTCTGTGTGAGATGTTCTTTGTGGGTTCACTATCCTGAATGCTGTTAGCACATCAGCGACAGAGACTGAAATCACTGGATCTTCGGGGCAGTGGGAGTTTGTGATGGTCAAAGCAAGAACAGAGGACAGTGAGCTCATCTGGCAGTGAAGCCTTGCTGTCACTTGTGTCACCTGATTCAACTGTATAACAGGTCATTGTATTCAAGTCTTGCCACAATTGTCAAACATCATTCATTGATTCAAGTTTAGTCCAGTACTACCACCACCCATGAACTGGCTGTCCAGAGATCATACTTGGACCTCTTGTAACATTATTGGTCACCAGACTTGAATGTCACTGATCTCTGATCTGGCTCTCAGCAGATTGCTGATCACAAGATTTATCCAGGGCTTGTGATAGGGGATACACTCGTCTACAACTGTTTTAATGAAGTCTGTGATGAGCATGGTGTACTTATTCAGAGCTATAGATGACATTAAGATTAAGAGGCTCCATAGTTGAGGAGCATTATATTTGGAGGGGCACAGGTACAGTCTCATACAGGGTGTGGGAGAACTCAAGTGTATCAGGTGGGGTCTGTGGAAAGGAATGAAGAGTTGATATTTCGAGCTGACTCCCTTCATCAAAAGTCTCCGTGAGACGCAGTGCTGGTGTATTGTGAATTTGATATTTCAGTAAGCTTGTATATATTGTTTGATTAACTATTTTGGTTCTGTCTTCACTAAGGAGGACATAAATAATCTTCCAGAAATAGTAGGGGAGCGAGGGTCTGGTGAGATAGAGGAACTGAGGGAAATACATGTCAGTAGTGAAGTGGTGTCAGGTAAATTGAAGGGATTAAAGGCAGATAAATCCTCAGGGCCAGATGGTCTGCATCCCAGAGTGCTTAAAGAAGTAGCCCAAGAAATAGTGGATGCATTAGTGATAATTTTTCAAAACTCCTTAGATTCTGGATTAGTTCCTGCGGATTGGAGGGTGGCTAATGTAACCTCACTATATAAAAAAGGAGGGAGAGAGAAACCAGGGAATTATAGACCGATTAGCCTGACATTGGTGGTAGGGAAAATGCTAGAGTTGGGTTATCAAAGATGAGATAACAGCACTTTTGGAAAGAGGTGAAATCATTGGACAAAGTCAGCATGGATTTGTGAAAGAAAAATCATGTCTGACAGATCTTATAGAATTTTTTGAGGAAGTAACTAGTAGAGTGGATAGGGGAGAACTAGTGGATGTGGTATATTTGGATTTTCAAAAGGCTTTTGACAAGGTCCCACTCAGGAGATTAGTGTGCAAACTTAAAGCACACGGTATTGGGGGTATGGTATTGATGTAGATAGAGAATTGGTTGGCAAACAGGGAGCAAAGATTGGGAATAAACGGGACCCTTTCAGATTGGCAGACTGTGACTAGTGGGGTACTGCAAGGCTCAGTGCTGGGACCCCAGTTATTTACAATATGTATTAATGATTTAGACAAGGGAATTAAATGCAGCATCTCCAAGTTTGCAGATGACACAAAGCTGGGTGGCAGTGTTAGCTGTGAGGAGGATGCCAAGAGGATGCAGGGTGACTTGGATAGGTTAGGTGAGTGGGCAAATTCATGGCAAATGCAATTTAATGTGGATAAATGTGAGGTTATCCACTTTGGTTGCAAGAACAGGAAAACAGATTATTATCTGAATGGTGGCCGATTAGGAAAAGGGGAGGTGCAATGAGACCTGGGTGTTATTGTACACCAGTCATTGAAGTTGGGCATGCAGGTACAGCAGGCAGTGAAAAATGCAAATGGTATGTCAGCATTCATAGCAAGAGGATTCGAGTACAGGAGCAGGGAGGTTCTACTGCAGCTGTACAAGGCCCTGGTGAGACCGCAGCTGAAGTATTGTATGCAGTTTTGATCCCCTAATCTGAGGAAAGACATTCTTGCCATAGTGGGTGTACAAAGAAGGTTCACCAGATTGATTCCTGGGATGGCAGGACTTTCATATGAAGAAGGACTGGATCATCTAGGCTAATACTTGCTGGAATTTAGAAGATTGAGTGGGGGGGGGGGTGGATCTTATTGAAATGTAAAAAATTCTAAAGGGATTGGACAGGCTAGATGCAGGAATATTGTTTCCGATGTTGGGGGAATCCAGAACGAAAGGTCACAGTTTAAGGATAAATGGGAATCCTTTTAGAACTAAGATGAGGAAAAATTTCTTCACACAGAAAGTGGTGAATCTGTGGAATTCTTTGCCACAGGAAACAGTAGAGGCTGGTTCATTGGCTATACTTAAGAGGAAGTTAGATGTGGCACTTGTGGCTAAAGGGATCAGGGAGGGGGTATGGAGAGAAAACAGGTACAAGGTTCTGAGTTGGATGATCAGCTATGATCATACTGAATGGCGGTGCAGGTTCAAAGGGCTGAATGGCCTACTCCTGCACCTATTGTCTATGTTTCTATTAATCATTCTTGTTCATTTGAATAATTAATTATAGGTTATGTGTAGTTGCATATGTTATCACTCTACCATGTGATATGTGCGTAACTCACTTAAGGTACGGGCAAAGTCAGAGTCATATTTCAGACTCCCGTGTCTTTCTTGAATTACTTTAATATTTTAAGTTACAAAATATAACATTGGTGATGAGTTAATTTTAAAACAAATCCAGGATGGTACTGACCTATTAAAGCAGAAATGTTCAATTGAAGAAAGACTGCAGAGAGGAATGGCGAAACAGAGCAGCTCATGTCTACAGAAGGGAAAACCTGATCAAGTTTTTAAAGAAAAAGGGAGAAAAATGGAAGAATTCAGGGTTAATAAACTGTGAGTACTGGGTGATAATAATCACTGGAAAAGATCAGAAATTCCTGGCTACAATGGAAAGATTGATGAGTTTGATTATACAATGGGTAACTGGCTCAGGTAGACTGAACTATTGGAACAATATTTTGAAACAAGTGAAGTAGCCAATGAGAAGCCAGTGAGAATTTTGCTAAGTGCATTCAGTTTACAGGCAGACAGCTTGCTTTGAGGTTTGGCTGCTCTAACCAAACCATCAGAAGTGAACATTACTGTTATTGTAAAAGTAAAAAAAAGCTGAGTCCCTGACAACATTTAACTCATGACTAGAGAATCACTGAGCATAGAAGGCTACAGTGCTGAAAAATGAGATTAAAACAAAGTGGATTCTCACCGGTCATCGGATATTATGAGCCTAATGGCCTATTTCCCTGCTGTATGAAAAATAGACAAATGTGCTTTTCCCTGCTTATAGACTTCTTTTTTGAGTACCTATCTCATATTTCTCCAAAGGAATAAAACAATCAATTAAACTGAGGCAAGTACTAAGACAGAATTTCTTGCTCTTCCTCATTGATAAAAGTAAGACTTTCAAAATTGTACTGTTACCTTTTCAGCTTTAGAAGTGTACTCTTCTAGAATTTCACCTATTGTACAAGAGAGGTGAAGATATTTCTGATCCATGCTGAGCTGAACATTTGCAACTTCCCAAAACAGTCAATGAAGCATCAGTGTAATGAAGATGTAAGGATGACTCTGGCAATGGTTTCAGTATGGAAACAGTGCCGTCTTTACGACAGTTATTTAGTTTATAATATTTTCGCTTAGTAATTCATTCGATAGTGTTTTCTAGTTAGAATTAGAAGTGTTTAAAGTATATTCATTGCATGTAAAATATATCGGCATGCGATGACGTCACATCCGGTTTCGCCGCGTCTTTTGGGAAAGTACCAGTTTGAAATTAATGCGAGGGTGGGGGCTCACCACGAGGCACACCTGAGCAGAAGTTGTTTTGCAGGCATGAGAAATCACAGTGAGAGCAATGCTTTTTCACCATATGTTAATGTGAAGAGTGAACAGTAAATGGTTAATCTTACTGCGATCTGGTATCATTGACTGGTTTATCTCGACGTTGAATTCGGCGTTATTAGTACATGCGAAGGAGAACGTTACAGTGAAAAAGCGGCATTATCAGGTGTTTCAAGTGCTGCAATGTCAGCTCGAACCGGGATCAAGTCGATGGCGCCCAGCGACAAGGGCAGTAGAGCGACATCAAGTAAGTCCACCCAGGCAAGAGCCAAGGCAGAAGTCGCCAAGGTGTGACTGCGTTACGCCAGACAAGAAGCAGTTTTGAAAATGGAACAGGCCACCAGAGAAGCCAAAATCCAGAAGGAAAGGGCCGCCAGACAAAGAGAAGAGGCCGCCAGAGAAGCCAAAACCCAGAAGGAAAGGGCCGCCAGACAAAGTGAAGCGGCCGCCAGATAAGCCGAAACCCAGTTGGAAATGGCAAAAATATCGACAGAGTTGCAAGTGCTGCAGTTAGAAAGAGAAGAAGAAGCTGCCAAGGCGGAAGCAGAGTACATAGAAGAAGCTGAAGGGTCGCGTGATCTGACCGAAGTAAGATCTACTTTAGAAAGTACCAGACTGGAACGCACAAGCGACTATGTACAATCTCAAATAGACAGGCAGGATCGTCTCCCCTCTCCATACGTATTCGATACCTTCCCCAGCTACGAGGAACCTCAGAGAGTCACGATTGCATCACATCCATACGAGGAAGAAAATTTGCCCTCACGACTCCGTGATGAAGTCAAGAATGAAAGAGCTGACAACCGATACTTCTCGACACCAAACTTACAAAGTTTGATGCGAAGAGATGCAGAGGTCGAATCCAGGACTGCAAATTCCATGAGAAACATGCGCTCTCAGTCATAAAGCAGCCAACGTACTTCTCCAGCCCGCATGCCGCTTACAGCCGATCCCACGATGCAGTATTTAGCACGACGGGATCTCGTCACTTCGGGACTGTACCAGTTTGACGATAAACCTGAAAATTACCGTGCATGGTACTCCACATTCACCAACGTGATCGACGGAGTCCAGCTCAGTGCAACCCAAAGGTTACACCTTATGGCGAAATGGCTGGGGAAAGAATCACGCGACCAGGTGAGACGCATACATTCAGTGTACATCAACAAACCCGAACTAGCCTTAAGCGAAGCGTGGGAGAGACTTCGGGAGGACTATGGGTCCCCCGAAGCTATTGAAGCGGTGCTATATCGACGTCTGGAAAACTTTCCTAAGGTGTCAGCCAAAGATCACATTAAGTTAAGAGAATTCGGAGATTTACTCATGGAGATCCAAGGCGCCAAAGAAGATGGCTACTCAGCTGGTCTAGTATACCTAGATACTTCATTCGGGATTAGACAAGTCGAGGACAAACTTCCTTTCGGGCTGGAGGACAGGTGGCTGTCTGTTGCTTTAGATTACAAGGAAGAGCACGATGATCAACCACCTCCCTTTGAGCTCCTCACTAGGTTTGTGTGCAGGGAGGCGAAGAAGCGAAACGACCCTAGCCTCGTGGGTCCAGGAAGCAGTACGATTTACACCAAGCCAAGTAGATCCTCTTCGAATGTTTTCAACATTGATAAACCCGTCTCAGTGCTCAAGACTGAAGCCCTTACAACTAGCAACGACCCTAGCAAGTATTGTCCATTGCATAACAAACCTCACCCCCTCAAAGGATGCAGAATGTTTAGGGAAAAACCCCTTGAAGAGAGGACAGCCCTTCTCAAGGAGAAAAGAATATGTTTTAGATGCTGTTCCTCAACCTCTCACCTCGCCAGAGAGTGTACGATCGCCGTGAAGTGTCCGGAATGTGATAGCACGGATCACATCGGGGCCATGCATCCCGACCTGTCACCGCAAACCAACAGCGCTCCTTCACCCCCACAACAGGACGGCGGGGAGGGAGAGGCTCACTCTAGGTCAACAGTTGTCAGCACGAACTGTACAGAAGTTTGCGGTCAAGCTCAGTCAAGCCGTTCTTGTTCCAAGATCTGCCTCACTAAGGTGTACCCTAAAGGAGCCAAAGACAAGGCCATCAAAGCCTATGTGATTCTGGACGATCAGAGCAATCGCTCACTAGTTAGTCCAGAGTTCTTTAAATTGTTCAACATTGAGAGTGAGCGGTTCCCATACTACCTCAAAACTTGCTCAGGCAACATGGAAACCCAAGGAAGGAAGGCGGAAGGCATCCAGATCGAGTCCCTGGATGGTAAAGTCGTCATCTGTCTCCCTCCGCTCTTAGAGTGCAATGAAATCATGAATAACCGCACTGAGATCCCGACACCAAGTGCGGTGCTACACCAGCCACATCTCCACCACATCGCCAAACACATCCCAGAACTGGATCCAAAAGCGGAAATACTCCTGCTATTAGGAAGAGATGTTATCCAGGTACACAAGGTTAGGCAGCAGGTCAATGGACCACTCGACGCCCCCTTCGCGCAACGTCTGGATCTGGGCTGGGTGGTGATAGGAGAGGTGTGTCTCGGTGACGTACACAAACCGACGGTTGACACACTCAAGACCAATGTGCTAGAGAGTGGCCGCCATTCAATTTTTCAACCCTGCACAAGTTCCATGTATATCAAGGAAGCACAACCAGATGTTAACAAGCGTAAAGTAACCGACGAGACGCTAGGTCAGTCAGTTTTCGTTCAAACCGAGCACGGAAATAAACTTGCACAATCAGCTCAAGATGCCATTTCTTTAAAAACAAAGGACACCAAGGTCTTCAGAGATGAAGCAAATAATGGGGTTGCCCCATTGCCTTTCAGAGAACCATGCCAGCGCTCACCAGATAACAAAGAGCAGGCAGTCAAACGGTTCACGTCCTTACGGATAACACGGAAAAGGAAACCTGAGATGCAGCAACACACCCGATTGACCCACGAGGTACTGTGCACCCTAATGGCAGACGTCACAGCCATTATAAACGCACAATCTCTCCTACCTGTGTCTTCTGACCCAGAAAACCCCTTCATACTTTCGCCATCAATGCTCCTTACACAGAAGGCAGGAGCACCTCCTCCACCAGGAGACTTCTCAGACAAGGATTTGTACACAAAGCAATGGAGACAAGTCCAGGCTCTGGCAAATCAGTTCTGGTCTCGCTGGAGACAAAAATATCTACCTTTGTTGCAACAGAGACAAAAGTGGACAGAACCCCGCAGGAATCTTCAAGTTGGAGACTTAGTCCTGCTCAGGGACAAGCAAATCGCCCGCAACAGCTGGCCAATGGCCAGAATCACTGCTACATTCCCTAGCTGGGATGAACATGTCAGGAAGATCGAATTGAAGACTACCGACCAAGGCGATGTGAAAATTTACCAAAGGCCAGTTACAGAAGTTATTCTACTTCTACCTAATGACTGATTAAGAGACTAAGTTTGTACTCTGTTCATTATGACCTTACGAAGGTCAAGCGGGGAGTGTGCCGTCTTTACGACAGTTATTTAGTTTATAATATTTTCGCTTAGTAATTCATTCGATAGTGTTTTCTAGTTAGAATTAGAAGTGTTTAAAGTATATTCATTGCATGTAAAATATATTGGCATGTGATGACGTCACATCCGGTTTCGCCGTGTCTTTTGGGAAAGTACCAGTTTGAAATTAACGCGAGGGTGGGGGCTCACCACGAGGCACACCTGAGCAGAAGTTGTTTTGCAGGCATGAGAAATCACAGAGAGAGAAACGCTTTTTCACCATATGTTAATGTGAAGAGTGAACAGTAAATGGTTAATCTTACTGCGATCTGGTTTCATTGACTGGTTTATCTCGACGTTGAATTCGGCGTTATTAGTACACGCGAAGGAGAACGTTACAGAAACTGTGACATGACTGAATTGCATACTTCCCTTACTGACAATTGAGTAATATAGGAAAATCTTTCAATTCTGAATCCAAGCACTGAATGTGACCAGAGTTTTTCTCAAACACTTTCCAGGCAATGAGCATCTGACCTACACTAAACTGTCAGATGAAAATATTTTTGCTCAAGGTATTTAAATCCATTCAGCTTTTAATTTACAATAAGTTCTCCATGAGTAGAAATAAATACTTTCCATTCACCTAAAAATCTTCTGAGCCTTTGTTGGATATCTGCTCTGGCTTTCCTGCTGTACTTCATTGAACTGCTCTGATTCTGAAGACATTATATTGAGTTCCTCTAATTGTGTTCACTGATACTTTACTTGCAGTAATTTAGTCAGCAGAATTGGTGCTGTATGCCAGCTGTGACTCAGCTAATTTTTATACCATTTCCAATAACTCCTTGCACGAGGGATTCTGCAGATGCTGGAAATCTTGAGTAGCACACATGGGATGCAGGAGGGGCTCGTCGGGTCAGGGGGCATGCGTGGAGAGGAAAGCACCATCGACACTTTGGCCCAAGACATTATTAGTTCCTCTCCATGGATGTTGCCTGACTTACTGAGTTCCTCCAGCAACTTGTGTGTTGCCTGTGTTTTCTTAGCCTTTTCCATTGAATGAAGGCGATCCAGGATGCTTTGTTAATTGGGTTAACAACCTGCCTTGTTACATCCTTTTCCCACACTTAAAAGATTATTCCACTTACTATTCTAATATCACTTGTTTGCAGCCTACACAGACATTTTGTTTTATACACAAACTTTTCAATCACCTTTCATTTAAAATAAAATCATTTACATCTATCGCAAATACAGAAGACCTGACACTGAGCTTTGAAGAAGCCAAATGCACTGGATCTTCTGTCCACCATTTGCCTTTGCCAGAGCTAATTTTAGATAGAACCTGACCTTGGACACCATTAGTTAGTACATTGTGATCAGTGTAGAACAGCCTTTCTGAACCCTTTTGCCCTGAAGAAACCTTTTTTCAGGTCTCAGGGAACCCCTGCATAAACTATATTATACAGATATTCTCTGCCTAGTAAATTTTAAATGGTTCCTTTCAGGCCTAAGGATTTCATCACTGTAGAGGATTTCTTACTTTTGTGGGATAACATCTTTCCTGACAGGGTGGATCATTCTGCCTGGCAACTGAGACTGTGAAACAATCTCAGGTTCTGGGGCTTCCTCTGTGGTGGTTATGGGAATTGATTCTGAGACTGCAGTAAGTAGTTCTGACTGTGGTACCCACCTTTCTTATTCCAGTTTGTACATCTTGATATTGGGAAGGTATGGTGAACTACATATACCTGTCTGGACATGCCCCCAGCTGACTGCTCCTGTGGCTCCTCCCATAGACCCCTGTATAAAGGCAATTGAGGTCTGAGCTCGGCCTCTCTGTCTCCAGGATGTAGTATGGTGGTCAACCTCTGTTCCTTCTTCCAGTCAATAAAAGCCAATATCTCGCCTTTCCGTCTCAGAGAGAGTTATTGATGGTGCATCAGAAGGTGCATTCAATTCACTGGAGTATTTTCTTATTAATCCTGCTAGTGATCTAATCCCTCCTCTTAGCTTCCTCCTCCACAATATTACCTGTTTTCATTCCTCCAATAGATCAAAGTAGATCCAGAGAGAGAACAGACAAAGAAAGGTGCCTACAGATGTTGTACCCACTTCCTACTCAGAGCAAATTCCTACAACCACTATAGAGGAGGCCCCAGAAACTGAAATTGTTTTACCGTGACAAGACTCACCTGCCAAGCAGAGTGATCCTCCTTGTCAAGAAAGCCATTACTCCAGAAGAGTAAGAAAGCCTCCACAGTGATTAAATCTTTAAGCCACAATTTAATGTGTGTGTGTGTGTGTGGTCATTGTTTATTATTTACTGAGATATAGCACAGAAAGGGCCATTTCAGCCCTTCAAGCCGCACCACCAAGAACCACTGATTTAATTATTGCCTAATCATGGAGCAACTTACAATGAACAATTAACCTCCCAAATGGCACATATTATAGAGTACACTGTGTATACAGTTGAGATATACCCTGTAAATCCAGTTAAAATAATAGTATCTTGTGTTTCTCAAATTGGAACATTGGTTTGTGGATGTGTCTGGGGTGGATCAAGAGCCTCCTGTATCCCAAAGAAATTTTACAGGGCAGCATCCTACCCGAGCTTCTATAAGGGGTCGACCCACACCAGCCCACCCTGTGGTGCTCTCCAATGTAACTGAGGCCTGACACCATCACTGTGTACTTGAGACCCCGCAGGCAACTCTGGATGCAGTCATCAGTTTCAATCAGCACCCTAGACATTATATTGTGGGTAATGTGGTTGATCTTCCAGAGGCAATGAAGCCTTTGTTACATCCTGATCTTCCGCGACCCGTCTGGGTTGTGGGCAGACCCTAGCAAAACACTTTCATGGGGACATGGTATACATAACAAGAGGAATGTAGACATTCTGATTGCATCCTCAACCACCCCTTCCAGTAGCTGGTGCTGCTGAGTGTGACGATGGATACCCTGTTAGACACCCCGTCTCCTTCATTCTGCCACTATACACCTTGTTCTCTTATAGGGGACATTTTAGAACCTGTTCCTGTTATCCTATATTGTATCTTTCTCCCTCCCTTCTCCCATTCTCATTTCATCCTTCTGAGAAACCATGTTTCAGTGTGTGTGGGATCAAACATTTCACACACTCTGCTGCTCTCCTCAGTACTGTGTGATACCAGAGTCTTCAGCCAGTTCTTTCTTTCTTTCTTTTTCAATCTTTTTATTATTATTATTAATATCAACATAATAAGATTAATACATAGATAATGGGATTACAAACATACACATTTCAACTGAACATGAAAGAATACATAAGCAATAGTTACAATATAAATGAGTCTTCCCAAATCATGGACGATACAAGTAACATATAAACAAAGCAAACCTAGGTATATCAATATATATATATATATTAAAAAAAACAGAAAGAGAAAAAGAAAAAAAAAGCAAGAAAAACTAATCCAACAATCTAATAACTAATAAGGAAAAAAATGAAAAAAGAAAAAAAGGGAAAAAAAGAAAAAAGGGCTGTTTAGAATATCTAACAAAAATACAAAATCATCAGTGTTGTCAACTCCGATCCTCTCAACATAAGTAAAATCAAAACTGGGTAAACAAATAGGCTTGGAAAAGGGTCACATTACATCATATGAAAATATTGAATAAATGGTCTCCATATATTTTCAAATTTAATAGAAGTATCAAATGCAACATTTCTAATTTTTTCTAAATTTAGACATAACATAGTTTGAGAAAACCAATGAAATATGGTAGGAGGATTAATTTCTTTCCAATTCAACAAAATAGATCTTCTAGCCATTAATGTAAGAAATGCAATCATTCAACAAGCAGAAGAGGATAAATGGACTGAGCCCATCATTGGTAAACTAAAAATTGCAGTAATAGGATGAGATTGTAAATCAATGTTCAATACCGTGGAAATAATATCAAAAATGTCTTTCCAATATTTTTTCAAAAGCAGACAAGACCAAAACATATGAGTTAAAGACACTAACTCAGAATGACATCTGTCACAAATAGGATTTATATAGGAATAAAAATGAGCCAATTTATCCTTGGACATATGAGCCCTATGCACAACCTTAAACTGTATTAATGAATGCTTAGCACATATAGATGATGAATTAACTAATTGAAGAATTTTATCCTAATTCTCAATCGGGATAGTAAGGTTAAATTCACTTTGCCAATCATTTTTAATCTTATAGAAGGGCTCTGAACGTATCTTCATAATTATATTGTAGAGTTTTGATATTAGCCCTTTCTGAGAAGGATTTAGTTCAAACA
This sequence comes from Hypanus sabinus, assembly GCF_030144855.1. Classification (NCBI taxonomy): domain Eukaryota; kingdom Metazoa; phylum Chordata; class Chondrichthyes; order Myliobatiformes; family Dasyatidae; genus Hypanus; species Hypanus sabinus. The sequence continues at coordinate 54,784,702 of NC_082706.1, forward strand.
AATTATCCAAAATACCTGAAGACACAAGATTTGGAAAGGTAGGAAGTATAGTATTTAAGAAATTCCTAATCTGTAAAATCTAAAAAAAATGAAATCTAGGCAAATTATATTTATTAGATAATTGTTCAAAAGACATAAAACAATTATCCAAAAATAAATTCGAAAATCATAGTAATCCTTTAGTCTTCCAAGTTGAATAAGCTTGGTCTATAATAGGATTAAAAAAAAACAATTGGATACAATGGGAATATTTAAAACAAACTGAGTCAACCCAAAACATTTCCGAATTTGAAACCATATACATAGAGTATGTTTACCTATCAGATTGTCCATTTGTTTCTGCAATATTGAAAGAGCAAAGGGAAGAGAAGACCCTAAAATAGAACCCAATGAAAATCCTTGTACAGTTTTAATTACCTGGTTCACCCAATGAGGGCTAAAAGATAAATCCCAGTCCTTTAAGCAACATATCAAATATCGGATATTGACTGCCCAATAATAAAGTCTAAAATTAGGCAATGCCAATCCACCTTCCTTCCTTGCCTTCTGTAAATATTTTTTACCTAATCTAGGATTTTTATTCTGCCAGATATATATGAGGACATTTTTGAATCAACATTAGCAAAAAAAGATTTTGGAATAAATATTGGTACTTCTTGAAATATATATAAAAACTTCCGTAAAATAACCATCTTAATAGCATTAATCCGACCTATCAAAGATAACGATACTGGTGACCATTTAGTAAACAAACATTTAATCTGATCGATTAGGGGTATAAAATTAACCTTAAATAAGTCCTTATAATTTTTTGTGATTTTAATCCCTAAGTAAATAAAAGAGTCATTAACTAATTTAAAAGGTATATTTCCATAAATTGGAACCTGTCTATTTAAAGGAAACAATTCACTCTTACTAAGATTTAATTTATACCCGGAAAAAGTACTAAATTGAGCCAACAATGATATAACTGCAGGAATGGATTTCTCAGCAACAGAAATAAATAATAATAAATCATCTGCATATAATGATAGTTTATGTATATCCGTCCCACGATTAATGCCAAAAATGTTTTGTGATTCTCTGATAGCAACTGCCAAAGGTTCTAAAGCAATATCAAATAATAATGGACTAAGAGGACAGCCTTGTCTAGTACCCCGAAATAAATGCAAAAAGGGAGATATTTGATTGTTAGTAAGCACCAAGGCTACTGCAGTATGATATATCAGTTTAATCCAGGAAATGAATGTCGGACTAAAATTAAACTTTTCAAGTACGGTAAATAAGTATGGCCATTCAATTCTATCAAATGCTTTCTCCGCATCTAATGAAATGACGCATTCTGAAGTGATATGTGAAGGAGTATAAACAATATTCAATAGTCTCACATTGAAAAAAGAATAGCAATTTTTAATAAAACCAGTTTAATCTTCCAAGATAATTTGAGGTTATACCTTCTCCAGCCTGGGTGTCAGTAACTTGGAAAAGATCTTGGAATCTACATTCAATAAGGATATTGGTCTATAGGATGCACAGTCAGTAGGTTCTTTATCTTTCTTTAATATTAAAGAAATGGAAGCTCTATAAAAAGATTGTGGCAGATTACCCAATCTAATTGCTTCTTCAAAAACCCTGCATAACCAAGGAGAAAGAGTAGAGGAACAACATTTTAAAAATTCTACTGTATACCAATCTGGACCTGGTGCTTTCCCAGAATTCATAAAGGAAATAACCTCTTTAATTTCTGCATCCGTAATAGGAGTTTCTAATATTGAAAGATCATCTGATGATAATTTTGGAAAATTCAATTTACCAAGAAAGTCACACATGGTACTATAATCATGAGGGAATTCAGAACGATACAGAGAGGTATAAAAATCTTGAAAAGATTTGTTTATCTCATCATGGTTAACTGTCAGATCCCCATTCTGCTGATTAATCTTAATAATTTGGCGTTTAACCAAAGCATTCTTCAATTAACTAGCTAACAGTTTACCCGATTTATCACTATGTATATAAAAATCAGATCTGGTTTTCATTAATTGATTTTCAATCGAAGATGTAAGTAATAAGCTATGTTCCAATTGAAGTTCAATCCTTTGTTTGTAAAGCTCCTTAGTAGGAGCAGTCGAATATTTCTTGTCAGTCTCTTTAATTTTATCAACCAATAAAAGTGTTTCCTTCTTAATGCGTTTTCTCAAACCAACAGAATAGGAGATAACCTGTCCACGTATATAAGCTTTAAAAGTGTCCCAAAGTATTCCGCAAGAAATATCATCCATGGAATTAGTTGAAAAGAAGAAATCGATCTGTTCCTACATAAATTTAATAAAATCTGGATCTTGCAGTAAGGTAGGATCAAATTGCCATTGTCTGGCACGAAAAGCTGTATCCGTAAATTTAATAGAAAGTTTTAATGGAGCATGGTCAGAGATGGCTATAATATCATAATTACAACCAATTACCGATGGAATAAAACAAGAGTCAATAAAAATAATCAATTCTCGAGTAAAAATTATAAACATGTGAGAAAAATGAAAACTCTTTATCCTTAGAATGCCGGAATCTCCAAATATCAAAAATTCCATTATCAGTCAAAAAGAGTTAATACAAGTGGCTGACTTATTAGGTAAAGTCTGAGTAGATATAGATCTGTCCAACAAAGGATTTAAACAACAATTAAACTCAACACCCATTATGAACCTATATTCATTTAGATTAGGTATGGAAGTAAATAAGGACTTTAAAAATCGGGATAATCCACATTTGGAGCATAAACATTAACCATAGCAACCTTTTTGTTAAAAAGTGAGCCACTAATTAATAAAAATCTACCATTCAGATCCAAAAAAATAACGTGTTGGACAAACACAGTAGAAGAGTCAATAAAAATTGAAACTCCCTTTACTTTAGTATTCAAATTCGAATGGTACTGTTGAATCCTCCAAAACCTAAAAAAAATATAATTATCCTCTTTCCTCACATGAGTTTCTTGTAGAAAAATAATATGTGCATTGAGCCTTTGGAATACATTGAAAATCTTTTTCCGTTTAATCAGATGGTTGAAGCCATTAGTATTCCAAGAGACAAAATTAATGGTCTGAGCCATATTTCTGAAATCAACCCTTTGGTATATATAAACCAAATTATGAACTCATGCACCCGGAAGAGGGACAAAAATAAGGGGCGGACCCGGAAGTGATGACATCACTGACATTTTAGTAGTTTAAAATCATCCCAAATGAAAAAACTAAAAATAACTGATATTAGAAAAAAAAAATTCCCCACCCTCCACCCAAGAGGAGAAAGCCTCTTCCCAGCCAGGAGAAGGCTGGGAAGAAAGAGAAATGAAACTAAATCTACCCCCATGTCAGCAGAAGACAACTCCGTATATAAAAGAAAAAACAATCTACCCAAACTCTAAAGAAATAATGATCACTACACTAAAAACAAATTTCTTAATATAATTGCTGGGAAAAAAAACAAAATGTATATAATCACCAGTAACTTATAAATAGGGTTAAAACCAAAACAAACCAAAAAAATAAAATAAACTGTGATAAGAAATGCATTATAGGAAGAAGATGAGAGAAAAAAAAATGGCAAAATCAAAAAATAGCCAAAAATATTTTAGAGAAGTAACCATCATCTTAGTAAAAAAAAATTCGCCTTTGAAGGATTAATAATAATGACCAAAGATAAAGTACAGTGATTGAAGTAAGTAAAATAAGAAGATTAGTATATTGAAAAAAATATTTAATTAGAGTATAAAATATAGAGTATACCTACTCCAATAGCCAGAAACAAAATCTGGTTTTGGAAACAAAAACCATCTTGCAACGATCAAAATCACTCATTTATTGGAGATGAGAATCCGCAGCAGTAGGGAAGTTCTCATTCAGAAAGCTTCTAGCCTCAGATGTAGAAATGAAAAGACATCGTGATGCATTGGGAGTCGAGATTCTGAGCTTCACAGGGTATAAGAGCGCTGGTTTTAGATTTTTCTCATAACATTCGGACATCAGAGGTTTAAAAAGAGGCCTTGCCTTCATTACTTCTGGACTAAAATCCTCCACTAATCGAAAATTGAATTCTTGGAATTTGACCATCCCTACACGCCGAGCCACATGAATAAGTTGCTCTTCAACATGCACATTGTGAAATTGGACAATTACAACTGGTGGTTTAGCTGAAGCATTTGGTGATTGACGCATAATTCTGGGAGCGCATCAGGTAACGGAGGACTGTCTCGGAATACAGAAGGGAACGCATCCTTTAAAAGCTGAGCAAAATACTTCAAGAGGTCCCCTTGTTCAATATCTTCCGGGAGACCAAGTTCTGTCTTCTGGACCGATTTTCAAAGTTGACACTCTTGGCTTTAAGTGGTTCTACTTGTTTAATTTCTGCTCCGACGCTTCCGAGCGTCCTCTTGCAAAGTTGTGATTAGAACTTGTTGCTGGTTAACTACTGAATCAGTCTTATCCATATAATCCTGAAAAGCCTTTATATCTTGTTTGAAAATTTGTCGTTGTTCTTCAAATTTTTCATTTAAAACCTCCAATAACATTTCATAAGTCAATTCGGTGCACTTAGGATTGGTCTTTTTCTTCTTCCCGTTCCCGTTAGAATCTTTCCCAGGGTCTCACCCTTTAGATCTCAAAGCCATTTCTGTACTCATTTCTTCAAAATTCACAATAAACTCTTAAAGATAAGTCCAAAGAAGTAGCAAGAATCTTTTGGTGTAGGTAAAAGTAAGTTAAATAAGGGTGATCATAGGTTAAAAAAATTAAAGGTTATGGAGCGAATCTGAAACAGTGCTCACTCCATGAGCACCTCCTGCTGACCTCCTTCAGACAGTTCATACTCTGTTGTTGAGTCAAATCCCACCTGTCCAAAATGTAAATATAAACACTCGAGAAAACCAACCATTACCTTATCACAAATGCAGTGAGATGCTCTCCTTTTCATGGTCTTCACTTATGCCGAGCCTCCACTGGGTTACTTTGATTAGTTCCTGCAGCTTTTAATAGAGTGTCCAATAAATCACACAGTGTCCCTTGGCCTTGTGTCTGTTCCTCTGTCAGGGCTGAATGTAACACTGATGTTAGACACAGAAGGGGTTAACTTCCACTCCTTTGCTCCATCTAAACAGTGAATTATCTTGTTCTGCTGAGTGAGCTGGACAAGTTCTCGAGGATTGTCTCCTAGCCCGCGCTTTGCTATATTCGTTGTTATAGCACTCAACTGAGCCATGTCAATAGGTGTTGTGTCACTTCTCTGTCAGGATGCTGTTTATTGACTGTAGCTCAGCATTTAACACCATCACTCCTACAGTCCTGATCAATAAAATACAGAACCTGGGTCTCTGTGCCTCCCTCTGCAATTGGATCCTCGACTTACTAACCAGAAGTCCACAATCTATGTAGACTGGGATTATTAACTCCTCCTTGCTGATGATCTACACTAAAACACCTCAAGGATGTGTGCCTTAGCCCACAGCTCTACCATCTCTGTACCCATAAGTGTTTGGTTAGGCATACCACAAATGCCAGCTATAAATTTGCTAATGATGGAAACATTATTGGCACAATATCATATGGAGATGAGAGAGCATACAGGAGCAAGATACACCAGGAGGACATACTGGGAGCACTGGACACAGTATATGACCCCATCAGATTCACAGATGAAGTGTTGTTTTGGAGCCCTAAATGGTGGTGAGGGAGGAGGTGCAGTGGTAGGTGGACCATCTGCCAGTAAAAGTGGGATCTCCCAGTGGCCACCCATTTCAATTCCACTTCCCATTCTCATTCAGACACATCAAGCCATGATCTCTTCTACTGTCACCATGAGGCCACACACACCTCCCTCTGCCGGTTTCACCCATCACCTTGTGTTTCTTTCTCCCCTCCCCCCCACCCATTTTAACTCTACTCCTCAACTTTTCTCCCCCAGTCCTGCTGAAGGTCTTGGCCAGAGACATTTACTGTACTCATTTCCATAGAAGCTACCTGGCCTGTTGAGTTCCTCCAGCATTTTCTGTGTGTTGCTATCATTTCCTTTCTTCTGCCTCCCTCCCATTTGGACGAGTGGGGTGACATTTCCAATTTTCCAGTCCTTCAGCACCATGACAGAATCTAGTGTTCTTGAGAGATCATTACTAATGCCCCCACAATCTCTTCAGTGACCTCTTTCAGTACCATGGGGTGTAGTCCATCTGATCCAGGTGACTTATCTACCTTCAGACATTTCAGCTTCCAAAGCATCTTCTCCCGAGTAATGGCAACTACATTCACGATGCTCTTTAATTTCTAGCATACTGCTCGTGTCTTTCACAGTGAATACTGATACAAAATACTTATTCAGTTCATCTACCATTTCCTAGCTCCATATTACTACCTCTCAGCATTATTTTCCAGGGTTCAATGCCTACTCTCACCTTTAATTTATTCTTTATATATCTGAAAAATATTTTGGTATCATCTTTGATATTATTGGCCAGATTAAATCTATCTTTCATCTTTTCCATCCTTATGGCTTTCTAAGTTGCCTTCCATTAGCTTTTAAAAGTGTCACAATCCATTATATTCCCACTAATATCTCTCGATTATATGCCCTCTCTTTTGCTTTTATGTTGTCTTTGACTTTCTTTGTCAGCCACCGTTTTTTCATAATGCTTTTATAATACCTCTTCTCTGAGTTTGTGTATCAACTGTGTGCCTTCCTGAATGTTTCCAAAACCCCAGCTATCGTGGTTCTGCCCTCAGCCCTGGTAGTGTCCCCTTCCAATCAGCTCCTCTCTCATGCCTCTATAATTCCTTTTACTACACTGTAGTAATGACAGATCTGACTTCAACTTTTCCATCACAAATTGCACAGTGAATTCTATCATTGTATGATTACTGTCCCCTAAGGGCCCCTTTCCCTTAAGCTCCCTTATCAAATCCAGTTAATTATGTAACACCCAATCTGGAATATTCTTTTCCCTACTGTGCCCACAAGCTGCTCTCAAAAGCCACATCATATGCATCCTATGAACTCTATCTCTTGAGATCCAGAACCAACCTGATTTTCCCAATCAATTCAATTAAATTCAAGTTTAATTGTCATTCTACGTATAAGAATACTCATGAATACTGTCAAATGAGACAGTATTCAAGGACCAAGGTGTAACACACAGCACCAACAGTCACTCACAGCACAAAGCACACGTAGCATTAATAGGGTAGAACAATCCAGCCACTCTACAAAAGAGTCTAAACTCAAGCCACCAAACGCTGCTGCAATCAGCAGACGACCAGGACAGGGTGTGTCTCTTACCGAGTGTGAGATGGGGAGCAGCACCGACTCCAGCATGGACACTGCGTGACACTGCCCCCGGTGGAGCACACTGGCTCCAACACCTCTCTTCTGGTGACTGTAACAGGTGATACTGTGACCTAAGGCCTAGTCTTTGCACATACAAGATAACAACTACATTTAGTATAACAGTAGAATATCACCATGCAATGTATATTTATATTTAGTACTGACTCTGAGTTCATTGCCAAGTGAACACCGCGGGGGGGGGGGAGGGCCACTCCAGCCTGGATGCTTCTCCACATTTCTCCCTCGGTGGGGCACACAGGCTCCAACTCCCCTCTCCTGGTGGTTGTAAACTGGTGACACCATGGGTTGAGGCTCTGGGTCCATTGAATGTCACTGAAACCTGCCATCACCCACAAACACAGCTTGTCTTCTGCTGAGCAAACACTGGGGAGTGGGGAGGGGGCAGCACCACTTCCAGCATTTCACCACAACACTGCCCCAGTGCAGCGTAATGGCTCCAACACCTCTCTCCAGTTGGCTGTGACAGGCGACATCTTGGCTTGAAGCTGAGTTCTCGCTATAACTAAGGCCACACATCCCCACTGCTATCCGAGCTTGCCCACCATCAATAAATCCATAAATCCAACATGGCATTCCACGTTACAATGCATTTCATACTACCCCCTCTACCTACCTGCCTGTCCTTTCCATACAATGTGTATTCTTAGATATTAACCTCTCTGCTATGATCTTTCAGCCATGACTTAGTGATGCCCACAATTAACAATCTCTCACTGTGCTACAAGATTATCAACCTTACAGATCTTTACCTCCATTCAAGCAGATCACTGTGTCCGACTTTAAGGCCTGAATCCATGGGTACAAAACTGGTCCACAATAGTAATTGACGTGTGGAACCAAAACAGCTGGGGAAGATCTTAAATAATTTCTTTGCATCTGTATTTACTCAGGAGGTGGAGACAAAGTCTATAGAAGTGCAGCAAAGAGGCATCAATTTAATGCACCCTTTACAGAGTACAGAGGATGACGTGTTTGCTACCTGGAGGCAAATCGGGTTGATAAATCCCCAATGTCTGACAAGGTGTTTCCTAGGCCCCTATTAGTGCAGAAATTGCTGGGGCCCTTGCAGATATAGATATATATGTATATGTGTGTGTGTATGTATATATATATATATGTGTGTGTGTGTGTGTGTGTGTGTGTGTGTGTGTGTGTGTGTGTGTGTGTGTGTGTGTGTGTGTGTGTGTGTGTGTGTGTGTGTATATTTATCTATTTTAATATTTCATTTATAATTTTCTACAAACTACAATGAAGAAAAGAAAATCAATAATATATGGAAGGATCACTGCCATATAAACAAAAATAACAATAATACATGTCTTAACAAATGAGCAAGTCACCCATAGTAAAAACAAGGGGAAAAAAAAGAGAAAAAGAAAGAAAAGCACCCAATCCATCACCTATCCAACTCCAAGCCAACCATTATATGAGACACACTTTTATTACCCAAGAACTATATATTGTAATAAAAAAGGTGTGGGGGGGGGGGGCAGCCTGCTACCTGATCAGAAAAAAACAAAAGTTAAAAAAAGCTGGAAATGTAGGATTATCAAGGGAAAAAAAAACAAACACCTGTCAATCTGTGTGAGAGTTATGAAAATATTCAAGAAAAGATCCCCACACCCTATGGAACTTCATGTCCAAATTAGAAAGTGAGTAGTGAATCTTTTCGAGATCTAAACAAGACATAATATCCCTAAGCCATTGAGCATGGGTAGGGGCAACTACATCTCTCCATTTAAGGAGTACTGCTCGTCTGGCTAGAAGAGAGGCAAAAAACAATGTTCGTTGTTTAGCCGGGGTCAAATGCTTGTCAGGGTCTCGAAGAATACCATAAAGATCGATCAGAGGATCGGGTTCCAAATGACAATTTAATATAGAAGATAAAGTTAAAAAAACATCTTTCCAAAATTGTTCCAGAGTAGGACAGGCCCAATACAAATGGAAAAGGGAGGCCTCACCTCCTTTTTATTTGTCACACCAGGTACTAATACCAGGCTAGAACTTTGCCGGTTTGGTTTTGGACATATGAGCCCTGTGGATGACTTTAAACTGCAGGATACAATGACGAGCACGTAAGGAGATTGAGTTGATGGATTTAAGAATTGAATCCCAAACCTTGTCGGACAAAGAAAAACGTAAGTCATGCTCCCAAGCAGTTTTAATTTTATCACAAGGGGCTCATCTGGGAATCATAAATTTAACACGAATAGTAGAAATTATGCCTTTGCCCAAGGGGTTCATTTGAAGAAACAAGTCTACAACATTTTTATCAGGTTGTTCAGGAAAATGTGGTATTAAAGGGCTAATAAAATGTCTAATTTGAAGGTATCTAAAAAAAATGAGTATTCGGTAAATTAAACTTTATAGACAACTGTTCAAAAGAAGCAAACCGATTATCTATAAAAAGATCTTCAAAACGCCTGATACCTCTCCTACACCAGTCTTGTAATGTGGAATCCTGCATAGACGGTTGAAATAAATGATGGTATAGAATAGGACAAGAGAGGGAAAAACTATAAAGACCATGGTATTTTCTAAATTGAGCCCATATTCTCAGACTAAGCATGATTACAGGATTAATAATAGATTTTGGCAATTGGCAAGGAAGAACAAATCCAAGTAAAGCTGGAATAGATAATTTCTTATAAACGTTAAATTCCATTGCCACCCATGTTGGACAAACAGACTGATTATAAAAGTAGGACCAAAAGATAATATTATGAATATTGGCTGCCCAATAATATGAACAAAAAATTAGGCAATGCCAAGCCGCCTTCTCTTCTAGGCTTTTGGAGATGAGCTTTATTGAGTCTGGGCTGTTTACCCTTCCATAGGTATGATGAGATAATATAAGGAATCAAAAAAAGAAGAAAGCAAAACACCACATCACTAAAATTCAAATGAGTAATGGGAATATTAGAGTGGACCAGTCTGAAATTAATGATACATTCAGGAATTTTTACTCTCAACTTTACACCTCTGAATACTTTAATGGTAATACTAGTGTTATGCAATTTTTAGGTAGTTTAAATATTCCTAAACTTTCTTCTGATCTTAAACATAAATTGAATGAGCCATTATATTTAGAAGAAATATCCTCTGCAATTTCTGCTTTGCAGCCTGGTAAATCTCCTGGTCCTGATGGGTTCTTTACAGAATTTTATAAATCATTTTCCTCATTTCTCTTATCCCAACTTAGTTTATTTTTTTCTGATTCTTTTAAACAAAATAAATTGCCTGCATCATTTGATGAGGCTTGAATCATTATTTTAGTGAGAAAAGGCAAGGATCCATTGGAATGTGCTTCATACAGGCCGATTTCTCTATTTAATGTAGATGCTAAAATTTTAACTAAAGTTTTGGCCTGTAGGCTGGAGACTATACATTAACTCTGAGGATCAATCTGGCTTTATTAAAAATAGCCTTCTCTTTTTCAATATTAGATGTCTTTTTAATATTCTATATTCTTCTACATCAGGGAATCCTGAATGTGTTATCTCTCTTGATGCCGAAAAGGTGTTTGATCAGGTGGAGTGCCACTATTTATTTGCGGTTTTAGAAAAAAAATGATTTTGGATATAATTTTATAAATTGGATTAAGTTACTATATTCCCAACCAATTGCATCAGTTTTGACTAATTCCCAGCAATCCCAACCATTTGATCTTAAAAGTGACACCCGACAGGGATGCCCTTTAAGCCTTCCGTTATTTGATCTGGCTATCGAGCCATTGGCAATTGCATTTTGCAGTTGTACTGAACTGAATGGGATCTGGAGGGGTGGATTTGAGCACAAAATCTCTCTATACGCCAATGATTTGTTACTTTTTATATCAAACCCAACCACCTCCTTACCTTTCCTCACTTCTCAATAAATTTAGTCAGCTATCTGGATACAAACTTACTCTACATAAGAGTGAACTTTTTCCAATAAATAAGGAAGCACAAGAATTAGAATTTCACAATCTCTCTTTTAAAGTAGTAAACAATTGTTTTACTTATCTTGGTATTATCATAACAAGGAACTATAATTGTCTGTTCAATGAGAATTTCAATAATCTTTTAAATTTTACAAAACAGAAATTAGTACAGTGGTCACCTCTGTCCATGTCTTCAATTGGGCAAATTAATGTAATTAAAATGTATATTCTCCATAATTTTTTTATACTTATTTTCATCTTTACCTATATTTATTCCTAAAGTTTTTTTTTTGATTCTGCAGAGATATTTAAAAAATCCTTAGTGACAGGAGAGATAACAGAGGATTGGAGGATAGCCAATGTTGTTCCACTGTTTCAAAAAAGACTCTAAACATAAACCCAGCAATTATAGGCCAGTGAGTTTCTCATCAGTTGTGGAAAAGTTATTGGAAGATATTCCAAGGGACTGGATAGACATGTTTTACTTAAGGATAATCAGCTTGGCTTTGTGCTTGATAGGTCGCCCAAACAATCTTATAGAGTTTTTTTGAGGAAGTTACCAGGGAAGTTGATGAAGGCAACGTAGTGGATGTTGTCTGCATGGATTCCAGTAAGGCATTTGATAATGTCCCATTTGGGAGGCTGGTCAAGAAGGCTTAGTTGCTCGGAATTCAGGATGAGGTGGTAAATTGGCTTGGACATTGTCTTTGTGGGAGAAGCCAGTCAGTGGTGGTAGAGGGTGCCTGTCTGGAGACCTGTGACTGGTGGTGTGCTGTAGGGATAAGTGCTGGGTCCTTTGTTGCTTGTCATTGAAATCAATGATGTGGATGATCATAGGGTTAACTGGATCAGCAAATTTGCAGAGAACTTCAAGACACCAAAGGTCCAGTGGACAGTGAGGAAGGCTTTCATGAAAAATGGCAGATAGAATTTAACACAGATAAGTATGAAGTTTTACATCTTGGTAGGACAAATGAGGCTAGGTCCTACACAGTGAATGGTAGGGCATTGAGGAGTGTGGTAGAACAATGGGATCTGGGAATACAGGTCCATAATTCATTGAAAGTGGTATCACAGGTAGATAGGGTCATAAAGAAAGCTTTTGGCAGATTAGTCTTCATAAATCAATGAATTGAATACAGAAATGGGACATTATGTTGAAGTTGTGTAAGCTGTTGGTGAGAACTAATTTGGAGTATTGCTTGTTGTTTTGGTCAACTATGTGAATGATGGAGTTATGTAAACAAGGCTGAATGAGTACGGACTAATCTACATGATGCTGGATCTGAGTTACAACCAAAATTGAATTGGTTAGAACAGAATTCTTTAGAAAGTAGATTCAGAGGAGATTTGATGGAGGTATACAGAATTATGAGGGGTATATATAGGCTAAGTGCAGGCAGGCTTCCTCTACAGAGGTTGGGTGGGACTACAACCAAAAGTCATAGGTTAAAAGTGAAAGATGAGAAGTTTCAGGGGAACATGAGGGGAAACCTCTTCACTCAGAGGGTTGTAAGAGTGTGGACTGAGCTACCAGCACAAGTGGTGCATGCAAACCTGATTTGAAAGTTTAAGAGAGTCTGGATCAGTACAGGGATGGTAGTGGTATGGTCCAGCTGCAGGTCAATGGGAGTAGGCAGTTTAGGTAGTTACAGCATGGACTAGATGGGCTTAAGGGCCCATTTCTGTGCTGTACTCCATGTATTTCCGAGAAAAAGCTTCTCACAAGATGATTCACAAAATGTAGGTTGGAGAACAACCTCATATTCTTTCCAGCAAAAGACAAGAGCAAAGCCCTTGGAGTTGTCCATTTCTACAGTCCTCACCCTCTTCTTATTTGAAGCAACACCTCCATTTCCTGAAACCATTTGCGGGCAATGTGCACACGATCCTGGTAAACCACTGCACCCATGGGAAGGCAGGATCTTCATCTGCAATTGAGTGGTATGGGAAACGATGACAACATCAGCTGATGAAGGAGCAACGATGAAGCCGATGTGTCGGACAGGGGAGGGGCGCAAAGGAACTGAGCACAATGTCCACAGACCCAAAGGGAAGGTGAAGGAATGGGAATTCACCTGGTGGTATTTAGGGTCTGGATGTCAGCTACATTCCCTGGTGGAACAATGCAACAGAATTTTCCACTTGGAAAGTCCCGTCATGTTTCCTGTTTGTGGGTGACTGTACTGCAAATAGTAAGGGCTCTTTTTTGAGTTAACGTTTACATCCTGGGTGGAGTCGCTGAATCCAGACGACGGCAAAGGCAGAATAAATGCAATCTCACTGTAAAATTCTTTATTGGTTCCTGTTTTACTTGATCATCCTCCCCAAGTTCACACATTGAACATCCGCAAGCCAAAGTGAAAGTACAAGCAAGAAAAAGACTTTGATCCCCGCGGACTAAAGCGCAGTCAGCACACCAGCACCGATCACTGGGTTTACACGACAAATATGGGAAGCAGTGAGTTTATATCTTCAATCCGTTACTGAGACCATCCCACCCCTAATTCTCAAGATAAAAACAAAGAAATTAATTCTTTCACATTGCATTTCAGAGTTTTCAAAGGATGGCTGTTTTCACTATCCAACCATGGATGAGCGGTAGGTTCCCATAATCAGGGTTTTATTTCATTAATCTGTTTTACCCAGTCAGCTGATGGTGTGTCTCCCTGGTCTTTGTCAGGAATCTGGACACTCTGAGGGAGATCTTGCGTAACTACAACCCTCCTGAGGGCTGTGGAGGCTGTATAAACATCCTGCTCTTCGGCATGGTGGGGGCTGGGAAATCATCGACCATCAACACATTCCTCTCGGTTCTGGATCCACAAGGAGTGACCGTGACCTGTGTCCCAACGGGGATGAATCCCCAGTCTCTCACAAAAGAGGTACATAGACTGCCGTCACTTTAATATAAACACACAGGCAGTATACGTTGCTCTATTCACTGTGAATTCACCTCTGTTTCTCTGTCTTCCTGATGTCCACATCAGACACAGTGAGAGTTCACCTCAATCCAATCTGTTGGCTGGAAAGCAATCAGGAGGTCATTTAAATCCAAGTCCCTGATATCAATGAAAAATTTGCTGGGGTATTAAGGAGGGAAGGAGACTAAAGAAATTAAAGGCCAGTGGTCAGTGGTTGCAAAAATGCTAGACTCCATTGATTAGGATAAGGTTTCCATACACTTGAAGGCATATGACAAAACAGGCCAAAGTCGGGATTTTTTGAAGGGGAAATTTTATCTGAAAACTCTGTTGGAATTTTTTGAGGAAATAACAGGCAGGAAAGACAAAATAGAGTCAGTGGCTGTTGTTTCCTTGGATTTTCGGAAGGCAAGGAGCCACACATAAAACTGTTGAACAAGTTAAGAGCCCATGGATGATGCTGGTGACAGGAGAGTTACTAGCATGGACAGAAGTTTGGCTGACTGGCAGGAGGCAAAGAGTAAAAATAGTTGGGGCTTTTCCTGGCTGTCTGCTGGTGACTAGTTGTGTTACAATCGATATTGGGAATGCTTCTATTCATATTATATGCCAAAGATTTGGAAGATGGAATTGATTGCTCTGTGGCCAGTTTTGTGGATGATACGAAGATAAGTGGAGGGGAAGGTAGTCCTGAGGAAGCAGGGATTTTGCAGAAGGACAGACGGATTGGTAGAATGATTGTGTGAAATGGCAATTGCAATTTTCCAGTCCTTCAGAACCAATCTAGAATCTAGTGCTTATTTAAAGATCACTACTGATGCCTTCACAATCTCTTCAGGAACCGCTTTCAGAACCTAGGCTGCAGTTCATCTGGTCCAGGTGACTTACCTAAATTCAAACCTTTCCACTTCCCATCAGCTTCTCCTTACTAACAGCAACTACACTCACTCCTAGTCCCTGACTCTCTGGCATACAGCTGGTGTCTTCCACAGTGGAGACTGACAGACTACTTATTGAGTTCATCTGCCATTTCTGTGCTCCCCATTACTTCCTCTTCTGCATTATGTTCCAATGGGCTGATATCCACTCTTGCCTCTCTTTGACTCTATATACAATATCTGAAAAATCGTTGGGTATAATTTTTATATTCTTGGATAGCTTTTCCTCAAATTTCTTTTTTTTCTGCTTCTGGACCTTTCAGTTGCATTCTGCTGGTTTTTAAAGTAAACCAAATACTCTAAATCCCCACTACTTTTTGCTTCATTGTATGCCCTCTCTTTTGTTTTAGTGCTGTCTTTGACTTTCCTTTGACATGGTTACTTCATTATGATTCCACCCGCTTTAGAATACTTCTCCCACTATGGGATGAATCTATGCTACACCTTTTGAATTGCTCCCAAAAACTCCAGGCATTGCTGTTCTGCTGCCATTTCTGTTGGTGTCCACTTCCAATCAGCTTTGGCCAGCTCCTCTCTCATGCCTCTGTGATTCCCTTTATTTCACTGTAAATCGATACACCATTTTTTGTTTTTCCCTCCTAAGCCTAAGGGTGAATTCAATCATCTTATGAACCCTGCCTCCAAAGGGTTCCTTTACCTCAAACTCCGAAATCAAATCCAGTTTATTTCACAACACCTAATCCAGAATGACCTTTACCCTAGTGGGTTTAACCACAAATTTCTTCTCTTGAGAACATTCCCTGTTCCTTTCTCCATGGATGCTGCCTGATATGCTGTATTCTCCACATTTCTGCTCTCTCACCACAAGACTGTCCTTATTAGTTTGGTTTTCTCAGTGAACTGGAATGTTCCAGTTTGAAAGGGGAATCCAGAGAATCAGGATAACATTGCTGCAGTCAGAGTATCTCTGGGTCTGTATAACAGGGATTCACCTGCTCTCTCAGGGGAATGTAAACAGTCCCCGGGCAGCAAAGGAAGTGGAGCTTCCTTTTGTCATGAGATATCCTGTGACTGAGAGAAGATCAGGGAGATCTCCCACAGGTTGGAATGTCACATCACTGAGGGAAAAGCAGGGAGTTCTCCCATGTCCCTGTGAACATTTTTAGCCATCAGTCAATGACACAAAGCAGATGTTCTGTTGATAAACATTCTAATGTTTATGGGATCTTACTGTGTAAACACTGTCTGTCCTGTGTTCTACATTATACAGAACTTCTCTTTCCATGAAAGATCTCATAGAAATTTACATCTTTTTGAAAATTTACAGTTCAGGTCCTACAAAGCAGGGAGTTTAAAGTTTTGGGATTCAGCAGGATGGAATGCTCTGGTGAACACTGATCGGACAAAGAGAGTGTTAAAGATGATCCTGGAAGGGAGAGTTCCCAAAGGAACAAATGTGAGTTTCCTCCATTACTTTACACTCCTGATTTTCACAAGCCAGTAAACACTGAACAAACTCAGAGAGAGAAGGGAGAAATGGCTCCAATACAAGTTTCTGATGCCACAGGCATGGTCAGAAGAGTGGGTCCATATTCCAATTGAGATGAAGCTACAATGTAGATTGAGAGAGGGTGGCACTCTGTAAAAGAAGTTATTCAGAAACACCAAACAAAGAGTAACACTTGAGAACACAGTGACAGATATTATTCCTGGAGTAACACACAGGGCCAGAGTGACAGATATTAGTACTCGAGTGGCACAGTGGGGCACAGTGACAGAGGTTGGTTGACGAGTTCCCTATCTCTCTCCTTGGAGTCTCAGCCCCAGCAGTTCCCACCTCACCTGTCCTCTGCACATTGCTGGGCCATGTTGAGTTCTTGTCCCTGTGAGGGAGGACTGAGCAGTGTGCTGACATCCTCCACATGATACAGATCAGGAAACGGAGCAGTGATGGGGAAATGGATCAATCCCAGAAACACATGATCCCAGCATCCGCTCCACTGCTAGTGAAGGTCACAGGGTCACCTACCCCTATGATGGTCCGACCCCTGCTCCAACTCACCTGGAGTAGCTCCTCCTTGTCTCCCACCAATTGCCTTCTGCTGGCATCCATTTTGGACACCCTGTGGGGTTTGATGTTGGAATTCTGTGTGTGGCCATGAGATCATGTCTTACTTCCAAACTGATGTGAGAACAGACACTCAGTAGTCGATGGCCATGGGCCAACAGAAGAATGCTTTGAGGTCCAGACTAGATCACTTCTGCTTATCAAATTGGAGGAGAAGGCTGGGGTTAGTGGCAGGATCGATGGAAGGGGGTGGGCTGTGTTTGCTTTTGTAGGATTTTGTGAGTAAAATATTTGCGAGACATTTTATGTGTTTAATAAGAGTTGCAGTCTTTTACTTCCATTCCAGAAAAAAACAGAAGCAGTAACCTTATACAGATGTCCTTATATCAGACACCATTTCTTAAAGTGAACACAACTCAATGAGGGTGTTTGTGAATCATGTAGAACGGTTTCTATGATGATCAATATGTGCCATCTGTCACCCATTACATTCCCCTACACTCTGTTCCTGTTCTTATCTCTCTTCATTCATCAAACCCACCATCCCCAGATCAGTCTGATCTTCCTGTGATGATGCGGGTTCCCCCCCCCCCCCAATGATCGTAGTTTCTGTCTCCCACATCCCAGTGATGTGCTAGTCATTGGGTCAGTCTGCGGCTGTCATTTCCAGTCGGTTGTCAGAATGGTGGGGACTTGATGGGGAGATGAGACAGCAGTGAGAACTGACTAAGGGCTAGCATAGACTAGACTGGCAGAATGGCTGAAGGAAAATAACATGAACAAAAGCTGCTGAAAGTATCATTTACCTTCCTATCATCCAATAACCTGGATACAAAACAGACGATTGTCTCTCCCACATTACTGATGGAGACTGAACAGCTCACACTCCTCAGGATTAAATTTCCCATCAGTTTACACACTGACCAAACATCTGTATCATCCTGCAGTGTGAAGGACCAAACAGTTTCTGAATCATCTGAAAGCTTTGTTATCATATCCTGACATTTAGGTAAAAATGTTGAGACATTAAACAGAGCAAGGGACTGAGTACTGAAGAGCTCAGAGCAAATTCTGAAATAGCATGTGCAGACAGAGGGGACCCACAATGAAATCAGCTGAAAAGTAGCAGTGAACTGGGGAGGCAACATTCCCAGCTGGAGATTGACAGGGACAGAGAGATCCCATCGATCCCTGAAAGAAGAGTGAGGTCAGAGCCCATCCGGATCTCAGTAGATCAGTGACCGTGACCACTGGGCTTTGTCTGATGGGACTGGTCCCTCCAGTCAGTGTTCACCTCAGTGCTGAGTGATTATGATCATTGGTGTTCTTGCTGCTTCCTCTATAACCAGTTCTTCATTGTCTCACTCAGTTACACAGTTTCAATCCTGACTCGGATGTTGCCAACTATCCTGTTATTCCGGAAAATATAATTCACGGAGTCGCATTCATATGTGACATTGACACCTTAGACTTGATCAATGACGATAAAATGAAAGTGTTTCAGGAGTTACAGATGATTGTGGCACAGAAATGTAAGTGCTTTCCTTTGGTCTGTGTAACTGTTGTCACGATATCATTGCAGTTTCATATTGGTATCTGGATCATCTCTCTTTTCCAGATGTTCACAGGGTTGTAATTGGGACCAAGTTTGAATTATTAGGGATACCAGAGAAACACAATGCATTGATTTACGAATATGAGCCACTGCAGAGGAAGGTAATAATCTGTAGAATCTGAGAAGTGATATCAATGTGGTATTTTTACAGTGTAACTTTGTGAGTGTGCAGACACATGTACCATTTATTGTCCATCCTTGATCAGACTCGGGTGGGTAACAGAGAACTATCATTTCCATGCCATTGTATTGACTATATGGAACTACGTAATTAAAAAAAAACAACACAGAGAAAGCTACACTAGACTACAGACCTACACTGGACAGCATAAAGTGTATTTTTTTAACTCTAAAATTATACAAAACAAAAATAATACACTAATCTTGCTTAACATCTTGAAAAGAATGTTTCATCTTTAACTTTATGACTTTAGGAGATCAGTTTATCTTCTACTCACTTAACTATTCACAGTAACAGAAATTTGACCAGGGATGCTCAAACTTTTGCGTGCCATTGTAGGTGTGGGAAACTTCGCACCCATCTGTGCATAGGATAATCCCACGGACAGCAGAGAGGTAAACACAGAAGGTAAACATGGGAGGTAGTAGGAGGGAACTGGGTCCCTCTATCTTGTCCCAGTCAGTAGAATTCAGTTGATGTGTTTCAGACCTCATCTCCTTTTGTCCCAGTTCCCTGAACTCTTGAACCCCAACCTTCCAAACACTTATCCAGTGGGTAGGTGACCAAAACTGCAGATGATACTCCAAATTAGGCTTAGAGTCAAAGAGTCATAGAAAAATACAGCACAGAAACAGATCTTTCAGCCCATCTAATCTGCACCAAAACGATTTAAACTGCCTACTCCCATCGACCTGCAACTGAACGATAACCCTCCAAACCCCTACCACCCAAGTACCAATCCAAACTTAGACCATAAGACATAGGAGTAGAATTAGGCCATTTGGCCCATCGAGTCTGCTCAATCATGACTCAAAAATTGGAGGTGTTGTGGATAGTGTGGAGGGCTGTTGGAGGTTACAGAGGGACATTGCTAGGATGCAAAACTGGGCTGAGAAGATGCAATTCAATCCTGATAAATGTGAAGTGGTTCATTTTGGTAGGTCAAATATGATGGCAGAGTATAGTATTAATGGTAAGACTCTTGGTAGTATGGAGGATTGGAGGAATCTTGGGGTCCAAGTCCATAGGACACTCAAAGCAGCTGCAGGAGGTTGACTCTGTGCTTAAGAAGGCAAATGGTGTATTGGCCTCCATCAATCGTGGAATTGAATTTAGGAGCTGACAGGTAATGTTGCAGCTATATAGGACCCGGGTCAGACCCCACTTGGAGTAATGTGCTCAGTTCTGGTTGCCTCACTACTGGAAGGATGTGGAAGCCATAGAAAGGGTGCAGAGGAGATTTACGAGGATGTTGCCTGGATTAGGGAGCGTACTTTATGAGAATAGGTTGAGTGAACTCGGCCCTTTCTCTTTGGAGCGAAGGAGGATCAGAGGTGACCTGATAGAGGTGTATAAGTTGCAAACTTTGATGATAAATGTACTTTGAATGCCCTAAGCTCATCTGCCTTTCCTACAATACTCCCTGCAATGAAATATACAAACTCAGAACATTAGTCCCACCATGGTCAACCTTTTGATTGTGACCTTGTGTGTAGGCTCAGCAACATCTTTCCCCACAACCACTCCACTATCTGTTCAGGCGCTCTGGTTCCCATCCTGTGTAGTTCTAGTTTAAACACCACACCCACCCCTCCTTGCAGCATTAGCAAATCTTCCTGCTGGGATATTCATTCCCCTAGTTCATTTGCAAATCATCCCGTCTGTACAGGTCCCACCTTCCCTGGAAGAGAGCCCAATGATCCAATAATCTGAAGCCCTCCTCCTCCTGCACCATCTCCTTAGCCATGTGTTAAACTCTATTACTCAGGCTTTACTTTGTGCTGCCTTGTTTTACTGATATTTTCTGCCCCCTCCTGCCACACTTTGTTTGTCAAATCCCCCTCACTCCTCTGTGCCACCGCTCCCTCACTTCCTCTTCAGTTATTAATCATTCTGCCCTTGGAACCCTCCCCTTTCTGTCTAGTCTGAAGCCTGGTCTACACAGTATTCACGTGATTCCCCAGGACACTGGCCACAACACAGTTCAGCTGAAGCTCATCCCAATGGAACAGCTCTCTCCATCTCTGTTACTGCTACCATTGCCCGTGAATCTGAAGCCTGTGGAGTTTATAATTCCATGAATACCCTCTCTCCTTCCTTTCCCTCAGTTTGAGACATTGGCAGAACGTACTGGGATGGATATGCGTTCCATGTTTGTGGTTTCGAATCAGTGGAGAGGTGATCAGATCGAGATGATAAGATGCATCCTGGCCCTGTATGTTCTGGATAATATGGTCAGAAACATTGACCGATTTGTCAAAGCGGTGCAATGATCGCAGATGACCTTGTTCAGTGCTGTGAATCCGATCCAGTTTCAGAAGCATGGACTCTGCTGTGGGATTGATGATTTATTTTTTTCCCTGTAGTTTTAGCATTCTTTATGCTTGTTTATATATTTGTACAATCACCTGTTTGTCTGTAGACTTTTAGTAACTTGTATAATTGTTTCATTCCTCTGTAGTTTCTTTTCCTGTAAAGCTGAAAGGTGGATAACTGCCCCAGAGCACTTGGCAGAATAAAAGCAATCCATGTACTCATGGTCCTTTGTTACTGTCAGTCACTGTTAGAGTTAGCCAGGGCTACAGACAGTCATAGTTACAGCTGGTTACTGCTACAGCCAGTCACAGTTACAGCCCATGACAGTTACAATTGGTTACTGTTATGGATGATCACAGTTACAACAGTCACAATTACAGCCAGTCACTGTTGCAATCAATCATAGTTACAGTAGTCACAGTAACAACTGGTCACAGTTACAGACAGTCACAGTTATGGTGGTCAAAGTTACAGCCATTCATTGTTAAAACTTGTCACATTTACAGTCAGTCACAGTTACAGATGGTCACTGTTACAGTCGGTCACTGGTACAGCCAATTACTGTGACAGCCGGTCATAATTACTGCTGCTCAGTTACAGCCTGTCACTTGAACTGCTGGTCACTTCTCAGCCAATCACAGTTACAGTCAGTCACTGCTACAGCAGGTCGCAGTTATAGCAGTCACAGTTAAAACCAGTAACTTTTGCAGCTGGTCACAGTTAGAGTGGTCACAGTTAGAGCCGGTCACAGTTAGAGCCCGACACAGTTAAATCCAGTCACCATTAGAGCCTGTGATAACTTTTACTTTAAAAAAGGACCACTCCACAATTTCATTGTCAAAAGAACGTCTTTATCATGGACGACAAATGATATTTGCTATACAGAGGCTTTCAGGAACCTCGCCCAGCCTGGGAGGTGGAACTATATACTATGCATACCAAAAGTAAAATGCCGCTAACCCCAGAACCAGCCTCTTGTTACCAACAGCTTCCCGAAAACAATTAACTTACTTTTAATAATACTCACATTACAACAGAGCCGGTCACAGTTAGAGCTGTTTGTAGTAAGGGTGGTCACAGTTAGAGTCAGTCACGGTGAGTGCCCGGCACAGTTAGAGCCATTCACAGTTCGAGTGATCACAGTTACAGTGGTCACAGATAAAGCCAGTCAGAGTTAGAGTGGTCACAGTTCGAGACTCTCACAGTTCGAGTCAGAGATAATTAAAACCAGTCACAGTTAAACCCAGTCACAATTAGAGTGGTCACAGTTAGAACTGGTCTCAGTTAGAGCAAGTCACAGTTAGAGGCATCACAGTTAGAGCCAGTGATAATTAGAACCAGTGACAGTTAGAACATGTCACAGTTGAACCTGGTCACAGTTAGAACCTGTTACAATTAGAACCAGTCACAGTAAGAGCAAGTCACAATCAGAGCTATCACAGTTAGAGCGACCACAGTTAGAGTGGGCACAGTTAGAGACAGTCACAGATAGAGCCTGTTACAGTTAGAACCGGTCACAGTTAGAGTGGTCACAGTTAGAGTTGGTCACAGTTAGAATGGTCACAGTTAGAGCCATCACATTTATAGCCTGTTACAGTTAGAAACAGAAACAGTTAGAGCCAGTCACAGTCAGAGCCAATCACAGTTAGAGCTAGTCGCAGTTAAACCCGGTTACAGATAGAGCCAGTCACCGTTGGAGCTGGTGACATTTCAAGTGGTCACTAGAGCCAGACACAGTTAGAGACAATCACAGTTAAACCCGGTTACAGATAGAGCCAGTCACAGTCAGAGCATGTCACAGGTGAACCTGGTTACAGTTAGCCACAGTCACAGTTAGAGCCTGTTACAATTAGAACCAGTCACAGTTAGAGTGGTCACAGTCAGAGCATGTCGCAGTTAGAGGCATCACAGTGAGAGTAGTCATGAGAGCAGGTCACAGTTAGAGCCAGTCACAGTTAGAGCTGATCACAGTTAGAGTGGTCGCAGTTAGAGTGGTCACAGTCAGATCCGGTCACAGTTAGAGTGGTCACAGTCAGAGCCAGTCACAGTTAGAGCCGGTCACAATCAGAGTTGTCACAGTTAGAGTGGTCACAGTTAGGCCCGGACACATTTAGAGTGGTCACAGTTAGAGTCAGTCACAGCTACAGTGGTCATAGTTAGAGTGCTCACAGTTAGAGCCGGTCACAGTTAGAGTATTCACAGTTAGAGTGGTCACAGTTAGAGCCGGTCACAGTTAGAGTATTCACAGTTAGAGTGGTCACAGTTAGAGTCAGTCACAGCTACAGTGGTCATAGTTAGAGTGGTCACAGTTAGAGCTGGTCACAGTTAGAGTATTCACAGTTAGAGTGGTCACAGTTAGAGTGGTCACAGTCAGAGCCAGTCACAGTTAGAGTGGTCACAGTTAGACCCGGTCACATTTAGAGTGGTCACAGTTAGGCCCGGACACATTTAGAGTGGTCACAGTTAGAGTCAGTCACAGCTACAGTGGTCATAGTTAGAGTGGTCACAGTTAGAGCCGGTCACAGTTAGAGTATTCACAGTTAGAGTGGTCACAGTCAGAGCCAGTCACAGTTAGAGCCGGTCACAATCAGAGTTGTCACAGTTAGAGTGGTCACAGTTAGGCCCGGACACATTTAGAGTGGTCACAGTTAGAGTCAGTCACAGCTACAGTGGTCATAGTTAGAGTGCTCACAGTTAGAGCCGGTCACAGTTAGAGTATTCACAGTTAGAGTGGTCACAGTTAGAGCCGGTCACAGTTAGAGTATTCACAGTTAGAGTGGTCACAGTTAGAGTCAGTCACAGCTACAGTGGTCATAGTTAGAGTGGTCACAGTTAGAGCTGGTCACAGTTAGAGTATTCACAGTTAGAGTGGTCACAGTTAGAATGGTCACAGTCAGAGCCAGTCACAGTTAGAGTGGTCACAGTTAGACCCGGTCACATTTAGAGTGGTCACAGTTAGGCCCGGACACATTTAGAGTGGTCACAGTTAGAGTCAGTCACAGCTACAGTGGTCATAGTTAGAGTGGTCACAGTTAGAGCCGGTCACAGTTAGAGTATTCACAGTTAGAGTGGTCACAGTTAGAGTCAGTCACAGCTACAGTGGTCACAGTTAGAGTGGTCACAGTTAGAGTCAGTCACAGCTACAGTGGTCACAGTTAGAGTGGTCACAGTTAGAGTCAGTCACAGCTACAGTGGTCACAGTTAGAGTGGTCATAGTTCGAGACTCTCACAGTTCGAGTCAGAGATAATTAGAACCAGTCACAGTTAAACCCAGTCACAATTAGAGTGGTCACAGTTAGAGTGGTCACAGTTAGAACTGGTCTCAGTTAGAGCAAGTCACAGTTAGAGGCATCGCAGTTAGAGCCAGTGATAATTAGAACCAGTGACAGTTAGAACATGTCACAGTTGAACCTGGTCACAGTTAGAACCTGTTACAGTTAGAAACAGAAACAGTTAGAGCCAGTCACAGCCAGAGCTAGTTACAGTTAGAGTTGACACTAGAGCCAGACACAGTTAGAGAGGTCACAGTTGGAGCCAGTCACAGTCAGAGCATGTCACAGTTGAACCTGGTTACAGTTAGTCCCAGCCACAGTTAGAGTCTGTTATAATTAGAACCAGTCACAGTAAGAGCAAGTCACAATCAGAGCTATCACAGTTAGAGCGACCACAGTTAGAGTGGGCACAGTTAGAGACAGTCACAGATAGAGCCTGTTACAGTTAGAACTGGTCACAGTTAGAGTGGTCACAGTTAGAGTTGGTCACAGTTAGAATGGTCACAGTTAGAGCCATCACGTTTACAGCCTGTTACAGTTAGAAACAGAAACAGTTAGAGCCAGTCACAGTCAGAGCCAGTCACAGTTAGAGCTAGTCGCAGTTAAACCCGGTTACAGATAGAGCCAGTCACCGTTGGAGCTGGTGACATTTCAAGTGGTCACTAGAGCCAGACACAGTTAGAGACAATCACAGTTAAACCCGGTTACAGATAGAGCCAGTCACAGTCAGAGCATGTCACAGGTGAACCTGGTTACAGTTAGCCACAGTCACAGTTAGAGCCTGTTACAATTAGAACCAGTCACAGTTAGAGTGGTCACAGTCAGAGCATGTCACAGTTAGAGCCATCACAGTGAGAGTAGTCATGAGAGCAGGTCACAGTTAGAGCCAGTCACAGTTAGAGCTGATCACAGTTAGAGTGGTCACAGTTAGAGTGGTCACAGTCAGATCCGGTCACAGTTAGAGTGGTCACAGTCAGAGCCAGTCACAGTTAGAGCCAGTCACAGTCAGAGTTGTCACAGTTAGAGTGGTCACAGTTAGGCCCGGACACATTTAGAGTGGTCACAGTTAGAGTCAGTCACAGCTACGGTGGTCATAGTTAGAGTGGTCACAGTTAGAGCCGGTCACAGTTAGAGTATTCACAGTTAGAGTGGTCACAGTTAGAGTGGTCACAGTCAGAGCCAGTCACAGTTAGAGCCGGTCACAGTTAGATTGGTCACAGTTAGAGCCGGTCACAGTTAGAGCTGGTCACAGTTAGAGTGGTCACAGTTAGAGCCCAAAACAGTTAGAGTGGTCACAGTTAGAGCCTGTCACAGTTAGAGTGTTCTCAGTTAGAGAGGTCACAGTTAGAGTGGTCACAGTCAGAGCCAGTCACAGTTAGAGCCGGTCACAGTCAGAGTGGTCACAGTCAGAGTGGTCACAGTTAGACCCGGTCACATTTAGAGTGGTCACAGTTAGAGTCAGTCACAGCTACAGTGGTCATAGTTAGAGTGGTCACAGTTAGAGTCAGTCACAGCTACAGTGGTCACAGTTAGAGTGGTCACAGTTAGAGCCCGTCACAGTTAGAGTGGTCACAGTAAGAGCCTGTCACATTTAGAGTGTTCTCAGTTAGAGAGGTCACAGTTAGAGCATTCACAGTTAGATTGGTCACAGTCAGAAAGGTCACAGTCAAAGTGGTCATAATTGGAGTTGGTCACAGTTAGCGCAGGTCAGTGTCAGGGTGAGCACAGTTAGAGTCAGTCATGTTTAGAGCCAGTTACAGTCAGAGTGAGCGGAGTTAGAGTCAGTCACATTTATAGCCAGTTGCATTTAGGATGGTCCCAGTTAGAGACAGAGTTTAGTCCAGACAATTCTGAGCTGATGCCCTTTGGGAAGTCAAATATAAAGAGACAGTAGACAGGACCCTAAAAATCATTGACATACAGAAGGATTTTCATCTTCACCATGGATGTTCAGCCCCTGTGCAATTCTAATCCCAATCAAGAAGGCGTTAAAACTCTCCACTTCTCTTTTAACAAAAGAACCATTTGATTCCACTCCACTGCCACTCTACTCCAACCTGCATCTGACAGGACTTGTCCTCACTCTCAACCATATTTTCTTTGGCTCCATGTGGAAATCTGCAGATGCTGGAAATTCAAGCAACACACACAAAATGCTAGTGGAATGCAGCAGGCCAGGCAACATCTATAGGAAGAAGCACTGGCAATGGTTTGGGATGAGACCCTTCATGAAGATTAACTGAAAGGAAAGATAGTAAGAGATTTGAAAGTAGGAGGTGGGGGGGGGGGGAAATCCAAAATGATAGGAGAAGACTGGATGGGATGGCATGAAGCTGAGAGCTGGAAAGGTGATTGGGAAAAGGGACACAGAGCTGGAGAAGGGAAAGGATCACGGGACAGGAGGCCTAGGGGGAAAGAAAGGGGGAGGGGAGCATCAGAGGGAGATGGAGAA
The DNA here is from genome assembly GCF_030144855.1 of Hypanus sabinus. Classification (NCBI taxonomy): domain Eukaryota; kingdom Metazoa; phylum Chordata; class Chondrichthyes; order Myliobatiformes; family Dasyatidae; genus Hypanus; species Hypanus sabinus. The sequence continues at coordinate 54,811,740 of NC_082706.1, forward strand.
CAGGCAAAAAGTGATGGGCAAAAGTAGAAAAAAAAAGAGGGGGGAGAATAAATAAATCAAGGATGAATTAAGAAGTAGAGGAGGAGCATTAATGGAAGTTAGAGAAATCAATGTTCATGTAATCAGGTTGGAGGCTACCCAGATGGAATATAAGGTGTTGTTCCTCCAACCTGATTGTGGCTTCATTTTGAGAGTAGAGGATGCCATGGTTAGACATATCAGAATGGAAATAGGATGTGGAATTAAAATATGTGGCCATTGGGAGATCCTGCTTTCTCTGATGGACAGAGTGTAGGTGTTCAGCGAAATGGTCTCCCAGTCTGTGTCGGGTCTCACCAATATATAAAAGGCTGCACTGGGAGCACCGGACGCAGTATACCATGCCAGCCGACTCACAGGTGAAGTGTCGCCTCACCTGGAAGGCCTGTCTGGGGCCCTGAATGGTGGTGAGGGAGGAATTGTAAGGGCAGCTGTAGCAATCGTTCCACTTACATCACCAATATACAAAAGGCCATTTCTATAATTTTGTTGATGACAGTCAGATGCTGACGAGGCAATGTACAGGACTGAGAGAGATCAGCTGGTTGAGAGGTATCATAGTAACAACCTTGCATTCTATGTCAGTAAGACCAAGGAATTGATTGTCGTCTTCAGGAAGGGGAAATCTGGGGAACACACACCAGTCCTCATCAAGGGCTCAGTTGTGTATAGGGTGAGTGGTTTCAAGTTGCTCTCTGTCAATATTTCATAAGGTTTATCTTGAGCCCAATATTTTGATGCAGTTATGAAGCAGCCACACCAGCAGCTAGATTTCATTTGGGGTTTGAGGAGACTTGACATGTCACCAAAGACTCTCGCAATTTCCTGCAGATGTGCTGTGAAGAATATTCTGACTGACTGTCTGGTCAGAATGCTAAGATGGCTCAACCAAAGTTGTGCAACAACTTACAGGTTGTTCAGGTGGTGAGAAGTACAACTAAAAGCATTACAAATAATCAACTTTTGTCTCTGAGTTTTGCAGAATTTTAACCCTGCTGACATGATGAACTGAGGCAGTTAATATGATTAGGCTTGGGCCTCCTCCAACTGCTCTGAGGAGAGGATCTAAGGACTCAGTCTGGTTCAGGATGCTGTTGTGGGGAGACTTTCGGTGGCTGTAATGGAATAGGTTGCACTAGCTATGTGCTCCGAAATTATTTGCTTACTTTGCTGTTTAAACCTATCTCGGTGAGAGCACCATGAGTAGAAAGGCGTCAAAAAGAGAGACTACTTTAGAGACTTTGACTGAAATGATTCAACAAATGTCAGAGAAACTCGAAAAATTGGATAAACTGGATGACTTGGAATCCAAGTTTGACTTGTTACAGAATTCCTTCGACCTGGTTATATCTGAATTGAAAACGCTTAATTGGAAACTTCAAAGTATACAGCAGACTGTGATTGACCAAGAAATTCATATTAAGTGACACGAAGAATCTCTGCCGGTGTTGCAGAAGGATATCAAAGATTTCAAGAGAATTTCTAAGGAACAACTTAAAAAATACGACGTGTTAATGAAGAAACTTACAGATCTGGAGACCAGGAACCAAAGGTGTAATATAAGAATTCTTGGACTTCCTGAAAAATTGGAGGGTAATCAACCTATCGATTTTTGTGCTCAAATGCTGAAAGATTTATTCCCTGCTATATTATCGGAATTACCAAAATTTAAGCCCATTCACTGAATTACCCCTCCTCATTGGGACACTGCTAAACCTCGCTCTATTATCATTCGCTTTTATGACTATCAGATTAAAGAACAGATCCTTCGTGAATCAAGGAAGAAACGTATATTACCATTTCATGATCAACAGTTTTGGATCATTCAAGATTATCCACCGGAAGTTCTAAGAGCTAGACAGGCTTTTAAAGAGGTCATGTCTGATCTTTTTAAGCTTGGCTGTCACCTTTCTCTCAGAGATCCGTGTAAACTCAAGGTTACTACTTCTGATAATAAGGTTTCTTGGTTTACGAAGCCTGAAGAAGCTATGAAACTTTTACAAAGTCTCCATCCTTAAATTCAACTTTCAGTTGTTGTATGTTAAATGTTATAAGTTCAGGTGTTCAATCAAGTAATTGGCGTTCTGTTGATAACAATGTTTCTTGGTTTTACGAAGTTTTAATCATTTGTCTGACTAAGTAACTGGTGCCTTGTTATCTCTCAAACTATGCAAAATATGCAGGCAGACTGCTTCCATTTTCCAATTTGCTGTTTTTCACAGCTCTTTTTAAACAATACATTATATTCTCTCAGTGTTATGTAAGAAGCTATCTAAACCACTTCCCTTTTTAATTATCTATTGGTTTCTTTACTCTTTTTTTACACCCGCGAGTATATGTTGTTTTACTTATTGATTTTCCATATTTGATTTTCCTAATCTGTCTTTCCTTTTTTTACAGAGACTAATACTTATATTTTCCCATGGTTTTTTTTATCGTAATTAGCAAACTTATTTACTTTGATTTTTTTTGTATATATATATTTACAATTGTTTATTCAGCACAGCTATACTTTCTGGACCCACCGGAGATTTGGGTTGGGAACATTAGAATTAGTCTCCAGCCTCCCTTGGCTGATTTCTCTCTTTGGAGGGAGGGATTGGGGAAATGGGTTCTTCTCTAAAGCTGATTGGATGTTTTTACTGTTTTACTTATTCACTATCTACATGTCTGTGATTACCTTTTATACATTACTAAGGGATACTTGATGGATTCTTTTATTAATATACTCAGTTTTAATGTGAAAGGTGTAAATAACCCTGTAAAATGAAATAAGATTTACTCTTATATCCGGAAACTTAAAACTCATATAATCTTTCTCCAAGAAACCTATATTCGTAAAGATGATATTTCATGTTCTTTCAAAGGATGGAAGGGTATACATTTTCATTCAACCTCTCAATCTAGATCAAGAGGTGTCTCTATCCTGTTTGATCAGAATTTATCCTTTATTCAACATAATGTAATTTCTGATACAAATGGGTGCTTTGTTATTGGTTCGGGTAGTCTTGGGAATAAACTAATCGTAGTTGCAAATGTATATGTTCCAAATACAGATGACTCCTTGTTCTTTGAACGTCTTTTCTCTTTTCTGCCTGATTTGAATCGGTATTCCTTAGTGATGGGTGTAGACTTTAATTTTTGGCTTGACCCTGTATTAGACCGCTCTTCAAGTAAAACCCCTGTCACTAATAAATCAGTCTTACTTTTTAAATCTTTTTTATCTCAATGTGGTATTCTTGATGTGTGACGTTTTTTACACCTCCAAGAAAAGGAATATTCATATTTCTCTCAGGTTCATCATATGTACTCTTGGATTGATTATTTTTTTATAGATAGAAACTTGCTTCCATTGGTACGATCCTGTTATTATAAGGAGATTGCTTTGTCTGATCATGCACCTGTGCTTCTGGCTTTAAGACTACCTGTTTACTCTGTACCAAATAGAAGTTGGTGATTTAACTTATCATTGTCATCTGATAAAAATTTTCTAAAGTTTTTGGAAAACCATATTACTTTTTTCTTTAAAGAAAATTTTAAAGGCAATACTGCTGATAATATAGCCTGGGATACTTTTAAAGCATATATTCACAGAGAAATTATCTCTTACTCTACCTATATAAAGAAAAAAGCTGACAAAGAAAGGTCTGTCCTAGCAGCGGTATTAAAAGATCTTGATCAAAAGTACGCCCTATATATATAATAAGCATATTGAAATCAAATCCAAGCATAATCTTCTGCTGACTTACCCAATTGAACAACAACTGTTGAGAGATAAAACTCAATTTTACATTCATGGGGATAGAACTGGTAGTTTATTAGTCAATCACTTAAAATCTTTTACAGTTAATCGTCAAATCACAGAATTTTTTAAAGATAATGGAACTAAGACATCTGACCATTCTGAAATTAACAACGTATTTAAAGACTTTTACCTTAAGTTGTATCAGTCTGAATCTTCTTCAGGTGAAACCTATATGAATGTTTTTTTCAGTAATATCAACATTCCCACATTGTCTGCTGATAGTCTAACACAGTTAGATCAGCCTATTTCCAATGAAGAAGTGGCTGAGGCTATATGAGCTTTACATTCTGGTAACTTCCCAGGACCTGATGGCTTTCCTGGGGAGTTTTATAAAACTTTCACTACGTTACTTATACGTTCTTTATCCTCTGTTTAATCAGAGTCCTTTAAATCAGGTAAACTCCCTCAATCTTTTTATGAAGCTTTTATATCTCTTATTCTTAAAACAAAATCCAGCTGAATGTTCTTTTTACAGACCGATTTCTTTATTAAATGTTGATGCAAAAATTTTAGCCAAAATCTTAGCTCAAAGACTTGAAAATATTCTACCATCTATTATATCACAAGACCAATCAGGATTTGTTAAAAATCATTACTCACATTTTAATATACATCGGTTATTGAATGTGATATATTCACCATCCAAAAAAATATCAAGTGCATATTATCCTTAGATGCAGAAAAAGCCTTTGATAGGATTGAGTGGAATTATCTTTTTAAGACCATGGAAAAGTTTAATTTTGGGCCTAATTTTATTTGTTGGTTTAAATTAATCTACTTGTCTTCTACCGCTCAGGTTATTACTAACTCTCAAAGTTCTAAGCCCTTTAAATTACAGCAGGGAACTAGACAAGGATGTCCTCTTAGTCCTTTATTTTTTGGTTTAGCTATAGAACCCTTAGCAATAGCACTTCGAGAAGCTAAGGACATTTCTGGTATACTAAGGGAAGGTATGTCTCATAAAATTTCTTTATATGCTGATGATATTTTACTTTTTATTTCTAACACTGAAACTTCTTTACCTTTGGTTCTTTCTTTAATCTCCCAGTTTAGTTCTTTTTCAAGATATAAGCTGAACCTACATAAAAGTGAACTATTTCCTTTAAATGACCTAATGTCATCAAACGCCAAACTTCCATTCAAAGATGTTACAAGTCAATTTACATATTTAGGTGTAACAATTATTAAAAACTTCAAGAACTTATTCAAAGAAAACTTAAACCCCTTATTGAATTATGTGAAAAAGACGCTTTCTAAATGGTCCCCTCCTTCTTTATCCCTAATTGGCTGAATTAATTTGATTAAAATGAAGATTCCTCCTAAATTTTTATATCTTTTTCAGGCCTTACCTATTTTTATTCCTAAGATGTACTTTGATTCTTTAGATTCAATTTTAACCTCTTATATTTGGAATGATAAACAAGCTTGCTTAAGTAAAGTTTACTTACAAAGAAATAAAGAGATGGGTGGACCAGTCCTCCCCAATTTTGGGTTTTACTATTGGGCTGCCAATATAAGGAATATTACTTTCTGGTCCTATTATATTTATCGTAAAGATTGCCCATCATGAGTCTCCTTAGAGGTTAATTCTGTAAAAAATATCCTCTATTGTCTCTCTTCTCTTCTTTTTCAGCAAAAAAAAACAACAGATAACATAATTGTTAAGCAAACTTTAAGGATCTGGTCTCAATCTAGAAAATTTTTTGAGTTAGCGAATTTTTCATTACCATCTCCCATTCTCCTTTTTTTTTATCCCTTCCATGACTGACAAAGTCTTTAAGGATTGGGATGAACTGGGTATTAAGTGTTTTTAGGACCTGTTTATCTCAGGGTCTTTTGCTTCATTTGACCAATTGTCAACTAACTTTGCATTGCCAATAACACACTTTTTCAGATACCTTCAAATTAGAGATTTTCTATGTTTCCAATTAGCTACTTTTCCAATAGGTCCTGATAAAAATTTATTGGACAATCTTTTAAATTTAAAACCTTTTGTTAATGGTTCTATTACCGGTATCTATAACTTGTTGATTGATTCTAGACAAGACTTTTTAGATAAAATAAAAAAAGCTTGGGAGGATGACCTAAATTGTCAGATTGCTGATGATAGATGGAATAAAATTCTTAAATGGGTTAATAAATCATCTTTCTGTGCTTGTCATTCTCTTTTACAATTTAAAGTGGTTCATAGAGCTTACATTTCTAAACAGAAGCTGTCTAGTTTTTATCCGAATGTTTCTCCACTTTGTAAAAAATGCAACTCTGCTGTTGACTCTTTAATTCATATGTTTTGGGTTTGCCCTAAAATTGAAAAGTTTTGGCGGGAAGTATTCCATACCTTCTCACAACTTTTTAGGGTCCAATTTGACCCAAATCCCCTTACTGCCTTGTTTGGTATTATTGCAGATGAAAATATAATTTTAAATACTTCTAACCTACAGGTTTTAGTTTTTACCTCTCTTTTAGCAAGGAAAGCAAACTTGCTCAAATGGAAGGAGTCTACCCCTCCTACACATCTTCAATGGCTACGTGATATTATGTCTTATTTAAATTTAGAAAAGATCCGCTGCTCACTCTTAAATTCAAAACAATCTTTTTATGATATCTGGGGACCTTTTCCTAATTACTTTTCCAATTTATAAAGTTTAACAGTACACAGACTTTTATGTATATTTTTATCTTCTCTTCTTAAGCGAATATGTTTTCTTTTCTAATTTATCCATTATCATCCATCAGCTTTTTTCTTTGGTAGTTGGTAGGGGGTCGAATTTTTATATATAAATTTTTTTAATGATGTATGATCTATCCTTAAATTTTTGATTACAGAGTGGTATAACTTTATGTGATATGCTATAACATTTTGATCAATTTAATCACAATATATGAATGTACACAAGTTATGTTGAGATGTATCTATGTGTTGCACTGTAAATCTCTTTTTTTTTCTTCTGAATAAAAATATTGTAAAAAGAAAGGATGCTGTTGATTGCTTCTCTTGTTTGTATAATGTGTTCTTTTTTCTCGTTTATGTTTTCATTCTAAATTATTTTTTTCAGGTTTCTTGCTTTGTGACTGCCTGTAATCACACAAATCTCAAGGTGTATAATTTTTACATTATTTGATAATAAATGCACTTGAATTTTGAATGACCATCTGACATGGAGGGGCCCAATGCACCTAAATGGAAAAAGCTGAAGAAAGTTGTAAACTCTGCCAGCTCCATCAGGGGTACTAGCCTCCCCAACACCGAGAAAATCCTCAGAAGGTATTGTCTCAAAAAGACATCCATCACCCAGGACAATCCCTTTTCTCATTGCTAATAAATCTAATTTTCAACTCAGTGGGTCAGGCAGGATTTATGCAGATAGAGGGATGGTGACGTATCATATTCTTAAAGCAGGATTTCCTTACAAAATATTGACCATCCCTTCTCCTCCACAGACGCTGCCCGACCCGCTGAGCTCCTCCACACACCACAGGTTGTTTTCTGCTCCACAGTTATTGAACGATAGTAGAGAAGAGGCAAAATTCAGCACAGCTTCCAATGAGAAAAGGTCATCAAGTCAGAGAGAGCGACAGAACAAGAGTGTCGGCCTGTGACCCACTGGAGCTTGGAGATGGATGGTAACCATCATGGTTCAATAGACTGTGTCCTCAGATCGAGAGATCCCGAGGAATGTGAACGTAACAGGTTCATTGTGATTTTACCTCAGGAAACATCTCTGCAATGTTTCACTCGTGAGTCTGAGGGAAAGTATTTAGCAATGTACGGTCTAAAGAGTGGAGGGACTGATGCCTACAGATCCACTTCTCACACTGACCCAACCCACCTGCTCCAGTCCCATAAACCTCTCCCCTTCCCTACACTTGGACAGCAACAAGGAGGATGTTGTTATAATGTGGGCATTGGGAATGGACCCAATTGCAAGACGCAGACACTGAAGTACAAGGGACAGGACTAGGTGTAACAAGAAAGCAAGGGAAGTGGGGAAGAAACGACGCTGGACAAGACACAGACCCTGGAGAAGACTAGGAGAGCAGGCATGAGCTAGTATGAGAGTAGGACAGTGGGACCTGGACGAGGTACTAGTAACTGTGTACTGGGAACCTGGACAAGGACTCCGAGCCAGAGAATGAACAGGGACATGGAACCTGGGTCTTGACGGGCTCGGACTCTGGATCCAGGCGAGGATTGGACGTGGGGTCAGGACACGGGACTCCATGGCTGGACGAGGACATGAAGCTCAGACATGGTCTTGATCAAGGGAGAGCAGGAACACAGAGCCTTGGTCGAGGGAGAGCAGGAACACAGAGCCTAGGTTGAGGGAGAGCAAAGCAGCAGCGGGGAGAGGCGTAGCTGGACATGGACACTAGCCCTGGTCGAAACCAAGACTGAAGGCCTAGGCTACAACTTGGACTTGGACATGGACTGGAACCCCCTTGACACCTCGGACACGGACTGGAACCTCTTTGGTGCCTCGGACACCGACTAGAACCTCCTCGGCGACTCGGACATGGACTGGTACATCCTCGGGGCCTTCAACTGGAGCACAGCAACACTGACCCTTGGACTGGAGCACAGAACACAGAGCTGGGACCCCAACTTTGGAACAGGACATAGGGCCGGGGCTTTACACAGAGTCAGGACCCCTCCTTGGAAACAGGACATAGGGCCAGGACTCATACACAGACACTAAACACAGGGACACAAAGAGACAGTTCCAAGCTCAACGATAGATAGTTCCTTCTGTTGGCGTGGCAAGGCACCGGTCTCACTCCGACAGCTGAACATGACGACAATGCAGGCGAGGACGCTGGAGAGGTTGCTGGCAAGGTTTCAGGAGTGGGTAGCCGGCAGGGCTACAGGCATAGGTTGCAGGCAAGGCTTCAGGCCAGGCTTCAGAGGGAAGGAAGGGAATGGAGCAGTCCAGCCTCAGGGTAACAGTGAGAACAGCCTGTCTACCCAACAGAGGCAAGGATAGGAAGGGACAGATCCCAACGTAGGGTAACAGCAAGAACAGCCTGACTTACCCCATAGAGGCAAAGACAGGATACCAATGAGATGAACCAGCAACCACATGTGATCCCAGGGCCACCTATATTCCAGCCACAATATGAGAATCAGGTGCCTGTGATTAAGCCCAAATAAAACAACGGACAGCTAGAAGACCCGGAGTCCACTGACCGGACCATGAACCGGAGCATGGACTTCACAGATGATACCATGACAGTTGTAGCTGGAAGGGTCATATAGAAAAGAAGAGGACATTGTACGCCTCTCCCTCCCTACCTTCCACTCTCTCCTTCCCAACCCATTCTTCCCTTCCATCCTTCCTTATCTCATCCCATTACTCTGCCCAGGGACTCACCTTTCGATCAATTCTGCACCTTTCACTGAACTGCTCTTGTTATTTCTGTGTTCTCCGAACCTTTGGGAGCCGGACCCACCTCTCCATGCTGCAATGCCATTGGCTCCAGTGGGAACCACTTCGCACGCTGCCGGATTGTAAGTGGGCAGGAAGGATAAGATTACCCCTCATTCTTCTGATGTCCAATTGTAAGGGTAAATCAAGTAACATTCAGAATCAAATATTGATATTGTCGAGGAATTCAAGATAACACTGACCCAGATATCTGATTGTATTTTATTTCCTTGGCCATGTGAGAGTCGACTCTCAGAAAGCAATGATTCTCAATTATATATTCCATAAAGCTCCCTCTTATTACCATATGCCATCTCCAATCAGGAGACTATCATGCTCTGCCTTAAATACACCAAATGACCTGACCTGCACAGCTGACCGTGGTAACTAATTCACCACCCTCTGGCTGGAGAAACTTCTCTGCATCTCTGTTTTAATTGGATACCATCTACCCTGAGGTTGTGGCATCTTCACCATGGGTAAAAGCCCTTCCACATCTGCTCTGGCTAGGACTTTCTACATTTGTAAGGTTTCAATGAGAGACCCACTTATCCTTCTAAATTACAGCTAGTAGTCCCAGAGCTATCAAATGTTCCACTCATGAGAAGCCTTTAATTCCCAAATCACTTTGTGAACTTCCTCTGAGCCCTCTCCAGTGCCAGCATGTCTTTTCTTAAATCAGGAGCCCAAAACTGTCCACCATACTCAAGCTGAGGCTACACCAGTATCTTATAAAGACTCAGCAGAGTACAACGCATTCGCAACATTCCCGTGCAAGTCCAACAAAGATCTTTTAAAAACCTGGTCTCTACAAGACAGAGATACCATGTAGTATAGTGGTCATCATGGGAGCAGTCATCGTCGGAGTAGTCTTGAGTCAGAGTAGTAAGGCTTTGCCTCAACAGGGCTTTGAAAAGAACATGCAGAGGCTAGTTAACCTCAGTCCTTATGTATTATTTAACTCAAGAGAAAATAGGGGTTATGTCTACAGAGCCAGTGTTCTGTTGTGGGTGTCAGATGTGAGAATTTCAGGAGACTCCCAGACTGCCCAATTGCCACATCTGCGCCAGAAACTGAACTAGGGAACTGGAGATGAAACTCAATGATCTTTGGCTTGTTAGGGAAAGTGAAGCAGTGAGAGACAGGAGCTGCAGGGAGGTAGTCACCCCAAGGTTACAGAAGACAGATAAGTGAGTGACTGTCAGGAGTAGGAAGGGAGAACATCAGATAGTGAAGAGCACCAGTGACCATCCCCCCTCAACAATAAGTACTCCATTCTGAGCACTGTTGTGCGGAGGGGGGATGGAATCCTATCTGAGGGTAGCAACAACAGCAGTGCCTCTGGCAATAAGTCTAGCCCTGTGCCTCAGAAGGTAGGGAACTGAAGAGTGGCGGCAGTAATAGGGGACTCTATAGTCAGGGGGTCAGATAGGTGATTCTGTGGGTGTGAAAAGGTAACACGAATGGCAGTTTTCTTCCCAGGTGACAGGATCCGTGATGTTTCTGGATACCTTGAAAAGGGAGGCTGAGCAGCCAGAAGGCTTGGTACATATTGGTTCCAATGACACAGGAAGAAAAAGGAAGGAGCTTCTGAAAAAAGAATGCAGGGGGTTAGGAAGGATGCTGAATAGCCAGACCTCAAGTGTAGAAATCTCATGACAGTGAGGATAGGAATAGCATGAGGTGGCAGATATATGCATGGCTGAAGAATTGGAGCAGGGGACAGGGATTCAGATTTCTGGAGAATTGGGAACTCTTCTGGGGCAATTGGAAGTGGTATGAAAGGGGCTGGTTGCACTTGAATCTGAAGCTGACCAATATTCTTGCAGGTTGGTTTACCAGAGCTCATGGGAGTGGTTTAAACTAATATGGCAGGTGATGGGAACCAGGATGATAGAACTGAGGATGAGCCAGCAGGTTTACAAGTAGGTGATGGGAGTAATTTGATTTTAAGGATGGACAAGCCAATGATTGGGTTCAAATGCAGACAAAACAAAGAGTTGAATTGTACCATAGAGGGCAAATTCAAAAGAGCTAAGAATGCAGAACCAATGGTGCTGTATTTAAATGCACGTAACATTCGGAAGAAGTTGGACGAAGTCGTGGTGAAATTAAAGATTGGTCAGTATGATGTTGTGGGTGAAAGAAGGCCATAGTTGGGAGTTTAACATCAAAGAATATATTTTGTATCAAAAGGACAGGCAGGAAGGCACAGGCTGTGGTGTGGCTCTGTTAGTAAGAGATGGAATTACATCTTCAGAAATAAGTGACATAGGGTAAGAGAATGTTGAATCTTTGTCTGTGGAGTTATGAAAATGCAAGTATTAAAAAGTCATGATGGGAATCATATACAGGCCTCCAAATAGTAGCCAAGATGTGGGGTTTGAGATTGCAAAGTGAGATGGAAATGGCATGTAATAAGGGTGATGACACAATTTTAATGGAAGAATTCAATATGCAAGGGGATTGGGAAAATCACAAAAGCGGGTATTTGTTGAATGCCTATGTGGTGGCTTTTTAGAGCAGCTTGTGTTTGAGCCTATTTGGGGAAAAACTATCTTCGACTGGGTGTTGTGTAATAACCCAGATCTTATAAGGGAGCTTAATGTAAAGGAACCCTTAGGAGACAGTGATCATAATATGATTGAATTCATACTGCAATTTGAGAGGGAGAGGCATAACTCATATGCATCAGTATGGCAATAGAATAAAGGGAATTACAGAGGCCACATAGAGGAGGTTGCCCAGGTGGATTGGAGGACAATTCTGCCAGGGATGACGGCAGGGCAGAGATGGGAATAGTTCACAAGGTGCAGTATATATATGTCCCATGGAGCAAGTAGTTCTCAAATGGTGGAGTAGGCAACCATGGCTGACAAGGAAGTTAAGGACTGCATGAAAGCCAAGGCAAGGGCATATAATGTAGCAAAAGTGGGTGGGAAGTTAGATGATTGAGAATATTTTAAAACCAACAAAATGCAATGAAACAAGCTATAAGAAGGGAAGAGATGAAATATGAGGGTAGACAAGTCAACAATATAAAGCAGGATATCAAAAGTATTTTTCAGTTATATAAGTAGTAAAATGAAGCTCAGAGTTAATACTGGTCCACTGGGAAATGATGCTGGTGAGGTAATAATGGGGGCAAAGAAATGGCAGATGAATTTAATGGTTAGTTTGCATCTGTCTTGACTGTGGAAGACACTAGCAGTGGGCCAGTGATCCGTGAATGTCAAGGAGCAGGAGTGAGTGTTATTGCTATTGTAAAGGCAAAAGTGCCAGACAAACTCAAAGGCCTTAAGATGAATAAGTCAACCGGACCAGATGGACTACATCTGGAGTCCCGAGAGAGGTCACTGAAGAGATAACAGATGCATTGGTCATGATATTTCAAGGTCCCCACCACCCAGCCTATGCTTTCTTCCTGCTGTTGCCATCAGGAATAAGGTACAAAGGTCTCAGACCCCACAACACCAGTTTCAAGAGTTATTACTCCTCAACCATCGGGCACATGAACTGGTGAGGACAACTTCACTCGCCCTATCACCAAACTGTTCCCATAACCAATGTTCCCTCTAAGGTGTGCAGTTTGTGAGTGCTCATGTCCTTTGTTACTAGCACACAAAGGAATTTAAACTGTGCAAAAAAGATGGTCACCCTCTACCTCATTGGCATGTTAAGTATATTTCAACATATTCAATCATATTTCAAGTTTCAATATATTAATCAGATTTTATCACCTAATCTGCTTTCACTTCTTATAATATATCACTCTGCAGCTGGTATCAGGCCTTGCACATTCTCAGCTATCACCATGTAGGTGTAGGGTGCGGAAATTGTATAGCCCGAAGCCCAGGGTTATCCTTTTTTGATGCCAGGATATGCCATTTTTCTGTCAAAAATTCTCGAATAAGTGAAATTTTTTTCTCTTAATAAATATTTCTCAAAATTAAACACCCTCTTCCATTGTAAGAAAGTTGAAAATGCAAAATGAAACCACTAAATACATATTCTGAAAATATGACTTCTGTGTCCTTGCAAAGCTGAGAAACTCTTGGCTGCCCTGTTTGTCTCTTCTATACATTTAAACAAGTGTTGCTGACCTGAAGTTCAGGAGTTTTGTCTCCCACTTGAAGTTCTTGCAATAACCTTAATGCACGTGGAGTAGGTTCTATATACTCACAAAAGCTGAATGCAGCAGCTTTCCTGAAGCTCTTTGAACTCTCCTTCTGCTTAAAATATTGCCACATTTCTCTAGCAGCTGCCTGATTAACTGTTGTTCTCAGACCACAGCTTTCCACACTTCCACGCTTCCTCTGAGCAGTGTGTTGTGGTCTTTCCTTGTCTGATATACTTTCCAACCAGAGGTTCAGAGTTCGGCACCAACACCTGATTGCACTCTGTTGGGACAGTTGTGAGATCATCCAGTGTATTTCTTAATTCGCTTCCACATGGCCTCATGTGGCTGGATCTCCAATCAAGTATCAGTTTTCTCAGCCACTCATGTCCGCATAATGCTGGTCCTCCTGTTTTTACCACAGACAAGCCCAATGTGAAAAGTTTTGACCAGCGGCCAGTTTGAGAGGAGGGTATTTCGATCAGTTCCACTGCCCAAGTAGAAAAGGCTGCAGTGGGTTGGTCCAGTGAGAAAGAGTTTTCTCCAGTGACCAGTCACATTTGGGATTGATTAGCAAGAACAAATTAAAGGAAGACAGAGGCAAGTGCAGCGGCCAACGTCATGGCGGCTGCTATCTGAGCGGACAGAGTCAGAGTGGTGAGCTGGACATTTTAGCTCTCTGGGGCTTTGGTGAAGACAAGCTTTGCTCAAGAAATCAAAGAAACTAAAACTCCTAGGTTAGGTTATTTTCTTCCACTTCTTTATTTCTGCTCAGCTAGGATCAGAAACGACAGGCTGGGTAGTTGATTGTGTGCTGTGGGAAGGCAGCGAGCCATCCAGTGTCCCTGACAACTACAACTGCAAGAAGTGCATTCATCTGCACTCAGTCTTAAGGAGTTGGAGCAGGAACTGAACTCCAGATCTTTTGGGAGGCTGAAGGGGTGATAGAGTGGACACAGAAAGAGGTAGTTACAACCAGGGTGCAGGACCCAGGAGAGCTGGTGACAGTCAGGAAGGGGAAAGAAATCAAGGAACAAGTGCAGAGTATACACCTGTGGCCAACCCCCACAACAACAGGCATATCACTTTGGACACTGTTGTGAGGGTGACCTCACAGAGTAAAGGCACAGTGGTCGGGTCTGTGGCACTGGGTCTGCCTCTGTGACTCAGAGGGGAAGGAGGGAGGAAAGGTACACTGTGGTGATAGGGATTCATTAGCCAGCGGAATGGACAAGAGGCTCTGTGGGCCAGAATGAGATTTATAGATAACGTGTTGCCTCCCAGGTGCCACGTGCTGAGATATCTCTGATCGAGTCCTCAGCATTCTGAAGTGTGAGGGTGAACAGCCGGAAGTCCTGCCCGTGTAGGTATCAATGACACGGGTAGGATGAGTGACAAGGTTCTGTACAGTGAGCAAGCTGCCAATTTAAAGGGCAGTGATCACAGGATTGCAAACCCATGATATTTGTTAGTAAGGGTATGACTAGGAAGATTATACAGTTTAATATGTGCCTAAGGATTTGGTGTAGGAGGCAGGACATAAGATTTTTAGACTATTGGGCTCTCTGCCAGTGAAGGTGTGACCTGTACGAAAGAGATGGTTTACTCCTGAACTGGAGGGGGACGAATAATGTCGTGGGAATGTTCATTAGTGCTGCATGGTGGGGTTTAAATTAGAAATGCAAGGGGATTGGAACCAGAGTGCCAGAACAGTTAGTGGAGTAGATGTGGAGGCAGATGTTGGTAAGACCTCAGACAAATTTTATAATCAAACGGTTGAGGATGGTGTGACTAGTGTCCTGAGCTGCATGTATTTCAGTGCAAGAAGCATTGCAGGAAAAGTGGATAAACGTGCTGAAGCTGAGGTAACGGGTTTACAGACAGAGGCAAAGTGCAGTGAGGAGAGACTGTTGATTGGGAAAAATTGCACTCAACAAGATGAGCTGTAAAATAAAAGGTGAACAGAATCAAAAAGGTGAATTCAGGACTGAAGGTGTTATATTTGAATGAGTGCAGTATCCAGAATAAGGTCAATGAACTTGTAGCACCATTTCAGATCGGCTTGTATGATGTTGAGCTGAATTTCCAAGGATACACGTTATAGCAAAAGGACAGGCAAGTATAGTAGAAGAATGTGTGATACCCGTCAGGGTTCTTAAGCAGAACATTACAGAACCTAATCAGGCACAGGCTGTTTTACATTAGGTGATGTGTATTGAGGGAGAATGAAACAGAAACATTTGGTAAAGGATCATGAGGAAGTAGTGACTGCTACATGGTAGAATTCTAGTTCCAGCTGAGGGGGAACTCAGGACCAAGATGAAATGACAACAAATACAGTGATAATGATGTGACAGTCCAGTTGCAAAGGGGGACTGAGTAAATCTGCTGAATGGCAGGTCAGTAGATAGACAATGACAGATATTCAGACAGTTGCCCCAAAATTCTCAACAGAATTGTACCCCAATCACAGAGAGCGATTCCATTAGGAAGAGGAACAATTCCTGTTTGACAAGGAATGTCAAGGACATGTTAAGTGGAAACAGGAAGTAGAAGGGGATCCGGGGGGTGGTGTAAGAGGCTGGTGAGAAACAGTAAAGTGTCAAAGTAGGGACATTTTTTTTTTATCAGCAGGAGAAATCAATATTCATGCCATTGAATTGGAGGCTACCCGGATGGAATATAAGGTGTTGCTCCTTCACCCTGAGGGTGGCCTCATCTTGGCAGAATGAAAGGCCATGGACCAACACGTTTGGATGGGAATGGGAATTGGAATTAAAATACTGAGCCACCAGGAGGTCCCACTTGTGGTGGATGTTGTGGAGGTGCTTGATGAAATTGTCCACAATTCACAACAGGTCTCTTCCTTTATTCCCCACTCTGACCTTTCACTTCTTCTCACCTGCCTACTATTTCCACCTAGGTTCCCTCCTCATTCCCATTCTCCTATGGTCCTCTCTCCTCTTCTATCAGATTGTTTCTTCTCCAGCCCTTGACACACCTGGCTTCACCTATCACCTCCAGCTCTCCTCCCTCCCCTTACACCCACCATTTTATTCTGACATTTTCCCCCCTCCCCTGAAGAAGGGTCTTTGCACAAAATGTTAACTATCTACATTCCCATAGATGCTGCCTGACCTGCTGAGTTCCTCCAGCATTTTGTGTGTGTTATATTAATTGAAAAATTTCCATCAGTTTTCACTCTGTAAGACACAAAGATTTGCGTGACAATCTTTGTTGTGAAACCCCAGAGCAGGTCACATTCCCACAAACAACCGAAGTCAGCGTGTAACTGCAAGTCAGGGTCTTTAAGAGAACCCTGAAAGGGAAAAGCAAATGTATTAAAGATGGTAATCGAGCTGTTTTCAAAGATGCAAGCAAAGGAGGTGCCATTATCTCTACTGTGCTCCTCCTTGCTAACTTTTCCAATGCTGATGCCATATTAATCAGTTTCTATGCTGCTTTACCAGTTCCCTGGGCAAGTATTCACTTCCCTAGGGGCAACACTGTCTTTTCCCCCTGGGGCTATTGTCATTGGGTGTATACCATCTCTAAAACACTCATTTTTTCCAAATTTTTATCCCCAAACTCCCCCAATGTCATCCTGGCTGTACTGATAAGGAGAAGAAGGGGGTCTATGTTTCTGAGTTCCATCATTGTTATACCAGAAACTAAACATATCCAACATTGGACCAATTAAAGTAACAGTTTATCTCTGTTTCATTGAATGGTGGGTAAAAGAGACACACATTTTTACATGTACTGAGTCAGCCAGACAAACTCAGCAGCTTGAGTATTCCTGGTAGTCACATCTGTCAGGCCAAGTACAAGACTTAATCCAAACACCATCATTCTGTCTCTCAGTGTTTTTTTTTTCTATGTTGTTAAGCACCTTTTTACCATGAGAGGTGTGAATCCACGATGGGCTTTCTCTTACCTTGATGGCTGTGTTGGTGATCAGCAATATCTGAACTGATACTTCAAAATGAGGCTCCAAACAGTTCTTTCTAATAAATGTCCACACCACCATACAGTCTCTGGGTTCAATGTTGTAGAATTTAAGCTCCATGACTGGTTGCTGGGCTTCTTTTCCCTGTTGATGATATTTAGTGAGGCTTTTTGTCAAGTCTATACAATAATTCAACATGTTCTCATCTCGGTTGTGTACCTCCATTTATTTAATTCCTTGTGGTGCATCAGATGACAGACACATTCCATTATAATTTCCTGTGGGGACAGGCCAATGATTCTATTAGCAGTTGATTGAATTCTCATTAGAACCAAAGGCAACTCCTGTTTCCACGTTAGTCCAATTTCCTCACACGTTTTGCTAAGTTTATTCTTAATTGTTCCATTCACTCTGTCCCCTCGGCCCACTGACTGAGGATGGTAGCTACAGTGGAAATGTTGATCAATCTATAAGGATTTGTATATTTTTAAAATTAATTTAACATTGAAATGGATACTGTTGTCATTCAATAGTTTCCAAGGGATCCCAAATTGCAGGATTGCTTCTTTTACAAACATTTTGCTACTGTAAGTGCATCACTCTTCCACCAAGGAACTGCTTCAGCTGATCATGTGCAGACATCAAAACTGACTAGAACATATTAATATCCTTCAAATGGATAATTTAAAAAGTCTATCTGCAAATATATAAAAGTTTATTTAACAGCGGGGTATGAGCCCTTGTGACTTGTACCAGTTTTCCCAGATTCTGTAAAGCACATCATACATTAGCTACAGATTTATTCTGCAACTCGAGGTACTCAAGTGACATACCAAGTTTATTTTATTTGATCAGTCATTCGCCTCTTACCCACATGTGTGAACTTGTGAACACATCGGGCAATCCATGGTACCCATTTACCTGGGGGCACAATGCATCCATTGGGATGAAGCCACATACAATTGTGCTGCTTACAATCTAGCTTATCCCACTTTACCCTTTCCGTTGATGAAGCAGTGGTCTGGCATGTGTGAGGTGTCATCAGAGTCAACTATGTGGGCTGCTTGTTTCTGACACAACAAGGGTGAGCCTAATTTCAGCCCATTTTGCAGCACATTCTGCTGCTTTATTACTGTTAGAGACCAAATCTTGTCACAGCTGGAAGACAATATGGTAACACTCTGGCTATTAGGTCTAACTGAGCTCTGAAGTAAGCATTTGTACTTTGTCCTCCCCCATGGCTCTGAGTCAAAATGGATGGAGCAAAGATATTCTTAGTCTGGGAGGCCCAAATCTGAAGTGGATGTTATTGTCCCTTTTAAATGTTCGGACGACTCCTCAGCTTCCAGAGTCCAGCATAACAGATCTGGTTGATTGGGAAGAGATATATTCTAGAGATGCCTAACAGTAGCTGCACGATCTAAAATCCATTGCCTACTCTTCCCCAGAAATGCTTCATTTCCTGATGAGTCATTGCTGCTGGTCTCTAACCATTGCTTCAATATGAGTCTTAATCAATGACCTTGAATCCTGCAATAGGGAGTATCCTAGACAATTAACTCCCGGTTATACAAAACTGTAGCTTGTCCTTTGATACTTTATGAACTTAGCCAGTTTCTGTAAAGCAGAGGGAATCCTGCTCACAAGCTTTGTTGCTTGTGAAGGTCAACAGTAGGTTATCTACGTATTGTACTGGACCAGTGTCCCCAGAAATGACCTTAACTTCTCCCATTTACAATATGCATGACAAATCACTCATTGCATCAAAGCTATTTTTTTCAAAGAATGTCAGACTTAAAATCAATATGTCAGAAATTCTGATCAACATCTTTGAGGTTCTATAAATGAAAGCAGACTTGTTAGTAAAGAAGCTTCTATACGTGTTCCCAAAAAGATTCCAAGCTTCCCAATTTCAATTCCCAATCTAACACTCAACTATCCCATGATGCTGAGCTCTTCTTCTGCCAGCACCATCTCCATTCCTACTTCATGGCAAGGACTCTCCAGCCCACACTGATAACCCTTTCTCCCATCTTCAACCTTCCTCCTCTGGTGTGTCTGCTCTGGATCTTTTCATTACTAAATGCCCATGACAAAATCAATTGTTACAACACTACCAAACCTCACACCTTCTGAACACATTGCTCTCCACTCTCTCTCTAATTAATCCTAATCACAAAATCAATCCCACAGATAATGGAGCTGCTGTAGTAGTCTGGCAAACCAATGTCTACTTTGTTGAGGCCAGGCGACAACTCTCAGACATTTCCTCCTACTTACTTCTTGAACAAAACCCCACCAAGGAACACCAGACCAATGTCACCCACATTATCACTGACTTTATTAACTCTGAGGATCTGCCAACCACTGCCACCAAACTCATAGTTCCCTTACTCTGCCCCTCTCATTTCTTCCTCCTACCCAAAATCCATAAACGTACCTCTCCAGGTAGACCCATTGTCTCTGTTTGTTCCTGCCTCACCAAACTTACATCTGCATGCCTCTGGTTCAGTCCCTTCCTAGCTATATCCATGACATTTCACATGGTATGGATCTTTTCAAAGTCTTCAAATTCTCTGGCCCAGGACACAGAACTAACTGGAAAGCTGTGGCCATCAAGGCGTAGAGAAGATCCTCTGAAATCATGTGTTGTGGAAGGAATGGAGGTTGCCAGTTTGTGAGACTGGTCTGAAACCTCCATTTTGTGAGTCTGTCTTATGAACTGGCTTTGTTCCAGAACAGATGAATAAAAACACTTAACAGTGGACACAGTGAGGCAATGAGGTCCCTACTGACAATATTCTGATCATTTCAAAATATGAAGTTGTGCATGAGATGTTTTTGGGAAAGATAGCACATGCAGATTTATGAATAGGGCAACACGTGTCTGTGAACTGAGGTAACTTGAGCCCAGCAACTGGATGATCTGGTTAAACTGGTTTGAAATAGTTTGATTCAGGTAGGACAGAGAAACAGATACTAATTATAAGTCACTACTTATAGGAAGGGCAGAAGAATAACACTGCCTGGGAAGACAGCCAACAAAAGCTGACACTTGTTAGCCATGTAGATCCTGGACAACAACATCAAAGCTTGACGGTGCCAGCTAATAAGGAAAGAAAATAGGAATTGGGATGTGGGGGTGTTCCGATGTAAGAACCGGGGAGAGTAACTATCACAAGGAAGCCCACCTCCCATGCCAGACCCAGGGAGAAGGATTAGTCATTTGTCCAATGGGAGATCCCCTTTCTCAGTTTTATAAATTGGAGTTGTGGTTTGCACGGGTACTGGTACAAAACAAACAATAGCATTCATGGTATCAATTGCTGGCTGGTATTTACTTTGTTACAGTGAAGTTTGTACAGTGGTGAATTTTCAATAAGTTCTGAGTTGTGTTGTGAATTGCTTGATTTAAGGTCTTTTGTGATGGGTCAACAAGTCTCTTAATCCTGCAAGGTGTGGTGTTTCTGGGTTTGGGAAGAATTGTTAATAAAGCTTGCTGACTTGTGAACTGCATTTCATAGTTGCTGCGTGGTGTGTTGATGATTGTGCGGCCATGGATCACTGACACGGACCCTGAAAGTGATCTGAGTCCCTTGACTCTGATCAGGGAACCTAACACTGACCCCAGATGTGATTAAGTGCTGAACTTAGTAATGCAGCTGTGGCTGAAGTTCAACATGCCCAGGCCCCTCTTCAGTTCCTGAGCCTTTTAAGCAATTGCAGTGTATCAGCCACAGTCTTCTTCCCCATCCTCTCACCATTCCATGTGGTGGGGCAAGGTAGAGGAGGATGTTTTTTCAAATATGATTGTAGGAGAGATTCTATACCCTTGCCAAAAAGCAGTATGGGGGGTGAGGAGGAAGATATAACCAGATGGAAGGCAGGAGAGTGTAATGAACAAAGGGATTACAGTACAAGGCATTACGGAGTGGTCATGAAGTTGAGGGGAACTTGGTGGCCTCTCTGCTCATATTCTGGAATAACTGGGGTGGTGGTATGATCTGTTGAACGTGTTAAGTGCAAAAATTGCCAAATCAAAATGTGTGTTTTCCTTAAATTATTATATCATTTGGTGTGCACAGTGTTGTAGGAGTTAGTGTGACACTCTTACAGTTCAGGGTGTTGGACTTGGGAGATTACTCCCAGCATTCTCCGTAAGGAGACTGTACATCCTCCTCATGGAATGGGAGGGTTTTCTCTGGGTCACCCACTCTCCTCCCACAGTCTAGAGATACACCAGATGGCTGTGGAGGCTACATTATTGAGCATATTTAATGTGGGGTTGATAGACTCTTGATTAGTCAAGGTGTCAAAGTTTATGGGGAGGAGGGGCTCACTGCAGACAGTGGTTCTGACAGCTCTAGACACTTTCTTTTCCTTTTGTCTCTCTCAATTTAGTTTGAACCATTGAAATCATGGGAGATATGAAAATGGATGGCTTTTCAGATGATACTGTGGAGGAGGAAGTGAAGAGGAGAGATTAGATCATTAAGGGAGCAATAGAAAGATTAATAAGTGAATACTCTAATTAACTGAATACACATTCCTAAAATCAATAGACAATACACAATAAGTGCAGGAGTAGGCCATTCGGCCCTTTGAGCCACCACTTCCATTCAATGTGAACATGGCTGATCATCCACAATCAGTACCCCGTTCCTGCCTTCTCCCCATATCCCTTGACTCCGCTATCTCAAGGTGCATAAACTGATTTAGGGGTGATCAATAACAACTGCCTCTCTTTGGCTAACAGTAATTTAGCTCATCCCAGACACTGGAGTGACCCTTCAATGAGTCCCTGACACTAACCTTCAACTTTTAACAACTCAAGCCATTCATCCCAGAAACGGGGTCAACCCCTCAAGGTGTCCCTTAAACCAAACTATCCAATTAATTTGCTTATCTCTTTCATGTGGTCTATTTTACTGCCCCATTCATTTTTTAACATTTCTGTCAACATACTGAATCTGTCAGAGTCATGGTGAAAGAAACTGATTCACTCAAGACCATAACATAGACCACAGTGAACAAGGCAATAGTGAAACAGAATCTTGATGTCCGCTTCCAAGGGAGAACATCCTTAGAAGCAAAAAAGAGACTTACTTTTCAGTGACTGCTACTACAAGAATCTATTTCAATTAATCCATTCACCAGGACTCTCCCACGCTGCTGCTGCATCCAGACAAGCAAACTCAGCAGAACTTCCAAATTCTATCATCCAAAAATCAAAGAGTGGATCTGCTCAGCCACATGTTTATTGCTAGCAATGAGAATCATCTTCACTCAATAATGAGACACATCTCCACTCCTCAGTGACTGGAGGCTGCTTCTGATTTTCAGCTTACAAAGTTTGATTTTTTTTCAAGTTTTCAGAATATGCTTTGGCTGTTATCTCCACTTTAACACAGCTGCGATTCACAAAGACAATTTCTCCTTAGTTACAATATAAACAATGATTAAGGACATAAAACACTCCTGTCACATACACATTCAGCATACAGCAAAGTATTATGCGATTTTACAGGTTCCATTTTGTTTCATTATAGGATTAAATGCATAAAATCTTGTTTCAAATATAGTTTCATCCATCCATTTCATTCTACTTCCCATTCACATTCCAACATTTCAGTCCATAGCCTCCTCTATGGCCAGGATGAGGCCACACTCTGGTTGGATGAGCAACACCTTGTATTTCATCTGGGTAGCATCCAACCTGATGGCATGAGCATCAATTTCTTGAAATTCCAGTAATGCACCACCCCCTCCTCTCCTTCACCATACCCCATTCCTGTTTCCCTCTCACACCTTCTCTTTTTACCTGCACATTGCCTCCCTCTGATGCTCCTCCTCCTTCCCTTTCTTCCTCTCCTATCAAATTTATTGTTGTCTGGCCATTTATCTCATTCACAATCAACTCCCCAGTTTTTACCTCACCCTCTCCCAGATTCATCTATCTCTTGCCACCTTGTACTTCTTCCTCCACTCCCTCTAGCCTCCTGTGCTGACTTTTCCCTTTCATTTCCAGTCCTGATGCATGATTTTGACCTGAGATATTGACAGGTTAGCACTTTTCCTTTTGTATGGATTTATCTATCTATCTATCTATCTATCTATCTATCTATCTATCTATCTATCTATCTATCTATCTATCTATCTATCTATCTATCTATCTATTTTAGATTTTAATACAGCAGAAATTTATTTAGAAATAACTCTTTTCCCATTCCATTCTGTCCATATAATGTCAAATTTCAGCATGCCCAGGCCCCTTTTCAGCTGTTCAGCAATCACAGAGATTCAGCCACAGTCTCCTTGCTCATCCTTTCACCATCCTGTGTGGTTAATGGGAGGAGGAAGCTGTTTCATCAGATGAGACCGTCGGAGAGATTCCTTACACTTGGTGTAAGGCAGGATAGAGAAAGACATGGTCAGAATGAAGGCGGGAAAAACTAATAAACAAAAATCATTAGAGGGTGGTCATGGAGTTGATGGAAACAAAGAGAGGGTGCCCTTACTGCTTGGGGCAGTGTTACGATCTGACATTATTGAAATTGTTGAGTGCAAACATTTCTGAAACAAAAGAAGCATCTTCCTTCAATCATAAATTATTTGGGGTGCCACAGTACCATAGTGGTTTGCGTGATGCTATTACAGCTCAGGGCATCACAGTCTGGAGTTCATTCCAAGCCTCCTCTGTGAGGAGACTCTGTACATCCTCCCCATGGATTGTGTGGGTTTGCTTTTCATTCTCCAGTTTCCTCCCACGGTCTAAAGATGATCCAGCTATCATTGCCTCATGGCCGTAAGACAAGGTCATTCAGTTTATTTAAAATGGAGATTAATAGGTTCTTGATTATCAAGGTGTCAAAGTTTAAGGGAGAAGGCAGGAGAAATGGTTCACTGTTGGAAGTGGTTCTTACAGCTGTGGACACTTTCTTCTGTGTTTGTCTCTACATATCTAGTTCAATCTAAATTCTTTGATTAGAGAGGTTAAGGTAAAAGAACCCACCAGGGAACTGATCACAGTATGATCAATTTACCCTAAAATTTGAAAAGGAGAAGCTAAGGCCAGATATGCCAGTATTACAGTTGAGTAAACAGAATTAATGTATGAGAGAGGAGTTGAGCAGAAATGTTTGGAAAAGAACACTGGCAGGGATGATGGCAGAGCAGCAATGGCTGGAATTTCTGGAAGCAATTTGGAAGGCACAGGACATATACATCCCAATGTGGAAGAAGTATTCTAAAGGAAAGATGACAGAACATAAGAGCCAAAGAGAGTGCATATAATAGAGCAAAAATTAGTGGGAAGTTACAGGATTGGGAAGCCATTAAAAACCAACAGAAGGAAAATATGAGATACAAAATGAAGCAAGCCAATAATATTAAAGTGAACATGAGAAGTTTCTTCAGGTACATGAAGTGTAAAAGAGAGGAACGAGTGAATATTGGACCATCAGAAAATTATGCTGCAGAGCTTGTGATGGGGGACAAGGAAACTGAGGGTGAATTGAATAATTATTTTGCATCAGTCTTCACTGAGTTGATTATTAAAGATAAGGTCTCAGGGTATATGGAGGCACATGATAAAATAGGCCGTAGTTATATCAGTTTGATAACCAAGACTTATGATTAAACTGAGGGCTGTGCCCACCATTTTATCAAGCCTCTGACCCACAATCATAACTTTAACAGTACTTAACAGGCAAATTAACAATTCATGCGGAGTATGAATATCTACCCCATTGGTTCAATGCTCAAGGTAATCATACAGCATCCGGTGAAATTAATCCCTGATGAACCCCACAATTGTAACCCTCGCGTTCGGCTCGTGCCTTAATCTAGGCAAAGATAGCCTCCGGCCGGGCCAAACTTAATAAATCTTTTTGGTTAGATGCTGTGTGATGTGTCCCCTGTTACAAGTCAGTACCACGAAATAACAAACAGTACACAATATGCAATTAAACGATTGAGCTTTATAATTCTTAATTTGACTATAATTTAGTAAAGAAACAAAAAGGAAAAAGGGTCCATTCTCATGAAACAGTCTAATGCACAAAATTGGAGTTCATTGTGTTGCTGTCTGTTAGTTCTCATTTTTAGAATTTTTTTATTGGTACATAATATTCTACAGCTATAAAATGATACAAAACTTCAACAGATTAATATGTATACAATTAATAAAGATAAAGAAAAAAAGATGATCGTAAAATACAAAAATGGAAAAAAAATTATATATATAGGAAAAAGAAGGAAAAAAAAAGAACCCCATCTAACTAGGAAAAAGCCCCACTAACTACCAAAAAAGGGGGAAAAAACAACAATAGGAATCAACCCCCTGAAGCAATATGTTTGACCATCATCTAAGTATATTAAAAATGAGTCATCAACTGCCATTTCATATTTATTAAAAATAATAAAATTGGAAGGAAACTATATAGCTTAATTCAAGTTAAATGATAATATTTGGCAAAAGAACCCCATCTTCTCTCAAAATCGAATTGAGGATCAAAAGTTCTACTTCTAATTTTTTCCAAACTAAGACATAACATTACCTGAGAAAACCATTCAATTAATACAGGGGAAGAAATATATTTCCATTTTAATTTAATAGTCCTTCTTGCCAGTAGTGTAAAAAAAGCAACTACATGTTTATCTGAAGATGAGATACCCTGAATATGATGCGGAACTATTCCAAATTAAACAGTCAATCTATTAGGTTGTGAATTAATTTTCAGAGCTTTAGAAATTGTAGAAAACAAAGATTTCCAAAACGATTTTAATGAAGAACATGACCAGAATATATGAGCAAAAGTAGCTACTTCAGTTTTGCATCTATTGCAGTAGTTGTCTATACTAGGAAATATTTTAGATAGTCTCTCCTTTGTTAAATAATAACAGTGAACAATTTTAAATTGAATTAAATAATGGTTGACACATACAGAAGAAGAATTTACGTTTTGCAGAACTCAAAGCCAATCTTCATGGACAAAGGTCATATTAAGTTCTCTCTCCTAATCTTGTTTAATCTTTAGTGATAGGTTCTCTTTTTGTAACAAAAATAGATTATAAATTCTGCTAATGGAAACTTTCACTAAGGGATTCAATTTCAAAATGATATCCAACAAATCAGATTCTTGTAAATATGGAAACTTAGGTGAATATTGTTGTAAAAATATCTAACCAGAAAATATTGCAAAAAATGTGTATGAACGAGAGAAAATTTATTAATTAACTATTCAAAAGTCATCAATCGACCAACACAAAATAAATCTGTAAAAGAACGTATCCCTTTATTTCTCCACAGGAGAAAAATGGGGTCGTTTATTGAAGGTTTAAATGAAAAGTTTTGATATAAAAAACTAGACAACTTAAATTGTTTAATTTTTTTTAAATTGCGAAAAGAAACCCAAATCTGTAGGGATTATTTAATAACTGGGTAAAGATTTAAATTTGGAATTTTAGAGAGCTGTAAAAGTAACGGAGCTCCTAATATTGAAGTTAAATGAAATTGTTTAACAGCTTTCAATTCCAAATCAGTCCTTAGTGGTTTTTGGCTCTTATTGAGCCAGTATAACAAAAAAACATAATTGTCTAACGTTCACAGCCCAAAAATACAGTTTTAAATTAGGAAATGTAAGTCCACCATTTTTTGGATTTTTGTAAATGATACTTAATTCTTGGTCTCTTATTGTTCCAATTAAAGGAAGAAATAAGAGAGCCAATATTATTGAAAATTTGTTTAGTTGAATAGTTAAGTATATTTTGGAAAATATATAAAAATCTAGGTAAAATACTCATTTTCACAACATGGATATGACCTATTAAAGAAAGAGTAAGTGTATTCCATCTAGAAAATAGTTGTTTCATAGAGTCTATTAAAGGAAATATATTAACTTTATAACGATCTTTATATCTTTTTTAGTAATTATAATACCTAAATATCTAAATGTATTAACAATTCTAAGAGGAATATGATTATATATACTAACAGGGGCATTTAATGGAAACAATTCAATTTTATTCAAGTTAAGTTTATATCCTGAAAATTTATCAAAATCTTTTAAGTGTTTTCAAAAGATTAGGAATTGATTCCTCTAGATTTGAACTAAAAATCAAAAAATCACCTGCATAAAGAGAAATCTTATGTATGGTTCCATTTATAGAGATACCATGAATATTTTTATCTTCACATAAGATTATAGCTACAGGCTCCAATACAAGATTAAATAATAAAGCCCTTAATGGACATCCCTGTCTAGTACCATGAGAAAGTGAAAAAGACCTGTAATTATTAGTAATGACCGTGGCAATAGGTTTCATATAAATGATTTGAATCCATCTATTAAAATTATTACCAAAACCAAATTTTTCTAAGACTTTAAACAAATATGTCCACTCAACTCTATCAAATGCCTTTTTCTGCATTGAAAGAGATAACACATTAAGGTTGCTTGGATAATGCTGAATATATAATGTTCATTAATCTCCAAACATTAGAGAAAGAGTAGACGCCTTTAATAAAGCCTGTTTGATCCATAGAGACTATTTATTTAATTCCAAGCGAATAGCATTATTTTAGAAAGAATTTCTGCATCCACATTTAATAGAAAAATAGGTCTATATGATGAGCATTCAACAGGGTCTTTATCTTTTTTAAGAATTAAGGAAATAGATGCTTCATAAAAAGAAGAAGGTAAATTGCCCTTCTCAAAGGATTCATGAAATATTTCCAAAAGATACGGAGAAAGTAATCTTTCAAATTTTTTTTGTAAAATCCCACCAAATAGCCATCAAGTCCATGAGCTTTACCTGATTGCATTGATAAAATAGCTTTCTGAATTTCATGCTCGGTAATTGGAGCATCAAGCATCTGTTCATCTTCAACAGAAATTTGAGGAAATTTAATCTTATGTAAAAAAGCCTGTGACGTCTCAGATCCTGTCCACAACATTTTGGAGAGATGGGGGGGGGGGGGCAGCCAGCTGTCTTGGTACATATTGGTTCCAGTGACATAATAAGGAAAAGCAATGAGGTCCTGAAATGAGAATTTAGAGAGCTAGGTAGAAAGCTGAGAAGCAGGATCTCCTGAGTAGTAATTTCTGGATTACTGCCTGTGCCACATGCCAGTGAGGGTAGAAACAGGATGATTTGGCAGATAAGTGTGTGTCTGAGAAGCTGATTCAGGAGGCAGGGCTTCTGGTTCCTGGATAATTGTAATCTTTTTTGGGGAGCTATGACCTGATCAAAAGTGATGGCTTGCACCTGAACCCAAGGGGGACCAATATGCTCACAAGCAGATTTGTTAGAGATGTTGGGGAGGGTTTAAACAGACTTGGCAGGGTGTGGGAACCAGAGTGCAGGGAGTCAGGATAGGACGGATGGTAAAAAAGTAAAGATAGCATGCAGTCAGACTGTCAGGAAGGCAGGCAGGTGAAGGGATAGAGTTACAGGCTGAGTATCAAATCATTAGGGATGCAGAATCAGAAAGGGTAGCAAAGAAGGTACTCAAGGTGTTGTATCTAAATGTGCGTAGTATAAGAAATAAATTGGATGATCTTGTTTCACTATTACAGATTGTCAGGTATGATGCTGTGGCCATCACTGAATCATGGCTGAAAGCTGGTTGTAGGTGGGAGCTGAATGTCAAAGGCTACACGTTATATAAGAGAGCTAGAAAGGTAGGCAAAAGGACTGGTGTGGCTCTACTGGTAAAGAATGTCATCAAGTCAGTAGAAATATGTGACATTGGAAAATGCTGAATCCTTGTGGGTTGAGTTAAGAAACTGCAAGGGTAAAAGATGTTGGTGGCAGTTATATACAGGCCTCCCAACAGTGGCTGGGAGGTGGACCACAGATTACAACAGGAAATAGAAAAGGCGAGTCAGAAGGGCAATATTATGGTAGTCATGCAAGATTTTAACATACAGGTTGATTGAGAAAATCATGTTGGTAATGGATCTCAAGATAAATGCCTAAGCTATAGCTTTTTGGAGCAGCTTGTCATTGAGTCTACTAGAGGATCAGCTATACTGGGTTGGGTGTTATGTAATGAATTGCAGGCGGTTAGGGAGCTTAAGGTAAAAGAACCCTTAGGAACAAGTGATCACAATATGATTGTGTTCAACTTGAAATTAAATAGGGAGAAAGTAAAGTCTGATGCAGCAGTATTTCAATGGAGTAAGGGAAATTACAGTGGTATGAGAGAGGAGTTATTCAAAGTAAATTGGAAGGAGCTGCTGGCAGAGATGTCAGCAGAGCAGCAATGGTATGTGTTTCTGTGAAAAATGAGGAATAAATACTCAACTGGTAAAATAGTACAACCGTGGCTGACAAGGGAAGTCAAAGCTATTGTAAAAGCAAAAGAAAGGGCAAACAACAAAGCAAAACATAGTGGTAAGATAGATGATTGGGAAGTTTTTAAAAATCTACAGAGAGGAAACAAAAAGATCATTAGAAGGATAAAGATGAAATCTGAAAGCAAGGTAGTAAATAATATCAAAGTGTATAGTA
Source organism: Hypanus sabinus (assembly GCF_030144855.1). NCBI lineage: Eukaryota > Metazoa > Chordata > Chondrichthyes > Myliobatiformes > Dasyatidae > Hypanus > Hypanus sabinus. The sequence continues at coordinate 54,841,589 of NC_082706.1, forward strand.
AAAGTTTTTTCAAATATGTTAAAAATAAAAGAGAAATGAGAGTGGATATAGGACCGCTGGAAAATTAGGCAGAATAAATAATATTGGGGGACAATCAGATGGCTAGAGAGCTAAATGAGTATTTTGTGTCAGTCTTCACAGCAGGAGACACTAGCAGGATACCTGATGTAGAAGTGTGTGAAGGAAGAGAAGTGAGTGCAGTTACTGTTACAAGAGAGAAGGTGCCAAAAAGCTGAAAGACCTAAAGGTACATAAGTCACCCAGACCAGAGGAACTGCACCCTAGGGTTCTGAAAGAGGTAGGGTTAGAGATTGTGGTGACATTATAAGTGATCTTTCAAAAATCATTAGACTCTAGTATGGGGCCAGAGGACTGGAAAATTGCAAATGTTACTCCACTTTTTAAGAAAGGAGGAAGGCAGCAGAAAGGAAATTATAGACCTGTTGGCCTGATCTCAATGGTTGGGGAGATGTTGGAGTCAATTGTTAAGGATGAGGTGATAAAGGACTTGCTCACACAGGACAAGGTAGTACAAAGTCAGCATGGTTTCTTTTAGAGAAAATCCTGCCTGATGAACCTGTTGGAATTCTTTGAGGAGATTACCAGTATGATAGATAAAGGGGTTGCAGTGGATGTTGTATATTTGGACTTTCAGAAGGCCTTTGACAAGATGCCGTACATGTGAATGCTTACTAAGTTAAGAGCCCATGGTATTATAGAAAAGTTACTAACATGTTTAGAGCATTGGCTGATTGGTTGGAGGTAGTGAGTGGCAATAAAAGGATCCTTTACTAGTTGGCTGCCAGTGACTAGTGTGTTCCACAGAGGTTGGTTCTGGGACCTCTTTTTTTTATGCTGTATATAAATGACTTAGATGATGTAATAAATAGCTTTGTTGCCAAGTTTGCAGATGATACGAAGATTGGTGGAGGGGTGGGTTGTGGTGAGGAAACAGGTTGGATGCAGAAGGATTTGAGCAGGCTAGGAGAAGTGGCAAATGAAATATAATGTTGGAAATGCAAGGTCATGCACTTTGATAGTAGGAAAATAATGTGTGGACAGTTTTCTAAATGGGGAGAAAATTCAAAAATCTGAGAAGCAGAGGGATTTGGGAGTTCTTGTGCAGAACACCCTGAAGGTTAACTTGCAGGTTGAGTTGGTGGTGAACAAGACAAATGTCATGTTAGCATTCATTGCAAGAGAATACAAGAGTAAGGATGTGATGCTGAGGCTTTATAAGGAACTGATGAGGCCTCACTTTGAATATTGTGATCAGTTTTGGGACCCTCATTTTAGAAAAGATGTGCTGGTATTGGAGAGAGTCCAGAGGAGTTTTACAAGGATGATTTCAGGAATGAAAGGGTTATCATACAAGGTATCATACTGGGTCTGTACTCGCTGGAATTTAGAAGGATGAGGGGGATCTCAATGAATGTTGGAAAGCCTAGAGAGAGTAGATGTGGAAAGGATGTTTCCCATTGTGGGAGAGTCTAGGACAAGAGAGTGCAGCCTCAGGATATAGGGGCACCCTTTCAAAAGAGAGGTGTGATAATTTTTTTTAGCCAAAGGGTGGTGAATTTGTGAAAATTTTTGCCACATACAGCTGTGGAAGCCAGGTCACTGGATACATTTAAAGCAAAGATGACAGGTTCTTGACTGGACATGGCATCAAAGGTTACGGGGAGAAGGCCAGGGAGAAGAGGAGATTAAAAGAAAGACCAGCCATGATTCAATGGAGAAGCAGACTCAATGGGCCAGATGGCCAAATTCTGCTCCAATGACGTATGGTCTAATAGTCTGATCATACCTTGTATATTCTCGTCCAAATTAATGATATGTATAACAAATACCAATAGGACCAACACCGACCCCTGGAGAACACCACTAATCACAGTCTTCAGTCCAAGAAACAACCTTCAATCATCACCCTTAGATTATCACCATCAAACAAATCATGTATCCAATTCTCTTCATCTCCATGGATTCCATGTGTTGTAACGTTCCAGAACAGATGACCATGTGAAACCTTATGAAAGGCCTTACTGCAGTCCATATAAACCATGTCTACTGCCTATCCTCATTAACTTTAGGATTACCTCATTTAACAACTTTTTGTGTTATAAGATTTTGTAATACATGATCTTCTGTGCCCAAAGCCGTGCTGAGTACCTCCAATCAACCTCTGTCTTTCCAGAAAACTTCCCCGTAACTTACCCACACAGATAGGCTCACTGGTCTTTATTTCCGAGGTTTTACTCTGCTGCCTGTCTTAAATAAAGCCACAACATTTCCCATTTTCTAGTCTTCCGGCACTTCAAACCTGGCTGCAGTATATGATGCAGGTGCCATAGTCAAAACTCCCATTGTTTCTTTTCCAGCTTCCGTCAGAGTTCTTGGAGATACCTGGTCAGGCTCTGGAGATTTGTCACCTTGATCGCAAAACACATCCAGCAAGTTCTCACTCAAGTTACTCTTTTTCTGTCATCTGCTTATAAATTAACTTCAAGAAAAATCCAAAGTTACCTTGTGTGCCCCTTTTGCCCACCTGATTTCCTTGTGGGGTACACTCCCACATCCCCTCTTCCACTTGAGGGATTCACTTGATCCAGCTGCTCCATGCCTCCTATTGTGTTGGCGCATGGCCTAGTGGATAAAGGCATCGAACTAGTAACCTGAAGGTCACTGGTTCAAGCCTCAGCTGAGGCAGCTTGTTTATGTCCTTGAGCAAAGCACTTAATAACACATTGCTCTGCAATGACACCTGTGCCAAGCTGCTTGGGTCCTAGTGCCCTTCCCTTGGACAACATCAGTAGCGTGGAGAGGGTAAAGCTTGCAGCTTGGGCAACTGCTGCTCTCCCACACAACCCTGCCCAGGCCTGCGCCCTGGAAACCTTCCAAGGCACAAATCCATGGTGTCACAAGACTGACGGATGCCTCTATAAGATACCTCCTATTTCCTTCCCAAGGCCTCAATGTCCCTCATCATCCAGGGTTCCCTCCTCTTACCAGCCTGGCAATTCTCTCTAACAAGGACATTCATACCTTCAGCTACCTCACCTTCTAAAATCACTGTCTTGTCTGTGGTTTCTTTGCCTGCAATCAACTCACTCTAATCAATATTTCCAATACCAACTCACACCATCATACCATCAAAATTCCGAGGATTGTGTGCATGCGAAGTTGGTGCCGGAATGTGTGGCGACTCTTGCGGGCTGCCCTCAGCACATCCTTGGGTTTGTAGGTTATTAATAGAAGTGTATAAATAAATCTATATCAGAAATTCACCTTGCAACAATTTCAAACATGAACCTGTGGACCCGATCTGTCCTTGTCCATAACTATGTTAAGTGTGGATTGGGACAAGATGTTTTCTGGCAAAGGTATACTTGATATGTGGGATGCCTTCAAAAGTGAAATTTTGAGAGTACAAAGTTTGTATATTTGTCAGAATAAAAGGTTTAGGGGCCCTTGGATTTGAAGAGATATTGAGGCTCCAGCTGAGAGAAAAAGGAGGAGCATAGGAGGTATAGGCAGGAAAGAGCAAATGAGGTACTTGAGGAATGTAAGAAATGCAAGAGAACATATAGGAAAGAAATCAGGAGGACTAAAAGAAGGCATGAGGTTGATCTAGGTGACAAGCTGTGTGAAAGAAGTTACCAGGATGAAGGCAAAGCAGTAGATGTTGTCTACTTGACATTAGCAAGGAATTTGACATGGTCTCACATGATAGATCAGGAAATTTCAGTTGCTTACCATTCAAGCTGAGGTAGTACATTGGATTAGACGTGGACTTTGTGAGAGAAGATAGAGAGTGGTAGTGGATGCCAGCCACTTCGACTAAAGGCCTGTGACTAGTAGTGTGCTGTAGTTATTGTTTGTCATCTATGTCAATGATCTGGATGATAATGTCGTTAACTCAATTGGAAAATTTGGAATGACACCAAGCTTGGGGGTGTAGTGGACAGTGAGGTACACTATCAGAGGTTGCAATGGGATCTAGATAATCCAGAAAAATGGGATGAAAAATGGCAGATGGAATTTAATGCAGACATGTGTGAGGACAGATCTTACAGAACAGTAGGGCACTGAGGAGCATGGTTAGACAATGGTTCTGGGAATACAGGCCCATAATTCATTGAAAGTGATATCACAATATAAGGCGAGAATACTGTCAGATCATTCCCCTTTGATAATGACAGTGATAATGATGGATAAGGAGTAATTGATTTACAGACGGAGATTTAATTCATTTTTATTAAAACATCAAGATTTCTGTGATTTTATGAAAAACAGATCCAATTTTTTTTGGATACAAACTCATATTCAGTTGAAGATAAATTTATATTATGTGAAGTGATGAAAGCATATTTGAGGGGTCAGATAATGTTATACTTCTAAAATTAAGAAGGAATATATGGTAGAAATAGATCAATTAGAAAAAGAGATTACAAAATTAGAAAAAGAATCCCAAAGATATATGACAGAAGATAAATCAAGACAACTTGTCAATAAGAAGCTACAATATAATACAATTCAGACATATCAAACAGAAAAAGTAATTATGAGAACAAAACAGAGATATTACGAATTAGGTGAAAGATCACACAAGATTCTTGCTTGGCAGTTGAAAACAGAGCAGGCTTCCAAAACAATAAATGCAATCAGAACAAGTGCAAATAAAATTACTTATAAACCTTTAGAAATTAATGAAACTTCAAAAAAGTTTTACTCCAAATTATGTCAATCAGAATCGCAAAATGAGATTGCTGAGATAGAAATTTTTTTATCACAATTAACTCTTCCAAAATTGAATTCAGAAGAACAGAAAGGATTAGATATGCCCTTTACATTAAAAGAAGTTGAAAGTGGTGTCACAGGTAGACAGGGTCGTAAAGAAAGCTTTCGGCACATTGGCCTTCATAAATTATAGTATTGAATACAGGAGTTGGGATATCACGTTGAAGTTGTATAAGATGTTGTTGAGGCCTGACTTGGAGTCTTGTGTGCAGTTTTGGTCATCTACCTACAGCAAGGGTATAAATAATATTGAAAGAGTACAGAGAAAATTTACAAGGATGTTGCTTGGACTGGAGGATCTGAGTTATAAGGCAAGGTTGAATAGGTTAGACTTTATTCTTTGGAAAGTAGAAGACTGAAAGGAGATTTGATAGGAGTGTTCAAAATTATGAGGGGTATACGTAGAGAAAATGCAAGCAGGCTTTTCCCACTGAGGTTATGTGAGATGACAACCAGAGGTCATGAGTTAAGGGTGAAAGGTGAAATGTTTAAGGGGAACATGAGGGGGAACTTCTTCACTCGGAGTGGTGAGAGTGAAATAAGCTGCCAGAACAAGTGGTGGATACATTTTCCGTGACTTATTCATGAATACACACAACAAGTTTCAGCCCATCTCCCCATATAACGGCACAGCAGTCCCAGTCCATTTTAGGAAAGATAAAATCCCTGACTGTGACAACAGCATTATTCATACACCTCTCCATAACCTCCCTGATTGTTTGTTTCTCACATTCCATTCATTATTTGGAAGTCCTATAGTTCAATCCCAACAATGTAAATCATCCTCTTCTTATTTCTCAACCCCATCCAGAAATCTTCACAGGATGATCCTTCAGGAAATTCACCTCGGACTGTTTTCCCAATATCCTCAATCAAAAATAGAATTTCCTCTTGGAAATCCTGGGCTTTGAGACAAGAACAGAGTAGCCATGCAATTATATCTTCTGTTGTCATTGAGAAGTTGTTCTTCCATTTCAGAATTTTCAAAGGACAGCTGCTTTCACCGGCCATCGATGGATGAGAGGTAGGCTCCCTTAATTGTGGTGTGTGATCCCAACTTGTCAGAGAGAAATGTGATGATTTCTTTAGCCCATTTCACTGAGGTGGCTGATGCTCTCCCTCCCTGATCTTTGGTAGGAACATGGAGACTCTGAGGCACTATATTTTGAACTACAACCCTCCCAAGAGTGGTGTGGACAGTATAAACATCCTGTTGTTCAGCTTGCTGAGGTCTGAGGAAACATCTGTTATCAAAGCTTTCTCCTCGGCCTGGATGTATGTTCATCACCCAGTACTGGTGTCCCGGTGGGAGACAATCCCAATTTTCCTAAACAACAGGTATCCACACTATTGGTCATTTAATATAAACTCACAAAATTTATATGTTGCTGGCCAGGCTGTGTTCACTGGCCATTCCTTGTCTCCCTGATGTACCCGAATGGTACCATAACCTTCACTCCAATCTATTGGCTGGAAAGCATCTCAGGCCGTCCTGAGACTGAGAATGTTAACAGTTAAATGCAAGTCCCTGATGTCAGTGATCAATTAGCTGGGACATACGGGGTCTGACTGGGTGAGGACACCAGGTTTCACTCACAAATGGACAGAACTGGATGGTTTGGATATTTACACTGAACAACAGCCTCACACTCACTCTCACTGAATCCAGATAGAACAAGGAACATGGAACAGTACAGCAAACATTGTTGTACTGAATCAATTAAATTAGAAATCAAATGGGCAACAACTATTCCCTGGAGTTCAGGAGAATGAGGGGGGGATTTCACAGAAATATTCCAAATGTTAAATGGCCTGAACAGACTAGTAATTTCCTAGAAAAGTTATTTCCTGTGGTAGAGGATTCTAAGACTAGAGAGCATGATTTCAGGATTGAAGGACATCCTTTTAGAATTGCGATGAAGAGAAATTTCTTTAGTCAGAGTGTGGTAAATCTGTGGAATTTGATGTCACGAGGGGCTGTGGAGGACAAGTCATTGGGTGTATTTAAGGCAGAGATAGATAGGTTCTTGATTAGCCAGGGCATCAAAACATATGAGGTGAAAGTAGGGGAGTGGGAATGACTGGATGAAGTGGATCAGCCCATGATTGAATAGTGGAGAAAACTCGATGGGCCAAATGGCCTACTTCTGCTCCTATTTCTTATGGTCTTATGGTCCAGGTTCTGGGTCCTCCCAATATTAGGGGCCATTTTTCAAATCACTCTCTGCCTCTGGTGTTGGTGTAAGAGCAGGGTCCATCTACAGGACATCCCAAAGTTCGGTCTGACTGATCTTGGGGTCTTATGGCTCACTACAGCAGACTCTCCCCTGCCAAGGTGGGACACTGCACTGGAAGCTGGGGTATCAGAGGATTGGGGAGTGATCTTACTGGACTATCCAAGACCCCGTGGGCACAGGATATGGCAGATGTGATGGTAATTGCTCCCAGTGAGAGTGTCTCCAACTAAGGGACAGAGTGACAGTATTTTGGGGTACGGAGGGGGGCAGTGGCAGGGTGGAAAGCCATTTAACATTGAAGAATATAGAATATTCTAGCAGAGGTTGGGAATTGTGGGAATTCTCTTACTGCGGGATCAGGAGATTGCGGGTGATAGGGAACTGGAACAGAAGGTGATCTGGGGTGATGAGCTGAAGTGGGTCGAAAGGGACTGAAGGTAAGGCCAGTGTTCCTGTGAAGGGAAAGGCACAGGTGGAGCTGAGCAGGGCCAGTCTGGGTGAAAGTATTGTGATGGGGAGCTGTGGATATGAAAGAAGTTGATGGATGGATAGGTTGTGTTCTGTACCAGTGGAGTGTTATGGTCAGGGGAAAATCCACCACGATATTGTGAAAAAACTGAACGTTACTGCCGAACCAAGGGCTCCACTTGTTCTCTTTGTCTACAAAGGGTCCCGTGAAACTGAGCATCTCCAAAACGCTCTGCAGTGGATTGAAGGTAGGATTTCATTGAAGCCTCTGGAGATTTCAGTGTACTTTTGCAACTGTTGTAATAAGCATATACAAGAAACATTCCCAGTTCAGCACTGGGATTACCCTGTTCTGTTCTGGGATTGTCAGCTCTCTCGGTTGGACTGAAGGTCCCATTGTTTCCAGGTAGACTGGTTATTCCAGATCTCCCAAGCCATTGTTTATTCCTGAACCAACACTACAGTGAGTTATGGAACCGATGCTCCGGGTCAGACAATGGAGATGCAACTGGAAGGACCTTTACTGGGGCAGTCACATGGACTCAATGTCTCCATCTGTAATGGAAAGTCATTTGAATATGGACAGTACAGCACATGAACAGGCCCTTCAGTTCATGATGTCTGGGTCATGTATGATGCAAATTAAACTCTCTGTATAAAACCTTGTCTCACCCACACATCCACATTAAACTTTACCTCTCTCTCTTCAGCGTGGTAGCATAGTGGTTAGTACAATGCCTTACAACACCAGTGAGCCAGATTCAATTCCACTGTGGCCTGTAGGGAGCTTTTACATTCTCTCATGTGTTTCCTCTCACATTCTAAAGATATATGGGTTAATAAATGTTGGTAACTTCTGGAATTGGAATCGAATCAAAAGTTCAGAGATCAAAGTAAATTTAGTCTCAAAGTGCACATATGCCACCATATACAAGCCTCAGAGTCATTTTCTTCACTGGCATGTGCCCTTAAATTTGTTAACTTTGCAGCAGCAGTTCAATGCAATACATAATATAAATGAAGAAGGAAGAAAAATAATAAATAAATAAATTCCAGTTGAATAGATTAAAAATTGTGCAAAAACAGAAAAACCCACTGTCAAGACCCAGATCCTTTGTCAGGTCCTGATGAAGTGTCTCAGCCCGAAACGTTCACTGTTCATTTCCATGGATGCTCCCCGACCTGCTGAGTTCCTCCAGCGTTGTTGCCTTCTTTATAACTGCATCGATATGTTGGGACCAGGTTAGGTCCTCAGAGATCCTGACACCCAGGAATTTCAAACTGCTCACTCTCTCCACTTCTGATCTCTCTATGAGGATTGGTACGTGTTCCTTCGTCTTACCCTTCCTGAAGTCCACAATCAGCTCTTTCGTCTTACTGATGTTGAGTGCAAGGTTGTTTCTGTGACACGACTCCACTAGTTGGCATATCTCACTCCTGTACGCCCTCTCGTCACCACCTGAGATTCTACCTGATATAACGATGGTTATATCATCAGCACATTTATAGATGGTGTTTGAGCTATGCCTATCCTCACAGTCATGAGTATAGGGAGAGTAGAACAATGGGCTAAGCACACATTCTTGAGGTGCACCAGTGTTGATAGCCAGCGAGGAGGATATGTTAACACCAATCTGCACAGATTGTGGACTTCTGATTAGGAAGTCAAGGATCCAATTGCAGAGGGAAATACAAAGACCCAGGTTCTGTAACTTATCAATCAGGATTGTGAGAATGATGGGTAAAATGCTGAACTATAGTCGATGAAAAGCATTCTGAAATAAGTATTTGCATTGTCCAAGATGGCGGCGCGATGCAGCTTGCAGTGGCCACTCTGGAGCTGATTATCTGTTATTTGTGAAGTGGGGTGCCATAGGCAAACATAATCGGATGAAAAACGGACGTGGGAGCATGGAGGAACATCTGGAAATCTCCAGGAAGACCTTCTTCGTTGCTGCTGCTGCTGTGAGGTCCGGGACTCTGCTGGGAAGAACAGGCCCCAAGTCTTCGGGGTTGCGTTGCCGATGGCCATTGGCGGGGCTGTCTTAATACGCTCGACATAGGATGGTGCTCGGAGAAGCTGTATTTGAGTGAATGGTCGGAGGCTCGGAGGTTCGACGGACTTGGAGTCCGCTGCGGTCAGGTCAATTTCAATGTGTGCTATGTCTGCGAGGCTGGGTTCAACGGAGCTTTCAATGTGCGCTGCGTTTGTGAGGCTGAGTCGGGCAGCACTGTGGAAGTCCATAGCGGGGGTATTCACTTCTGCCGCTGACTTGGGATGACGAGTCAAATTGGGACCCTGAAGACTTGTAGAATCTGTGTGGTGGTTTCTTTCGAACTTACAGTCTTTTAACATCTTTGGACTAATTTTGTTGTCCCCATGGTCTGTTTTTTTTTTTATCAATTATGCTATTGTTTGCACTGTTGTAACTATGTAGTTTTGTGCAGGTCTTGTAGCTTTAGTTTTTGTTCTTGTTTTGTCTGGTGGATTTGGAGCTCCTTTCTGGGGAATGCGCTAGATGTTAGCACGATATTAATTCGCAGCAGCCTCTCCGGACTCTGCATTGGAGATTGCCAAACATTATGTGGATTTTCTGGTGTAGTCTTCTTTGTCATGTGCTTTTGTGATATCATTCTGGAGGTACGCTGTGTCATTTTTTAACTGCATTGCATTCGTAGTTTCTAAATAACAATAATCTGAATCTGAAGTGGCCTAAGGCCATGTGGGGAGCCACTGAGATTGCATCTGCCCTAGACCTATTGTGGTGACAGGCAAATTGCAATGGGTCCAGCTCCTTGCTGAGGTAGGAGTTCAGTCTACTCATGACCAACCTGTCAAAGCATCTCATCACTGTAAATATGAGTGCTACCGGGTGATATTCATTAAGGCAGCTCACAATAATCTTCGTAGGCACTGGTATAATTGTTGCCTTTATGAAGCAAGTGGGAGCTTCTGCCCATAGCAGCGGGAGGTTGAAAATGTCCTTGAATACTCCCGCCATTTGGTTTGCACAAGTTTTCAGAGCTTTACCAGAAACTCCATCACCTTGTGAGAGTTCACCCTCCTTAAAGACAGCCTAATATTGGCCTCTGGGTCACCAGGATCTTCACAGCTGTAGTTACATTCTCCCTTTTAAAGCAGGTACAGAAAGTGCTGACTTCATCTGGTAGTGAAGCATCACTGCCATTCATTTGATTGGGTTTTGCTTTGTAGGCAGTAATGTCTTGCAAACCCTGCAGAGTCGTTGTACATCCAATGTTTCCTCCAACCTCACTCAAAATTGTCTCTTCACCCTTGAAATAGCCCTCTGCAAATCATGCCTGATTTTCTGGTGCAGACCTGGGTTGTCAGACTTGAATGCCACAGATCTGGCTTTCAGCAGATGAGGTACCTCCTGGTTCATCCATGACTTTTGGTTTAGGAATGTACAGTAAGTCTTTTCAGCATGCACTCATCCACACAGGCTTTAATGAAGTTGGTAACAACTGCAGCATACTCATCCAGGTTTGAAGATGAATCCCTGAATACAGTCCAGCCAACCCATTCAAAGCAATCCAGCAGGCACTCCTGTGTTTCCCTTGTCCAAGCCTTCTTGGTCCTCACTGCTGGTGCTGCAGTCTTCAGTCTCTGCCTATACTCATGGAGTAGAAGTACAGCCAGTTGATCAGACTTCCCGAAGTGAGGGTGTGGAATAGCACGGTAGGCATTCTTGATGGTGGTGTAGCAATGGTCCAGTGTGTTGTTTCCTCTATTGATGGTAATTGCTTAGTGAGTTTTTCAGACCGGCCTGGTTAAAATCCTCCAAGACGATGGTTAAGGTGTTAGGGTGCACTGTTTTGTGCATGTTGATCCCATTATTCAGATCTGAGGCCTGATTGATATTCGCCTGAGGTGGAATGTATACTGCGACCAAAATGATCCCAGAAATCTCCCTTGATAGATAAAATGGACGGGACTTAACTGCTAGATGTTCCATGTCTGGTGAGCAGAATTGGGGCAGCGCTGTTATATTTGTGCACCAAGAAGAGTCAATCATGAGGGGTTCTCCTCCACCTCTGCATTTGAGACACTCCATGGATCCATCCTGATGGTGTATAGTAAACCTGTCAACCTGAATCGCTGCATCTGGTATGGAAGGGGTTAACCAGGATTCACTGAAACAAAGGACATACACGGACCTAATGTCCCTCTGATTCATCGCCCTAGCTCTGATATCATGAATTTTGTTCACCAGAGACTGCACATTTGCCAGCAGGATAGTCGGTATTGGGAGTTTAAAATCCCTTTCCCTTAAACACACTTGTATCCCTGACGTGCAGCCACGTTTCCTGTGTGGAATCTGGCGAGGAGTCCATCCACAATCGACATTGTTTCCATCAGTTTTAAGCAGTGATAGTTTATTTAATTGCAGTAAGACATCTTTGTTGACTTTACTGATGTGGGAAGCAGTTGTGCTTTTCAGTTGTATCAGGCTGAAAGGAGAATATTTAGTTGTATCCATTGAGGGTTCTGCTGCCACATAAGTTGTCTCGAGGTGCCCTTATAGTGGGCAGTTGGATTGATTCCCACTGATCTATGTCATCAAGAAGTGTCTCAGCCTGAAACATCAACTGTGTACACTTTTCCATGGATGCTGCCTGACCTGCTGAGTTCCTCCAGCATTTTTTTTGTGTTACTTACCGGATGTGTTTTGTTTAGGCCTCTGGACCATTCTTTGTAAACTCTAAAGACTGTTGTATGTAAAAATCCCAGGAGATCAGCAGTTTCTGAGATACTCAAACCACTCCGTCTGGCACCAACAATCATTCCACGTCAAAGTTATTTAGATCACATTGCTTCCCCATTCTGATATATGGTCTGGACAACAACAAAAACTTCTGTTAGCTCTTACACATTTAGCTGCTGCCATGTGATTGGCTGATTAGATACTTGCATTGTCGTGCAGGTGTATCTAATAAAATGGGTACAAAGTTACTAAAACACTGAGTGTGACCTTCTGTCACAGCCATGCTGTCTGTCCTTATCTGGCCCCCAGTCTCAAGGTTCTGCATCTGCTTTTGTGATACAGTTACTTTGAACTTTGAATGTTCTTTCCAAACATGAGTAACTCCTATTCTTAAGATTGTGAGTAAGACCAATTCTTAAGATTCCTCTCCGAGAGCATCTGTGCTACTGATGTGAGGCTCACCAGTCTGCAAATCCTGCATTATTCCTGCTTTTTTTCTAATCAAAGGCACAGTATTGGCCACTGTCTGTCCTGCAGAAGGGGATACAAGGATTATTCCTATTATTATTTTTGTTATTTTCATTATATTTTTAATGTCACATGTACCGAGGCACAGTGAAAAGCTTGTCTGTGTACTGTACCTACACATCAATTCATTATACAATGCATAAGCTCTGATCGGCGAGGGAGATCTTTGTCAAAGTCCCAGAAATTCTCTCCTCCTGGTCAAAATAACCTGGGATGCATCCCATTCAGGTCTTTGGGATTAATCCACCTTAATGTTCTTTGAGACCCATTACCATCTACTTATTAATCTCAAAATTCTTCAGTATATTTGAACACCCCACACAGATCTCACTGGGCTCCAATTCCTTCTCCTCCGTGAATACTGAAGTGAAGAAATTTGCTAATGTTAACACGAGGTAATCTGCAGATGCTGGAAATTCAAACAACACACACAAAATGCTGGTGGAACACAGAAGGCCAGGCAGCATCTATAAGGAGAAGCACTGTTGACATTTCGGGCCGAGACCCTTCATCAGGACTAACTGACAGGAGAGATACTAAGAGATTTGAAAGTACTGGGGGGAGGGGGAAATGCAAATTTCATCCTGATGAAGGGTCTCGGCCTGAAATGTCGACAGTGCTTCTCCTTATAGATGCTGCCTGGCCTGCTGTGTTCCACCAGCATTTTGTGTTTGCTAATGTTATTTGACTTCAAGCATAAATTCCCTCCTTTATCCTTGGGTGGGTCCTACCCTCTGATGAGTTATTACCTTATTCTAAATCTGCGTAAAAAAATGGTTCAGGATTCTCTTTAATGCTACTTGCCAAATACTTTGTATGTACTTCATTCACATTTTTATTTCCTTTTTTGAGTTCCCTGATGATGGACACTTCTTTCCAGTGACAAAATTTCATGTAGATATGCTCAATGGTGGGGAGGACTTTACCCGTATGGGTATCAACTACTTATTTCCATTTCCATTTAAGGGCATTGGTGTTTCTAAACCAGGGTGTGATGCAGTCAGTTCGTATACTCAGTACTACACATCTATAGACATTTACCAGAGTTTTGGAGATCATGTTGAAACTACTCATCTCCTGACAAAGTAGAGGAACTGCCAAACTTTCTCATAATGGCACTTACATACCAGGCCCAGGACAGATCCACCAGAGTAATGACACAGAGGAATTTAAACTTGTTGACCTTCTCCAACTCTGATCCTCTGATGAGGACAGCTCATGGGCCTCTGGTTTCCTTCTCATGAAGTCAGACTGTTCTGGGCCTGTTGCTTCAGGAGGCAAATTGGAGCGTATCCACACTGCTTCTCAGGCACGAGTTGATATGTTTCATCACCAACCTCTGAAAACACTTCAACACTGTGGATGTAAGTGCTCCTCAATAATGGTCATTGAGACAGGTCACCACGTTCTTCTTATGTACTGTTATAAGTGAGGCGGCAGACAGCTGAAGCGAGAGGTTAAAGATCGCAGTAAACACTCTAGCCAGTTGATCAGCACAGGTCTTTATTTCTTGGCAAGATACCCTGTCTGTGTGAGATGCTCTTTGTGGTTTCACTGTCCTGAATGCTGTTCACACATCAGCGACAGAGACTGAAATCATGGGATCATTGGGGCAGTGGGAGTTTGTGATGGTGAAAGCAAGCACAGAGATTATTGAGCTCATATGGCAGTGAGCTGTGTAAGAGATGATTGTATTCAAGCCTTGCCTCAACTGTCGAGCATCATTCATTGATTCAAGTTTAGTCTGGTATTACCACTTCACCCATGAAATGGCTGTCCACAGATCGTAATTGGACCTCTTGTAACATTCTTGGTCACCAGACCTGAATGTCTCTGATCTCTGATCTGGCTCTCAGCAGTTTGCAGATCTCAAGGTTTATCCAGGGCTTGTGATAGGGGATACACTCATCTACAACTGTTTTAATTAAGTCTGTTAAAAGCATGGTGTATACATTCAGAACTACAGATGAGATTAAGATTAAGAGGCTCCATAGTTGAGCAACATTACATTTGGAGGGGCACAGAGAGGGTGCTGGGGGAATTCAAGTGTGTCGGGTGGCATCTCTGGAAAGGAATGAAGAGTCGATATTTCAAGCTGACTCCCTTCGTCAAGAGTCTCCATTAGGCCCAGTGCCGGTGTGTTGTGTATTTGATAATTCAATAAGCTTGTGTATGTTGTTTGATCAATCATTCCTGTTTATTTAAATAATTAATTATAGGTTATCTGTAATTGCATATGTCATCACCTACCATGTGATATGTCCGCGCCTCGGTTAAGGTACAGGCGAAATCAGAGTCATATTTCGGACTCCTGTGTCTTTCTTGAATTACTTTAACGTTTTGAAGTTACAAAACAGAACACTGGTGATGAGATAATTTTTAAAACAAATCCAGGATGGTACTGACCTATTAAAGCAGAGTGAAATGTTCGAACGAAGAAAGACTGCAGAGAGGAATGGCGGAACAGAGCAGCTCGTGTCTTCAGAAGAGAAAAGCTGATCAAGTTTTTAAAGAAAAAGGGGTAAAAATGGAAGAATTCAGTGTTAATAAACTGTGAGTACTGGGTGATAATAATCACTGAGAAAGATCAGAAATGGCAGGCTACAATGGAAAGATTGACGAGTTTGATTATACAACGGTAAGCGGCTCATGTACACTGAACTATTGGAACAATACTTTGAAGCAAATCAAATATCCAATGAAAACTAAGTGCTAATTTTGCTAAGTGCATTTGCTTTACAGGCAGACAGTTTGAACATAGAATAGCACAGCACAGCACAGAACAATAAGGCCCTTTGGCCCACAATGTTGGCCCAACCCTTAAACCCTGCCTCTCATATATCCCCCCCACCTTAAATTCCTCCATATACCTGTCTAGTAGTCTGTTATATTTTACTGGTGTATCTGCCCCCACCACTGACTCAGGCAGTGCATTCCATGCACCAACCACTCTCTGAGTAAAAACCTTCCTCTAATATCCCCCTTGAACTTCCTTCCCCTTACCTTAAAGCCATGTCCTCTTGGACTGAGCAGTGGTGTCCTGGGGAAGTGCTGCTGACTGTCCACTCTATCTATTCCTCTTAATATCTTGTACACCTCTATCATGTCTCCTCTCATCATCCTTCTCTCCAAAAATTAAAGCCCTAGCTCCCTTAATCTCTGATCATAATCCATACTCTCTAAAGCAGGCAGGATCCTGGTAAATCTCCTCTGTACCCTTTCCAATGCGTCCACATCCTTCCTATAGTGAGACAACCAGAACTGGCCACAGTGCTCCAAGTGTGGCCTAACCAGAGTTTTATAGAGCTGCATCATTACCTTGTGGCTCTTAAACTCTATCCCTCGATTTATGAAAGCTAACACCCCATAATCTTTCTTAACTACCCTATCTACCTGTTAGGCAACTTTCAGGGATCTGCGGACATGTACCCCCAGATCCCTCTGCTCCTGCACACTACCAAGTAACCTGCCATTTACTTTGTACTCTGCCTTGGAGTTTGTCCTTCCAAAGTGTACCACCTCACACTTCTCCGGGTTGAACTCCATCTTCCACTTCTCAGCCCACTTCTGCATCCTATCAATGTCTCTCTGCAATCTTTGACAATCCTCTACAGTATCTACAACACCACCAACCTTTGTGTCATCTGCAAACTTACCAACCCACCCTTCTACCCCCACATCCAGGTTGTTAATAAAAATCACGAAAAGTAGAGGTCCCAGAACAGATCCTTGTAGGATACCACTAGTCACAACCCTCCAATCTGAATGTACTCCCTCTACCATGACCCTCTGCTTTCTGCAGGCAAGCCAATTCTGAATCCACCTGGTCAAACTTCCCTGGATCCCATGCCTTCTGACTTTCTGAATAAGCCTACCGTGTGGAACCTTGTCAAATGCCTTACTAAAATCCATGTAGATGACACCCACTACGCTACCCTTATCTACATGCCTGGTCACCTCCTCAAAGAACTCCAACAAACTTGTTAGACATGATCTGCCCTTCACAAAGTCATGCTGACTGTCCCAGTTCAGACCATGGTTCTCTAAATGCCCATAGATCCTATCTCTAAGAATCTTTTCCAACAGCTTTCCCACCACAGATGTAAAACTCACTGGCCTATAATTACCCGGACTATCCCTACTATCTTTTTTGAACAAGGGGACAAACATTCACCTCCCTCCAATCCTACGGTACCATTCCAGTGCACAACGAGGACATAACGATCCTAGCCAGAGGCTCAGCAATCTCTTCTCTCATCTCCTGGAGCAGCCTGGGGAATATTCCATCAGGCCCCAGGGACTTATCCATCCTAATATATTTTAACAAATCCAACACCTCCTCTCCCTTAATATCAACATGCTCCTGAACATCAACCTTACTCATATTGTCCTCATCGTCATCAAGTTCCCTCTCATTGGTGGATACTGAAGGGAGTATTCATTGAGGACTGCGCTCACTTACACAGCCTCCAGGCACACCTCTAATCAGTCCTACCTTCACTCCTGTCATCCATTTGTTCTTCACATAATTGAACAATGCCTTGGTTTTCCTTTACCCTACTCACCTTCTCATGCCCCCTTCTTGCTCTCCTCAGCCCCATCTTAAATTGCCCTATGTTCCTCAATAGGCCCATCTGATCCTTACTTCCTAAACCTCACGTAGGCTGTCTTCTTCCACCTGACTAGATTTTCCACTTCACTTATCACCCATGGTTCCTTCACCCTACCATTCTTTATCTTCCTCACCAGGACAGATTTATCCCTAATATCCTGCAAGAGATCTCTAAACATCAACCACATGTCCATAGTACATTTCCCTGCAAAAACATCATCCCCATTCACACCCACAAGTTAGCCTCATAATTTGCCCATCCCCAATTAAAAATTTTTCTCTCCTCTCTGATTCTATCCATTTCCATGATAATGTTAAAGGCCAGGGAACTGTGGTCACTGTCCCCCAGATGTTCACCTGCTGAGATCTGTGACCTGACCCGGTTCGTTACCTAATACTAGATCTAGTATGGCATTCCCCCTAGTCAGCATGTCAACATACTGGGACAGGAATCCATCCTGGACACACTTAACAAACTCTGACCCATCGAAACCCTTGGAACTAATCAGGTGCCAATCAATATTAGGGAAGTTAAAGTCACCCATGATAACATCCCTATTATTTTTGCACCTTTCCAAAATCTACCTCCCAATCTGCTCCTCAGTATCTCTGCTGCCACCAGGGAGTCTATAGAATACCCCCAGTAGAGTAACTGCTCCCTTCCTATTCCTGACTTCCACCCATACTGACTCAAAAGAGGAACCTGCTAGATTATCAACCGGTAATAGTATCCCTGACCAGTATCTGGCTGTAATAGTATCCCTGACCAGTAATGCCACCCCTCCCCCCTTTTCTATCCCTTTTAAAGCACTGAAATCCAGGAATATTGAGAATCCATTCCTGCCCTGGTGCCAGCCAAGTCTCTGTAATGGCCACTACATCATAATTCCATGTATGTATCCAAGCTCTCAGTTCATCGCCTTTGTTCCTGATGCTTCTTGCATTGAAGTACACATACTTTAGCCCTTCTACCCATTACCTTTACACCCTTTATTCTGCTTCTCTGTCCTTAAAGCCTTAATATAGAGATATGTTAGATCTGGCTTTACTTCATGCACTTCTTCCACTGCTCTGTCACTCCTGGTCCCATCCCCCTTGCAAATTAGTTTAAACCTTCCTGAACCATGCTTGCAAACCTACCTGCTTGCTTGCTTTGAAGTTTGACTGCTCCAGCCAACCCATCAGAAGTGAGCTTCGCTGCCTTTGTAAAAGTGATGCAGGAATGCTTGGAAATGAAGCCACTGTTGATTGCAGAATACCTTCAGTTTCATCAGCAGAATTAAAAGGAAGCTGAGTTCATTTCAGCATACCTGCTTCATGATACACCAAGGAATATGTACACAATGCTGGAAGAACTCAGCAGGTGAGGCAGCATCCGTGAGAAAAGAATAGCCAACGTTTTGGGCCAAGACCCTTCATCAGGAATGTGAGTTCTTCCAGTGATGTGTACGTATTCTTTGATCCACAGCATCTGCAGTTGTATTTTTGTGTTATGATACACCAAGGGACTGCTTAGTTTATAGAATGTTGAATGAAAGCATTCAATAATAGTTCTTAACTGAAGCACAACTTATATTTCAAAAAGCAGTGGAAATTGCTGTTTCAATGGAAACCACAGAGAATACAATTGAGTTGAAGTCAGGAATGAAAGTGAAAGTGAATAAAATTGTAGCCTCTGAATAGAAAGTGACTTAGAAACATAAAACATAGAAAACCTACAGCACAATATAGGCCATTCAGCCCACAAGGCTGAGCTGAACATGTCCCTACCTTAGAACTACCTAGGCTTTATCCATAGTCTCTATTTTTCTAAGTTCCATGTAGCCATCCAGAAGTCTCTTAAAAGACCCGATCGTTTCTGCCTCCACCACTGTCACCAGCAGCCCATTCCATGCACTCACCACTCTCTGCATAAAAAAACTTACCCCTGACATCTCCTCTGTACCTACTTCCAAGCACCTTAAAACTATGCCCTCTCGTGCTAGCCATTTGAGCCCTGGGGAAAAGCCTCTGACTATCCACACTATCAAAGCCTCTCAATATCTTGTACATCTTCATCAGGCCACTTCTCATTCTCCGTCACCTCAAGAAGAAAAGACTGAGTTCACTCAACCTATTCTCATAAGGCATGCTCCCCAATTCAGGCAACATCCTTGTAAATTTCCTCTGCACCCTTTCTGTGGCTTCCACATCCTTCCTGTAGTGAGGCGAACAGAACTGAGTACGGTACTCCAAGTGGGGTCTGACCAAAGTCCTAATTAGCTGCAGTGTTACCTCTCAGCTCTTAAACTCAATCCCATGATTGATAAAAGCTAATGCACCATATGCCTTCTTAACCACAGAGTCAACCTGTGTAGAGGCTTTGAGTGTCCTATGGACTTGGACTCCAAGATTCCTCTGATCCTCCACTAGCAAAACTCCCTGCAAGTATATTGGTCCCCTTGTAGTTCAGGTGTAACCCATCTCTCTTGTACAGGACCCACCTGCCCCAGAAGAGATCCCAATAATCTAGAAATCTGAAACCCTGCCCCCTACACCAGTTTCTCAGCCATGTGTTCATCTGCCAGAGCATCCTACTCTTACCACCACTGGCACGTGGCACAGGCAGCAATCCGGAGATTACTGCCCTTGAGGTCCTGTTTTTCAACTTCCTACCAAGCTCTCTGTACTCACTTTTCAGGAACTCCTGACTCTTTCTACCTATGTCAACGTACCGATGTGTACCACAACATCTGGCTGATCAACCTCTCACCTCAGAATGCTGTGCACGCAATCAGAGATATCCCTGACCCTGGCACCCAGGAGGCAACAAACCATCAGGGAGTCTCTGTCACGACCACAGAATCTCCTGTCTGTACCCCTGACTATGAAGTCCCCTATCACTACCGCTCTCCTCTTCTTCCCCCCTCCCTTCTGCACTGCATAACCAGACTCAGTGCCAGAGCTGAGTCTGACATTGAGTCAGAGCTGACTTGGCTGCTGCAGCTTGTCCCAGGTAACCCATCTTCCCCAACAGTATCCAAATCGGTATAGCTGTTTTGGAGGGGAATGGCCACAGGGGAACACTGCACTATCTGCCCTTTCCCCTTCCCTCGCCTGATGTTAACCCAACTGCCTGTGCCCTGTTTCTTAGGTGTAACTACCTCCCGGAAGCTACTATCTATAAACCGGAAGTCATCCAGCTCCTGCTCCAGTTCCCTAATGCAGTCTGTTAGGAGCTGCAGCTGGATGCACTTCTTGCAGGTGTCATTGTCAGGGACACCGGACGTCTCTCTGAATTTCCATATCCTGCAAGAGGAGCATTCCAACATACTGCCTGGCATATTCTCTAGTCTGAACAAAAAAAAAGAAAAACAGAAACTTACTGGAACCTACTGTAGCCGCTGCCTGTTTCTCACTGAAGACTGATTAAGCCAAAGCCATCCCACTCCAACTCAGTCCACTCCAACGATGGCCACTGTATATGGCGGTCTTTCTTTTGAACCTTGGCGTGCTACGTCACACGCCTGCGCAGTCTAGCCTCTTTTCCCCAAGCTGTTAAAGAGAAGAAAAATGACCTTCTCTCCGTGATGCCTTCAGTCTTCCACTCTCAACCTCTTGCTTTGGTTGAATTTATTACAAAATAAGAATCGAACCCTTACCAAGACCGAAGCTGTTCATTAAGGAGAAAAGGTGGTAAATACCTTCTCATATAATAAAAATGAATAATAGCCAATATCTGAGTTTAACCAATGAGTTGAAAGTTCTGAAAATAATTCAGAAAAGGTCCCCACAATGTCTGAAAGTTTTGATGAGATTCAGAAACTGAACAACGAATCTTCTCTAAATCTAAACATGACATAACGTCACATAACCATTGAGGAAAAACATCATTCCATTTAAACAAAAGCGTCCTCCTATCTATAAGAGAGCTAAAGGCCAAATATATAAATCAGATGCCTTCAGCTTAACATCTTGTCCTGCAACAAAACCAAAAGGGGCTGTCAGAGGGTTAGGCCTAAAATTAATTTTAAAAAGTAAGGAAACAGTTTGAAAAACTTTCTTCCAATATATTTTAAGATTCGGACAAGTCCTAAAACATATGAATTAATGAAGCTTCTCCATTATTACATCTGTCACAGTAGGGAGATATATTTGAATAAAAAAGAGATAGTTTATCCTTAATCATATGATCTCTATGTACCATCTTAAATTGTATGAGAGAATGACGAGCACATAGCGATGAAGTATTAACCAGTTTAAAAATCTCATTCCAAGTTTCCTCAGATATTGATGTCTGTGAATCTAGTTCCCAGAGATTCTTAATATTGTCTAGAGGAACATTCCTCGTCTCCCATAGCATACCATAAATATTAGATATTGAACCATTATGAAAAGGTGTCAAACTAAAAATTATGTCTAGTAAGTTCTTATCTGAGCTTATAGGAATTGTACATAACTGAGATCTTAATTGTAAATATCTGATTTGTAAATATCTAAAAATGTGAGTTTTGAGTAAGCTATATTTAGCTGACAACTGCTCAAATGAAAAAAGGTTTCCTACAACAAACTGATCCCAAAAACATTTAATACCTAACCTGTCCCATTCTTTAAAAAGTATATCAGATATGGAGGGTTTAAAAAAATATTAGTATAAATTGGGACTTGAAAGGGAAAATCTCAATAAACCAAAGTGTTTTCTAAATGGTATCCAGATCCTCAGAGTATGTTTAACTATTAAATTATCAGTTAGTTTACTTACAGATAAAGGAAGTGAAGATCCAAGAAGAGAAATAATAGAAAATTTATTAACAGAGTTAACTTCTAAAGTAACCCATACCGGACAATCTACACAATCTACACAATCTACACAATCTAGCCAAATCGTAAGATACCGTATCTTAACTGCCCAGTAATATAACCTAAAATTAGGTAAGGCTAAACCTCCAGACTTTTTAGATTTTTGAAGATGAACTTTATTCAAATGAGGATGTTTATTTTTCCATATATACGAGGATAAAATAGAATCAAGAGAGTCAAAATAGGATTTAGGAATAAAAAAACGGTAAAGCCTGAAGAAGATATACAAATTTAGGTAGAATATTCATTTTAATAGAATTACTTCATCCAATCAATGATATTGAAAGAGGTGACCAATTTAATGATATCCTTTTTACATGATTCAATAAAGTAAGAAAGTTTCTTTAAACAGGTGCTTGTAATCCTTAGTGACTGTTACACCCAAGTAAGTAAATTGATTCCTTACAATTTTCAAATGGAGATTAGTATTAATTGATACCAAACTATTTAAAGGAAATAATTCACTCTTATGTAGGCTCAATTTATATCCTGAAAACTGTTTAAAACAGGAGAGTAAAGAAAGTATGCAAGGTGATGAGGTCTCAAAATTAGAGATAAACAGCAATATATCATCAGCCTAAGGCGAAATTTTGTGAGTAATACCCCTCCTTAAAATACCACAGATATCATTAGATTCTGGAAAAGCAATGGCAAGGGGTTCTAAAGCTAGATCAAAGAGCAAAGGGCTCAATGGACAGCCTTGTCTAGATCCGCGATGAAGTTTAAATGGTTTGGAATTTTGAAAATAAGTAAGGACCCGAGCAGGTGATAGATAAAGTAATTTAATCCATTGAATAAAATCTGGTCCAAAATTAAATTTTTCTAGGGTTTTAAATAAATAATTTCATTCAACCTGATCGAAGGCCTTCTCAGCATCTAAGGATATCACACATACTGATAACTCCTGGGAGGGAGAGTAAATGACATTTAATATGTGGTATATACTAAAATGGGAAGGCTGGTTTTTAATAAATCCAGTCTGATCATCAGAAATAGAAGGTAGAATATTTTCAATCCTACGAGCCAGAACTTTAGAAAGGATTTTAGTCTCATCATTGAGTAATGAAATTGGCCTATATGAAGAGCATTTAGTTGGGTCCTTATTCTTCTATAGGATAAGTGAAATAGAGGCTTCATAGTAAGATTGAGGCAAGCTACCCAAATTGAAAGAATCCAAAAAGACTAAGTGTAACTGCCCTATAATTAAAGAAGAAAAAGCCTTATAAAATTCTCCAGAAAATCCATCTGGGCCCGGAGCTTTCCCCGAGTCTATTGAACGTATGGCCTTGGCAATTTTCTCATAAGAAATGGTTTGATCCATCTGTTTACAGTTATAGACAATAGACAATAGGTGCAGAAGTAGACCATTCGGCCCCTCGAGTCTGCACCACCATTCTGAGATCATGGCTGATCATTCACTATCAATACCCAGTCCCTGCCTTGTCCACTATCAATACCCAGTCCCTGCCTTGTCCACTATCAATACCCAGTCCCTGCCTTGTCTGCAGAAAGTGCAGGGATATTTAATTGATCTAGAAAATTATTCATTACAGTATTATTTTTAGGGGAATCAGAACTATAAAGTTTAGAATATAATTCTCCAAAGATATCGTTTATTTCAGAGTGATCAGTTGCCCTATCACCATCAGTTTTGCAAGTTTCTTTAATTTGTCATTCAACTACAGAAGTTTTTAATTGGTTGGCCAATACTTTGCCTGATTTATCTCTGTGAATGTAAAATTGCATTTATCTTTAAGAAGTTGAGTTTCAATTGGATATGTTAACAGAAGATCTTTACTGAGTAAAGGGAACTTCTTTACTCAGAGAGTGGTAGCTGTGTGGAATGAGCTTCCAGTAGAAGTGGTAGAGGCAGGTTCAATTTTGACATTTAAAAAAAAATTGGATAGGTATATGGGCAGGAAAGGAATGGAGGGTTATGGGCTGAGTGCAGGTAGGTGGGACTAGGTGAGAGTAAGCGTTCGGCATGAACTAGAAGGGCCGAGATGACTTGTTTCTGTGCTGTAATTGTTATATGGTTATAAGATCATATGTAATTTTAACTTCAACATATCTTTTATATAAGATAGGACATGGAGCTATAGCATATTTTTGATTTAATTCTTTCAATTGATTGACTAATTCAATTCTTTCTTTATTAGCTTTATTCTTAATGCTTGCAGTATAAGAAATAATTTGTCCTCTAATATAGGCTTTGAAATTATCCCATACAATACAATTAGAAGTCTCTTCCTTTTTATTCTCTTCAAAAATCAAAATAATATGCCTCTCTAGAAATTAAAGAAAATCCTTATCAGATAACAAAGTTGTATTAAAATGCCAAATTATGTTTGTTTGAGGAAGACCAGGGAGATTTAAAGTTAGAAATACAGGAACATGATCTGAAACAGCAATCTCTTTATATTCACAGGAACAAACTGATGAATAATCTGACTATCAAAAAAAATAATCAATCCTGGAACATCTTTGATGAACATGGGAAAAAATGAGTATCCCCTATCTAAAGGATATATGAAACGACAAACATCAACAATACCACATTTTAATAAAAAACATTGAATAACCAAAGCTGATTTATTAAGAGACACTAATTTAGCAGATGATTGGTCTAAAATTGGGTCTAGCCGGTAGTTAAAATCCCCTCCCATCACCAAAGAATAAAGACTCAGATCTGCTAAAAACAAAAACAAAAAAATGCTCAAGGAATCCTGGATCATCTACATTTGGGGCATACACATTGGCAAATACTATTAATTGATTATCTAGTTTTCCTGAAACTATAATAAAATGCCCATTAGTATCAGACACTACTTTATGTTGGACAAAGGAAAGTATGTTATCTATAAGAATCAAAACTTCTCTAGATTTGGCTGAAAAGACAATGAAAACAAAGTCTGTTACAACGGCTAAAAAAAGAAGTAGATTATCACATTTGTGTATGTGAGTTTCTTGTAAAAAAAAATAGGGACCTTAAATATAAGCAAATCGTATTATGTTCAATAGGGTGATTTAACCCTTTCATGTTAAAAGTGAGTAAATTAACAGTTTGGTCCATTTTTAGTATTATTTAAAGGAAGTGTTAAAATGTAAGTTAAAATCAACCCATAAACCTTGAGAAATGGTAACCAAGCAACAAGTTGGCTAAAAGAAATTCGAAAACAGCTTCTGAGAGAAATAAAATCCTCCCGCCCACCTCCCAAAGAAGGAAAACTGACCAAAAGAAAACCAGCATCTACAACTATGAAACCCCCCCCCAAGAAAACCTGGTGATTGAGTGCTCTAATTAGTTTTAAGTTTGTTTATATTCCAAACTAAACTAAACAATATCCAGACAAGAAATTCAATTCTTATATATCAAAAATACTGTCTTAAAAATACAAAAGGAAATTAGTTACAAAGATTTACCAAAAGTAAAAGATACCATTCTTCATGCAGAAAGACATTAAACATTTAATCTTATATCTTCACGATGAAACAGGCTAAGCAGTTAGCTTTCAGATTTAAAAAATCTTTATGCTTCAGCATTGAAATGAAACCTTTCGAAGAGTCCTTCTTTAATGAGATTATCTGTCAAACTGGGTAGCCAAGGTATGGGTTAAAACCCTTGTTAAAAAATTCCAACAGAGCTTGTTTAAACTTAGCACATTCTTGCATAACCTCAAGCAAATAGTCATTGAGAATCTAATATTCCACCCCATAACGAATCATGTCCCTTTGACGAGATTTGCGAATTGAAAGCTTCTCATTTAATCTTGTGTCTTCACAAACTAAACAGCTAGCCTTCGGATTTTAAAAACCTTTGTGCTTCAGCAGTCGAACAAAACCATTTGAAAGAACCATTTTTAAGTGTGATTCTGAGACGAGCTGGGTAGCGAAGGGAGGGCTTGAAACCCTTGTTTAAAAACTCAGACATAACTTCTCTGAACTTAGCACATTCCTGCATAACCTCAGCTGGGTAATCATCACCAATTCTAATCTTGCCGCCATGATAATCAATCATATCGCTTTGACGAGATTCATGTACTAACATTTCCTTCGTTTTAAATTCATGAAAACAAATTATTACTGATCTTGGTCTATGTCTGTTAGCAGGTCTAAACACGGGAAAACTGTGAACTTTATCAATTATAGGCAAAGACACTAAAATTTCTGGAAATAATTCTTGCAGAAAGTTTTCAAAGAATTTGATTAATTCTTCGAGACCCAGAACGTAGGTTGTTCCTTCTACTTCTATTTTATATGTTGATAATCTCCTGTGTTAACTTTTCATTGGACTTCAATTGCTTTTCACAAAGCTTTTGCAGATCATCCATTTCCATTTCCAGAGACAACATTGCTTCATTATTTTTTTATACGCTTATCGTGTTCATTAAGAATTTGCTGACTAGAATTCAATTTACCATCTATTTGTTTAAATTCAGAGCTGCATTGTTGAAACTTCTCAGAGGCTTCTCGTGTATGACTGCAGTAAATCCATAACAGAATCCAAAGAAACAGGGGAATCATCCTTTTTAGTACCTCTGCCACCCCTTGATGTAGCCATAATGAAAAAATAACACATTTAAAAAAGAAGTTTCAAGTCAGGTTGAGAATAGTAAGATAATTAGAGTTGGAGCAACGGGAGATTGCTGCTACTCCAGCCACCACCAGGAAATCATATTTGACCCACCAAAATGAATCACCTCACGTTTATCTGGGTTGAACTCCATCTGCCACTTATCAGTCCAGTTTTGCATCCTATCAATCTCCCGTTGTAGGGGGACGTCACGTGATGACGTAGGATCGAGACGCTGGAACCAAGCCCTCCCGTAAAAAAATCAATAAATTAATGTTTAAGTTAAGAAAAGTTAGTCAATACTTTCTTAAGGTTACTTATAAACTACTCCGGATTGTTTTAAGCTATGCCTTATAAACAGAGGATGAAGAAAACTACTACCGTGAAGACAGCTCAAGTTGGAACAGACTTAAGGCCTACTTCTACCGAGGAACCACAGACTCAGGTACAATACATCACCGGCGAAACAGAACAGGAAACTGCGGCAGCATCGGCCATTTCTAAAGGAAAAGGTCAACGAGAATTGTGCAAGTGTAAAGGAACGAGCATGCGCAAACGAGAGAAACCAGAACTAAAAATCTCAGCTGCGACTGAAATCGAAAGTGAAAGTGAATCTGAGAGAGAGTCAGATTCTCTGGAAAAATCAGATGAAGAAGGAGATGAAAGTTCCTCTGAAAATACAAAAAAGACTTTGAGGCAAATAATACATAAATTAGAAAAATTAAATGCATTAAAAGTAATAAAAGTAACCAAAAAGTAATTAAAGAAAAAATAATAAATATGGAGACTATGGTTGATAAAATGACAAAGAAACAGGAAAAAATGGAAAAGAAAATTACAGATTTGGAAATTAGAATGGAAGATATGGATGGAAGAATGATGGAAATGGAAGATGATAATAATGCCTGGACATCAGAAAGAAAACAACTCATGGAAAAAATCGACCTTGAAAATTTTAGTAGACACAATAATATTAAGATGGTTGGACTTAAGGAAGATACCGAAGGAGAAGACCCAATATTTTTTTTTTCAAAAATGGATCCCTGAAAAATTGGAAATGGGAGAAAAAACTTCAATTGAGACTGAAAGGGTGCACAGAGTCTTAAGGCGAAGATCTCAAGATGATCAAAATCCGCGATCAATTTTGATAAGATGTTTAAGATACCAGGATAAAGAAAAGATTCTGAGAGCGGCTGCCCAATGTGCCAGAAAGAGAAACGGGCCATTGATGATAGCAGGGAAAGCAGTTCTTTTTTATCCTGATATAAGTTATAACCTTTTGAAGAGAAAGAAAGAATTTAATTCAGCTAAAAAAGTCTTATGGGAAAAAGGTTATAAATTTTTAATGCGTCACCCAGCAACACTGATAATTTTTTTGTAGGAGGGAAAAAGAATTTTTTCCGATTATTGAGATGCGGAGGTGTTCACACAAAAACTCCCATCTCTTCGCTAATTAAACGTAGAGACTTCTAAACGTAATGGTTAAAGACAAAGACAGAGATAACGAATGGAGCTGATGGACATTTAAGGATGATACAAGGGAGAAAAGTAAAATTTTAGAAATATTAATTGAGAATAGTATGTTTTTTCTTTTCTTATATATATACTTTTTATGTTGCGGGGGGCTGGGGAGCTTTGAATCGGTTACTACGGGATTCACGTGTGTAATCACGGTGATTGCCATGACCCGTACAATAGAGGGGGGTAATGTTGTGTTTTTTTTCTTTCACAACATTAGTAGGGGGGTATTTTGTTTTTTTCTTTATACTCTATTTTTCTTCTATTCTTTTGCCTGGATGGTTGGTGGAGACACACATAGCAACATGGAGACTTCTAAAAAGATTTCCCAGGATACCACGGAAGTTGAAAGATTAGGCATTATTATAGATTGGAGTAACATAATTAAAAACAATGACTGATTTATTGAATTTTTTAAGTTTTAATGTTAATGTGCTTAATGGACCGGTAAAAAGAAAAAGAATTTTAACATATATTAAAAAAATGAAAATAGATATAGCTTTCTTACAAGAAACTCATTTAACGGACATAGAACTATTGAAGGGATAAAACCAAAACTCAAACTAAATAAATATCAGAAAGAATTCATAAAAGTTGCATTGGCAGTAGCCAAAAAGGCTATTGCAGTTTCTTGGAAATCAGATAGATATTTAAGTATAGATTGTTGGAAGAAAGAAATTTATGGCTGTATTCCATTAGAAAAAATTACTTATAATTTAAGAGATAAATATTAAACATTTCTGAAAATTTGGTGCCCTTATTTACAAAAGACAGGACTAAATATATAGGTGCTCTGAAGATGAAACAATTGGTTACCTGGGGAAAGATATATATATATACTAAAGTTATTACAAACTCCATGGAGCATGTGGAGATCTTCCAACAGCCAGGCACTCTTTCTTTTTTTTTTCTTTCTTTCTATCTCTTTTTTTCCTATAGGGAAGTTAGGGGGGAGGGGTTAAGGGGAGGGGGGGTTATATACATTTTTTTCCATACTCACTCTGTAATCATTTAAAAACAATAAAAAAAGTTTTCAAAAAAAAATGTCCCGTTGTAACCTGTGACAGCCCTCCACACTAACCATAACACCCCCAACCTTTGTGTCATCAGCAAATTTACTCACCCATCCCTCCACTTCCTCATCCAGGTCATTTATAAAAATCATAAAGAGTAGGGGTCCCAGAACAGATCCCTGAGGCACACCACTGGTCACCGGCCTCCATGCAGAATATGACCCATCTACAACCACTCTTTGCCTTCTGTAGGCAAGCCAGTTCTTGATCCATAAAATAATGTCCCCTTGGATCCCATGCCTCCTTACTTTTTCAATAAGCCTAGTATGGGGTACCTCATTAAATGCCTTGCCAAAATCCATATACCCTACTTCTACAGCTCTACCTTCATCAATGTTTAGTCACGTCCTTAAAAAATTCAATCAGGCTCATAAGGCACAACCAGCCTTTGACAAAGCCATGCTGACTATTCCAAATCATATTATGCCTCTCCAAATGTTTGTAAATCCTGGTACTCAAGATCTTCTTTATCGACTTACCAACCACTGAAGTAAGACGCACTAGTCTATAGTTTCCTTGGCTATCTCTACTCCCTTTCTTGAATACAGTGTGACGGCAGGGCCGGTGGGGGTTTGTGTGTGTGTCCACTCATGCCAGAGTGACAAGCCCATTGCAGAAGAACGGTCTAGCCAAGAACGGATGGGTCATAACCGATGACCACAACGGTACGACGGAACAAGAAAACAACAGAAGGTTTGCTGGCTGCAGCTGCTCACATCTCACTATCTCTCTCTCTCTCTTTCTCCAACATTGCAACACAACAACTACCTCAGCACGAACTGAACTGAACTCTATATTCCCTTATGACAATTTATTTACCCCTAGACTTTGATAGAGCTTGTTTCTTATTGTTGATTATTATTCCTACACTTCTATGTTTTTATTATTGCTAACCTGTTTTATATGTATATTTGTATTTTTGATACTGTATTGCTTAGTTCACTAATAAACACCTTTAGTTACAGTACCACCAGACTCCAACGTATCATTCCATTTCTGCTGGTCTGTTAACCCAGTTACGGGGTAAGTAACACATTAGGGCCTCGTCTCCGGGATTTGATTACCAAATTGGGGGGGCCAGTGAATTGGGGTAGAATTCCATTATCTGATCTGGTTGCATGGAAAACCAGAACGGAAACCAGCAGAGATGGAGATTGAAAAATTTATAAAGGGACCAACTTCAGAGGCATTAGAGGATGCTGGAAGGTTGGAATTGTTGAGTATAGCGAGATGGTTGAAACTCTCGGCGGTTAAACTGACGATGCAGAAGTTGGCGTTACAGAGAGCAATAGCCGCCTATTATGTATCCCAGAACGTGTTCCCGGTAGAGGTGTTGGAGCTGTTCCCTGAGATAAAACAGACGGGGGTGAGCTCCAGCTTCAGTTGGAAAAACTTAAGGTTGGCTGAGGAGGAAAAGAAAAGCGAGCAAGAGCTCCAGGTAAGGAAGCTGGAGTGGGAAGAAGCTGAAAGGCAGAGGGAAGAAAGGGAGAGAGAGAGAGCTGGAAAAAGAAAGGTCAAAGGCATTGAGGGGAGAGGACTAGGAAGCAGACCCTTACAAGGGGTTCAAGATTGGTCAGTTGGTTAAATTGATACCCCCATTCGAGGAGATAGATGTCGATAGGTACTTCCTCCATTTTGAGAAAGTTGCTATGAATCAGGACTGGCCTAAGAGGAAGTGGGCTGTTCTGTTACAGAGTTTACTTAAGGGGAAGGCTCAGCAAGCTTCTTTGGCATTATCTATGGAGGAGTCTAAAGATTATGATGCAGTAAAAAAGGCTATACTGAGGAGTTACGAGTTGGTTCCAGAGCCATACCGACAGAAGTTCCGGAATTTGAGAAAACCGTGGAACTGCACACATTTAGAGTTTGCCCATGAGATGCAAATGTATTGTGAGCGTTGGTGTGCCTCAAAAGGGGTCACTGGACATTTTGACAAACTGCTACATCTAATGCTGACTGAGCAGTTTAAAGGTTGTGTCCCTGAAGGTATGTGGACCTATCTAGATGAGAAGGAGGCAGAGATTCTGTCTGTGACTGCCAAGTTGGCAGACGAGTACGCCCTAACCCTGTGGTAAACTATGTATACCTGTCTGGACACACCCCTCTGCTGACTGCTCCTGTGGCTCCTCCCACAGACCCCTGTATCAGGGCGATGGGGGCACTGCTGCTCCCTCAGTCTCCGAGATGTCATGCTCCCTTTTTGCTGCTAATAAAAGCCTATCGTTCACTTCCTGCCTCCGAGAGTTATTGATGGTGCATCGATTTTATTAGCAGCAATTTTAAAACATGGAGAGCATTTTACGACCCGACAGATTGGATCTCGACCCTCAATCCCAGGAAGCTAACAATGCTTTCGAACTCTGGCTAGCATGCTTCGAATCGTACCTGGAGGAGATTCATATGACCGATCCTGGCACGATGTGCAGGGTTCTCCTCTCCAGAGTCAGTGCAAGGGTCTACTCCATGATCAGGGACCAAACGGACTACCAGGGCGTGATGGATGCCCTCAAAAGGCAATAGCGGTGGCCGGTGAACACCATCTACGCAAGACATTGCTTAACGACACGGCAGCAGCAGGCCGAAGAGTCAAGCGCTGAGTTTGTCCAGGCCCTACAGACACTCGTGCGGGCCTGTGACTGCAGGGGACTGATGGCGGAACAGTGTGTGGAGCTGCTAGTAAGAGACGCTTTCGTTACGGGGATCAGGTCAGTGTACGTGTGCCAGCGGCTGCTGGAACATGCCAATCTTACCTTTCATTCAGCGATCGAGCTGGCCGACACACTGGAGGCCGCTCTGCACAACGCTAACACTGTCCAGGCGCGCAATCTCCCACCGGCCTCATAGATGCTGCAGACCCCGCAACCCACCGGCGAGTCAACCACGGCTGCTGCCAGTTGCAAGTCTGCGCAGTGTTACTTCTGCAGACTCGAAAAGCACCCCTGAAAACGCTGCCCAGCCCGAGAAGCTACTTGCTCCAGCTGAGGAAAGAAGGGCCACTTCACCAAGGCCTGTATGTCCAAACCACGAGCAGGGTCGAGCAGTGCCACGTGCGAGGCATGGGGGCAGCCATCTTTGTCAGCACCAATTCGCCCTGCCTCCGACCCATGGGTGCTTACCAGGCACAAAGACGGCGATGCATCTCTGGCCTCCATGACCTTTGACCAGAGTGCTCCACACCAGCTCGCAAGGTCAATGACGGACATCCTGGTGGAGGGGCACAGGGCTAGCTGCCTGTTTGACACGGGCAGCACTGAGAGTTTTATTCACCCGGACACGGTGCAACGCTGCGGACTCGTGACACGGCCGGTAAGCCAGAGGGTCATCATGGCTTCTGGATCGCATTCCACGGACATTGGGGGGGTTGTGTAGTGACGTTGGTGGTGCAGGGCACAGAATATCGGGACTTTGCGTTACTGGTCACGCCTCAACTGTGTGTACCTGTGCTATTGGGGCTCGACTTCCAGAGCCACCTGAAAGTGTGAATGGAGTATGACAGGCCCCTCCCACCAATCACTGTCAGAAATCCTCAGTTCTGTGGGACTTCGTCATATACACCACTACTGACCACACACACACACACCGACCCACACCTCCCACCCAGCACCATGCCAACAGCTGCGCTACAGACGCCACTTGCAGCCTTTCCACCCTCAAGATCCCTTCCCGACCGCTGTTCACCAACCTGACCCCCGACTGTAAACCTGTGGCAACTAAAAGCAGGAGGTACAGTGCGGGGGACAGGGCCTTCATTCAGTCAGAGGTGCAGCGGCTACTCAGGGAGGGGAGCATTGAGCCAAGCACAAGTCCTCGGAGGGCCCAGGTGGTTGTTGTTTGGACCGGGCAGAAAAATAGGATGATCATGGACTATAACCAGACCATCAATAGGTTCACACAGCTTGTATACCCCCTACCCTGCATCGCGGATATGGTCAATCGGGTAGCTCAGTACAAGGTGTACTCGACCATAGACTGAAAATCTGCTTACCATCAGCTCCCCATCCGCCCGGAGGACTGCCTTTGAGGCAGGCGGCAGGCTCTATCACTTCCTGCTCGTCCCCTTTGCTATCATGAATGGTGTCTCTGTCTTCCAGAGGGAAATGGGCCGGATGGTGGACCAGTGCCAACTGAAGGCCACGTTCCCATATCTGGGTAATATCACCATCTACGGTCACGGCTGGCAGGATCGCAACAACCTCCAACAATTTTTCCAAGCGGCCAAAGCTCTTAACCTTACCTATAACAGGGACAAGCGTGTGTTTGGAACCACCCAGCTCGCCATCCTTGGGTATGTCGTGGAGAACGGGGTTATTGGCCCTGATCCCGACCGTATGCGTCCCCTGTTAGAACTCCCTCTTCCCACCACCCTCAGAGACCTCAAATGGTGCCTAGGTTTTTTTTCCTCTTACGCCCAATGGGTCCCTCACTATGCAGACAAGGCCCGCCCCCTGGTCTAGTTCACCACATTTCCCCTCTCAGCCAAGGCCCGCGAGGCCTTCAGCTGCATTAAAGGGGACATTGCCAAAGCAACGATGCATGTGGTGGACGAGACCATTCCCTTCCAAATAGAGAGTGACGCCTCAACTTCATGCTGGCTGCTACCCTCAATCAGGCAGGAAGGCCGGTAGCATTCTTCTCTCATACCCTTCAGGGCCCTGAAATTCAGTACTCCGCGGTGGAGAAAGAAGCCCAGGCTTTAGTGGAAGCTATTAGGCACTGGAGGCACTATCTCGCCGGCAAAAGTTTCACCTTGCTGACCGACCAGAGCTCAGTTGCGTTCATGCTTAGCAGCCAACAGTGGGGCAAAATCAAAAATGATAAAATTTTGAGATGGAGAATAGAACTCTCCACCTACAACTATGATATCCTGTACCGGCCTGGAAGAATCAATGAGCCCCCTGATGCCCTATCCCGGGGAACGTGTGCCAGCGCACAGCTCAACCGGCTATATGCCCTCCATGCAGATCTTTGCCACCCAGGGGTCACCCGATTTTACCATTTCGTGAAAGCCTGGAACCAGCCTTACTCCCTTGAGGAAATCAGGACGATGACCAGGGACTGCCAAGTCTGCGCTGAGTGCAAACGGCACTTCTATCAACCCGAAAAGGTACAATTTAACAAGGCCACCCACCCCTTTGAGCGATTGAGTGTCAACTTTAAGGGCCCCCTTCCTTCCACCATAATTGATGAGTACTCGCGGTTCCCCTTTTCCATCCCCTGCCCCAATACCACAGCCACG
Organism: Hypanus sabinus; assembly: GCF_030144855.1. Taxonomy (NCBI): domain Eukaryota; kingdom Metazoa; phylum Chordata; class Chondrichthyes; order Myliobatiformes; family Dasyatidae; genus Hypanus; species Hypanus sabinus. The sequence continues at coordinate 54,876,197 of NC_082706.1, forward strand.
TCCGTCATAAAAGCCCTGTGCCAGCTCTTCACTCTGTTTGGATATCCCTGCTATATCCACAGTGATAGAGGGTCCTCCTTTATGAGTGATGAGCTGCGCCAATACCTGCTGGCTAGGGGTATTGCTTCTAGTAGGACCACGAGCTATAATCCCCAGGGGAATGGACAGGTGAAGAGGGAGAATGCCACTGTGCGGAAGGCCACACTCTTAGCCCTTAGGTCAAAGGGGTTGCCGGTTTCTCGCTGGCAGGAGGTCCTCCCCGAGGCACTCCACTCCATCCACTGTCTGTGCGACTCTTTTCTTTTCCCAGGAAGTCTTCCACTGGGACCACCCTACCGGCTTGGCTGACATCCCCAGGGCCAGTGCTGCTCCGGAAACATGCGAGGAGCAATAAACACTCCCTGCTGGTCGAGAGGGTTCACCTACTTCATGCGAACCCCCAGTATGCCTACGTGGTCTTACCTGATGGGCGGGAGGTCACGGTTTCTGTCCATGACCTAGAGCCCACAGGAGCACCAGACCCCTACCCCGAAAACTCCACGGCAACTATGAACCACGTACCCACCGATCTATATACCCACGAGACACCGCGCACACCAAGCCCTTCACAGACTCCTCATGACACTCCCATACCAGGCGCCTCGCACACGCATGAGGGATTACTGATGCCTAACGGGCTGGCACCTCAAGTCAGGCCAGAGCCAGCAGAACCACCGTCTCCGGTGCAATCACCACCGGAGCTACGTAGATCGCAGCGACAGACTCGACCGCCGCATAGACTTAACCTGTAAATATACTTGTAAGAATCTTCGCCCCATGGGGACTCTCTTTTAAAACACAGGAGGACTGGACGGTGGTACACCAGGTGGTGGTTCCGAAGGTTTATTGGGACGAAATTTTGAACCTGGCCCATAAGATAACACCAGGTGGACACTTGGGAGTGAGGAAGAAAGCAGATAGAGTTATGAAGGATTTTTACTGGCCAAATATGAGGAAGGATATTATCGACTATTGTAGAAGGTGTCACACCTGTCAGGTGGTAGGAAAGCCAAATCACGTTATCCCTAATGCACACCTTAGAGCGATACCCGCCTTTGAGGAACCTTTTTCCCGAATCATTGTGGACTTTGTGGGTCCCTGCCTAGAACTGCGAGTGGGCGGCATTACGTGATGACCATGATGTGTGCTGCAACTAGATTCCCTGAGGCTGTGCCTCTGGGCAACATGAAAACTCCCATGGTGGTAAAGGCCCTCATTAAATTCTTCACCACGGTAGGGTTACCTAGACAGATACAGTCAGATCAGGGGAGTACCTTCACGCCCCGTATATTTCAGCAAATGTTGACCCAGATGGGAGTTAAACAAATTCTGGCCTCTGCATACCACCCGGAATCTCAAGGGGCATTGGAGAGATTCCACGTGACTTTAAAGACCATGATTAAAACTTATTGTCAGGAAAATACTCGAGACTGGGATGATGTATTACCACTTCTGTTACTTGCAGTGAAGGACACAGTTCAGGAATCTCTGTGGTTCAGTCCATTTGAGCTCGTTTTTGGTCATAGGCCCAGAGGACCTCTAACCTTATTAAAGAGAAATGATCTAGTACAACAGTACATATCAATGTGATTGACTATGTGTTGAAGTTCCACAAGGTTTGCGACCTTGTAAAGAAAAACCTCAAAGACTCCCAAACCAAACTGAAGCAATGGTATGATAAACAAGCCCGAGAACAAGAATTTCAGGTGGGCGATAAGGTTTTGGTCCTGTTTCCTGTAGTTACCAACCCCCTACAGGCAAGATTCCAAGGGCCGTACAAAGTGATCAAGAAAATAGACTCTCTGAATTATGTGATCCAGACTCCTGATAGAAGAAAGCCGAGCCAGTTAGTACACGTTAATATGTTGAAAGGTTATCATGATGCTGAACACGCGCCAGTCGGTGCTGTCACGAAAACAGATGAAGCGGTAAGAATACATAAGGAGGGGCTCGAACATTTTGAAAAGATAAATATTGTGCCCACCAGACTCAAGAACTCTGTTATTTTGGACAACTTTGCTGATAAGGTCAGTCATTTGAAGCCTGGACAAAGGGAGCAGCTGACAAAGCTAATTAACCGGCATACAGATTTATGTTCAGATGTTCCAAGGAGATGCGAGGGAACAACACATAATGTTATTGTTACTTCAGCCCATTCTATTAAGCAACCCCCCCCCCCCCCATCGGATGAATTTGGAAGAGAGCAAGTTAGTGGAAAAAGAAAGTGAACATATGCTAGCTGCTGGTATTATCCGAGAATCTTCCTTAGCATGTGTGGTTGTCCCGAAGCCTGATGGTAGTGTAAGGTTCTGTACAGATTACAGAAGGGTGAATGCAATCCAGGGTGGATGATTGCATTGATAAAGTGGGTAAGGCTAGATACATCACCAAGATTTACTTGCTAAAAGGATACTGGTGTGTTCCTTTGACTGACAGGGCTCGAGAAATTTCAGCATTTGTCACTCCATCAGGGTTATATGAGTATAATGTTTTGCCTTTTGGAATGAAAAACACTCCAGGGACATTTCAGAGAATGATTGACTCAGTGATTAAAGAGTTAACGAACATGGAGGCTTACATTGACGACTTAGTGGTTTGGAGTGATACGTGGGACGAGCACATTGTGGCTGTGGAGGAACTGTTTAAACGAATGTCTGCAGCAAATCTCACAGTGAACCTCGCCAAAAGTGAGTTCGGCCATGCCACGGTCACATACCTGGGGTATGTCGTAGGACAGGGCAACTAGCTCCTGTGCAGGCGAAAGTACAGGCTATTTCTGAAGTCCCTGTCCCAGCAAATCAGAGAGCACTGAGAAGGTTTTTGGGAATGTTGGGGTACTATCGGAAGTTTTGTAAGAACTTTGCGGATATTGCCCTCCCGCTTACAAAGCTCGCAGCAGGATGAAAAGTTTGTGTGGAGCAAACCTTGCCAAGTAGCCTTTGTGAGGCTGAAAACCATACTGTGCTACCACCCTGTGTTAAAAGCACCTGAATTTTCGAAACTCTTCTCCCTGGCAACCGACGCAAGTGACGAGGCTGCAGGGACAGTCCCATTGCAGAAAACTGGGGATGAAATTGTACACCCAGTGGCGTATTTCTCTAGGAAGTTCAATGTGCACCACAGAAATTACTCCATTGTAGAAAAAGGATTACTGGCACTTATCCTGGCGTTGCAGCATTTTGAGGTCTACATTTGTTCGACACAGAAACATTGATAGTTTATACTGATCACAACCCCTGGGTATTTTTGACTAACATGAAGAATAAAAATAGATGGTTATTAAGTTGGAGTCTGTTGTTACAAGAATTTGATATTAAAATACAACATGTAAAGGGGACTGACAATGTAATTGCTGATTGTTTATCCAGGTGTAAATTTGAAACCCTGTTACCCTGTTGATTACTGATCACTTCTGTATTATATTAGATTCTGTAATGTGCCTTACTAGTTAATTTTCACTCAGTGAAAATTCCCTGACGGGTGGGGGTGTTATGTGTGCTGAGCAAACCAGATGGAAATGGGGGTCCAGAGCTGCCGCCCCTAGGAAACTATGCTGCTAATGAGAGAGAGAGAGGTAAAAGCATCTGCTACAGATAAGAGAGAGAAGACTGATTTATGTATTATGGCTTCTTCACTGATTATTTACCTTTTGCTGCAAGGACACTTCTTTGCTCATTAACATTCTTGCTGAGACAGCAGGGAGTGGACTAGTTTGACGGACATGGTCATGTTGAGTTGATGGTTGGCTGATACCCTGTCAGTGGGGATAAAAGACAGATCTGGGGAGATACTCTCAGACACCAGTGGACACTGAAAGAGTGGTGTGCACCCTCAGGAAGGTCGGGGCTTAGAAGACTGAATCAGGAGATCGGTCACAAAGCTCACAGTGTGATGGCGGGGGGGTGGGGACTTGTGAGTGTGTCCACTCATGCCAGAGTGACGAGCCCACCACAGAAGAACGGTCTAGCCAAGAACGGAAGGGTCATAGCGATGACCACAACTGTACGACGGAACAAGAAGACGACGGAAGGTTTTCCTGCTGCAGCTGCTTACATCTCGCTCTCTCTATCCAACATTACAACACAACAACTATCTCAGCACGAACTGAACTGAACTCTATATTCTCTTATGACAATTCATTTACCCCTAGACTTTGATAGAGCTTGTTTCTTATTGTTGATAATTATTCCTACACTTCTATGTTTATTATTGATAACCTGTTTTATATGTATATTTGCATTTTTGATACTGTATTGTTTAGTTTACTAATAAACACCTTTAGTCACAGTACCTCCAGACTCCAACATATCCTTCCATTTCTGCTGGTCTGTTAACCCGGTTACGGAGTACGTAACACTTAAAAGACCCTATTGTATCCACCTCCACCACTGTCACCAGTAGCCTGTTCCACACATTCACCACTCTCTGTGTAAAATCTTACCCCTGGCATCTCCTCTGCACCTACCTTCATGCACCTTAAAACTGTGCCCTCTCGTGTTCACCATTTCAGCCCTGGGAAAAAGCCTCTGACTATCCACACGATCAATGCTTCTCATCATCTTATACACCTCTATCAGGTCACCTCTCATCCTCCGCCGCTCCAAGGAGAAAGGGCCGAGTTCACTCAACCAGTAAGGTAGAACAAAGGGATCTGAGAACACAGGTCTATAATTCATTGAAAGTGGTATCGCAGGTGGATAGGGTCATAAAGAAAGCTTTTGGCACATTGGCCTTCATAAATCAATGTATTGAGTACAGGAGGTGGGATGTAATGTTGAAGTTGGGTAAGATCTAGGTGAGGACTACTTTGGAGTATTGTTTGCAGTTTTTGTCACCTATCTTCTGGGAATAATATAAACAATGCTGAGAGAGGACAGTGAAAATTAACAAGGATGTTGTTGGATTTGGAGGACCCGAGTTACACTGAAAATTGAATAGGTTAGGACAGAATTCTTTAGAACAGAGGAGATTTGATGGAGGGATACAAATTTATGAGGGGTATATATAGGTTAAATGCAAGCAGGCTTTCTCCATTGAGTTTGGGTGGGACTACAAACCAGAGGTCATGGGTTCAGGGTGAAAGGTGAGAAGTTGAAGGGAACATGAGGGGAAAGCTCTTCTCTCAGAGGGTTGTGAGCGTGTGGAATGAGTTGCCAGCACGTGATGAATGCAAATTAGATTACAATGTTTCGGAGAAGTTTGGATCAATATGTAAATAGTAGGGGTATGGAGGGCTATGGTCCAGGAGCAGATCAATGGGAGTAGGCAGTTTAAATAGTTACAGCATAGCCTAGATGGGCTGAAGGGCCGGTGTCTGTACTGTACCTCTTGATGACTCCATGTATTCTCGAGAAAAAGCTGCTCACAAGATGGTTCACAAAATGTAGGTTGGAGAACAATCTCACATTCCTTGCAGTAAAAGGCAAGAACAAAGTCATTGGAGTTGTCCAATTCCACAGTCCTCACTCTCTCCTTATTTGAAGTGACTCCTCCATTTCCTGAAGCCATTCCCAGGCAAAGTGCACATGACCCTGGGAAATCACTCTTCCCATGGGAAGGCAGGACCTCCATCTGGGATTGAGTGATATGGGAATGTTGCACCATCAATAACTCTCGGAGACGTGAGGTGAGATAGAGGCTTTTATTCGCTGGAAGAGAGCAGTCAGCAACAAGAGACCACCATACAACATCCTGGAGACTGAGGGAGAAGCCGTGCCTCCAATCTCCTTTAAACAGGGGTCTGTGGGAGGAGCCACAGGAGCAGTCAGCAGAGGGTCTTGTCCAGACAGGTATATGTAGTTCACCACAGGGAAACAATGACAACATCAGCTGACGAAGGAGCAAAGATGAAGCCGACGTGTTGGACAGGGGAGGGGCGTGAGGAGACTGAGCACAATGTCCACAGACTCACAGAGAAGGTGAAGGAATAGGAATTCACAGGGGAGGGGCGTGAGGAGACTGAGTACAATGTCCATAGACACATAGGGAAGGTGAAGGAATGGGAATTCACCCAGTGGGATGTAGGGTCTGGAGGTCCGCAACATTCCCTGGTGGACAATGTGACAGAATTTTCCCGGCGGAAAGTCCCGTCATGTTTCCTGTTCGTGGACGATTGTAGTGTAAACAGGAAGGGCTCTTTTTGTGAGTTAATGTGTCCGCCCTGGGTGGAGTCGCTGAATCTGGACGAATAGTAAAATCGGAATGAATGCAGTCTCATTGTAAAATTCCTTATCGGTTCCTGCTTTACTTTGATCATCCTGACCAAGTTCGCTCACGGATCGGTCACGAGAGAAACTGGAAGAGATCAAGCAGGCAGAGATCAATGTGATGATTTTATTAACCCGTTTCAGCCAGATAGCTAATGGTCTGTCTCCCTGGTCTTTGTCAGGAATCTGAGCACGTTGAGGAACAAATTGTGTAACTACAACCTCCCTCAGGGCTGTGTAGACTGTATAAACATCCTGCTCTTCAGCATGGTGCAAACTGGTAAATCATCGATCATCAACACATTCCTCTTGGCTCTGGATCCACAAAGAACGACCACAACCTGTGTCCCGACAGGAGATAATCCCACGTCTCTCACACCACAGGTACACACACTGCTGTCAATTTAATATCAACACACAGGTGGTATATGTTGCTCTATTCACTGTGAATTCACCGTTCTTTATGTGTCTCCCCGATGTGCACATCAGAGGCAATGAGAGGTCACCTCACTCCAGTCTTTTGTTGGAAAACACTCGGGAGGTCCCGAGGTGGGGAAAGGTGTATTTAAACAGAGTCCCTGATATCAGTGAACAATTTTCTGGGGAGTTAAGAGGGGAAGGGAGGCAAAAGAAATTTTTAGTGAATTAGCCCGAGGTCAGTGGTTGGGAAAATGCTAGACTCCATTGATTAGGATATGGTTTCTATACACTTGGAGGCACATGACCAAATAGGCCAAAGTCAGCATGGTTTCCTGAAGGGGAAATTTTACCTGAAAACTCTGTTGGAATTCTTTGATAAATAGCAGGCTGGAAAGACAAAGCAGAGTCAGTGGATTTTGTTCACGTGGATTTTCAGAAGGCCTTTGACAAGGAGCCACAGATGAAACTGCTAAACAAGTTACTAGCCCAGGGTATTACAGGAGAGTTACTAGCACAGATAGAAGATTGGCTGACTGGCAGGAGGCAAAGAGCAGGAAGAGATGGGGCTTATCCTGGCTGTCTATGGGTGACTAATGGTGTTACACAGGGATCGATATTGGAACTGTTTTTTATTCACATTATATGCCAAAGATTTGGAAGATGGAATTGATGGCTTTGTGGCCAGTTTTATGGATGATATGATGATAGGATGAAGATATGTAGTTTTGAGGAAGCAGGGAATCTGCAGAAGAACTGAGACAGTTTGGGAGAATGGGTGTATGAAGTGGCATTTGCAATTTCCAGTCCTTCAGAACCAATCTAGAATCTTGAGTTTCTTCAAAGATGACTACTGATTCCTCCACAGTCTCTTCAGGAACCCCTTTCAGAGCCTGGGCTGCAGTTCATCAGGTTTCAGTGACTTATCTACATTCAAACCTTTCCACTTCCCATCACCTTCTCCTTACTAACAGCAACTACACTCACTGCTAGTCCCCGACTCTCTTGTGTCGTCCACAGTGAAAACTGATGTAAAATACAGATACAGTTCACCTGCCATTTCTGTGTCCCCCATTACTACCTCTCCTGCATTATTTTCCAGCAGTCTGATATCCACTCTTGCCTCTCTTTGGCTCTGTATATTTGAAAAAATCTGTTGGTATAATTTGTATATTCTTGTATAGCTTATCCTCAAATTTCATCTTTACTCTCCTTACAGCTTTTTCAGATGCCTTCTGTTAGTTTTTGAAATATTCCCAATCCTCTAACTTCCCTCTAGTTTTTGCTGCATTATATGCTCTCTCTTTGGATTTTCTGTTTTTTACTTTCCTTGTCAGTCCTGGTTATCTCATTACACCCCACCCACCTTGAGAATGCTTCTTCCACTCTGGGATGAATCTATCCTGCACCTTTTGAATTGCTTCTAGAAATTTCATCCATTGCATTTCTGCTAGTGTCTCCTTCCAAACAACTTTAGCCAGCTCCCCTCTCATCCCTCTGCAAATTCCCTTTATTCCACTGTAATCTCCATACATCATTTTCTTGTATTTTTCCTCCGAAACCTCAGGGTGAATTCAATCATATTATGAACCCTGCTTCCAAAGGTTTCTTTACCTCAAACTCCCAAACCAAATCCAGTTTATTTCACAACACCTAATCCAGAATGGCCTTTTCCCGAAAGGGAGAAACCACAAATCCCTCAGGCTGAGAAGATTCCCTGTTCCTTTCTCCATGGTTACTGTCTGATATGCTGACTATTCTCCACATTTCTGCTCTCTCACCCCAAGGCTGTCTTTATTAATTTGATTTTCTCGGTGAACTGGGATATTGCAGTTTCTTTTCTTTTTAGTAATTTTATCCAGAAAAAAAAAACAAGATTTACAGAGTGCAATGCATAGTACCATCTCAACATAAGGTGTGTACATTCATATATTGTAATAAAACTGATCAAAATGTTATAGCATATCACATAAACGTATACCACTGTGTAATCAAAAATTTAAAGATAGGTCTTACATCATAAAAGAAATTTTTTATATATAAAAAAGTCAACCCCCTACCAACTACCAAAGAAAAAAGCTGATGGATGATAATGGATAATTAGAAAAGAAAATAAATTCGCTTAAGAAGGGAAGATAGAAATATACATAAAAGTCTGTGCACTGTTAAGCTTTATAAATAGGAAAAGTAATTTAGGAAGGGTCCCCAGATATCATAAAAAGATTATCTTGAATTTAAAAGTGAGCAGCAGATCTTCTCTAAATTTAAATAAGACATAATAAAGACGTAACCATTGAAGATGTGTAGGGGGGTAGACTCCTTCCATTTAAGCAAGATTGCTCTTTTTGCTAAAAGAGTGGTAAAAACTAAAACCTGTAGGTTATGAATATTTAAAGTTATATCTTCATCTGCAATAATACCAAACAAGGCAGTAAGAGGATTTGGGTCAAATTGGACCCTAAAAAGTTGTGAGAAGGTATGGAATACTTCCCGCCAAAACTTTTCAATTTTAGGGCAAAACCAAAACATATGAATTAAGAGGCATCAGCAGAGTTGCATTTAGTACAAAGTGGAGAAACGTTCAGATAAAAACTGGACAGCTTCTGTTTAGAAATGTGAGCTCTATGAACCACTTTAAATTGTAGAAGAGAATGATGAGCACAGAAAGATGATTTATTAACCCGTTTAAGAATTTTATTCCATCTTCAGAAATCTGACGACTTAGTTCATCCTCCCAAGCTTTTATTATTTTATCTAAAAGGTCTTGTCTAGAATCAATCAACAAGTTAAAGATACCAGTAATAGAGCCATTAACAAAAGGTTTTGAATTTAAAAGATTGTCCAGTAAATTTTTATCAGAACCTATAGGAAAAGTAATTGGAAACATAAGAAATCTCTAATTTGAAAGTATCTGTAAAAATGTGTTATTGGCAATGCAAATTTAGTTGACAATTGGTCAAATTAAGCAAAAGACCCTGAGATAAACAGGTCCTAAAAACACTTAATACCTAGTTCATCCCAATCCTTAAAGACTTTGTCAGTCATGGAAGGGATAAAAAAAAAAATTAAGGAGAATGGGAGATGGTAATGAAAAATTCGCTAACCCAAAAAATTTTCTAGATATAGACCAGATCCTTAAACTTTGCTTAACAATGATATTATCTGTTGTTTTATTTGCTGAAAAAGAGGAGTATAATCCAAGAAGAGAGACAACAGAAGAATATTTACAGAATTAACTTCTAAGGAGACCCATAATGGGCAATCTTTACGATAAATATAATAGAACCAAAAAGTAATATTCCTTATGTTGGCAGCCCAGTAGTAAAACCTAAAATTGGGTAGGGCTAATCCACCCATCTCTTTGTTTCTTTGTAGGTAAACTTTACTTAAATGAGCTTGTTTATTATTCCAAATATAAAATGTTAAAATTGAATCTAAAGAATCAAAGTTGGTCTTAGGATTAAAAATAGGTAAAGCCTGAAAAAGATATAAAAATTTAGGAAGAATCTTCATTTTAATTTAATTAATTCAGCCAGTTAGGGATAAAGAAAGAGACTATTTAGAAAGCATCTTTTTTACATAATTCAATAAAGGGTTTAAGTTTTCTTTAAATAAATTCTTGTAGCTTTTAGTAATTGCTACACCGAGATATGTAAATTGACTTGTAACAACTTGGAACGGAAATTTGACATTTGATGACATTAGGTCATTTAAAGGAGATGGCTCTCTTTTATGTAAATTCAGCTTATATCCTGAAAAATAACTAAACTGGGAAATTAAAGAAAGAACCGAAGGTAAAGAAGTTTCAGTGTTGGAGATAAAAAGTAAAATATCATCAGCGTATAATGAAATTTTATGAGTCATACCTTCCCTTAGTATACCAGAAATGTCCTTAGATTCTCGAAATGCTATTGCTAAAGGTTCTATAGCTAAAGCAAAAAGTAAAGGACTAAGAGGGCAACCTTGTCTAGTTCCTCGCTGTAATTTAAAGGGCTTAGAAATTTGAGAGTTAGTAATAACCTGAGTGGTAGGAGACATGTAAATTAATTTAACCCAACCAATAAAATTAGGCCCAAAATTAAACTTTTCTAAGGTCTTAAAAAGATAATTCCACTCAATCCTATCAAAGGCTTTTTCTGCATCTAAGGATAATACACACTCTGATATTTTTTTGGATGGTGAATATATCACATTCAATAACTGACATATATTAAAATGTGAGTAACAATTTTTAATACATCCTGTTTGGTCATGTGATATAATAGATGGTAGAATATTTTCAAGTCTTCGAGCTAAGATTTTTGATAAAATTTTTGCATCAATATTTAATAAAGAAATTGTATAAACATCATTCAGCTGGATTTTTTTAAGAATAAGAGAAATACAAGCTTCATAAAAAGATTGAGGGGGGTTACCTGATTTAAAGGACTCTGATAAAACAGAGGATAAATAAGGTGTAAGTAATGTAGTGAAAGTTTTATAAAACTCCCCAGGAAAACCATCAGGTCCTGGAGTCTTACCAGAATGAAAAGCACGTATAGCCTCAGCCACTTCTGCATTAGAAATCAACTGGTCTAACTGTATCAGGCTATCAGCAGACAATGTATGAATGTTGATATTACTGAAAAAAGCATTCAAATAGATATCATATGAAGAAGAGTCAGACTGATACAACTTAAGGTAAAAGTCTTTAAATACTTCATTAATTTCAGAATGGTCGGATATCTTAGTACCATTATCTTTAAAAATTCCTGTGATTTGACAATTAACTGTAAAAGATTTTAAGCGATTGGCTAATAAACTACCTGTTCTATCCACATGAATGTAAAATTGAGTTTTATCTTTCAACAGCTGTCTTCAATTGGGTAAGTCAGCAGAAGATTATACTTGGATTGGATTTCAATCCGCTTATTATATATACTTGGATCTGGAGATAGGGCATACTTTCAATCAAGATCTTTTAATATCGCTGCTAAGTCAGACTTTTCTTTGTCAGCTATCTTCTTTATATAGGTAGAGTGTCCATGAATATATGCTTTAAAAGTATCCCAGACAATAGTATCAGCAGTATCTCCTTTAAAATTTTCTTTAAAGAAAAAAGTAATATGATTTTCCTAAAAGTTTAGAAATTTTTTATCCGATAACAATGATAAGTTGAAATGCCAACTTCTATTTGATACAGAATAAACAGGTAATCTTAAAGCCAGAAGCATAGGTGCATGATCAGACAAAGCAATCTCCTTATAATCACAGGATCGTACCAGTGGAAGCAAGTTTCTATCTATAAAAAATGTAGTCAATCCAAGAGTACATATGATGAACCTGAGAGAAATATGAATATTCCTTTTCTTGGGGGTGTAAAAGACGTCACACGTCGAGAATACCACATTGAAATAGAAAAGATTTAAAAAGTGGGACTAATTTATTAGTGACAGGGGTGTGCTGTCTTTACGACAGTTATTTAGTTTATAATATTTTCGCTTAGTAATTCATTCAATAGTATTTTCTAGTTAGAATTAGAAGTGTTTAAAGTGTATTCATTGCATGTAAAATATATCGGCATGCGATGACGTCACATCCAGTTTCGCCGCGTCTTGTGGGAAAACACCGGTTTGAAATTAGCGCAAGGGTGGGGGCTTTCCACGAGGCTCACCTGAGCACAAGCAGTTTTGCAGGCATGAGAAATCACAGTGAGAGCAACGCTGTAAGTTAATAGATAATCGATATATTGAACTAAGATATTAATGCTGATCCTGTTAGAGGTAACGACGGTAGATAATGTTTATGCTTTCGTTAGTTAAAGAGTCGCGGATAGTTTGCATGGAAGTGTATTTAAAGTAGTCAATGGAGCAGGTAAACTCTCCCTGTATACTGCACCTTAGTGTAATGTAGTTATAGTCACCTTTGCAAGTATTTACACTTGAAATGTGATATTAAGGAAGGAACAAATACTGTATCAATCTTGTATTGTTTTATCAACAGTTTTCACCATATGTTAATGTGAAGAGTGAACAGTAAATGGTTAATCTTACTGCGATCTGGTTTGCATTGGCTGTGGTTTATCCGGACGTTAAATTCGGCGTTTCGTTACACCCGAAGGAGAACGTGACAGTGAAAAAGCGGCATTATCAGGTGTTTCAAGTGCTGCAATGTCAGCTCAATCCAGCATCAAGTCGACGCCGCCCAGCGACAAGGGCAGTAAACCGACATCAAGTAAGCCCACCCGGGCGTTATCAGGTGTTCCAAGTGCTGCAATGTCAGCTCGATCCGGGATCAAGTCGATGGCGCCCAGCGACAAGGGCAGTAGAACGACATCAAGTAAGTCCGCACAGGCAAGAGCCAAGGCAGAAGCCGCCAAGGTGCGACTGCATTACGCCAGACAAGAAGCAGTTTTGAAAATGAAACTGGCCACCAGAGAAGCCGAAATCCAGAAAGAAAGGGCCGCCAGAGAAGCCGAAATCCAGAAAGAAAGGGCCGCCAGAGAAGCCGAAATCCAGAAAGAAAGGGCCGCCAGGGAAGCCGAAAGGGCCGCCAGAGAAGCCGAAATCCAGAAGGAAAAGGCCGCCAGACAAAGGAAAGCGGCCGCCCGAGAAGCCGAAACCCAGTTGGAAATGGCAAAAATATCGACAGAGTTGCAAGTGCTGCAGCTAGAAAGAGAAGAAGCTGCTGCCATGGCGGAAGCAAAGTACATAGAAGAAGCTGAAGGGTCGCGTGATCTGACCGCAGCAAGATCTACTTTAGAAAGGACCAGACTGGAACGCACAAGCGACTATGTACAATATCAAATAGACAGGCAGGCTCGTCTCCCCTCTCCATACGTATTCGATAACTTCCCCAGCTACGAGGAACCTCAGAGAGTCACGATTGCATCACATCCATACGAGGAAGGAAATTTACCCTCACGGCTCCGTGATGAAGTCAAGAATGAAAGAACCGACAACGCTCCTTCACCCCCACAACAGGACGGCGGGGAGGGAGAGGTTCACTCCAGGACAACAATTGTCAGCTCGAACTGTACAGAAGTTTGCGGTCAAACTCAGTCAAGCCGTTCTTGTTCCGAGATCTGCCTCACTGAGGTGTACCCTAAAGAAGCACAACAAGACATTACCAAGCGTAAAGTAACCGACGAGACGCTAGGTCAGTCAGTTTTCGTTCAAACCGAGCACGGAAACAAACTTGCACAATCAGCTCAAGATACCATTTCTTTAAAACCCAAAGACACCAAGGTCTTCAGAGATGAAGCAAATAATGGGGTTGCCCCATTGCCAATCAGAGAACCACGCCAGCGCTCACCAGATAACAAAGAGCAGGCAGTCAAACGGTTCACGTCCTTACGGAAAACCTGGAAAAGGAAACCTGAGATACAGCAACGCACCCGATTGGCCCACGAGGTACTGTGCACCCTAATGGCAGAGGTCACAGCCATTATAAACGCACAATCATTCCTACCTGTGTCTTCTGACCCAGAAAACCCCTTTATACTTTCGCCATCAACGCTCCTTACGCAGAAGGCAGGAGCACCTCCTCCACCAGGAGACTTCTCAGACAAGGATTTGTACACAAAGCAATGGAGACAAGTCCAGGCTCTGGCAAATCAGTTCTGGCCTCGCTGGAGACAAAAATATCTACCTTTGTTGCAACAGAGACAAAAGTGGACAGAACCCCGAAGGAATCTTCAAGTTGAAGACTTAGTCCTGCTCAGGGGCAAGCAAGTCGCTCGCAACAGCTGGCCAACGGCCAGAATCACTGTTACATTCCCTATCGAGGATGGACATGTCAGGAAGATCGAATTGAAGACTACCGACCAAGGCGATGTGAAAATTTACCAAGGGCCAGTTACAGAAGTTATTCTACTTCTACCCAATGACTGATTAAGAGACTAAGTTTTGTACTCTGCTCATTGTGACCTTACGAAGGTCAAGCGGGGAGTGTGCTGTCTTTACGACAGTTATTTAGTTTATAATATTTTCGCTTAGTAATTCATTCAATAGTATTTTCTAGTTAGAATTAGAAGTGTTTAAAGTGTATTCATTGCATGTAAAATATATCGGCATGCGATGACGTCACATCCAGTTTCGCCGCGTCTTGTGGGAAAACACCGGTTTGAAATTAGCGCGAGGGTGGGGGCTTTCCACGAGGCTCACCTGAGCACAAGCAGTTTTGCAGGCATGAGAAATCACAGTGAGAGCAACGCTGTAAGTTAATAGATAATCGATATATTGAACTAAGATATTAATGCTGATCCTGTTAGAGGTAACGACGGTAGATAATGCTTACGCTTTCGTTAGTTAAAGAGTCGCGGATAGTTTGCATGGAAGTGTATTTAAAGTAGTCAATGGAGCAGGTAAACTCTCCCTGTATACTGCACCTTAGTGTAATGTAGTTATAGTCACCTTTGCAAGTATTTACACTTGAAATGTGATATTAAGGAAGGAACAAATACTGTATCAATCTTGTATTGTTTTATCAACAGTTTTCACCATATGTTAATGTGAAGAGTGAACAGTAAATGGTTAATCTTACTGCGATCTGGTTTGCATTGGCTGTGGTTTATCCGGACGTTAAATTCGGCGTTTCGTTACACCCGAAGGAGAACGTGACAAGGGGTTTTACTTGAAGAGCGGTCTAGTATAGGGTCAAGCCAAAAATTAAAATCTCCACCCATCACTGAGGAGTACCGAATCAAAACAGGCAAAAAAGAGAAAAGACGTTCAAAGAACAAGGAGTCATCTGAATTTGGAGCATATACATTTGCAAATACCATTAGTTTATTCTCAAGACTACCTGAAACAATAACAAAGTGCCCATTTGTATCAGAAATTACATTATGTTGAATAAAGGATACATTCTGATCAAACAGGATAGAGATGCCTCTTGATCTGGATTTGAACAGTGAGTGAAAATGTATACCCTTCCATCCTTTAAAAGAATGTGAAACGTCATCTTTACGAATATAGGTTTCTTGGAGAAAGATTATATGAGTTTTAAGTTTGCTGATATAAGAGAAAATCTTATTTTGTTTAACAGGGTTATTTAGACTGTTCACATTAAAGCTGAGTATATTGATAAAAGAATCCATCAAGTATCCTTTAGTAATGTATAAAAGGTAATCACAGACATGTAGATAGTGAATAAATAAAACAGTAAAAACATCCAATCAGTTTTCTGGAAGAACCCATTTCCCTCCTCCCTCCCTCCAAAGAGAGAAATCAGCCAAGGGAGGCTGAAGACTAAATCTAGCGTTCGCAACCCAAAACTCCGGTGGCTCCAGAAAATATATATGTATAGCTGAATAAACGATTGTAAATATATATATGAAAACAAAATATCAAAGTAAATAAGTTCGCTCTTAACAAAAAAAACATGGGAAATATAATTGTTAGTCTCGGTAAAAAGGAAAGACAATAAAATCAAATATTAGTAGAAGCCAATAAGGAAAACAACATATACTTGCGGGTGCGAAAAAAGGAGTAAAGAAACAGATTAAAAAATAAAAAGTAACATTAGAGAACCCGTGTAATGACCAAAAAGAGAAGATGGATGCGGTCTACCTGCATATTTTGCATAGTTTGAAAGATAACAAGGTGCCAATTATTTAATCAAACAAATGATTAAGGCTTTGTAAACCAAGAAACCTTGTTATCAACAAAGCACCAATTACTTGATTGAATACCTGAAGTTAAAACATTTGGCATAAAGAGACATATTCACGGTTGAATTTAAGCATGGAGACTATGTAAAAATTTCTTAGCTTCTTCTGGCTTCGTAAACCAAGAAACCTTATTATCAGAAGTAGTAACCTTGAGTTTACACTGATCTTTGAGAGAAAGGCAACAGCCAAGCTTAAAAAGATCAGACATGACCTCTTTAAAAGCCTGTCTAGCTCTTAGAACTTCCGGTGGATAATCTTGAACGATCCGAAACTGTTGATCACAAAATTGTAATACGCGTTTCTTCCTTGATTCACGGAGGATTCGTTCTTTAATCTGATAGTCATAAAAGCGAATGAATATAGAGCGAGGTTTGGCAATCCCAATTAGGTGGGGTAACTCGGTGAACACGCTCAAATTTTGGTAGTTCCGATAATATATCAGGGAATAAATATTTCAGCATTTGAGCACAAAAATCAATAAGTTGATTACCCTCCAGTTTTTCAGGAAGCCGAAGAATTCTGATATTGCACCTTCGGTTCCTGGTCTCCAAATCTGTAAGTTCCTTCAGTAACGCGTCGTATTTTTTAAGTTGTTCCTTAGAAATTCTCTTGAACCCTTCGATATCCTTCTGCAACACCGGCAGAGATTCTTCGCGTAGCTTAATATGAATTTCATGGTCATTCACAGTCTGCTGTAGACTTCCAAGTTTCCGATTGAGCGTTTTCAGTTCAGATTTAAAGATTTAACCAGGTCGAAGGAATTCTGTGACAAATCAAACTTGGATTCCAAGTCGTCCAGTTTATCCAATTTTTCGAGTCTCTCTGACATTTGTTGAGACATTTCAGCCAAAGTCTCTAAAGTAACCTCTTTTCTAGAATGTTTTCTACTCATGGTGCTCTCACCGAGATAGGTTTAAACAGCAAAGTAAGCGAATAATTTCGGAGCACGTAGCTACTGCAACCTACTCCATTATAGCTACCGGAAATCCCTCCATTGCAGTTTGAAAGGGGAATCCAGAGATTCAGGATAACATTGCTTCAGTCAGAGTGTCTCCGGGTCTGTATACCAAGGATTCACCTGCCCTCTCAGAGGAATGTAAACAGCCCCAGGGCAGCAAGGGGAGTGGAATTTCCTTGTGTCATGAGACATCATGTGACCAGGAGAAGATCAGGGAGATCTCCCACAGACTGGGATGTCCTGTCAATGAGGGAAGAGCAAGGAGTTCTCCTATGTCCCTTTGAACATTTTTAGCCATCAGCCAATGACACAAAGGAGATCTACTGTTGATCATCATTCTATTTTTTATGGGATCTTGCAGTGTCAACACTGTCTGCCCTGTGTCCTACATTAAACAGAACTTCACTCTCCATGAAAGGCGCCATATGAATGTACATCTTTTTGAAAATTTACAGCTCAGGTGCTATGGAGCGGGGAGTTTAAAGTTTTGGGATTCAACTGGATGGAATGCTCTGGGAAACACTGATCGGACAAAGAGAGTGTTACAGATGATCCTGGAAGGAAGAGTTCCCAAAGGAACAAAGGCGAGTTTCCTCTGTTACTTCATACTCCTGATTTCCACAACCCATTAAACACTGAACAACCTCAGCGAGAGAATGGAGAAATGGCTCCAAGAAAAGTTTCCAATAAAACAGCCATGGTTCTGAAGACTGGGTCCATGATCCAATCGGGATTAAACTATAACCTGGGCTGAGAGAAAGAGGAACACTGTAAAAGAAGTTATAGAGAAATACCAAAAAAAGAGTGAGAACAGAGTGACAAAGATTAGTCCTGGAGTAACTCAATGGGACACGGTGACAGTGATTCATCAGGGAGTTCCAGACCACTCTCCCTGTATCTCACTGCCAGCTGTCCCCACCTCACCTGCCCTCCACACATTATGTGAACAAGTTGAGCTCTTGTCCACGTGAGGGAGGACTGACTGGTTTGTTGACATCCTCCACATGACACAGGTCAGGAGACGGAGCAGTGATGGGGAAATGGATCAATCCCAGCAACACATGACCCCAGCATCCGCTCCACTGCTAGTGAAGGTCACAGGGTCACCTACCCCTATGATGATCCGATCCCTGCTCCAACTCAGCTGGAGCAGCTCCTCCTTGTTTCCCACATTGCCTTCTGCTGGCATCCATTATGGGCTAACCTCTCCATTGTGTGGGGTTCGATGTTGGAATTCTGTGTATGGCCAAGAGATCATGTCTTACTTCCAAACTGATGTGAGAACAGACACTCAGGAGTCAATGGCCATGGGCCAACAGAAGAAGGGTGTTGCGGTCCAGACTAGATCAGTTCTGCTTACTGAATCGGAGAAGGCTGGGGTTAGTGGAGGGACGGTGGGTTGGGGGGTGTGTTTGCTCCTGTAGGATTTTGTGACCTTTACTTTCATTACAGAAAAACCCAAAGCAGTTGCGTTAAACTGATAACATTACGTCAGACAGCATCTCTTACAGTGAACACAACAACTCAATGATGATGTTTGTGAATCATGTAGGACAGTTTCTATGATAACAATATGTGCCATCTGTCACCCATTACATTCCCCTACACTCTGTTCCTGTTCCTATTCTTATCTCTCTTCATTTGTCAAACCCACCATTCCTGGATCAGTCTGGTCAGCCATTGTTACAATCCTCCCTTGGGTCAGGAATCCTGAACTGTGCACAAGCCTCACCAGGACCTGATATAATTGGAGCAGGTCGCCTGTACTACTGTGTGACACAGTGATGGAGCAGTTAGTAGTGCTGCCTCGCAGATCCAGTGATTCCGATTCCATTCCAGCCTCTGGAGCTGTCTGTGTGGTGTTTTGCACGTTCTTCCTGTGATGATTTGGGTTTCCCTCTGATGATCCTGGTTTCCGGCTCCCACATCCCAGTGGCGTGCAGGTCATTGGGTCAATCTGCTGCTGTCATTTCCAGTGGATTGTCAGAATGGTGGGGAGTTGATGGGGCAATGACTAAGGGCTAGCAAAGACTAAACTGGCTGAATGGCGTAAGGAAACAAACGTGAACAAAAGCTGCTGAACTCAGCATTTACCTTCCTATCACCCAGTAACCTGGATACAAAACACACGATTGTCTCTCCCACATTACTGATGGAGACTGAACAGCTCACACTCCTCAGGATTAAATTTCCCATCAGTTTACACACTGACCAAACATCTGTATCATCCTGCAGTGTGAAGGACCAAAGAGTTTCAGAATCATCTGCAAACTTTGTTATCACGTCCTGACATTTAGGTCAAAAATGTTGATACATTAGACTGAGCAAGGGACTGAGTATTGAAGAGAGAGCAAATTCTAAGCAGTTCGTGGGGACAGAGTGGACCCACAATGAAAGGAACTGAAAAGTAACAGTGAACTGGGGAGAGCAACATTCCCAGCTGGAGATTGACAGAGACAGATGAACTCCACTGATTCCTGAGAAAAGAGTGATCTTGGGGCCCATCTGGATCTCAGTAGATCACAAGACAAAGGAGCAGAAATAGGACATTCGGCCCATCGAGTCTGATCCGCCACTCCACCATGAGCTAAACTATTCTCCCATCTAGTTCCAGTTTCTGGCTTTTTCCCCATATCCCTTGATACCCTCACTAATTTTAAACCTATCAATCTCCTCCTTAAACACCCTCAATGATTGCGCCTGCACAGCTGTATGTGGCAATGAATTCCATAAATCCACGACCCTCTGGCTAAAAAAAATTCTCTTCATCTCTGTTTTAAATGGGTACCCTCTATATTCTAAGACTGTGGCCTCTTGTCCTGGACTCACCCACCAAGGGAAACAGCCTTTCCATATCTACTCTGCCCAACCCTTTCAACATTCAAAATGTTTCTATGAGATCCCCTCTCATTCTTCTATACTCTAATGAGTACAATCCAAGAGCCGACAAACGCTCATCATATGTTAGTCCCTGCATTCCAGGAATCATCCTAGTGAATCTTCTCTGAACTCTCTCCAACATCAGCACATCGTTTCTAAAATAGGGGTCCCAAAACTGCACACTGTATTCCAAATGGGGTCTCACCAGTGCCCCATAGAGCCTCATCAACACCTCCTTACTCTTAAATACTATTCCTCTTTGAAGTGAATGCCAACATAGTATTTGCTTTCCTTATTGCCGATCCAACCTGGTGGTTAACCTTTAGGGTATTCTGCACTAGGACCCCAAAGTCCCTTTGCACTTCCGATTTTTGAATTTTCTCCCCATCTAAATACTAATCTGCCCAATTGTTTCTTCCTCCAAAATGCACAAGCGTATATTTCTCAACATTATATCTTATCTGCCATTTCTTTGCCCACTCTCCTAAACTGACCAAGTCTCTCTGCAACCTTTCTTTTTCCTCAACACTTCCTGCTCCTCCACTTGTCTTGGTGTCATCTGCAAACTTAGTCACAAAACCATTTAATCCATAATCTAAATCGATATGCAGAGTAAAAAGAACACCAACCCCTGCAGAACACCACTAGTAACCAGCAACCAACCAGGATAGGATCCCTGTATTCCCAGTCTTTGCTTTCTGCCTATCAGCCAATGCTCCACCCATTCCAATATCTTTCCTGTAATTCCATGGGCCCTCATTAAGCAGCCCCTTATGCGGCACCTTCTCAAAGGACACAACACCCACAGCCTCTCCCTTGTCAATCTTATTTGAGATTACCTCAAAAAATTCCAATAGGTTGGTGAGGCAGAATCTTCCCTTCAAGAAACCATGTTGGCTTGGGCCTATTTTGTCATGCACCTCAAGGTAATTCATAATCTCATCCTTGAGGATTGATTCCAAAAATTTTCTCACTACCGATGTCAGAATAATAGGTCTGTAATTTTTTTGCTGCCTCCCCTCTTTCTTAAACAACAGAACTATATTTGCAACTTTCCAGTCCTCCAGAACTGTGTCAGAGTCTACTGATTCCTGGAAGATTATTTCCAATGTTTCCACAATCTCCAAAGCCACCAGCTTCAGAACCCGTGGATGTACTTCATCCAGTCTGGGAGACTTATCTATCCTTAGTCCATTTAGCTTCTCAAGCACTTTCTCTCTAGTAATCTTGACTGTACCTAATTCTATTCCCTGAGACCTCTGGCTATCAGGTATGTTGCTAATGTCGTCCACTGTGAAGACTGATGCAAAATACTCATTTAGTTCCTCTGCCATCTCTTTGTTACCCATTATAATTTCTCCAGCATCCTTTTCAATAGGTCCTACATCTACCCGTGTCACTCTTTTACTCTTCATATATTTTAAAAATATTCTTAGTGTCCTTTTTATGTTAATTGCCAATTTCCTTTCATAATTCATCTTTTCTTTCCTAATGACTTTCTTAGTTTCCTTCTGTAAATTTTTAAAATCCATCCAGTCCTCAGTTTTCCCACTAATTTTTGTTTCCTTGTACACTGCCTCTCTTGCTTTTATTTTAGCCTTAACTTCTCTCATTAGCCACATTTGTGTCATTTTTTCTTTTATGATTTTCTTTTTTCTTGGAATATATCTTTCCTGCACTCTCCTTATTTCTTGTAGGAATTTCATCCAATTCTACTCTACTGTTCCTCCATTTAGCTTACTTTTCCAATCAACTTGGGCCAGTTCCTCTCTCATACCACTGTAATTTCCTTTGTTCCACTGAAATATTGATACAGCTGATACCAGCTTCTCTTTTTCAAATTTGAAACTGAACTCGATCATATTATGATCACTACTTCCAAGGGGTTCCATTACCTCTAGCTCCCTAATCACCTCAGGCTCATTACACAAAACCCAATCCAAAACAGCTAATTCCCTGGTGGACTTGTGGACAAGCAGCTCCAGAAAGCCATCACGTAGGCATTCTACAAACTCCCTCGCCTGAGATCCAGTATCTTCCTGACTTTCCCAATCCACTTTCATATTAAAATCCCCCATAATTATCTTGATATTTTGCTTCTGACACACTTTTCCTATTTCCAGCTGTAACTTGTAGTCCACATCCCGGCTGCTGTTTGGAGGCCTGTATATAACTGCTATTAGTGTCTTTTTACCCTTGCCATTTCTTAACATGACCCATAGGGATTCTACTTCTTCTGATCCTATGTCCCTTCTTTCCAGTGATTTGATAACATTTCATACCATCAGTACCACACCACCACCTTTAACTACCTTCCTATCTTTCCTATACACAGTATATCCTTGAACATTCAGCTCCCAATCACATCCATCATTTAGCCATGACTTGGTAATGGTCACCATGTCATATCTTTTAACCTGTCATCCACTTTATTTCTAATGCTGCGGGCATTTAAGTATAGTACACTTAGATCAGTATCTGTTACTGATTTTGCTATATTTCTATCACACAGCATATTATCCTGTCTATTCTCCTGCTTGTCCTTCTTGCCATCTTTGCTGCACATTATCTTTGACATTACTATTTTCCTCTTCCTTGACCCTAACACCCTGGTTTCCTTCCCCTTGCCAACTTAGTTTAAACCATCCCTAACAGCTATATTAAACAATCCCACCAGGTTATTAGTACCCATTGAATTCAGGTGTAACCCATCATTTCTGTATAAGCCATGCCTCCCCCAAAATAGATCCCAGTGATCTAAGAATTTGAAGCACTGCCTCCTGCACCAGTTACTTGGCCACATATTCATCTGCTTAATTCTGCTACTCTTACCATCATTAGCGCATGGCTCAAGCAGTAATCCTGAGATTATTACTCTGGAGGTCTGGCATTTCAATTTTCTTCCTAGCTCCCAGTAATCTTCCTTTAGGACCTCATCCCTTTTTCTGTCTACGTCATTGGTACCAACATGTACCGAGACTTCTGGTTGCTCGCCGTCTCTTCTCAGAATACTCTGGACCTTATCCGAGATATCCCGCACCCTTGCACCAGGGAGACAACACACCATTCAGGTATCCTTATCTGACTCGCAGAATCTCTCATGATGGATTCCCTTATAACTATGGCATTTCTCCTTGATTTCTTTATCACGGCACTGGGCAGAGTGCCAGAGTCCCATTCGTTGTGGTCTTCCTCTGACTGGTCAACCTCTCCAACAGCATCTAAAACTATATATCGATTCCTGAAGGGTCTGTTACAGAGGTGCTGTCCACTATCTCTCTATAGCTACCATCGATCACCTCTTCAATTTCTCTAATTAGCTGAAGGTCATCAAGTTCTTGCTCCAGATCCCTCACGCAATTCCTAAGGAGCTTCATCTCATTGCATCTGGAGCAGATGTAATCCTGGGGGAGCCTGGGAGTCTCCCAAGGTCCCCACATCTGGCACTCCAGGCACAACACTAACCCTAAATGTATACCTCTAAAGCTACTGTTAGCTCTAAATAAATAAACCCTGTAATCTACCACTTTACTGTAAGACTCAACAGTCACAGAAAGCCTCTTCCCGTTTCTGCCTAAGCCCTTTAAGCCAAAGCCCTATCACTCTGTACCCTCTCACTCCGATGCTGCCCGCTGGATATGGTGGTGGTCTTTTTAAATCTTCCGCACTCTGAGGTCATGTGCCTGAGCAGTCATGCCTCTTTTATCCCACGTAGTTTGGGAAAAAAGAAACCTTCCCGAAAACCGGTGACTTACTCCGCTGCCTGCTTGTTGTGATTCAAAGGAACCGTTGAAGCTTGCTTAGATTAATGACCATGACCATTGGACTTTGTCTGATGGGACTGGTCCCTCCAGTCAGGGTTCACCTCAGCGCTGAGTGATTGTGATCATCAGTGTTCTTGCTGCTTCCTCTGTAACCAGTTCTTCATTGTCTCACTTAGTTACAGCATTTCAACCCTGACTCGGATGTCTCCAACTATTCCGCTAATCCGAAATAAGTAATTCATGGAGTTGCATTTATTTTTGACATGAACACTGTAGACAGCATCAGTGAGGAACAAATGAACCTGTTTCAGGAGTTACAGACGATCATGGCACAGAAATGTAAGTGCTTTCTTTTGGTCTGTGTAACCATTGTCACCTCAGCATTGCAGCTTCATATTGATATCTGGATCATCTCTCTTTTCCAGATGTTCACAGGGTTGTGATTGGGACCAAGTTTGATTCACTAGGGATACCAGAGAAACAGAATGCATGGATTTACGAATATAAGCCACTGCAACAGAAGGTAATAATCTGTAGAATTGGAGAAGAGGCATTGGTGTGGGAAACATAGCACCCAATCTGTGAATAGCATGATCCCACTGACAGTAGAGAGGTAAACACAGGAGGTATTTGCTTTCTGTCTCCCAGAAAGCAGAGAAGTCTCAAGCTTCTATAATTTATGTATAATTTGATAATAAATATACTTTGAATCCTTTGTATTCCCGAAGCTCATCTGCCTTTCCTACAATACTCCCTGCACTGAAATATACAAACTCAGAACATTAGTCCCACCATGGTCAACCTTTTGATTCCTAACCTTGTGTGTAGGCTCAACAACATCTTTCCCCACAACCACTCCACTATCCGTTCAGGTAATCTGGTTCCCATCCTGCGTAGTTCTAGTTTAAACACCACCCCACCTCGCTTGCAGCAGGAGCAAACCTTCCTGCTAGGATATTCGTTCCACTCCAGTTCAGATGCAAACCACACCGTCTGTACAGGTCCCACCTTCCCTGGAAGAGAGTCCAATGATCCAATAATCTGAAGCCCTCCTCCTCCTGCACCATCTCCTTAGCCACGTGTTAAACTCTATTACTCAGGCTTTACTTTGTGCTGCCTCGTTTTACTTATATTTTCTGCCCCCTCCTGCCACACTTTGTTTGTCAAATCCCCCTCACTCCTCTGTGCCACCGCTCTCTCACTTCCTCTTCAGTTATTAATCATTCTGCCCTTGGAACCCTCCCCTTTCTGTCTATCTGAAGCCTGGTCTACACAGTATTCACGTGATTCCCCAGGACACTGGCCACAACACAGTTCAGCTGAAGCTCATCCCAATGGAACAGCTCTCTCTGTCTCTGTTACTGCTACCATTGCCCGTGAATCTGAAGCCTGTGGAGTTTATAATTCCATTAATACCTTCTCTCTCCTTCCTTTCCCTCAGTTTGAGCAGTTGGCAGAACGTACTGGGATGGAAAGGCGTTCCATGTTTGTGGTTTCGAATCAATGGAGAGGTGGACAGAACGAGATGATAAGATGCATCCTGACCCTGTATGTTCTGGATAATATGGTCAGAAACATTGACCGATTTCTCAAAGCAGTGGAATGATCACATCTGACCTTGTCCAGTGTTGTGAATTCAATCCAATTTCAGGAGCACAGACACCGCTGTGGGATTGATGTTTTTATTGTTTTCCCTGTAGTTTTAGCATTCTTTATGCTTGTTTATATATTTGTACAATCACCTGTTTGTCTGTAGACTTTTGGTAACTTCTTGTATTAGTAGTTCCATTCTTCTGTAGTTTGTATCCTTGCAATGTTGAAGGGGGAATTAGAATCTGCTGAAAGAGTTTTGCAAATAAACTGTCTCAGCCCACTTGGCTGAATGAAAGCAAATCATGTGCTCATGGTCCTTTGTTACAGCCGGTCACAGTTACCGATGGTCACTAGTACAGCCAGTCACTTGTACATCTGGTCATAGTCACAGTCACAGCCGGTTACTGCTACAGTCAGTCGCAGCTGGTCACCAGTTGTTACTGTTGCTGTTCTCTTGTTCCTTCCCTGCCTTACCTGCTGATGTAGACTGACTCTGTCTGACCTGCACCATGATGAACATCTAATGAGACTGTGGTAAACATAAGATTTGTGCCTCATTCTTGATTTCTGAAGAAGCTGCTGGACATCACCCCCAGTTCTAACAGAATGGACAGGAGCACAGTAAGGGAGCGAGAGGCCACAGCTTTAAGCTGCGGTTATTTCAGTCCAATCGGCTTCACGGGCAAGTCAGATGGACTCGGGATATGGACTGGCACTGGGAACTGGGATATCACAACCAACAACAGAAACATGGCTGAGTGAAGGGTAGGGTGGGCAGCTCAATGCTCTGGGTACAGATGCCACAGGTGTGACTGAGGTACAGGTAAGAGAGGAGGAGGGGGAGATGACATTTGAGAAAAGAGGACATAGAATGGTGTTGCTTGGGAGATCGTCCAGTGAGACTGTTAGAAGTTTTCAAGAAGGATTCAACTGGTTCACAGGTTCAGCTGTGGAAATGATCCAGCTTCAGACCACACGCTCTGCCTTAAGCTGGTTTAATAGCTTCAACATTTAAACCCTCCAGCTGCTGAGCAGCAATATGTATGGGATTGAAAGCTGAGGATTTAACAATTACATTGATTTTCTGGTGTAATCTGTTTTGTCATATGCTTTTGTGATATCATTCTGGAGAAACGTTGTCTCATTATTTAACTGCATTGCATTTGTGGTTTCTAAATGACAATAAACTGAATCTGAATCTGAATCCCTATTTAGCCAAAAAAAAGGACAGTTCAGAATGCTGGCAACCTTTGGAAATTACTTCAGCAGGAAACTTGACAATGTTGACTCTGAAGAAGAAATGAAGGCAGTGGAATTAAAGATGCTAGAATGTGGAATTATTTCTGACTCAGGGACTCAACCATAAAATTTAGGATCAGAATTAGGTCATTTGACCCATTAAGTCTGCTCTATTCATTCCATCATGGCTGATCCATTTCCCCCTTAGCTCCAATCTCCTTCCTTGTCCCCGTATTCCTTCATGCCCTGACCAATCAAGAATTGACCAACCTCTCTACCTTAAATATACCCAATGACTTGGCCACCACTGCTGCCTGTGGCAATGAATTCCACAGACTCATCACTCTCTGGCTGAAGGAATTCCTCCTTCTCCTCATTCTAAATGGATATCCCTCCGTTCTGAGGCTGAATCCTCTAGTCTTAGACTTCCCCATCATAGGAAACTTCCTCTCCACAACCAGTCTATCAAGGCCTTTCAACATTTGATAGGTTTCAATGAAACTCTCCTTCAGTTTCTCAATCCCAGTCAGTTCGGGCCAGAAGACATCAAAGACTCCTCATATTTGAAACTTTTCAATCTCGGAATCATTTTTGTGAACCTTTTTTGAACCTCTCCAATGTCAGCACATCCTTTATTAGACAAGGGCCCTAAACTGCTCTCAATGCTCCAAGTGAAGCCACATCAATGCCTTATAAAGCTACAATGTTAGACCTTTGCCTTTATATACTAGGCCCCTCTAAATGAATGCTAACATCAGATTTGCCTTCCTCACACTGATTCAATATGCCAATTAAACTTAAGGGAATCCTACACAAATACTCCCAAATCTTCTTTGCACCTCAGGTATTTGATTTTTTTTTCCATTTAGAAACAGTTTGCACCTTTATTTCTTCTACCGAAGTGCGTGAGCTTACATTTCCCAACATTGCATTCCACTTGCCTGTGTTCTGAATCTAAGTCCTTTTATAACCTCACACACAAAATGCTGGTGGAACACAGCAGGCCAGGCAGCATCTATAGGGAGAAGCGCTGTCGACGTTTCGGGCCGAGACCCTTCATCAGGACTAACTGAAAGTAAGAGATTTGAAAGTAGTGGGGGGAGGAGGAAATGTGAAATGATAGGAGACCAGAGGGGGTGGGGCGGAGCTGAGAGCCGGAAAGGTGATTGGCAAAAAGGATCCAGAGCTAGAGAAGGGAAAAGATCATTGGACAGGAGGCCTAGTGAGAAAGAAACAGGGAGGGGAGCACCAGAGGGAGATGGAGAACAGGGCAGAGTGACGAGCAGAGAGAGGAAAAAAAGGGAGGGGGAGAAAAAACTAAATATGTCAGGGATGGGGTAAGAAGGGGAGCAGGGGCATTAATGGAAGTTAGAGAAGTCAAAGTTCATGCCTACAGGTTGGAGGCTACCCAGCCGGTGTATAAGGTGTTGTTCCTCCAACCTGAATGTGGCTTCATCTTGACAGTAGAGGAGGCCATGGATAGACATATCAGAATGGGAATGGGATGTGGAATTAAAATGTGTGGCCACTGGGAGATCCTGCTTTCTCTGGCGGACAGAGAGTAGGTGTTCAGCGATTCAATCTCTCAGTCTGCGTCGGGTCTCACCAATATAGAAAAGGCCACACCGGGAGCACCGGACACAGTATACCACACCTGAACATTCTGATATGTCTATCCATGGCCTCCTTTTAAATTGCAGCTCATCTCATTGACTGCAATTTTGCCCTGTCATCGGCTTCTCCTTGTTAGTAGTCTCACTCCACACTGCCTCTGTTTATAAACCAACTGACCCATCCTCAGCCCCATCACCCTGGTACACACCCCCCTGCCAAATTAGTTTAAACCCTCCCAAACAGCTCTCTCAAACTTCCCTGCAATGATATTAGTGCCGTTGGGTTCAGGAGTAACTTGTCACTTTTGTACAGATCATACCTTCCCTCGATGAGATCTCAATGATCCGGAAATCTGCACCCCTGCCCTTTGCACCAGTTCCTCAGCTATGCATTCACGTGCCAAATCATCCTATTCTTACCCTCTCTGGTATGTGGCACCAGGAACAATCCAGAGATTACTACCCCAGAAGTCCAGCTTTTCAACTTTATACCTCACTCTCTCAAATCTCTCTTCAGGGTCTGTGCAACCTTTCCTACATATGTCATGTGTGTCAATATATACCAGGAGATCCAGCTGCTCCCCCTCCCCCTTTAGAACGTTATACACCTGATCCGAGATATCCCTGACACAGGCACCTGTAAGGCAACCTGCCATTTGGGCGTCCCTGTCGTGCTCAGAGAATCTAGTCTCTATTGCTCTGACAATGGAATCTCCTATCACCACTGCGGTCCTCTAAACTTCTCTCCTCTTCCGAGTCAGAGTGCCAATTCCTTTCTGTTCAAATGCTGCCTGTCCTGACTCATTTCCAAATAGAAGATCAGGAATTGGACACATTCTTCTTGGGATTTCTATGTGCTGATTAAGGAAACCTTCCCGAGCAGTTTGACATACTCTATCACATCCATCCTTTTGCAACATGGGACTTCCAGTCAACATGTGGAAAGTTAAAATGATCAACTACCACAACCTTATTTGTTAGAATAGATTTAGGATCCTTTCATATCACAGAATGTATACAGTAAACACTCTGAAATTCTTATTCTTCACAGGCACCCGCAAAACAAGAGAACCCATAAAATGAACGATAGAGCACTGAAGCTTCAAACCCCCCCACCCTTCGCAGAAGAAACAGCAAAAGCATCAGAACCCCACCTCACCCCCACCGTGCAAACGACAGCAAAAACCAATCTGTGATCTCTCTACAAATTTGTTCCTCTAAATCCTGTGAACTGGATTAACATTAATATGGTCATACCATTCTTAATTCTCAATTCCACCCATAAAGCCTCATGAGATGAGTTGTTCAGTCTGTCTGAGAACTGCCGTGACATTCCCCCTGACTGGTACCGCTTCCCCGCCCCAATTAATCCCTCCTACTCTATCAAGTTTAAAGCAATGGAACCCCGGAATATTGAGCTGCCAGTCTTGGTCCTCCTGCAAGCAAGTCTCACTAATGACTACAATATCATAATGCCATGTGTTGATCTATGCATGACTTGGTTGTTAGAGGCTATTTGAGACACACGCCATTGGGACCATTAAACAGGTAGTGGGAGCTTATCCCCTCTTCTTCTCCAGTTATGACAGCCTTAAGAAACCATTTTCTAATCTCTATAGGTATAAACACAAAGCAGTGCCATCTTAATTTTACTTAACCTTAGTTTTTCTTGTTATTGTCTGTTTAGTTTTCTTCTATTCTATCAATTCTTAATAAAACATCTGTGAAACAATAAATTTTGTGCCTCTTTCCTGACTTCGAACAGAACCTTGGATTAGTATATCAGAGTCCAACAGCATCTTGGATGTCCTTGAATGGTCAAACTCAACATGAGGACAGAAGAGGTGGAGGCAGAGGAACTGATTGGAGAGGTATAGTCAAGATAAAGTTCAAAGTATATTTATTGTCAAACTATGTATATGCAACCCTTTCACCGGGACTTGTATAGCAACTTGGCTCGTTCGCTAACTCTGTGAACAGCCATGTCACTCAGCTGTGAGAAGGGCAGCTTCCATAAGCAAAATGTGTCTAGAGTTGGAATGATTGGGGCTTCAACCAAACTGGAATGTTGGGATGTTGATTGCAGTGTAAAAGTTACTCATACACAATTATTGGTCACCACTAAATGACAGATCGTACACCAGTATAAAGTTACAAAGAAAGTATATTTACCGATTTCCAACTTTATCAAACAGTGAACAGGAAAAGAGGGGAAAGGGGCCTATTACAGTTAAACTAGACTAAATGTGCACATAAGCATTGGCGCTTGTTTCTGTAGTAGCTGTGTGTCTCGCTTTACTCCTGGTGCTGAATTCCCATGGCAACCACAGGTGGAACTTCTCTTCTTGGAATCCTTTTTCTCATAAAGCAACCCTTGCATTAGGTGAGATCCTCCAGGTGTCATCCCTGATGCTCTTCTCTTCACACCTCCCATCAAACAACCCCAAACTAGACTTACTGTCCTGCAGAAATCTCATCCCGCCCAACTCTCTGGAATAGTCTCTCACATTCCACTGGGCAGAAAGTTACACCACGTACCAAGACAATCCTGACTGGCTGACATAACATTCCTAAGTTGGACAACATGGCTCCTTATCTTTAGCCAGAGCCAAAACACTCTTGCTAGCAGCACACATTGCTTTTGTAGAAAAAGAAAACTACTGAAATAAAATAACTCACAGCATAGTAGTGAAATCTTAACCAGGCATTACATAAATCATTTATAACTTTGAGATTCGTCAGCTTGCAGGCCGCCACAAAACAAAGAAACACCTTGGAATCCATTTGAAGAGAAACCTCACACAAGACCATCAAACACCCAGTGTCTGAATGAAAGGGACGAGGTGTTGGAGATGGACCGAGTTATTTTGAGGGCAGGGTGGAAGCTGGAGGCAAGGTTTCTGAAATTGCTGAGATCAGCATAGGTGAAGGAAGCTGCATCAA
Source organism: Hypanus sabinus (assembly GCF_030144855.1). Classification (NCBI taxonomy): domain Eukaryota; kingdom Metazoa; phylum Chordata; class Chondrichthyes; order Myliobatiformes; family Dasyatidae; genus Hypanus; species Hypanus sabinus. The sequence goes on from NC_082706.1 coordinate 54,907,501, forward strand.
TGCAGTCAGCAATGTAGCGGAGAACGATTCTGGGAGTGTTACTGGCGTGCGCTCGGAATGTGGAATCTTCCATGGAATCAATGAAGTAATATTCGTTCCCCTGGAAACAGATTTGGTTTACTCCTCCCCTGTCCACCTCCTTATTCTGGATCTGCTTCTCTTTCTTTCCATTCCTGATGATGGGTCTTTCCCAGAGCCCGACTGATTACATCCATTGATGGATGCTGCCTCATCTGATGAGTGTGGCCAGCATTTTGAGTATGTTCCCCTCCTCCCCCCACTCCCCATGTTGGCTGATCATCAGCAGGTGGGCTGTTGAGGGTAATTTTCATCACTGACAGAGGGGAGTACACATCACAGGGGTCACATCACTATTACTCTTTTATTGACCATCAGTGGGGCAGACAGAGGGTCTGAGCAGGCAGCACAAGACATTTTCAGTGCAATAACTGTGATCAAACGCCCTTGTTCAGGATGAGGGTCTGCAGTTTGAGTCTGGAGTCAGAGCTTCTCAGAACCGGATGAGTTGTATTCAGTGACGTGTTCAGAGCAGGTCAGGGCAGACGTGGGGAGCAACAGTATTTCAGACTGGGTCTGGGCAGCAGATTCCCCAGACGGTGGGTGTGTCAGGTGATCACCGGCCTCCTCCGGCAGGGCTTCCTGGAACAGGAAATACAGACGGTCTCTATCAGTTGTACACAAACTGACATTCCTCCCTGCAGGAGTGGGAGCACAGTGCAGGAACACTGCTCAGTGTGAGAACATGGAGATGATACACACCTCCCCACTCCAAGCCTACCCACTGTGCTCAGTGACACCGGCACCGACGGAGATTAATAAGGTCACACAGAATTCAGCAGAACCCCAGGATCCTGTCCAGTGGGACAGAATGGAAAGTGGATGGATTATGTCGACTTTGTGAAGAGCATTGTTCAGACAATCCTTGGGAGAATACACACGGTTCTGGTCACCATGGTGAATTAAAGGTTCACACTGAATAGTCACAGATCAGAATCACAGCACTGACTGGGAAAGGGAAGTCTCAGGGAGGTCCTGTGGGACAGAAGGTTACAGACGTGTTTGATGGGGAGAAGATACCTCCAGTTGTGTCCGGAGCTGGACACAGGGTCATTAATACAGGGTAATCACTGAGAGCTCAGAAAGAACTCAGGGAAACTTCACCCCCAGAGAGATAGAGAAGGTGGAACTAACCCCTCCCCCACTGGGACTGGCTCGATAACCAGATATGGAGGAATTAGAAGGATAGTGCGGGGTGTGTTGGACTGGGTGGGAGAAAGCTGGCATTGCACAGAAACACCAGCATTAACCAGTGAGGATAATTGTACCGATTTCCTGCTCTAAACACCATTGAACCCTGTCCAGTGCAGAATGTGGGACTGAGTCACTGAAGATACAGGTAGATGAGCAACTGTGACCAGCAACTGGAGAATATCCGGACACTTCTGCCTTGGGAAAACACTGTGGCCATCTTTGCCCTCTCGTGATTTTATATACCACTGTATGATCACCGCCAGTAAGTTCCAAGGAATCCTCACCTGTTCAATCTCTCACTATTAACTCAGGCCTTCCAGACCTGGCAATATTTTTGTAAATTTTCACTGCACTCTTTCCAGTCTGAGCAAACCTTTCCTATAATAAGGTGACCTAAACGCCACACAGTACTTCAAATGCAGCTTTACCATTGACTTATAGAACTTCAACATAACGTCCCCAATCCCCATACTCAGCAGACTGGCTGATGCAGGCCAGCATGCTAAAAGCCCCTTTCCACACCATCTCTATCTGTGATGCTCCTTTCAATGAACTGTGTACTCATACTCTGTTCCATTACAGTCCCTAATGCCCAACCACCCATAGTACATGCTGGGAATATAAATGGCCCTGGGATCCAGTGTGGTTTCTGGTTTGCCTTGTCAGTATCCCCTTGGAGCAACCTGCTGGTGGAAGGCTCGAGCAGACACTTGTGATCTCTAGGCCTGCTTGGAGAACCACCGCTTCATGGTTGTCTCTAGTCAGAGCAGTCATCAGGGTATGGATTCGCCCGTTTCCGGGGCCAGCTAAGTGGCCGTCTGCCACTCCAAGCTGGATATGGATTATGCTGTTTCTGTAGCCCCGAGACTCGGAGCCACCCCGGAATGAGCTCCCTTCCTGTCACTACAAATCACCCAGGGTGATTCTCAGTAACGGAATGGGAGGGGTGATTTAATCCTTCTCTGAGCTCAGAGATGGACATCCACCGGGTTTGTACTATTCGGATCAGTTAGGGCAACAGTATATCCCGAGGGACGTGCAAATGACGGACAATTGCCTCTCCCTACCCTGGGGAACAAACTGTTGACCCCTCATGATCTTATATACTTTGATTTGGTCGCCCCTTATTCTCCTATGTTCCAAGGAATAAACACCTAGCCTAGTGAGCCTATCCCTATTCCTCAGGACTTCGAGACATCCAACATCCTGGTAAATCTTCTCTGCTCTTTCCAGTTCTTTCCTGTCACAGGTTTTCCCAAACAGTGCTTAGTACTCCAAATGTGACCTCACCAATGATTTATTGTAACATCCCAATTCCTCGACTCAGTTCCTTCACCAATCAAGGCCAGTGTGCTCACCTTTGTTACCAGCCATGATTCCACTTTTGATAAACTATTCACCTTTGTTCCAATGTCAAGTTGTCTCTGAACTGTGCTCAGATACAGATGGTTCTTTAAGTTTGTAGGGATGGTTTTGGGGAGTTAGGGGTCAGAGCAGGCTTAGGAACAGGGATGTCAAATGTTTCAAAGATACATTGAATGTCAGAAAAGTGTATACAATATACATCCTGAAATACTTTTTCTTCACAACCATCCATAAAAACAAAGGAGTGCCCACAAAGAATAAATGACAGTTAAATGGCACCCCCCACCGAGCACTCAAGTGTGCAGCAAAGCAACAGCAAAGACACAGACCTGCAGTACACCAAAGACTACTCATTCACCTGGTATTCAACATACCACACACTCACTCTCTCCCTAATAACGGAGGAAGAGATGTCTCCATTTCACAGTGAGAGGGGAGACATCACAAACAATTTACTGATTTATGATGCCAGAATTCTGTTGCGTTGTTTTTTCCAAGTTCTGTGCCCAGGAACTCGGGTCTCTGAGCACACCGTCTGCTTGCTGCTCTCGACCTTCCATCTTCCACGATGCAATGGATTCCTGCAGAGACACCGACCTCGGTCTGCCTGGCTCCAGAGCCATGAGATCTCAGAACTCTGAAGGCAACTAATCTCCTATCTTTGGCATATTGAATAACTGCCAGTAGTGAAATCCCAAGAGCGGGTCCCATTCCCACAAAGAACCAAAGTCAGCATGCAACTCCAGGATGTTGAGGAATTACAAGGTCAGGCCAAAGACTACACCTCCACTCCGTGTTTGAAGGCCAGTAACATGGATGTGCAATGAAGGAGATTCATGAGCCTTGGGCTAGTAAACACCATGGAGAAGGATGAGAAGGACTTTAGACCCATTGGGTCACTAGCACAACCCCACCACAAGTCAGTAGATCCCTGGATCAGATGTCTGTGTGACCAGGGTAACAAGAGCCTATGACCCCCTAGGTATATGAGACAGTGACTCTGGAGATCAAGGACTGGAGTTCCAGTGCTGTCATCGAGATTAATACCAAAGTTTGAAGCTCAAGGGTTGAACAGACACCCACAAGTTGAAGCCTGATGTCCGATGCCCTTGGTCAACGGCTCTGAACACACAGGGGAAGTCAGAGGCTCGTTGCCTGTGATCCACTGGGGACTCAGAGGCCTGACCTCGGGTTGGAGGGCCGTCTTTGTGCGTTGGGAGGAAAGAGGTTTTTTGATGTTGTTACTTTGGTCTGTGTTGTTCCGCTGAAGATTGTGGGTTAACTATTTTTACACCAGAATGTGTGGTGACACTTAATATGTTGCCCCAGCACATCCTCAGCTTCTACCAGTTTTTAATACAAACAACACAAACATGTTTTGTGATAAATAAATTAGTTTGAATCTGAATCTGAGATTCCTTCGTTCTATGATATTCACTGGTAACATCACTCATAATTCTACTCTGACTTGACTTTCCAAAGTGCATCTTCATTGAAGTCCATTTGCCACTTGTTGACCCACTTCCCTAACTGATCAAGATCTTTCTGTATTCCATAGAAAACTTCATGCTATCAACAGCACTTTTAATTTTTTGTCATCCACACACTTACTGATCGAGCCTTGTGCATTGGTATTCGAATAATTTCTATAAATAGCAATCAAAAATAGACCCAACTCTGATCCCTGCAGAACTACGCTCATCTCCAGTCTCCATTCCAAGAAACAACCTTCAAACACCACCCTCTGCTTCCTGCGTCCAAACCAATTGTAAGTCCACTGAACTATCTCACCCGAGATTCCATGAGATGTAAACCTGCAGACCAACGTACCATACAGGACCTTCTCAAAGGCCTTTTCAACTCCATACAGACATTAGCCACAGCCCTACGCACATCGTCCTTTTAGCTCACTCATTCAAAAACCGCTAGAAAAATTCAAGAAGCACAACTTTCTACGCACAAATCCATCCTGACTGATTGTGATCAGACTCTGTCCACACAATTCCAATTCCTGGTAGATACAATCCCTCAGAACTCTCCCCAGTTACTTCTCTACTGAGGATATCAGTCTGACCAATCTGTAGCTCCTGGCTCATCCTTGTAGTTCACCTTAAACAACCAAACAAGTTCAGCCCACTCAAGTCTTACACAACTTCACCAATGTGGTGAAGGACATTGCAATCTCTGGCAGAATATCCACTAATATTCCTCTGGCCTTCCATAAAGTCCCAGGAGAGACTTGGACAGGCCCTGGGGGTTAATCTACCTTATAGCTCTGTGAGGCTGCCAATACCACTTCCTTGGTCATAAGACTGTCCATGAAAACATTTCCACATTTCCCTTATTTCTTGAGCATGCTTAGTAAGCACTGAGGAAAAATACATTTTAAAACCACACCCATCTCCAGCTGCAGAAGACAGAGGCAGCCTTGCTGATATCTAAGGGGACCTACTCTCTCACCAGCCTCTTTTACTCTTGATTCAACATCTTGGGATTTTCTTACTCACCTGACAGATTCATCTTTTACTCTCTCTTTTCTCTGCTGATCTTCCTCCTGAGAGTATTCTGAGCCTTTCTAATTCAAGGGATTCACAAGTACTAGAAGATCAAAACCATCCATTTGTTTCATTCATTTTCCTGATCAGAGCTTGACTATCTCCCATCATCCAAAATTCCCAACATTTTCCAGGTTTACCCTTTGCCTCATAGGAACATCCATCATCAATATCTCTGCTGCCCTGCCCCTGACCTGCCCTCTCACCATTACCACTGAAGCTTCTCTGATCTGCTGTCGTTCGTCTCTGTGCTCCAGCTTGAAGAAATCCAAGAAGCTGATTGTTCATTTGGCACTGATAGGGTCTCACCGCCCTGCGGATCCTCACTCCACCCTATTGCACAACACAAACAGTATATTGTTACCTGGGGATTGGGGCTGAATTGACCTCAGGACCATGGGGGATTCCTTCTCTGACCCACCCACCCTCCCGCTGTGTCTTCTGACCGACTGGGGTACAGACCCATCACTCTCCCTCCCCCATCACCCCAGACACACATCCAACATATCCCTTATGGTCGTAGTGGGAAGTTTACAGTACAAAATGAGATGTGGCAAAGAGGCAGATTTTACCCACCGGAGCAGGAACTTCCTCTGGATCGGGTCCTGTCAATGAGACTCTGTTTGACAGTCTGAATCACTGTTGGACACTGGTACGTCTTTGATCTACTCCACCAGCCTCTGGAATCCATCCAAAATACACGAAAAACTTTAGTTCCCTTATGGAATAACCCTGGATCTGTCATTATCTTCTCCTCTCTGACAGCTTGGGATTTCTGCAATAGAATCACGGCACAAATGTCTTCCTTCCGTGCTGTCCCTCCTCCTGAAACACAGAGTGACAGAGTGATCTGGGTGATACTGTGGGAGGGCTGTGTGTTTGCACCGTCCCTCCTCCTGAAACACAGAGTGACAGAGTGACAGAGTGATCTGGGTGATACTGTGGGAGGGCTGTGTGTCCGCACCGTCCCTCCTCCTGAAACACAGAGTGACAGAGTGATCTGGGTGATGCTGAGGGAGGGCTGTGTGTCCGCACCGTCCCTCCTCCTGAAACACAGAGTGACAGAGTGATCTGGGTGATGCTGTGGGAGGGCTGTGTGTCTGCACCGTCCCTCCTCCTGAAACACCGAGTGACTGAGTGATCTGGGTGATGATGTGGGAGGGCTGTGTGTCCCTCAGGGTACATCAGCACCTTCCACCTGGGGCTGTGCCCACCCTCCTGCCCCATGTGCCCGGGTGGTGTTGTGGTGATGCTGTCTGTGTACAAGACAGTCCTCACACCCCCACTACAGGCACTCACGTCCCACAGGAGGTACAGCACAGGGATTTTCAGCCCAACCACCAGCTCCCCAGTCAGGTGCACAGAAAGATTCACATATACCATTTCACACAGAGCGAGGGAGCCCAAGTGTGTCCCGGACAATGTTGTATCAAAATACCTGGTAGATTGCCCCACTGCTGTTTGTGGGAGCTTGTGCACCAATACACATCTCCCATCACAATAATAACCTCTGTCCCTCGACAGATACAACTGGGCAGGACATTATCATCTTCAGAAAGTCATTGCATCAGTGCAGGTCCCTGATTCATAAATGAATCAATCCTGAGGAATACACACAGTGTCAGTGTGCTCCTCTGGTAGGGAAGAGCCAGCAGAGATCAGAAACCCCCAAAAGGGAAGGGTTTTCAGGAAAATGTTATCACTCAATGACTTCACCTGTGCTGGAAGAAATAAACAGGGAGACATTTTTCTAAATGGTGAAAAAGAATTAAAAATCTGAGCTGCAAAGGGACTTGGATTCCTTGTGCAGGACTCCCTAAAGGTTGAATTGCAGGCTGAGTCATCGGTGAGGAAGGCAAGTACAATGTTAGCATTCATTTCGAGAGGACTAGAATTGAAAAGCAAGGATGCAATGTTGAGGCTTTTCAAGCATGGTGAGGCCTCACTTGAAGAACTGTGTATGGTTTGGGGCCCCTTTTATAAGAAAGAACGTGTTGACATTGCAGACGGTTCAAAGGACCGTCACGAAAAGGATTCTGGGATTGAAAGGCCTGTCATATGAAGTACGTCTTGTGGCTCTGGGCATGAACTCATTGGAATTCGAAAGAATGAGGAGCGACCTGTTTGAAACTTATCAAATATTGAAAGGCCTTCATAGAGTGGATGAACAAAGGATGTTTCCCATGGACTAGAGGACAGAGCCTCAAAATTGAAGTGTGTCCTAATGGAACAGAGATGAGGAGAAATTTCTTTAGCCAGAGAGTGGTGAATCTGTGGAATTCATTGTCACAGGTGGCTGTGGAGGTCAAGTCGTTGGGTATATTTAAGGTTCTTGATTAGTTGGGGCATGAAGAAATACGGGGAGATGGCAAGAGATTGGGGCTGAGTGGAAAAATGGGTCGGGTATGATGAAGTGGTGGAGCAGAAATGGCCTAATTCTGCTCCTATATCTCATGGTCTTATGAAGTATTTACCTGTGACCCAGTGAAGGGCATTTCAAATATCCTAAATTTCATGAGACACTTTGCAGACAAAGAGAAGGCAGGGAACCCCTGGCTCTTCACAATGGGAGATGTCCAGCTCCTTCGCAATCTTCTCATGGATCTCTCCCCGACCGTAACACTGCACTGTGAAACACAGAGTGCGAGCTCGTCTCCCAGTCTCAGAGTGTCGTCCAGAGATGCCCCCAGTCTCATTTCTCCCACATGGGGTAGGATGTTACAGAAGGGTAGATGAGAGGGAGTGTAGTGGGGAAAGACAGAGAATTGTGGTGTTGAAAGAGTGGAAAGTGTGGGGACACAAACCCACCAGTACACAAGAATACTTACAAACCCCATTTCCAGAAAAGTTGGGATATTTTCCAAACAGCAATAAAAACAAAAATCTGTGATATGTTAATTCACGTGAACCTTTATTTAACTGACAAAAGTACAAAGCAAAGATTTTCAGTAGTTTTACTGACCAGCTTAATTGTATTTTGTAAATATACACAAATTTAGAATTTGATGGCTGCAACACACTCAACAAAAGAGGCATGTTTACCATTGTTTTAAATGACCTTTCCTTTTAATAACACTTTTTAATCATTTTGGAACTGAGGATACTAATTGAAATAGATTTGCAATTGGAAATTTTGTCCATTCTTGCTTGAGTTAAGACTTCAGCTGCTCAACAGTCCGTGGTCTCCGTTGTCTGATTCACCTCTTCATGATGCACCATACATTTACAATAGGAGATAGATCTGGACTGGCAGCCTTGATGGCAACATATATCTTTCTAAAATCCTAATATACACCTCAGAGTCAATGGTACCTTCACATACATGCAACTCACCCATGCCATGGACAGTGATGCACCCCCATACCATCACAGATGCTGGCTTTTGCACCTTTTGCTGATAACAATCAGGTTGGTTGTTTTTACCTTTGGCACGGAGAACTTGACGACTGTTTTTTCCGAAAACTAGCTGAAATGTGAACACATCTGACCACAGCACATGGTTCCACAGTCTTTCTGTCCATCTGAGATGAGCTCGGGAGCAGAGAACTCGCCGGCGTTTCTGCATTGAATTAATGTATGGCTTCCTCGTTGCGTAATACAGTTTCAAGTTGCATTTCTCGATGCAGCGACAGACTGTGTTAAGTGATAATGGTTTTCTGAAGTACTCCCGAGCCCAGGTGGCTATAATTGTCACATTAGCATGACGATTACTTAGGCAGTGCCGCCTGAGGGCTCGAAGATCATGTGCATTCAACAGTGGTTTCCGACATTGCCCTTTACGCACCGAGATGTCCCTGAATTCACTGAATCTTTTCACAATATTATGTACTGTAGATGTTGAAAGACCTAAATTCTCTGCAATCTTGCGTTGGGAAATGTTCCTTTTGAACTGACTGTGGTGAACAACATATACCTGTCTGGACATGCTCCTGCTGACTGCTCCTGTGGCCCCTCCCACTGGCCATGGCTCCTCCCACAGACCCACAGTATAAAGGCGATTGAGGCCTGAGCCCGGCCCTCCGTCTGCAGGATGTAGTATGGTGGTAAACTACTGCTTGGAGGGGAGGTTAGTTATGGTGGGTTACTAGAGATGTGGGATGTTGAGGGGTGGGTTAGTGGTGGAGTGGGATGTGAAGGGTGGGTTAGTGGTGGTGTGGGATGTGGAGGGTGGGTTAGTGGTGGTGTGGGATGTGGAGTGGTGGGTTAGTGATGGTGTGGGATGTTGAGGGGAGGGTTAGTGGTGGTGTGGGATGTTGTGGGGTGGGTTAGTGATGGTGTGGGATGTGGAGGGGTGGGTTAGTGGTGGTGTGGGATGTGGAGGGGTGGGTTAGTGGTGGTGGGGGATGTGGAGGGGTGGGTTATTGGTGGTGTGGGATGTGGAGGGGTAGGTTATTGGTGGTGTGGGATGTGGAGGGGAGGGTTAGTGATGTTGTGGGATGTGGAGGGGTGGGTTAGTGCTGGTGCGGGATGAGGAGGGGAGGGTGAGTGATGTTGTGAGAGTGGAGGGATGGGATTGTGCTGGTGTCGGATATGGAGGGTAGGTTAGTGGTGGTGTGGGATGTGGAGGGTGGGTTAGTGATGGTGTGGGATGTGGAGGGGTTGGTTAGTGGTGGTGTGGGATGAGGAGGGTGGGTTACTAGAGGTGTGGGATGTTGAGGGGTAGGTTAGTGGTGGTGTGGGAAGTGGAGGGGAGTTTTAATGGTGGTCTGTGATGTGGTGAGGTGGGTTACAGATGGTGTGAGAAGTGGAGGGATGAGTTGGTGGTGTGGGATGTGGAGGGGTCTGTTAGTTATCATGTGGGATATGAAGGGGTGGGTTAATGGTGGTGTGGGTTAGTGATGGTGTGGGACGTGGAGTGGTGTTTTAGTAGTGATGTGGGATTCGGAGGTGAGGGTTAGTGGTGGTGTGGGATGTGGAGTGGTGGGTTACTGATGGTGTGGGATGTGGAGGGTGGGTTAGTGGTGGTGTGGGATGTGGACGGGTGGGTTAGTGCTGGTGAGGGATGAGGAGGGGAGGGTTAGTGATGTGAGAGTGGAGGGATGGGATTGTGGTGGTGTCGGATGTGGAGGGTAGGTTAGTGGTGGTGTGGGATGTGAAGGGTGGGTTAGTGATGGTGTGCGATGTGGAGGGCTGGGTTAGTGGAGGTGTGGGATGTGGAGGGGTGGGTAAGTGGTGGTGTGGGATGTGGAGGGGTGGGTTAGTGATGGTGTGGGATGTGGAGGGTGGGTTACTAGAGGTGTGGGATGTTGAAGGGTAGGTTAGTGGTGGTGTGGGACGTGGAGGGGAGTTTTAATGGTGGTCTGTGATGTGGTGAGGTGGGTTACAGATGGTGTGGGAAGTGGAGGGATGAGTTGGTGGTGTGGGATGTGGAGGGGTCTGTTAGTTATCATGTGGGATGTGGAGGCGAGGGTTAATGGTGCTGTGGGAAGTGCTGGTGTGGGTTTCTGATGGTGTGGGATATGAAGGGGTGGGTTAATGGTGGTGTGGGTTAGTGATGGTGTGGGACGTGGAGTGGTGTTTTAGTAGTGATGTGGGATTCGGAGGTGAGGGTTAGTGGTGGTGTGGGATGTGGAGGAGAGGGTTAGTGGTGGTGTGGGATGTGGAGGGATGGGTTAGTGTGTGTGGGATGTGGAGGGTGGGTTAGTGGTGGTGTGGGATGTGGAGTGGTGGGTTAGTGGTGGTGTGGGATGTGGAGGGGAGGGTTAGTGGTGGTGTGGGATGTGGAGTGGTGGGTTACTGATGGTGTGGGATGTGGAGGGTGGGTTAGTGGTGATGTGGGATGTGGACGGGTGGGTTAGTGCTGGTGAGGGATGAGGAGGGGAGGGTTAGTGATGTGAGAGTGGAGGGATGGGATTGTGGTGGTGTCGGATGTGGAGGGTAGGTTAGTGGTGGTGTGGGATGTGAAGGGTGGGTTAGTGATGGTGTGCGATGTGGAGGGCTGGGTTAGTGGAGGTGTGGGATGTGGAGGGGTGGGTAAGTGGTGGTGTGGGATGTGGAGGGGTGGGTTAGTGGTGGTGTGGGATGTGGAGTGGTGGGTTAGTGGTGATGTGGGAGGTGGAGGGCTGGGTTAATGGTGGTGTGGGATGTGGAGGGGTGGGTCAGTGGTGGTGTGGGATGTGGAGTGGTGGGTTAGTGGTGATGTGGGATGTGGAGGGCTGGGTTAGTGGTGGTGTGGGATGTGGAGGGGTTGGTTAATGGTGGTGTCAGATGCGGAGTGGTGGGTTAGTGATGCTGTGGGATGTGGAGGTGTGGGTTCGTGGTGGATTGGGTTGTGGAGTGGAGGGATAGTGATGTTCTGGGAGTGGAGTGGTGGGTTTGTGGCAGTGTGGGATGTGGAGGGGATGGTTAGTGTTGGTGTGGGATGAGGAGGGGAGGATTAGTGATGTTGTGGTAGTGGACGGGTGGTATAGTGGTGGTGTGTGAATTGGAGGTGTGGGTTAGTGATGGTGTGGGAAGTGGATGGTGGGTTAGTGGTGGTATGGGGTGTGGAGAGGGGTTAGTGGTGATGTGGGGTTTTGAGGGGCGGGTTAGTGGTGGGTTAGATGTAAAGGGGTGGGTTAGTGATGATGTGGATGTTGAGGGGAAGGTTAGTGGTGGTTTGGGTAGTGGAGGGGTTGGTTGGTGGTTGTGTGTGTTGTGAAGGGGTGGGTTAGTGTTGGTGTGGGACGTGGAGTGGTATTTTAGTTGTGATGTGGGATTCCGAGGGGAGGGTTAGTGGTGATGTGGGATGTGGAGGGGTGCGTTATTGGTGGTGTGGGAAATGGAGTGGTGTATTAGTTGTGATGTGGGATTCAGAGAGGGGGGTTATTGGTGGTGTGGGATGTGGGGGGAAAGGTTAGTGAAGTTTTGGGAGAGGAGGGGTGGGTTTGTGGCAGAGTGGGATGTAGAGGGGTGGGTTGGTGCTGGTGAGGGATGAGGAGGGGAGGGTTAGTGATGTTGTGGGAGTGGAGGGATGAGATTGTGCTGGTGTCGGATGTGGAGGGTAGTTTAGTGGTGGTGTGGGATGTGTAGGGGTGGGTCAGTGGTGGTGTGGGATGTGGAGTGGTGGGTTAGTGGTGGTGTGGGATGTGAAGGGTGGGTTAGTGATGGTGTGCGTTGTGGAGGGGTTGGTTAATGGTGGTGTCAGATACGGAGTGGTGGGTTAGTGATGCTGTGGGATGTGGAGGTGTGGGTTCGTGGTGGATTGGGTTGTGGAGTGGAGGGATAGTGATGTTCTGGGAGTGGAGTGGTGGGTTTGTGGCAGTGTGGGATGTGGAGGGAATGGTTAGCATTGGTGTGGGATGAGGAGGGGAGGATTAGTGATGTTGTGGTAGTGGACGGGGGGGTATAGTGGTGGTGTGTGAATTGGAGGTGTGGTTTAGTGATGGTGTGGGAAGTGGATGGTGGGTTAGTTGTGGTATGGGTTGTGGAGAGTTGTGTTAGTGGTGGTGTGGGATGTGGAGGGTGGGTTAGTGGTGGTGTGGGATGTGGAGGGGTGGGTCAGTGGTGGTGTGGGATGTGGAGGGGTGGGTCAGTGATGGTGTGGGATGTGGAGGGGTGGGTTAGTGGTGGGTTATATGTAAAGGGGTGGGTTAGTGATGATGTGGGATGTTGAGGGGAAGGTTAGTGGTGGTTTGGGTAGTGGAGGGGTTGTTTGGTGGTTGTCTGGGATGTGAAGGGGTGGGTTAGTGTTGGTGTGGGACGTGAAGGGGTGGGTTAGTGAAGTTGTGGAATGTGGAGGGTGGGTTAGTGGTGGTGTGGGTGTGGAGGGGTCAGTTAGTGATGGTGTGGTACGTGTAGGGGTGGTTAGTGGTGGTGTGGGATGTGGAGGGCTGTGTTGGTGGTGTTGTGGGATGTGGTGGAGTGGGTTAGTGATGGTGTGGGATGTGGAGGTGTGTGGTTGTGGTGCTGTGGGATGAGTAGGGTTGGGTTAGTGAGGGGGTGGGATGTGGGGGGGTTAGTTATGGTGTGGGATGTGAAGGGGTGGGTTAGTGGTGATGTGGGATGTAATGGAGTGGGTTAGTGATGGTGTGCGACGTGGAGTGGTATTTTAGTTGTGATGTGGGATTCGGAGAGGAGGGTTTTTGCTGGCGTGGGATGTGGAGTTGTGGGTTAGTGATGGTGTTGTATGTGAAGGGATGGGATAGTGATGGTGTGGGATGTGGAGTGCTGGGTTAGTGATGGTGCTGGATGTTGAGGTGCAGGTTAGCGGTGGTGTGCGATTGGAAGGGTGGGTTAGTGATGGTCTTGGATGTGGAGGGTGTGTTGGTGGTGTTGTGGGATGTGGAGGGGTGGGTAAGTGATGGTGTGGGATGTGGAGCGGTGGGTTAGTGGTGGTGTGGGATGTGGAGGGGTGGGTTAGTGATGGTGTGGGATGTGGAGGGCTGGGTTGGTGATGGTGTGGGATGTGGAGGGCTGGGTTAGTGATGGTGTGGGATGTGGAGGGGTGGGTTAGTGATGGTGTGGGATGTGGAGGGGTGGGTTAGTGATGGTGTGGGATGTGGAGGGGTGGGTTAGTGATGGTGTGGGATGTGGATGGGTGGGTTAGTGGTGGTGTGGGATGTGGAGGGGTGGGTTAGTGATGGTGTGGGATGTGGAGGGGTGGGTTAGTGATGGTGTGGGATGTGGATGGGTGGGTTAGTGGTGGTGTGGGATGTGGAGGGGTGGGTTAGTGATGGTGTGGGATGTGGAGGGGTGGGTTGGTGATGGTGTGGGATGTGGCGGGCTGGGTTAGTGATGGTGTGGGATGTGGAGGGGTGGGTTAGTGATGGTGTGGGATGTGGAGGGGTGGGTTGGTGATGGTGTGGGATGTGGAGGGGTGGGTTGGTGATGGTGCGGGATGTGCAGGGGTTGGATAGTGGTGGTGTGGGATGTGGAGGAGTGGGTTAGTGATGGTGTGGGATGTGGAGGGGTGGGTTAGTGATGGTGTGGGATGTGGAGGGCTGGGTTAGTGATGGTGTGGGATGTGGAGGGGTGGGTTAGTGATGGTGTGGGATGTGGAGGGTTGGGTTAGTGGTGGTGTGGGATGTGGAGGGGTGGGTTAGTGATGGTGTGGGATGTGGAGGGGTGGGTTGGTGATGGTGTGGGATGTGGAGGGGTGGGTTGGTGATGGTGCGGGATGTGCAGGGGTTGGATAGTGGTGGTGTGGGATGTGGAGGAGTGGGTTAGTGATGGTGTGGGATGTGGAGGGGTGGGTTAGTGATGGTGTGGGATGTGGAGGGCTGGGTTAGTGATGGTGTGGGATGTGGAGGGGTGGGTTAGTGATGGTGTGGGATGTGGAGGGGTGGGTTAGTGGTGGTGTGGGATGTGGAGGGGTGGGTTAGTGGTGGTGTGGGATGTGGAGGGTGGGTTAGTGGTGGTGTGGGATGTGGAGGGTGGGTTAGTGATGGTGTGGGATGTGGAGGGGTGGGTCAGTGGTGGTGTGGGATGTGGAGGGGTGGGTCAGTGATGGTGTGGGATTTGGAGGGGTGGGTTAGTGGTGATGTGGGATGTGGAGGGGTGGGTTAGTGATGATGTGGGATGTGGAGGTGTGGGTATGTTGTTGTGTGGGATGAGTAGGGTTGGGTTAGAGGTGGTGTGGTATGTGGAGGGTGGGTTAGTAGAGGCCTGGGATGTGGAGGGTGGGTTACTAGAGGTGTGGAATGTTGAGGGTTTGGTTAGTGGTGGTGTGGGATGTGGAGGGGAGTTTTAATGGTGGTCTGTGTGTGGTGAGGTGGGTTACAGTTGGTGTGGAAAGTGGAGGGATGAGTTGGTGGTGTGGGATGTGGAGGGGTCTGTTAGTTATCGTGTGGGATGTGGAGGCGAGAGTTAATGGTGGTGTGGGAAGTGCTGGTGTGGGTTTCTGATGGTGTGGGATATGAAGGGGTGGGTTAATGGTGGTGTGGGTTAGTGATGGTGTGGGACGTGGAGTGGTGTTTTAGTAGTGATGTGGGATTCGGAGGTGAGGGTTAGTGGTGGTGTGGGATGTGGAGGAGAGGGTTAGTGGTGGTGTGGGATGTGGAGTGGTGGGTTAGTGATGGTGTGGGATGTGGAGGGATGGGTTAGTGTGTGTGGGATGTGGAGGGGTGGGTTAGTGGTGGTGTGGGATGTGAAGGGGTGGGTTAGTGATGTTGTGGGAGTAGAGGGATGGGATAGAGATGGTGTGGGATGTGGAGTGCTGGGTTAGTGATGGTGCTGGATGTTGAGGCGCAGGTTAGCGGTGGTGTGCGATTGGAAGGGTGGGTTAGTGATGGTCTTGGATGTGGAGGGTGTGTTGGTGGTGTTGTGGGATGTGGAGGGGTGGGTTAGTGATTGTGTGGGATGTGGAGGGGTGGGTTAGTGGTGGTGTGGGATGTGAAGGGGTGGGTTAGTGATGGTGTGGGATGTGGAGGGGTGGGTTAGTGGTGGTATGGGTTGTGGAGAGTTGGGTTAGTGGTGATGTGGGGTTTTGACGGGCGGGTTAGAGGTGGGTTAGCTGTAAAGGGGTGGGTTAGTGATGATGTGGGATTTTGAGGGGAAGGTTTGTGGTGGTGTGGGTAGTGGAGGGGTTGGTTGGTGGTTGTGTGGGTTGTGAAGGGGTGGGTTAGTGGTGGTGTGGGATGTGGAGGGGTGGGTTAGTGATGGTGTGGGATGTGGAGGGGTGGGTTGGTGATGGTGTGGGATGTGGCGGGCTGGGTTAGTGATGGTGTGGGATGTGGAGGGGTGGTTTAGTGATGGTGTGGGATGTGGAGGGGTGGGTTGGTGATGGTGTGGGATGTGGAGGGGTGGGTTGGTGATGGTGCGGGATGTGGAGGGGTGGGTTAGTGATGGTGTGGGATGTGGAGGGGTGGGTTGGTGATGGTGTGGGATGTGGAGGGGTGGGTTGGTGATGGTGCGGGATGTGCAGGGGTTGGATAGTGGTGGTGTGGGATGTGGAGGAGTGGGTTAGTGATGGTGTGGGATGTGGAGGGGTGGGTTAGTGATGGTGTGGGATGTGGAGGGCTGGGTTAGTGATGGTATGGGATGTGGAGGGGTGGGTTAGTGATGGTGTGGGATGTGGAGGGGTGGGTTAGTGGTGGTGTGGGATGTGGAGGGGTGGGTTAGTGGTGGTGTGGGATGTGGAGGGTGGGTTAGTGGTGGTGTGGGATGTGGAGGGTGGGTCAGTGGTGGTGTGGGATGTGGAGGGGTGGGTCAGTGATGGTGTGGGATTTGGAGGGGTGGGTTAGTGGTGATGTGGGATGTGGAGGGGTGGGTTAGTGATGATGTGGGATGTGGAGGTGTGGGTATGTTGTTGTGTGGGATGAGTAGGGTTGGGTTAGAGGTTGTGTGGTATGTGGAGGGTGGGTTAGTAGAGGCCTGGGATGTGGAGGGTGGGTTACTAGAGGTGTGGAATGTTGAGGGTTTGGTTAGTGGTGGTGTGGGATGTGGAGGGGAGTTTTAATGGTGGTCTGTGATGTGGTGAGGTGGGTTACAGTTGGTGTGGAAAGTGGAGGGATGAGTTGGTGGTGTGGGATGTGGAGGGGTCTGTTAGTTATCGTGTGGGATGTGGAGGCGAGAGTTAATGGTGGTGTGGGAAGTGCTGGTGTGGGTTTCTGATGGTGTGGGATATGAAGGGGTGGGTTAATGGTGGTGTGGGTTAGTGATGGTGTGGGACGTGGAGTGGTGTTTTAGTAGTGATGTGGGATTCGGAGGTGAGGGTTAGTGGTGGTGTGGGATGTGGAGGAGAGGGTTAGTGGTGGTGTGGGATGTGGAGTGGTGGGTTAGTGATGGTGTGGGATGTGGAGGGATGGGTTAGTGTGTGTGGGATGTGGAGGGGTGGGTTAGTGGTGGTGTGGGATGTGAAGGGGTGGGTTAGTGATGTTGTGGGAGTAGAGGGATGGGATAGTGATGGTGTGGGATGTGGAGTGCTGGGTTAGTGATGGTGCTGGATGTTGAGGCGCAGGTTAGCGGTCGTGTGCGATTGGAAGGGTGGGTTAGTGATGGTCTTGGATGTGGAGGGTGTGTTGGTGGTGTTGTGGGATGTGGAGGGGTGGGTTTGTGATGGTGCGGGATGTGGAGGGGTGGGTTGGTGATGGTGTGGGATGTGGAGAGGTGGGTTGGTGATGGTGCGGGATGTGGAGGGGTGGGTTAGTGGTGGTGTGGGATGTGGAGGAGTGGGTTAGTGATGGTGTGGTATGTGGAGGGGTGGTTTAGTGATGGTGTGGGATGTGGAGGGGTGGGTTAGTGATTGTGTGGGATGTGGAGGGGTGGGTTAGTGGTGGTGTGGGATGTGAAGGGGTGGGTTAGTGATGGTGTGGGATGTGGAGGTGTGTGGTTGTGGTGCTGTGTGATGAGTAGGGTTGGGTTAGTGATGGTGTGCGACGTGAAGTGGTGTTTTAGTTGTGATGTGGGATTCAGAGGGGTGGGTTAGTGATGGTGTGGGATGTGGAGGGTAAGTTAGTGGTGGTGTGGGATGTGGAGGGGTGGGTTAGTGATGGTGTGGGAATTGGAGTGGTGTATTAGTTGTGATGTGGGATTCGGAGAGGAGGGTTATTGGTGGTGTGGGATGTGGAGGGGTGGGTTCGTGATGCTGTGGGATGTGGAGTGTTGGGTTAGTGATGCTGTGGGATGTGGAGGTGTGGGTTAGTGGTGGTGTGGTATGTGGAGGGGGTGGTTAGTGATGTTGTGGGAGTGGAGGGGTGGGTTTGTGGCAGAGTGCGACGTGAAGGGGTGGGATAGTGCTGTTGAGGGATGAGGGAGGGAGGGTTAGTGGTGTTGTGGGTGTGGAGGGGTGGGATAGTGAAGTTGTGGGATGTGGAGGGGTGGGTTAGTGATGCTGTGGGATGTGGAGGTGTGGAATGGTGGTGGATTGGGTTGTGGAGTGGAGGGATAGTTATGTTGTGGGAGTGGGGTGGGTTTGTGGTGTTGTGGGACGTGGAGTGGTGTTTTAGTTGTGATGTGGTATTTGGAGGGGAGGGTTAGTGGTTGTGTGGGATGTGGAGGGGTGGGTTATTGATGGTGTGGGATGTGGAGGTGTGGGTTAGTGATGGTGTGGGATGTGGAGGGGTGAGTTAGTGATGGTGTGGGATATGGAGGGGTGGGTTAGTGGTGGTGTGGGATGTGGAGGGGTGAGTTAGTGATGGTGTGGGATTTGGAGGGGTGGGTTAGTGGTTGTGTGGGATGTGGAGGGGTAGGTTAGTGATGCTGTGGGATGCGGAGGGGTGAGTTAGTGATGCTGTGGGATGTGGAGTGGTGGGTTCGTGAAGCTGTGGGATGTGGAGTGTTGGGTTAGTGGTGGTGTGGTATGTGTAGGGGTGGGTTAGTGTTGGTGTGGGATGTGGAGGGTTGGGTTAGTGGTGGGGTTGGATGTGGAGGGGTGGGTTAGTGGTGGTGTAGAATGACGAGGGGAGGGTTAGTGGTGGTGTGGGATGTGCCGGTGGGCGTTATTGATGGTGTGGGATGCCGAGGGGTGGTATAGTGGTTTAGTGGGATGTGGAAGGGTGGGCTAGTGGTGGTGTGGGATGTGGTGGGTGGGTTAGTGATGGTGTGGGATGAGTAGGGTTGGGTTAGTGGTGTTGTCGGATGTGAAGTGTTGGGTTAGTGGTGGTGTGGTATGTGGAGGGGTGGGTTAGTGATGGTGTGGGATGTGGAGGGGTGGGTTAGTGATGGTGTGGGATGTGGATGGGTGGGTTAGTGGTGGTGTGGGATGTGGAGGGGTGGGTTAGTGATGGTGTGGGATGTGGAGGGGTGGGTTGGTGATGGTGTGGGATGTGGCGGGCTGGGTTAGTGATGGTGTGGGATGTGGAGGGGTGGGTTAGTGATGGTGTGGGATGTGGAGGGGTGGGTTGGTGATGGTGTGGTATGTGGAGGGGTGGGTTGGTGATGGTGCGGGATGTGCAGGGGTTGGATAGTGGTGGTGTGGGATGTGGAGGAGTGGGTTAGTGATGGTGTGGGATGTGGAGGGGTGGGTTAGTGATGGTGTGGGATGTGGAGGGCTGGGTTAGTGATGGTGTGGGATGTGGAGGGGTGGGTTAGTGATGGTGTGGGATGTGGAGGGTTGGGTTAGTGGTGGTGTGGGATGTGGAGGGGTGGGTTAGTGATGGTGTGGGATGTGGAGGGGTGGGTTGGTGATGGTGTGGGATGTGGAGGGGTGGGTTGGTGATGGTGCGGGATGTGCAGGGGTTGGATAGTGGTGGTGTGGGATGTGGAGGAGTGGGTTAGTGATGGTGTGGGATGTGGAGGGGTGGGTTAGTGATGGTGTGGGATGTGGAGGGCTGGGTTAGTGATGGTGTGGGATGTGGAGGGGTGGGTTAGTGATGGTGTGGGATGTGGAGGGGTGGGTTAGTGGTGGTGTGGGATGTGGAGGGGTGGGTTAGTGGTGGTGTGGGATGTGGAGGGTGGGTTAGTGGTGGTGTGGGATGTGGAGGGTGGGTTAGTGATGGTGTGGGATGTGGAGGGGTGGGTCAGTGGTGGTGTGGGATGTGGAGGGGTGGGTCAGTGATGGTGTGGGATTTGGAGGGGTGGGTTAGTGGTGATGTGGGATGTGGAGGGGTGGGTTAGTGATGATGTGGGATGTGGAGGTGTGGGTATGTTGTTGTGTGGGATGAGTAGGGTTGGGTTAGAGGTGGTGTGGTATGTGGAGGGTGGGTTAGTAGAGGCCTGGGATGTGGAGGGTGGGTTACTAGAGGTGTGGAATGTTGAGGGTTTGGTTAGTGGTGGTGTGGGATGTGGAGGGGAGTTTTAATGGTGGTCTGTGATGTGGTGAGGTGGGTTACAGTTGGTGTGGAAAGTGGAGGGATGAGTTGGTGGTGTGGGATGTGGAGGGGTCTGTTAGTTATCGTGTGGGATGTGGAGGCGAGAGTTAATGGTGGTGTGGGAAGTGCTGGTGTGGGTTTCTGATGGTGTGGGATATGAAGGGGTGGGTTAATGGTGGTGTGGGTTAGTGATGGTGTGGGACGTGGAGTGGTGTTTTAGTAGTGATGTGGGATTCGGAGGTGAGGGTTAGTGGTGGTGTGGGATGTGGAGGAGAGGGTTAGTGGTGGTGTGGGATGTGGAGTGGTGGGTTAGTGATGGTGTGGGATGTGGAGGGATGGGTTAGTGTGTGTGGGATGTGGAGGGGTGGGTTAGTGATGGTGTGGGATGTGAAGGGGTGGGTTAGTGATGTTGTGGGAGTAGAGGGATGGGATAGAGATGGTGTGGGATGTGGAGTGCTGGGTTAGTGATGGTGCTGGATGTTGAGGCGCAGGTTAGCGGTGGTGTGCGATTGGAAGGGTGGGTTAGTGATGGTCTTGGATGTGGAGGGTGTGTTGGTGGTGTTGTGGGATGTGGAGGGGTGGGTTTGTGATGGTGCGGGATGTGGAGGGGTGGGTTGGTGATGGTGTGGGATGTGGAGGGGTGGGTTAGTGATTGTGTGGGATGTGGAGGGGTGGGTTAGTGGTGGTGTGGGATGTGAAGGGGTGGGTTAGTGATGGTGTGGGATGTGGAGGGGTGGGTTAGTGGTGGTATGGGTTGTGGAGAGTTGGGTTAGTGGTGATGTGGGGTTTTGACGGGCGGGTTAGAGGTGGGTTAGCTGTAAAGGGGTGGGTTAGTGATGATGTGGGATGTTGAGGGGAAGGTTTGTGGTGGTGTGGGTAGTGGAGGGGTTGGTTGGTGGTTGTGTGGGTTGTGAAGGGGTGGGTTAGTGGTGGTGTGGGATGTGGAGGGGTGGGTTAGTGATGGTGTGGGATGTGGAGGGGTGGGTTGGTGATGGTGTGGGATGTGGAGGGGTGGGTTGGTGATGGTGCGGGATGTGCAGGGGTTGGATAGTGGTGGTGTGGGATGTGGAGGAGTGGGTTAGTGATGGTGTGGGATGTGGAGGGGTGGGTTAGTGATGGTGTGGGATGTGGAGGGGTGGGTTAGTGATGGTGTGGGATGTGGAGGGCTGGGTTAGTGATGGTGTGGGATGTGGAGGGGTGGGTTAGTGATGGTGTGGGATGTGGAGGGTTGGGTTAGTGGTGGTGTGGGATGTGGAGGGGTGGGTTAGTGATGGTGTGGGATGTGGAGGGGTGGGTTGGTGATGGTGTGGGATGTGGAGGGGTGGGTTGGTGATGGTGCGGGATGTGCAGGGGTTGGATAGTGGTGGTGTGGGATGTGGAGGAGTGGGTTAGTGATGGTGTGGGATGTGGAGGGGTGGGTTAGTGATGGTGTGGGATGTGGAGGGCTGGGTTAGTGATGGTGTGGGATGTGGAGGGGTGGGTTAGTGATGGTGTGGGATGTGGAGGGGTGGGTTAGTGGTGGTGTGGGATGTGGAGGGGTGGGTTAGTGGTGGTGTGGGATGTGGAGGGTGGGTTAGTGGTGGTGTGGGATGTGGAGGGTGGGTTAGTGATGGTGTGGGATGTGGAGGGGTGGGTCAGTGGTGGTGTGGGATGTGGAGGGGTGGGTCAGTGATGGTGTGGGATTTGGAGGGGTGGGTTAGTGGTGATGTGGGATGTGGAGGGGTGGGTTAGTGATGATGTGGGATGTGGAGGTGTGGGTATGTTGTTGTGTGGGATGAGTAGGGTTGGGTTAGAGGTGGTGTGGTATGTGGAGGGTGGGTTAGTAGAGGCCTGGGATGTGGAGGGTGGGTTACTAGAGGTGTGGAATGTTGAGGGTTTGGTTAGTGGTGGTGTGGGATGTGGAGGGGAGTTTTAATGGTGGTCTGTGATGTGGTGAGGTGGGTTACAGTTGGTGTGGAAAGTGGTGGGATGAGTTGGTGGTGTGGGATGTGGAGGGGTCTGTTAGTTATCGTGTGGGATGTGGAGGCGAGAGTTAATGGTGGTGTTGGAAGTGCTGGTGTGGGTTTCTGATGGTGTGGGATATGAAGGGGTGGGTTAATGGTGGTGTGGGTTAGTGATGGTGTGGGACGTGGAGTGGTGTTTTAGTAGTGATGTGGGATTCGGAGGTGAGGGTTAGTGGTGGTGTGGGATGTGGAGGAGAGGGTTAGTGGTGGTGTGGGATGTGGAGTGGTGGGTTAGTGATGGTGTGGGATGTGGAGGGATGGGTTAGTGTGTGTGGGATGTGGAGGGGTGGGTTAGTGGTGGTGTGGGATGTGAAGGGGTGGGTTAGTGATGTTGTGGGAGTAGAGGGATGGGATAGTGATGGTGTGGGATGTGGAGTGCTGGGTTAGTGATGGTGCTGGATGTTGAGGCGCAGGTTAGCGGTGCTGTGCTATTGGAAGTGTGGGTTAGTGATGGTGTTGGATGTGGAGGGTGTGTTGGTGGTGTTGTGGAATGTGGAGGTGTGAGTATGTTCTGGTGTGGGATGAGTAGGATTGGGTTAGTGAGGGGATGGGATGTGGAGGGTTGGGTTAGTGGTGGTGTGTTATGTGGAGGGTGGGTTAGTAGAGGCGTGGGATGTGGACGGTGGTTTACTAGAGGTGTGGGATGTTGAGGGGTTGGTTAGTGGTGGTATGGGATGTGGAGGGGAGTTTTAATGGTGGTCTGGGATGTGGTGAGGTGGGTTACAGATGGTGTGGGAAGTGGAGGGATGAGTTGGTGGTGTGGGATGTGGAGGGGTCTGTTAGTTATCAAGTGGGATGTGGATGCGAGGGTTAATGGTGGTGTGGGAAGTGCTGGTGTGGGTTTGTGATGGTATGGGATATGAAGGGATTGGTTAATGGTGGTGTGGGATGTAGTGGTGTGGGTTACTGATGGTGTGGGATGTGGAGTTGTGTTTTAGTTGTGATGTGGGATTTGAAGGGGAGGGTTGGTGGTTGTGTGGGATGTGGAGGGGTGGGTTCGTGATGCTGTGGGATGTGGAGTGTTGGGTTAGTGATGCTGTGGGATGTGGAGGTATGGGTTAGTGGTGGTGTGGTATGTGGAGGGGGTGGTTAGTGATGTTGTGGGAGTGGAGGGGTGGGTTTGTGGCAGAGTGCGACGTGAAGGGGTGGGATAGTGCTGTTGAGGGATGAGGGAGGGAGGGTTAGTGGTGTTGTGTGTGTGGAGGGGTGGGATAGTGAAGTTGTGGGATGTGGAGGGGTGGGTTAGTGATGCTGTGGGATGTGGAGGTGTGGAATGGTGGTGGATTGGGTTGTGGAGTGGAGGGATAGTTATGTTGTGGGAGTGGAGTGGTGGGTTTGTGGTGTTGAGGGACGTGGAGTGGTGTTTTAGTTGTGATGTGGTATTTGGAGGGGAGGGTTAGTGGTTGTGTGGGATGTGGAGGGGTGGGTTATTGATGGTGTGGGATGTGGAGGTGTGGGTTAGTGATGGTGTGGGATGTGGAGGGGTGAGTTAGTGATGGTGTGGGATATGGAGGGGTGGGTTAGTGGTGGTGTGGGATGTGGAGGGGTGAGTTAGTAATGGTGTGGGATATGGAGCGGTGGGTTAGTGGTTGTGTGGGATGTGGAGGGGTGGGTTAGTGATGCTGTGGGATGCGGAGGGGTGAGTTAGTGATGCTGTGGGATGTGGAGTGGTGGGTTCGTGAAGCTGTGGGATGTGGAGTGTTGGGTTAGTGGTGGTGTGGTATGTGTAGGGGTGGGTTAGTGTTGGTGTGGGATGTGGAGGGTTGGGTTAGTGGTGGGGTTGGATGTGGAGGGGTGGGTTAGTGGTGGTGTGGGATGTGGATGGTGGGTTAGTGATGGTGTGGGATGAGTAGGGTTGGGTTAGTGGTGTTGTCGGATGTGAAGTGTTGGGTTAGTGGTGGTGTGGTATGTGGAGGGTGGGTTACTGATGGTGTGGGATGAGTAGGGTTGGGTTAGTGGTGTTGTCGGATGTGAAGTGTTGGGTTAGTGGTGGTGTGGTATGTGGAGGGTGGGTTACTGATGGTGTGGGATGTGGAGGGTGGGTTAGTGGAGGTGTGGGATGTGGAGGGTGGGTTAGTGGAGGTGTGGGATGTGGAGGGTGGGTTACTAGAGGTGTGGAATGTTGAGGGGTGGGTTAGTGATGGTGTGGGATGTGGAGGGGTGGGTTAGTGATTGTGTGGGATGTGGAGGTGTGGGTTAGTGTTGGTGTGGGATGCGGAGGGTGGGTTAGTGGTGGTACGGGTTGTGGAGAGTTGGGTTAGTGGTGATGTGGGGTTTTGAGGGGCAGGCGAGTGGTGGGTTAGCTGTAAAGGGGTGGGTTAGTGGTGATGTGGGACGTGAAGGGGTGTGTTGGTGGTGTTGTGGGATGTGGTGGAGTGGGTTAGTGATGCTGTGGGATGTGGAGGTGTGTGTTTGTGGTGCTGTGGGATGAGTAGGGTTGGGTTAGTGAGGGGGTGGGATGTGGGGAGGGTTAGTTATGGTGTGGGATGTGAAGGGTGTTGTTAGTTGTGATGTGGGATGTAGTGGAGTGGGGTAGTGATGGTGTGCGATGTGGTGTGGTGTTTTAGTTGTGATGTGAGATTCAGAGGGGTGGGTTAGTGCTGGTGAGGGATGAGGAGGGGAGGGTTTGTGATGTGAGAGTGAAGGGATGGGATAGTGATGGTGTCGGATGTGGAGGGTAGGTTAGTGGTGGTGTGGGATGTGAAGGGTGGGTTAGTGATGGTGTGGGATGTGGAGGGGTGGGTTAGTGTTGGTGTGGGATGTGGAGGGGTGGGTTAGTGGTGGGGTTGGATGTGGAGGGGTGGGTTAGTGGTGGTGTAGAATGACGAGGGGAGGGTTAGTGGTGGTGTGGGATGTGCCGCTGGGCGTTATTGATGGTGTGGGATGTGGAGGGTGGGTTAGTGGTGGAGTGGGATGTGGAAGGGTGGGCTAGTGATGGTGTGGGATGTGGAGGTGTGGGTATGTTATGGTGTGGGATGAGTAGGGTTGGGTTAGTGGTGTTGTAGGATGTGAAGTGTTGGGTTAGTGGTGGTGTGGTATGTGGAGGGTGGGTTAGTAGTGGCGTGGGATGTGGAGGGTGGGTTAGTAGTGGCGTGGGATGTGGAGGGTGGGTTAGTAGAGGTGTGGGATGTGGAGGGTGGGTTAGTGGAGGTGTGGGACGTGGAGGGTGGGTTACTAGAGGTGTGGGATGTTGAGGGGTGGGTTAGTGGTGGTACGGGTTGTGGAGAGTTGGGTTAGTGGTGATGTGGGGTTTTGAGGGGCAGGCTAGTGGTGGGTTAGCTGTAAAGGGGTGGGTTAATGGTGGTGTGGGACGTGAAGGGGTGTGTTGGTGGTGTTGTGGGATGTGGTGGAGTGGGTTAGTGATGCTGTGGGATGTGGAGGTGTGTGTTTGTGGTGCTGTGGGATGAGTAGGGTTGGGTTAGTGAGGGGGTGGGATGTGGGGAGGGTTAGTTATGGTGTGGGATGTGAAGGGTGTTGTTAGTTGTGATGTGGGATGTAGTGGAGTGGGTTAGTGATGGTGTGCGACGTGGTGTGGTGTTTTAGTTGTGATGTGAGATTCAGAGGGGTGGGTTAGTGCTGGTGAGGGATGAGGAGGGTAGGGTTTGTGATGTGAGAGTGAAGGGATGGGATAGTGCTGGTGTCGGATGTGGAGGGTAGGTTAGTGGTGGTGTGGGATGTGGAGGGGTGGGTTAGTGGTGGTGTGGGATGTGAAGGGTGGGTTAGTGGTGGTGTGGGATGTGGAGGGTGGGTTAGTGATGGTGTGGGTTGTGGAGTGGAGGGATAGTGATGTTCTGGGAGTGGAGTGGTGAGTTTGTTGCAGTGTGGGATGAGGAGGGTTGGTTAGAGGTGGTGTGGGATGTGAAGGGTGGGTTAGTGATGGTGTGGGATGTGGAGGGGTGGGTTAGTGATGGTGTGGGATGTGGAAGGGTGGGTTAGTGGTGATGTGGGATTTGTAGGGTTGGGTTAGTGATGGTGTGGGATGTGGAGGGGTGGGTTAGTGTTGGTGTGGGATGTGGAGGGTTGGTTAGTGGTGGTGTGGGATGTGGAGGGTGGGTTAGTGATGGTGTGGGATGTGGAGGGTGGGTTAGTGGTGGTGTGGGATGTGGAGGGTGGGTTAGTGGTGGTGTGGGATGTGGAGCCTGGGTTAGTGTTGGTGTGGGATGTGGAGGTTGGGTTAGTGGTGGTGTGGGATGTGGAGGGGTGGGTCAGTGGTGGTGTGGGATGTGGAGGGGTGGGTCAGTGATGGTGTGGGATTTGGAGGGGTGGGTTAGTGGTGATGTGGGATGTGGAGGGGTGGGTTAGTGATGATGTGGGATGTGGAGGTGTGGGTATGTTGTTGTGTGGGATGAGTAGGGTTGGGTTAGAGGTGGTGTGGTATGTGGAGGGTGGGTTAGTAGAGGCCTGGGATGTGGAGGGTGGGTTACTAGAGGTGCGGAATGTTGAGGGTTTGGTTAGTGGTGGTGTGGGATGTGGAGGGGAGTTTTAATGGTGGTCTGTGATGTGGTGAGGTGGGTTACAGTTGGTGTGGAAAGTGGTGGGATGAGTTGGTGGTGTGGGATGTGGAGGGGTCTGTTAGTTATCGTGTGGGATGTGGAGGCGAGAGTTAATGGTGGTGTTGGAAGTGCTGGTGTGGGTTTCTGATGGTGTGGGATATGAAGGGGTGGGTTAATGGTGGTGTGGGTTAGTGATGGTGTGGGACGTGGAGTGGTGTTTTAGTAGTGATGTGGGATTCGGAGGTGAGGGTTAGTGGTGGTGTGGGATGTGGAGGAGAGGGTTAGTGGTGGTGTGGGATGTGGAGTGGTGGGTTAGTGATGGTGTGGGATGTGGAGGGATGGGTTAGTGTGTGTGGGATGTGGAGGGGTGGGTTAGTGGTGGTGTGGGATGTGAAGGGGTGGGTTAGTGATGTTGTGGGAGTAGAGGGATGGGATAGTGATGGTGTGGGATGTGGAGTGCTGGGTTAGTGATGGTGCTGGATGTTGAGGCGCAGGTTAGCGGTGCTGTGCTATTGGAAGTGTGGGTTAGTGATGGTGTTGGATGTGGAGGGTGTGTTGGTGGTGTTGTGGAATGTGGAGGTGTGAGTATGTTCTGGTGTGGGATGAGTAGGATTGGGTTAGTGAGGGGATGGGATGTGGAGGGTTGGGTTAGTGGTGGTGTGGTATGTGGAGGGTGGGTTAGTAGAGGCGTGGGATGTGGACGGTGGTTTACTAGAGGTGTGGGATGTTGAGGGGTTGGTTAGTGGTGGTATGGGATGTGGAGGGGAGTTTTAATGGTGGTCTGGGATGTGGTGAGGTGGGTTACAGATGGTGTGGGAAGTGGAGGGATGAGTTGGTGGTGTGGGATGTGGAGGGGTCTGTTAGTTATCAAGTGGGATGTGGATGCGAGGGTTAATGGTGGTGTGGGAAGTGCTGGTGTGGGTTTGTGATGGTATGGGATATGAAGGGATTGGTTAATGGTGGTGTGGGATGTAGTGGTGTGGGTTACTGATGGTGTGGGATGTGGAGTTGTGTTTTAGTTGTGATGTGGGATTTGAAGGGGAGGGTTGGTGGTTGTGTGGGATGTGGAGGGGTGGGTTCGTGATGCTGTGGGATGTGGAGTGTTGGGTTAGTGATGCTGTGGGATGTGGAGGTATGGGTTAGTGGTGGTGTGGTATGTGGAGGGGGTGGTTAGTGATGTTGTGGGAGTGGAGGGGTGGGTTTGTGGCAGAGTGCGACGTGAAGGGGTGGGATAGTGCTGTTGAGGGATGAGGGAGGGAGGGTTAGTGGTGTTGTGTGTGTGGAGGGGTGGGATAGTGAAGTTGTGGGATGTGGAGGGGTGGGTTAGTGATGCTGTGGGATGTGGAGGTGTGGAATGGTGGTGGATTGGGTTGTGGAGTGGAGGGATAGTTATGTTGTGGGAGTGGAGTGGTGGGTTTGTGGTGTTGAGGGACGTGGAGTGGTGTTTTAGTTGTGATGTGGTATTTGGAGGGGAGGGTTAGTGGTTGTGTGGGATGTGGAGGGGTGGGTTATTGATGGTGTGGGATGTGGAGGTGTGGGTTAGTGATGGTGTGGGATGTGGAGGGGTGAGTTAGTGATGGTGTGGGATATGGAGGGGTGGGTTAGTGGTGGTGTGGGATGTGGAGGGGTGAGTTAGTAATGGTGTGGGATATGGAGGGGTGGGTTAGTGGTTGTGTGGGATGTGGAGGGGTGGGTTAGTGATGCTGTGGGATGCGGAGGGGTGAGTTAGTGATGCTGTGGGATGTGGAGTGGTGGGTTCGTGAAGCTGTGGGATGTGGAGTGTTGGGTTAGTGGTGGTGTGGTATGTGTAGGGGTGGGTTAGTGTTGGTGTGGGATGTGGAGGGTTGGGTTAGTGGTGGGGTTGGATGTGGAGGGGTGGGTTAGTGGTGGTGTGGAATGACGAGGGGAGGGTTAGTGGTGGTGTGGGATGTGACGGGTGGGTTAGTGGTGGTGTGGGATGTGGAGGGGTGGGTTAGTGGTGGTGTGGGATGTGGATGGTGGGTTAGTGATGGTGTGGGATGAGTAGGGTTGGGTTAGTGGTGTTGTCGGATGTGAAGTGTTGGGTTAGTGGTGGTGTGGTATGTGGAGGGTGTGTTACTGATGGTGTGGGATGAGTAGGGTTGGGTTAGTGGTGTTGTCGGATGTGAAGTGTTGGGTTAGTGGTGGTGTGGTATGTGGAGGGTGGGTTAGTAGTGGCGTGGGATGTGGAGGGTGGGTTAGTAGAGGTGTGGGATGTGGAGGGTGGGTTAGTGGAGGTGTGGGACGTGGAGGGTGGGTTACTAGAGGTGTGGGATGTTGAGGGGTGGGTTAGTGGTGGTACGGGTTGTGGAGAGTTGGGTTAGTGGTGATGTGGGGTTTTGAGGGGCAGGCTAGTGGTGGGTTAGCTGTAAAGGGGTGGGTTAGTGGTGATGTGGGACGTGAAGGGGTGTGTTGGTGGTGTTGTGGGATGTGGTGGAGTGGGTTAGTGATGCTGTGGGATGTGGAGGTGTGTGTTTGTGGTGCTGTGGGATGAGTAGGGTTGTGTTAGTGAGGGGGTGGGATGTGGGGAGGGTTAGTTATGGTGTGGGATGTGAAGGGTGTTGTTAGTTGTGATGTGGGATGTAGTGGAGTGGGGTAGTGATGGTGTGCGACGTGGTGTGGTGTTTTAGTTGTGATGTGAGATTCAGAGGGGTGGGTTAGTGCTGGTGAGGGATGAGGAGGGGAGGGTTTGTGATGTGAGAGTGAAGGGGTGGGTTAGTGATGGTGTGGGATGTGGAGGCATGGGTTAGTGATGCTGTGGGATGTGGAGGGGTGGGTTAGTGGTGATGTGGGATGTGAAGGGTGGGTTAGTGATGGTGTGCGATGTGGAGGGGTGGGTTAGTGATGGTGTCAGATGCAGAGTGGTGGGTTAGTGATGCTGTGGGATGTGGAGGTGTGGGTTCGTGGTGGATTGGGTTGTGGAGTGGAGGGATAGTGATGTTCTGGGAGTGGAGTGGTGAGTTTGTTGCAGTGTGGGATGAGGAGGGTTGGTTAGAGGTGGTGTGGGATGTGAAGGGTGGGTTAGTGATGGTGTGGGATGTGGAGGGGTGGGTTAGTGTTGGTGTGGGATGTGGAGGGTTGGTTAGTGGTGGTGTGGGATGTGGAGGGTGGGTTAGTGATGGTGTGGGATGTGGAGGGTGGGTTAGTGGTGGTGTGGGATGTGGAGGGTGGGTTAGTGGTGGTGTGGGATGTGGAGCCTGGGTTAGTGTTGGTGTGGGATGTGGAGGTTGGGTTAGTGGTGGTGTGGGATGTGGGTATGTGGAGGTATGGGTTAGTAATGGTGTGGGCTGTGGAGGGGTGGGTTAGTGGTGGTGTGGCATGAGGAGGGGAAGGTTAGTAGTGGTGTGGGATTTGTAGGGTTGGGTTTTTGATGGTGTGGGATGCCGAGGGGTGGTATAGTGTTGGAGTGAGATGTGGAGGGGTGGTATAGTGGTGGAGTGGGATGTGGAGGGTTGGTTAGTGGTGGTGTGTGATGTGGAGGGTGGGTTAGTGATGGTGTGGGATGTGGAGGGGTGGGTTAGTGGTGGTGTGGGATGTGGAGGGTGGGTTAGTGGTGGTGTGGGATGTGGAGGGTGGGTTAGTGCTGGTGTGGGATGTGGAGCCTGGGTTAGTGTTGGTGTGGGATGTGGACGGTGGGTTAGTGGTGGTGTGGGATGTGGAGGTATGGGTTAGTGGTGAGTGGGATGTGGAGGTGTGCGTTAGTGGTGGATTGGGTTGTGGAGGGGAGGGTTAATGATGTTGTGGGAGTTGATTTGTGGGTTTGTGGCGGTGTGGAATGTGGAGGAGTGGGTTAGTGATGTTGTGGGAGAGGAGGGGTGGGTTTGTGGCAGAGTGGGATGTGGAGGAGTGGGTTAGTGCTGGAGAGGGATGAGGAGGGGAAGGTTAGTGATGTTGTGCTAGTGGATGGGTGGGATAGTGCTGGTGTTGGATGTTGAGGGTAGGTTAGTGATGGTGTGGGACGTTGAGGTGCAGGTTAGTGGTGGTGTGCGATTGGAAGGGTGGGTTAGTGATGTTGTTGGATGTGGAGGGCTGTTATTGTGGTGGTGTCGGATGAGTAGGGTTGGATTAGTGAGGGGGTGGCATGTGGAGGGGTGGGTTAGTGGTGGTGTGGGATGTGGAGGGGTGGGTTAGTGGTGGTGTGGGACTTGGAGTGGTGTTTTAGTTGTGATGTGGGATTCGGAGGGGAGGTTTAGTGGTTGTGTGGGATGTGGAGGGGAGGGTTAGTGATGTTGTGGGTTGTGGAGGGGTGGGTTAGTGGTGGTGTGAGGTGTGGACGGGTGGGTTAGTGATGGTGTGGGATGTGGAGGGGTGGGTTAGTGGTGGTGTGGGATGTGGAGGGTGGGTTAGTGATGGTGTGGGATGTGGCGGGGTGGGTTAGTGATGGGGTGTGATGTGGAGGAGTGGGTTAGTGGTGGTGTGTGATGTGGAGGGAATGGTTAGTGGTGTTGTGGGTGTGGAAGGGTGGGTTAGTGATGTTGTGGGTGTGGAAGGGTGGGTTAGTGGTGGTGTGGGATGTGGAGGAGTGTGTTATTGCTGGTGAGGGATGAGGAGGGGAGGGTTAGTGATGCTGTGGGATGTGGAGGTGTGGGTTGGTGGCGGTTTAGGATGTGGAGGGGTTGGTTAATTGTGGTGTAGGATGTGGAGTGGGGGCTTAGTGATGGTTTGGAATGTGGAGGGGAGGGTTAGTGATGTTGTGGTAGTGGAGGGGTGGGAAAGTGCTGGTGTCGGATGTGGAGGGTAGGTTAGTGATGGTGTGGGGTGTGGAGGGGTGGATTAGTGGTGGTGTAGGATGTGGAGGGGTGGGTTAGTGTTGGTGTGGGATGTGGAGAGGTGGGTTAGTGGTGGTGTGGGATGTGGAGTGGTGGGTTAGTGGTGGTGTGGGATGCGGAGTGGTGGGTTATTGATGGTGTGAGATTTGGAGGGGTGGGTTAATGATGCTGTGGGATGTGGAAGTGTGGGTTAGTGATGCTGTGGGATGTGGAAGTGTGGGTTGGTGGTGGATTGGGTTGTGGAGGGGAGGGTTAGTGATGTTGAGGGAGTGGAGTGGTGGGTTTGTGGTGGTGTAGTATGTGGAGGGGTCTGTTAGTGTTGGTGTGGGATGAGGAGGGGTGTGTTTGTCATGTTGTGGGAGTGGAGGGGTAGGATAGTGGTGGCGTGTGACGTGGAGGGTGGGGTTAGTGATGGTGTGGGAAGTTGAGGGTGGGTTAGTGGTGGTGTGGGTTGTGGAGAGTTGGGTTAGTGGTGATGTGGGATTTTGAGGGGCAGGTTAGTGGTGGGTTAGATGTAAAGCGGTGGGTTCATGATGATGTGGGATGTTGAGGGGAAGGATAGTGGTGGTGTGGGTAGTGGAGAGGTTGGTTAGTGGTTGTGTGGAATGTGGTTAGTGTTGGTGTGGGACGTGAAGGGGTGGGTTATGTGTGGGATGTGGAGGGGTGGGTTAGTCGTCGTGTGGGTGCGGAGCGGTCAGTTAGTGGTGGTCTGCGATTGGAAGGGTGGGTTAGTGATGTTGTTAGATGTGGATGGGTGTGTTGGTGGTGTTGTTGGATGTGGTGGGGTGGGTTAGTGGTGGTGTGGGATGTGGATGGTGGGTTAGTGATGGTGTGGGATGTGGAGGGGTGGGTTAATGGAGGTGTGGGATGTGGAGGGGTGGATTAGTGATAGTGTTGTTGGATGTGGAGGGGTGGGTTAGTGGTGGTGTGGGATGTGGAGGGTGGGTTAGTGATGGTGTGGGATGTGGAGGGTGGGTTAGTGATGGTGTGGGATGTGGAGGGGTGTGTTAGTGATGGTGTGGGTTATGGAGTGGTGGGTTAGTGATGGTGAAGGACGTGGAGGAGTGGGTTAGTGATGGTGTGGGATGTGCAGGGTGAGTTAGTGATGTTGTGGGATGTGGAGGGGTGGGTTAGTGGTGATGTGACTATTTAGAGGGACGGGTTAGTGGTGGTATAGGATGCGGAGGTTGGGTTAGCGATGTTGTGGGATGTGGAGGGGTGTGTTAGTGATGGTGTGGGATGTGGAGTGGTGGGTTAGCGATGTTGTGGGATGTGGAGGGTAGGTTAGTGATGGTGTTGGATGTGAGGGGTGGGTTAGTGATGGTGTGGGATGTGGAGTGGTGGTTAGTGGTTGTATGGGATGTGGAGGGTGGGTTATTGATGGTGTGGGATGTGGAGGGGTGGATTAGTGGTGATGTGGGATTTGGAGGGGTGGGTTAGTTGTGGGTTAGTGATGGTGTTGGATGTGGAGGGGTGTGTTAGTGGTGGTGTGCGTTGCGGAGGGGTCGGTTAGTGATGGTTTTGTTTGTGGAGGGGTGGGTTAGTGACTGAGTGGGTTGTGTAGGGTGCATTAGTCGTGGTGTGGTATGCAGAGAGTTTGGTTCGAAATTGTTTGGTATGTGGAGTTTAGCGTTAGTCCTGGTGTGGGCTGTGGAAGTTTGGGTTAGTATGTTGATGCATTAATCTATGTTTTAGCTTGGGGAACATCTCTCTTTTTGAATCTGGTTGTCCTGACGTGGAAGCTGCATTGTTTCCTTCATGATGGAAATGGGACAAACAGTTCATGAAGAGGGTGTGTGGGATCTTTCCTGATGTGACTGATCTTTTTGCTGTAGCTTTCTCTGTACATTTCCTTGACGGTGGAAGCTGGTACCAGTGATGCGTTGGACAGTTTTACCTATCTGTTGTAGAACCTTCCTGTTTGCCGCAGCACCGTTTGCGTACCCTGCAATGATGATGCGTGCCGGAATGCTCTCTGTATAGATATAGATATGATAGATTGAGTCTTTATTGTTCCCAATGAAAATTACACATTTCACAGTAGCTCTACAGTTTTTAGAAGAGAAGTAAATAAGAATAAAAAACATGTTACTTTAAAATTAATATTTTCAAAATTTTCAAATCAAACATTACAAGGTTTACAAGATTTCCAAGTTCACACTGATGAGATGGTAGTGCAAGAATTCCCATGATATTATACAGTAGTGAGTGCACATTCACACCATCCAGATAAGCAGTGATGGAATTGCACTGAATTGCACAGGGTGTCTGTGATAGAAGGGTCTGGTAAACAGAGGCAAACACTGCTTAAATAGAGTCCTGGTAAACAGAGGTTAACAACAGTCTAATGGAGGGGTTCATCACTTCCCCACTATAGGTTGACCATTATAGACCCTAATGGGCTGGGGTAAGAATGACCTCATGTAGTGCTCTTTGTAGTAGCACAGCCTTTTGGTGAAAGTGGTCCTCTGTTGAGCCAAGTTGGTATGCAGAGTGTGAGAAACGTTGTCCAGAATTGCCAAGATTTTCCAAAGGTTCCATTGTTCTTCCACAACCTCCACTATGCCCAGTTTGACTCCTGTAACAGAGAGCCAGACTTTCTAATCACTTTACTGAGCCTGTGGGCATCACCTGTGTTGATACCATTGCCCCAGCACACCACTGCATAGAAGATTGTACCGTCAACAGCAGACTGATAGAACATGTGAAGGAGAGGCCTGCGAACTCCAAAACAACCTCAATCGCCTAAGAGGTAGGAGCAACTCTGGCGCTTCTTAAACACAGCCTTTGTACTTATTCCACTGAGATGTAATACTCAGTGTGATAGGAAATCATTCCTACCTGTGGCCATCAAACTTTACAACTGCTCCTTTGGAGTGTCAGACACCCTGAGCCAATAGGCTGGTCCTGGACTTATTTCCACTTGGCATGATTAACTTACTATTATTTAATTATTTATGGTTTTACATTGCTATATTTCTTCATTATTCTTGGTTGATGCGGCTGTTACAAAACCAATTTCCCTCGGGATCAATAAAGTATGTCTGTCTGTCTGTACTGGTGTTCCACTCAAGTCTATCATCCAGGTTCACCCCCAGGTATTTGTAGATCCTCAACACATCCACTTCTTCACCATCAGAAGTAATAGGGGGCAGCACAGGCCTGGTCTTTGTTGTGGAAATTTCTGTCGTCAAATAAATTACTCGACCCTTGCCTCGGTCCAGGAATTTTATTAACTATTCTTGGTACCAAGGAGAGAGAGTGCTGATCTCCACTGCCTCCCAACTCTGAATACAGAGAAGAGCAGGCACACTTTATACAGTTAATGTATCACATGAGACTTCACTCTGGCTCTCAACTGTGGGTACAGTGAAGAACAGGCACACTTTGCATCACATGATACTTCCTGCAACATCCTCCCAACACAGGCTGCAAGCAAAGATAAGACTTACTACAAACATCTTCTGTTCTGGGTTCCTGACTCACAGGAAGCTAGCAGAACAATCTCGGGCCTGGTGCAGATGAGTCCAGGCCAGAGGCTGGCACACCCATGCCTGTCATTCACACAATACCAACTGAATGGAACAGTTTGTCAGAGCAGCTAAATTTATGCCAGGCCACAACATAAGTCAGTACAATTCTTATGTCAATTATCCCATCAGATCTTGCCAGACGATTGTTTAGTCAATACTTCCATAGGCTTAAGTCCATCACCATCTCCTTTGTCTTACTGATGTTGAGCTGCAGATGATTCAGCTTTCACCATTCGATAAAGACCTCCACCAGGGCCCTGTATTCATCCTGCTGTGCTCCCTTCATGCACCCAACTATTGCTGAGTCAGCAGAGAATTTCTGCAGATGACACAACTCAGTGTTGTATCTGAAGTCCACGGTATACAGGGTAAACAGCAAAGGAGCCAATATAGTCCTTTGTGTGGCCCTAGTACTGCTTATAGCCATGTCTGACGCAGGTCTGAAGCCACACAAACTGTGGTCTGCCAGTCGGGTAGCCCAATGACAGCCTGCATTGAACAAAGCTTCTCCCCCAGCAATGAGGCCTGTGAGGTACTGAAGCCACTTGAGAAATCAAAAATAGACATGATCCTCACAACGCTGCCCTGCTAATCCAAATGACAGCAGGCTCTGTTCAGCAGGGAGATGGCAACATAAATGACTCCAATGTGCTCCTGGCAGGCAAACTACAGGGGATCAAGGGCTGATCTGGCCAGGGTTTGAGATGAGCCAAGTTTAGTCTTTCTAGTGTCTTCATGATGTGTGAGGTCAGGACAACTGATGAGCCCCAACACTTCTCATATCATTAGATTTGGGTCAGGACTGATCTCTGCTGGTCTTCATTCCTCTTCTGTCACCTTTCTCCATCTTCTCTACTTCTCCAAACATCTAGTGTTCATTCCCCCCTCCACTTTATCCTTTCCCCCCATGATCCAGTCTCCTAACCCAGACCTTCACTACCCTCTGCCTAAAGAAATTCTGACACATCAGTTTGAATCCACTAGCCCATTATCTATAGTTATGTCCCTTGTTCCAGACCTTGATGAAATCATCCAACATCTCCCCTGTCAAAACAGAGTCTTAGACCTTTGAATAAGGTCACCCCTCATTCTTCTAAAGTCTAAGCAATGCAGACACAAACTCTTTAGTCTTTCAATCTGGTGTCCCCAAACCAGAAACCATTGGGTGAATCTCGAGATCCATTACACACTACAAAGCGGGTGACCCTGACCTTGACATGAAACCAAGATACAACCTCAGGAAAGTAATCAGCGATGCCCTGAGATAACACCAGTGTAAAATCAAGTTCCAGACATGATGTCTGTTATGTCAGGGCTTACATGCTAGAACAGACTTCAAAATGAATCTGGGAGCATCGTGTCAAGAGCACATCCATTCCAGATGAGTTTTACGTGTTCCATACACACTTTGAACAGAAGTCACCACCCAACCGACAGACTCCAGAGTACCTGAATCTACAGTCACCATTGTAAACGTAAGATCAATATTCCAGAGGGTGAACTCACAGAAAACATCCGGCCTGGATAGTGTTCCTGCCCATATCCCGAGATCCTGTGCAGATTAGCTGGGGTGGGGTGTAATTAGGAGGTATTTTTAACCACTTCCTGCTGCAATTTGATGTTTTCACCCTCTCTAGGAAGACCACTGCATACTGGTACTGAAGAGAACAAGGTTATGTGCCCCTTATCGATTACCTCCTAGTAGCTCTGACATTATCATCACAAAGTGCTTTGAGGTGTTGGTCATGGTTCAACCTAATCTAGTTTTCCAGACAATCTCAACCCATTGTGATCTGCCTACCGCTGCAATATTCCATATGTCCATTGAGAGAAATGATTCTAAAGGAGTCCATTTAGAATGTGCTGACACAGAAAGAACGTGCAAAGCAACTTGCAGGGCAACGTATAAACCAAATTGCAAAATCAGGATGAAACAATAGCTTGCTGATTAAAGAAGCGATACGGGTAACGGGAAGACATGCTTAACGGTTGAACAATAACGGTGTTAATGCGCTGAGGCTGATAAGTGGGCCAAAGGGTAATCACATTTGTAATTTTGTAATGAGATTAAGGAAGAATGTCTGCACCTCACATGGGTGCAACTCACAAAGTCGTAAACAAGTAGGGTATAAAAAACTGTGCAAAGTGTAATTCGGTACTCAATCTAGCAGGAGCTGGTTGGGTCCGACTCTGCAGACTCGAAAAATAAAGTTTACCGTTCTGCAAATTGCTGAGACTCAGTGTGTTTCTGACAACGTCCACATTTCTCTCATCCATCATGTACATCAACACCACCTCCAACCTCCTCCCCCCATTCTATGCTCAATTCCAGGGCATTTTAACAATACCCATGACAGCCTATTTACTGTCTACCATTCTGCCTTCAGTACCAAAATTCCAAACAAACTCGGAGATCTGGGAGTCAATGCCTCCCTCAGCAACTGGGTCTTCGACTTCCTGACCAACAGACCACACTCAGGAAGGACAGGCAGCAACACGGACACCACGATTATTTAGAACATTGATTCTTCACAGGGCTGCATGCTCAGCCCCCTGCGCTACTCCCTGTGCACATTTGGGACTGTCATCCCATGCCTCTGACATCCACCGTTATGAGGTGGTTCGAGGGGTTTGTCATGACGTACATTAACTCCAGTCTCCCAGACAACCTCAAACCACTGCAACTCGCCTACCTACCACCGTAAATGTTGTCTGGTAACCATCTTCCTGGTCCTGTACTCAGCCCTGGAGCATCAGGACAGTAAAAACACCAACTGTAGAGATTGTCTGTCATTACCATAATTCCAAGCAAGTTCCTGAAGCTGGGAATCAACATGTTCATTGGATCGGTGACTTCCTGACCAACAGATCACAATCAGTACGGACAGGCAGTATCTCCTCTGCCAGGATTACTCACAAAACTGGTGGTCCACAAGCCTGTGTCCACAACCCCACACTCCACTCCCGGCACATTCACGACTATGTGGCCATCTACAAGTTTGTAGATGAACATTGTGAGTTGTAACTCAAATAACGCTGAGTTTGTGGTAGAGGAAAGAGATAGAGGGCCCAGTGACATGGTGTCATGGTAGCAACTTTCTCCCTCAATGCCAACAAAACAAAAGAGCTGGTGACTGATTTGAGAAAGAGGAGCAGTGTATATGTTTCTGTCTACATCAAAGATGCTAATGTTCAGAGATTCAAGTTACCAGGAGTGAACTTCACCAATACCCTGTCATAGTCCACCTGCCTCAGCATCACATGCAAGAAAGCTCTCAATTGCCTCTAATGCCTCAGGAGGTTGAAACAGTTCACAGTGACCCCTCAATCCTCACAGGTTTTTATTGATGCACCATAGAAAGCATCTTATCTAGATTCACCACGGCTTGGTCTGGCAACTGCTCTGCCTAAGACACAAACTGCACAGAGTTGAGGACAAAGCTCAGCACATCACGGAGAACAAACTCTTCTCTCTGAAGTCAGTCAACATTTCTTGCAGACTCAGTAAAAGATGCAGCAGAATCAAAGACGTGACTATGCACGTGTCAACTAATCACTATTTCATTGTGATGGTATTTAACTCCATTCTTTTCATCACAGCACTTGTTGAGACGAGTGAAGCACAGCAACGTTTCGCTTGCATTTGGTCTTGCCTGAGAAATTGGACCATACAGTGAACTGACTCTGAAGACTAGTGGTATTTGTTTTATATTTAGTTATTCCCTTCAGCCACAGTGTTGCCTTTGTTTTCCTTTTGAGAGTTTTAGTTAATGTCCTTGTTTGGCCGAATGTTCATCGTTTTCTTTACCATCTAACTCTGTTCATAAGGGGCAAGTGACAAGCAATGGAATCCGTTCTCAGTGAAGTTATGGAAGCAATGAGGCAAATAATCTTGTGCAGACAAGCCCAATCTCATTGGGAGGAACCGGTATCATCCCTAGTTACAACGGTTGAACAGCTCACCGCAGGCCATTGGACTCGGGTATCTGCGATTTCTGCTCTTTCGTCTGCCTTCCATCAGCTCACTGTGGACAGCTGGCATCAGCTGACAGCCATTAACATTCTCGCCAACATAATTCAAGCAGCCGCTGGCTGCCTCAGTCCCACTCCCAGCATCCCGCAGGTCCTCCTTTTCTGCTGCCCAGACAATCTCGGTTATTCATGCTCCGGCTCCTGTGCCCGGTCCAGAACTGTCTCTCTCCTTCGAACCCTCACTGTCTCCGTGTTGGTACAGGAACCGAGTATTCCACCACAAGAGAGATATTCTGGTGATCCCGATGGTTGCATGAATTTTATTACCCAATGTGCGCTGACATCCCAAGCCCAGCCTGGTCATTTTGATTATGATGCGTGAAAACTGGCGTACACGGTCAATCTTCCCGATGGACATCCACTCAGCCTGCTAAGTGCTTAACGGGAGCAATGATGCCTCACAGCCCAGTTGTTCTGACATTTTGTGGCGGCGTTAAGGAGGGTTTTTGACCTTCCAGTTCGGGGTCAGGAGGTTCCACACACTTGCAGCAGGAACGGGTTAGAATGAGAGAACTCTCATCACTGCCTTCCAGCGTGGATGAACGCAGGTGTCCGCACGAGATCACAGTCCGAGACGAGCAGGATAGTCTGGATGACCTGCTTGATCTGGCTTTTTGAGTGTACGACTGGGTAACTGGGTGGCACATGGAAAGAATGGCTCAAGCTTCCCACACAGCGTCTGATCACCGTCATTCCTCACCCTCTCTCCCTCCGTCACCACTCAGCACCCAGTCCACGGAGGAGCCTATGCAAGTAGGTTGCATGCACCTGTCTCAGGAGGAACAACAGTGGCACAGGAGAATAGGTGGCGATCCGGGACTCTTCCGGGTGGCAGGTCCCAAGCGCACATTAAAAGAGATACCCGTCAGCAGGGAGGGGGTCGGTTCTCTCTTCAGTCAGCTTCCCCTAATTGTGTAACGCTCACAGCTTCCTGTCATGGAGGTCTCAGGCACCTGAACTTAAAATATTTATTGACTCCGCTGCAGCTGGGAATCTCATGGGCCTCTCTCTAGCTCAAAGATGGGGAGTTCTGACTTGGGAATTAAGAGAAAGGATCACTGTCAAGGCGATGGACGGTCAACCTCTGGGCACCAGCCAAATCCACCATTGCTTTGTCTTGTGGTCTAATCTAAAAGAATACATTGTGTGAGTGTTCTGTCATATCTTCTGCCTTCACTCACATTTCCTCAACTGTACATATCTTTGTGTATTTAATATTTCCGTTATATTCAATTCAATATATTTGAGTAATTGTGTATATACATTGGTTGACTAAACATTCTTGTTTGTTTAAATAGTCCATGATGCATATAGACATGAATTACATAAATCGTCACACGACTATGTGATACATCTGCACCTTGCTTAAAGTAAACTTGATGTTAGAACCATCGTTTTGGACTGACGTGTCTTCCTTTGAATTGGTTTAATGTTTTAAAAATAGAAAACATAACAACCTTGTCCTCACATCGTTCTACTGGAATATCTAGAGGGACCTACTCTGCATCAACATTAAACTGCTAAAACATACAGTTAATTAGTTCAAAACTGAAATTATTGACAGAATCTCAGATGGCGATGAGAGGGCAGTGTCACATGCAACAACCTTGCATTGAATGTCAGTAAGTCCAAACAGCTGATTGTGGACTTCAGAAAGGGTAGGACACGATATCATGAACCAATCCTCATAGAGGGATCAGAAGTGTAGAGAGCAAGCAATTTCACGTTCCAGGATGTCAAGATCACTGAGGATCTAACCTGGTCCCAATGTATCGATGCAGCTATGAAGAAGGTAAGGCACTGGCTATATTTCACTCTAAAACTTCAGCAGATGTACTGTGGTGAGCATTCCACCACTGCCATAAATAAGAAACTGCTGCCGGAGTGTAGGTGCTTTACAAAGCGATCTCCCAGTCTATATTGGGTTTCACCGATATACAGGAGGCCACACTGGCAGCACCAGAGACAGTGTATGACCACAACAGACTCACAGGTGAAGTGTTGCTTCATTTGGAAGGACTGTTTGGGCCCTGAATGGTGGTGAGGGAGGAAGTGTAGGGACAAGTGCACCGTCCGCCAGTAAAAGCAGGATCTCCCAGTGGCCACCCATTTTAATTTCACATCAAATTCCCATTTAGATACCTCAAACCATGGTCTCTTCTACTGTTGTGATGAGGCAACCCACCCCTCCCTTTTCCAGTCTCACCTATCACCTTGTGTTTCACTCCCCCCCTCAATTTTAACTCGACTTTTCTCCCCCAGTCCAGCTGAAGGGTCTCGGCCAGAAACATCGACTGTACTTTTTTCCATGGAGTCTGCCTGGCCTGCTGAGTTCCTCCAGCATTCTCTGTGTGTTGCTCTCATTTCCTTTTTTCTGCCTCCCTCCTGTTTGGGAGAGTGGAGTGACATTTATGATTTTCCAATCCTTCAGCACCTTGACAGAATCTAGTGATTCCTGAGAGATCATTACAATCTCTTCAGCTACCTCTTTCAGAACCTGCGGTGTAGTCCATCTGGACCAGACTTATCTACCTTCAGACTCTCAGGCTTCTGAAGTTGCAAGTTTACAACCACCAGGAGAGAGGAGCAACACCAGGGCTTGAGGCTCTGGGCCCATTGAAGCCACTGAAATCTGCCATCATCCACAAACACAGCTTGTTTTCTGCTGAGCAAACACTGGGGAGTGGGGAGGGGGCAGCGCCACTTCCAGCATTTCACCACAACACCGCCCCCAGTGGAGCGCAATGGCTCCAACGCCTCTCTCCGGAAGGCTGTAAAGAGGCAGCATCTTGGCTTGAGGCCAAGTTCTCGTTATGACTAAGGCCCCTCTGTCACCCAACCTTGCTCATTGCCAATAAATCCATAAATTGAACTTATGGCATTCCACGTTAACAATGCATTCCAGGAAAGTTGATGAAGGCAAGGCAGTGGCTGTTGTCTACATGGACTTCAGTAAGGCATTTGACAACATCCAACATGTATGTTGGAAAACAATCTCACATTCCTTGCAGTAAAAGGCAATAACAAAGACATTGGAGATGTCCATTTCCACTGTCCTTACCCTCTTCGTATTTGAAGTGACTCCTCCATTTCCTGAAGCCATTCCCAGGCAAGGTGCACATGACCCTGGGAAACCACTGTTCACATGGGAAGGCAGGATCTCCATCTGGGATTGAGTGATATGGGAAACGATGACAACATCAGCTGATGAAGGAGCAAAGATGAAGCCGACGTGTTGGACAGGGGAGGGCTGCGAGGAGACTGAGCACAATGTCCACAGACTCACAGGGAAGGTGAAGGAATGGGAATTCACAGGGGAGGGGCGTGAGGAGACTGAGCACAATGTCCATAGAGGAAATGGGAATTCACATGCT
The DNA here is from genome assembly GCF_030144855.1 of Hypanus sabinus. Lineage (NCBI taxonomy): Eukaryota > Metazoa > Chordata > Chondrichthyes > Myliobatiformes > Dasyatidae > Hypanus > Hypanus sabinus. Next base: position 54,949,584 of record NC_082706.1, read on the forward strand.
GGGATGTAGGGTCTGGAGGTCAGCAACATTCCCTGGTAGAACAATGTGACAGAATTTTCCTGGTGTTCTGTCATGTTTCCCGTTCGTGGGTGATAGTACTGTAAACAGGAAGGGCTCTTTTCGTTAACGTGTCCGCCCTGGGTGGAGTAGCTGAATCCGGACGACAGCAAAGGCAGAATGAAAGTAGTCTCTTTGTAAAATTCTTTATTGGTTCCTGTTTCACTTGATCTCCCTCGCCGAGTTCGCACATTGAGCAGCCTCGAGCCAAAGTGAAAGTACAAGCAGGAACCAGACTTGGATCCCCGCGGGCTAAAGCGCAGTCAGCACACCAGCACCGATCACTGGGTTTACACAACGACAAACATGGGAAGCAGTAAGTTTATATCTTCAATCCGTTACTGAGTCCACTCTACCCCTAATTCCTGAGATAAAAAACAAAGAAATTAATTCTTTCACATTACATTTCAGAGTTTTCAAAGAACTGCTTTTTTCACTTTCCAACCATGACGAGCGGTAGGTTCCCGTAATCAGGGTGTGAATTCATCAACCTGTTTCACCCAGACAGCTGATGCTCTGTCTTCCTGGCCTCTGGCAGGAACCTCAGGCATGTTGAGGAGCTACTTGTGTAACTACAAACCCCCTGCGGGCTGTGTGGATTCCTGTATAAACATCCTGCTGGTTAGCAGGGTGGGGGCTGGGAAATCATCCCTCATCAACACATTCCTCTCGGCTCTGGATCCACAAGGAATGACTTAACCTGTGTCCCGACGAGGATGAAATCCCTACATTCTCACATAAGAGGATCACAGAAGCAAGAGTGAGGTCAGAGCCCATCTGGATCTCAGTAGATCAGTGACTCTGATCTCTGGGCTTTGTCTGATGGGACTGGTCCCTCCAGTCAGTGTTCACCTCAGTGCTGAGTGATTGTGATCATCTGTGTTCTTGCTGCTTCTCCGTCACCAGTTCTTCATTGTCTCACTTAGTTACACAGTTTGAATCCTGACTCAGATGTTTCCAACTATCCTGTTATTCCGGAAATTATACTCCATGGAGACGCATTCATATTTAACATTGTCATCATAGACTTTATCAGTGACGATATAATGAAAGAGTTTCAGGAGTTACAGACGATCGTGACACAGAAATGTAAGTGCCTTTTTTTAGTTTGTGTAACCATTGTCACCTCAGCATTGCAGCTTCATATTGATATCTGGATCATCTCTCTTTTCCAGATGTTCACAGGGTTGTGATTGGGACCAAGTTTGAATTATTAGGGATACCAGAGAAACACAATGCATGGATTTACGAATATGAGCCACTGCAGAGGAAGGTAATAATCTGTAGAATAGGAGAAGTGATATCAATATGGTATTTTTACAGTATAACCGCCCCACTTTGTGAGTGTGCAGACACATCTACCATTTATTGTCCATCCTTGATCAGACTCAGACAGGTAACAGTGAACCATCATTTCAATGCCATTGTATTTATAACCACGGGAGAAACCTCAGTTCAAAGTAAATTATTATCAAATAATATAAATGTCACCATATACAACCCTGAGATTCATTTTCCTGTGGGCATATTCAATAATTCATAGAATATTAAGCATAACAAGAACAATGAAAGGCAGCACCAACTTGAGTGTTCAACCAGTGTTCAAAAGTCAAGCAACTGTCAAATAAAAAAAGAAACAAAAAATAATAAAATAAATAACTAAGCAATAAATATCAAGAACATAAGAGCATTAGACATAGGAGCAGAATTAGGCCATTCAGCCCATCGAGTCTGCCCCAGTATTCTCTCATGGCTGATCCCGGATCCCACTCAACACCATACATCTGTCTTCTCGCCAGAACCTGTGATGCTCCAACCAATCAGGAAACAATCAACTTTTGCCTTCAATACACCCATGGACTTGGCCTCCACCTCCTTCTGTCCACTCTCTGGCTAAAAAAAAAAATCCTCCTTACCTCCATGTTAACATGAGATTAAGAGTGTGATAAGTAAACCAAACTGAGATGGGGTCCAGAGTTGCCCCCCCTCCCCATGAACTATGCTGCTAATGAGAGAGAGAGAAGAAGAGGGGGGAGGCATCCTGCACAGATGCTGATAATGAGAGAGAGAGAGAGATGAGTTAGTATTATGGCTACTTTGCTAATTGTTTACCTTGCATCAAGGACACTTTCTTTGCCTGCTCGTGTGGATTCCTGCTGAGACAGCAAGGCGGTACCAGGTGATGGACAGCTGATGGATGGCCGGTACCCCGTCAGAGGAGATAAAAAGTAGGTCTGCGAAGACACAGACAGACACACCACGGGGCACTGAAAGAGCGTTGTGCACTCACAGGAAGGTGGGAGTTTGGAGGATCGATCCGGGGGAATCGATCAGAGGCTCACAGTGTGTGAAGGTGCGACAGGTGGGGGCTTGTCTGTCTGTCCACCCTTGCCTGGGTGACAAGCCTACCACTGAAGAATGGTCTTGCCAGGTATGGGGTCACAGTTGGTGACCTAAACAGGACAGGAAGACCACGGAAGTTTTGACGGCAAATGGAACACCTCTCTCTCTCTCTCCAATGGTACACCAGCAACTACCTCGACCTAAACTAAACTGAACTGAACTGAACTCTTCACCATTGTAAGACTATTCATTTACCCCTAGACTTTGAATGAGCTTGGTTTTGATTCCTATTTCCACACGTCTGTATATATCATTGCTAACCTGTTTCATATATCTGTATTTTATAGTACTGTATTAATTAGTTTACTAATAAACACTATTAGTTACAGTAGTACTAGATTCCAACGTGTATTCCATTTCTGCTGGTTCGGTAACTCAGTCACGGGGTGTGTGACAAGAGTCCCTAAAAGTGAGTCCAGTGGGAGTGGGAACATCTCAATGAAGGGGACAAGTGAAGTTGAGTGACGTTATCCACTTTGATTCAGGAGCCTGATGATTGAGGGGTAACAACTTCCTGAACCCAGTGGAGTGAGTCTTAGGGCTCCTGCACCTTCTTTCTGATGGCAGCAGCAAGAAGAGAGCATGTCCTGGGAGGTGTGTGTCCCTGATGGTGGATGCTGCTTTCTAGTGAAATCCCCCGGTTTCCGTGGCTACGTAAGTCTCGGGAAGACACACTCTGGTACTGGCAAACCCATGAGATTGAGATGGCTCTTCCACCCCAGACCCCGGTTTGTGTGGACTCTGTGTAATTTGCTGCCCTGTTACAACTCAGTGCCAGGAAATAACAGACAGCACACTGCATACGATTAAAGGAATTATATTGATGAATCTTCACTTCCCTGAAGGGTTAGTAAGGAAAAGATAGAAACAAACAAAAAGGGCCCATTATAATTAAACAGTCAAATGTGCACGAGTTGGAGCTCAACTCTTCCCAAAATTCATATTCACTGATCCTCAGTTGATCTCGGTACCTTGCCCCACTGGGTCAAATCGTATCACTGGTTCTCTTCAGCATTCTCTCCCTTCACCTTCCTCTGAATAAAGGACCCAGATCACACCGGTGTCAGGTATACAACACAAAACCCATTCCCCTCATTGGATGGCTCTCATTCCAAAGCACCCATTATCTCTAACCATTACACAATCTCCGCTTCTACAGAACGACCATTACGTTAGCAGTGAAACCTTTCCCAGGGTGTTGCACTCTCCCTTCAATATAATGAGTCATCTCCTCATGGTGTTGAGATTTGTCACCCTGTAAAACAAAGCACAACATCCAACCCAGGTGTACATGGCAGTGACACATCTCACCAAGGGGACAGGTACCACACTCTCTTCTCTGGATGCAATATAGTCAAGTCTATCTGGGGTCTTCTGACCCCATCTCCATACCCCATCATCTACTTCCTCAGCTTCAGACACTCCCTGTGTTCTTTCCTGTCTACCTGGGGAGCCCCCTCCCTGTCCCATTCTCATGCCTCCCAACAACTCAGGTCCCCTCACTTGGCTGAGCTCAGCTTCATGCCCAGTTTCTAACTGTAAACCTGCTTGTCCTCTGCTTGTTCCCCCATTTCAGCTGCCTCAGCGTGATAAGGGTTCAGAATCTCTTTGTCATGTATTGGCAAGTTTGCAAAGGGCAGCATATACCACACCCCTATTTTCCCATCCTTTGACTTTGTACCACATTCAGAGGGGAAGGTCTGGTCTAGTCATTTCTGCTGCTGGTCTTTAAGTTCACCCTCATCCCCGCAGATGTACGGTGGAGGTCAAGCTCTGAGTCAATATGTACCTCATGCGCCAGAGGCAGAAGGCGGTTCCAATGGAGAAACTTGACAGGTCCATTCCCATTCTTTGGATTCACCTGGAAAACTGGTACATTTGACATTTAAGTCAAAACAAGAGGTGGAGAGGAAAGATGTAAAAGAAGCTTGGAGCGAAGCTGTTGTTTTTTTAACTGATCGGGGCAAAGAGGCTAAATGTAGCACGCCAGAGGTTTAAAAGAAAGACCGCAATATACAGCGGTCATCATCGTAGCAGCCATTGCCGGAGTGGACTGAGGTAAAGTGGGTCGGTTTTGGCTCAATCAGGCTTCAGTAGGAACAGGCAGAGGCGAGGATTGAACGGGGCATGACTGCGCAAGCGCGTAAAAGTCGGCCTCTAAGATCAGCGGGGGAATTTAAAAAGTGAGCAGAGGCTGAATACGAGTTTCACTCCAGGTGAGGTAAGGCCAGGTTAACTCCTTTAATTAACTAATTAAATTAGGAGTAGGTGATGGAGGCAGCAGTTAGGGCAGTTGAGTGCTCCGTTTGCAGTTTGTGGGAAGTCAGGGTGAACACTGTTGTCCCTGATGACTACACCTGTAAAAGGTGCATCCAGCTGCAGCTCCTGACAAACCAAGTTAGGGAACTGGAGCTGGAGCTGGATGAACTTCAGTTCATTCGGGAGGCAGAGGCAGAAATAGACAGGAGTTTCAGGGAGATAGTCACCCCTAGGAGTCAGGAGATAGGTAGCTGGGTGACTGGCAGGAGAGGGAAGGTGAATAGACAGAATTCCCTGTGGCCGTTCCAATCAACAATAATTATACCGTTTTGGATACTGTTGGCGGGGACAGCCTATCAGGGACAAGTTGCAGTGGTTGTGTCTCTGGCACCTAGACTGAACCCTCAGCTCAGAAGGGAAGGAGGGAAAAGAGGAGAGCAGTAGTTATAGGGGATTCGATAGTTAGGGGAACAGATAGGAGGTTCTGTGGAAGAGATCAAGAATCCCAGATGGTCTGTTGACTCCCTGGTGCCAGGGTTTGCGATATCTCAGATCGAGTTCTCAGTATTCTCAAGAGGGAGGGTGACCAGCCAGATGTCGTGGTCCATGTAGGGACCAATGACGTGGGTAGGAAGAGTGAGGAGGTCCTGAAAGGTGAGTTTAGGGAGCTAGGCACCAAGTTAAAGGACTGGACCTCCAGGATAGCAATCTCAGGATTGCTACCAGTGCCACATGCAGGTGGGTTTAGAAATAGTAAGATAGTGCAGATCACCACATGGCTGAAGACATGATGCAGGAGGGAGGGCTTCAGATTTATAGATAATTGGGCAGTTTTCCAGGGAAGGTGGGACCTGTCTGGCAGGATGGTTTACATCTGAACTGGAGGGGGACAAATATTCTTGCAGGTAGGATTGCTAGACAGGCTCCAGTGGATTTAAACTAGATACGAGGAGGGAAGGGAACCAGAGTGTAGGACCATATGTACGGGAGAAGGCAGATAAAGAAGACAGTAAAGTTCTTTGTACTGTTAGAGATAAACAGAGAGGAAGAGGTGGAGAATTACTCAAATGCATTTATTTTAATGCTAGGAGCATTGTAAGAAAGGTGGATGAGAGAGCATGGAACGATACCTGGAAATATGATATGGTAGCTATTAGTGAAACATGGTTGCAGGAGGGGTGTGATTGGCAACTAAATATTCCTGGATTTTGTTGCTTCAATTTTGATAGAATTGGAGAGGCAAGGAGGGAGGTGTTGCATTGCTTGTCAGAGAAAATATTACAGTGGTTTTCTGGCAGGATAGATTAGAGGGCTCGTCTAGGGAGACTATTTAGGTGGAATTGAGGAATGGGAAAGGTGTAATAACACTTATAGGGAAGCAAGAATTGGAGGACCAAATTTGCAAGGAGATAGCAGATATTTGTAGTAAGCACAGGGTTGTGATTGTGGGAGATTTTAATTTTCCACATATAGACTGTGAAGCCCATTCTATAAAAGGGATGGATGGTATGGAGTTTGTAAAATGTGTGCAGGATAGTTTTTTGCAGCAATACATAGAGGTACTGACTAGAGAAGGGGGAGTGTTGGATCTTCTGTTAGGGAATGAAATAGGTCAGGTGACAGAGGTATGGGTTGGGGAGCACTTTGGGTCCAGTGATCACAGTGCCATTAATTTCAATATAATCATGGAGAAGGATAGGACTGGACCCAGTGTTGAAATTTTTGATTGGAGAAAGTCTAACTTTGAGGAGATGCAAAAGGATTCAGAAGGAGTGGGTTGGGACAATTTGTTTTATGGGAAGGATGTAATAGAATAATGGAGGTCATTTAAAGGTAAAATTTTGAGGCTACAGAATCTTTATGTTCCTGTTGTTATGAATGCTGAACAGACCTGCTGGAAATGGTGTGCAGAGTTAACCATTCCCCCCCCCCCTTTCAGAACTATGAACTATTGCTATTGCTATGCTGCTAATGAGAGAGAGAGATGAAGCACAGAGGCAGGGACATCTGCTACAGATAAGAGAGAGAGAGAGAAAGACCCATTTGATTTATGTATTATGGCTTCTTCCTGGATTGTTTACATTTAGCTACAAGGACATTACTTTGCTCGTTAACATTCCTAAGGAGACAGCAGGAGTGGCCTGATTTGATGGACATGGTCATTTTGAGTTGATGGATGGCTGATACCCCGTCAGTGGGGATAAAAGACAGGTGTGGGGAGACACCCCTCAGACACACCAGTGGACACTGACTGAGTGTTGAGCACCCACAGGAAGGTGGGGACTTCGAGGACCGAATCAGAAGATCAGTCAACAAAGCTCATAGTGTGATGGCAGGGCCGGTGGGGACTTGTGTGTGTGTCCACTCATGCCAGAGTGACAAGTCCACCACAGAAGAACAGTCTAGCCGAGAACGGAGGGGTCATAACCGAGTAACCACAATGGTATGATGGAATAAGAAGACCACGGAAGGTTTGCTGGCTGCAGCTATTACATCTTGTTCGCTCTCTCTCTCCAACAAATTACAATACAACAACCGCAACTACCTCAGCACACATGAACTGAACTGAACTCTATATTCTCTTATGACAATTCATTTACCCCTAGACATTGATAGAGCTTGTTTATTATTGTTGATTATTATTCCTACACTTCTATGTTTATTATTTCTAACCTGTTTATATGTATATTTGCATTTTTGATATTGTATTGCTTAGTTTACTGATAAACACCTTTAGTTTTCGGTACCACCAGACTCCAACGGATTCTTCTATTTCTGCTCATCTGTAAACCCAGTTATGGGGTACGTGATAAATTGGGGGCTCGTCTCGGGATTTGATTACCAAATTGGGGGGGGGGGCAGTGAATTGGCATAGTTGTCCCTTATTTGATCTGGTTGTGTAGATAACCAGATGGAAAACAAGCAGAGATGGAGATTGACAAATTTTTAAAAGAACCAACTACGGGGGCATTAGAGGATGCCAGAAAAGTGGAATTGTTGGGTATTGTGAGACAATAGAATCTCTCAGTGGTGAAACTGGCAATGAGAAAGTTGGAGATACAGAGGACAATAGCTGTGTATTATGTACCCCAAGGTGTGTTCCCGTCGGGGGCATTGTAACTGTTCCCTGAGTGGAAACCAACTGAGATTGAGCTTCAGTTACAGATGGAAAAATTAAGGTTGGCTGAGGAGGAAAAGAAGAGAGAGTATGAACTCCAGATAAGGCAGCTGGAAGCAGAGAGAGAGAAAAGGGAGGAGGAAGAGAAGAGGGAGAAGAGGGAGCATGAGCTTCGAGTAAGGAAGCTGGAGCTGGAGGCCGAGAAGGAACAGGAAGAGAGGCAATTTGAGCTGGAAAAGCTTAAGGCATTGCAGGGAGGAGGCCAGGTAGTAGACCCAAACAAGGGGTTCAAGATTTGTCAGGAGATTAGGTTGATACCCCCATTCGAGGAGATGGATGTCAATAGGTATTTCCTCCATTTTGAGAAAGTTGCATTGAATCAGAGCTGGCCTAAGGAGAAATGGATTGTTCTGTTACAGAGTGTACTTAGGGGGAAGGCTCAGCAAGCTTATTCGGCATTGTCTATGGATGAGTCTAAAGATTATGATGAAGTGAAAAGGGCTATACTAAGGAGTTATGAATTGATTCCAGAGGCATACCGGCAGAAGATCTGAAATTTGAGGAGGCCATGAGACCGCACGTATTTAGTGTTTGCCCGTGAGATGCAAATGTATTGGGATCGGTGCTGCGCCTCAAAAAGGGTCAATGGAAATTTTGATAGGCTGCAACAGCTGATGCTCATCGAGCAATTTAAAAGTTGTGTCCTTGAAGGTATTTAGACGTATTTGGACGAGAAGGAGACAGAGACTCCGTCTGCAACTGCCAAGTTAGCAGACGAGTATGCCTTAACCCACAAGACAAAATTTCCCCCAAATAAGAGCCACCAGAGAGGCAGTAGGGAAGGTAGAGAAAGCCCACTGGCTAAGGCAGAGATTAAGCCAGGAACTAGCAGAAAAGGAAAGGCGGAGGTAAAGCAGGCTGGCAAGAAGGTTCCCAGCTTTACGTGTTATAATTGTGGGAAAGCTGGCCACATAGCATCTAAGTGCTTTGCTCCAAAGAAGGAGACAGGAAAAGGAAAGATGGCAACTCTGAATGGTTGCATTGAGCCGGTCAGCAGAATGATGAGGAAGGTGAGGTTAGATAGAGCCGAAAAGGAGCATGAGAGGTTTATTTCTGAAGGGATGGTATCTGTGAAGGATGTAGAGTCACAGGGTACTGAACCTTGTGTGGAGGCTCAGGAAAGGTCTCAGGTGTCTAATTAGGTTAAAAAGGAATGCAGTCCTTTTGGATCAGATAGACTTGGTTCAGTGAAGAAAGGGTTAACCTTGGCACTGGTAGAAAGTGAGGATTCTCAGTCACTTGTGTTAACAGTTAGTGATGAGATGAAAGCTGGTGAGATGATTATTATTGAAGGAAAAGGGAAAAGTATTGTTCCTAAACTTTTGAATAAGGAAAATAAAGTCTGGATTGATTTTAGAAGTATTGACCATGTTGAAGGGACAATGGTGTGTTAACAAGGTGCCTGCGAATCAATTACAGTTTGTTTTGAAATTTAAAGGTAAACAACTTGGTGATGTTGTTCAAGTATGTGATTTGGAGGCAGAACTTGAAGTGTTGTTTTGACCAAGAGGGATCACCTGCAGATGTTAAACTGGAAACTAACAGAATTAAATATCCTGAAGATAAAATTAATGACCTGCTTAAAATTAATGAGTGGTGTGGAAGTCAGCAAATGGGCTTAGTCTGGAAAACATTAGTGATAAGCTAGCTCCTGTGAAAGGAGTGTGTGAAGGCCTAATCTGGATTGATGAGCAAGCTAACCACATGAGAGTTAAGTGGAAAAGAGCAAGGGGTGACCAAAGACCACTTTGAATAACAGGATCTGGTTTTGCGGGAATTTGACTTTTTCTTTAGGCAAAGCATGTGAATAATAAAGATGATATTGTAGCAGATTGACTGAATGCTAGGTTTAAAAGTGAAATATAGATTAGTATTTGCACAAACTTCTGTAATGTACTACATTATAATCACACATGTATTGGTTCACACTTTGTTGTTACAAGAATTCGATATTAAAATACAACATGTAAAGGGGAGTGACAATGTAATTTCTGATTGTTTATCCAGGTGTTAATTCAAAAGTTTATCTGTATTATTCTTGTAGTTAATGACCACTTCTGTATTATATTAGACTCTGTAGTGTGCTTTACTAGTTAATTTTCACCCTGGGTGAAAATTCCTTGATGGATGGGGGTGCTATGAGTGCTGAACAGACCTGCTGGAAATGGTGTGCAGAGTTAACCATCCCCCGCCTCTCCGTTTGAGACCTATGAACTATTGCTATTGCTATGCTGCTAATGAGAGAGAGAGATGAAGCACGGAGGCAGGAACATCTGCTACAGAAGAGAGAGAGAGAGAGAGAGAGAGAGAGAGAGAGAGAGAGAGAGAGAGAGAGAGAGAATATTTATGTATTATGGCTTCTTCCTGGATTGTTTACCTTACGTTACAAGGACGTTACTTTGCTCATTAACATTCCTAAGGAGACAGCAGGAGTGGCCTGATTTGATGGACATGGTCATTTTGAGTTGATGGATGGCTGATACCCCGTCAGTGGGGATAAAAGACAGGTGTGGGGAGACACCCCTCAGACACACCAGTGGACACTAACCGAGTGTTGTGCACCCACAGAAAGGTGGGGACTTCGAGGACCGAATCAGAAGATCAGTCAACAAAGCTCACAGTGTGACGGCAGGGCCGGTGGGGACTTGTGTGTGTGTCCACTCACGCCAGAGTGACGAGTCCACCACAAAAGAACAGTCTAGCCGAGAACAGAGGGGTCATACCGAATGACCACAATGGTACGACGGAATAAGAAGACCATGGAAGGTTTGCCTGCTACAGCTGTTACATCTCACTCTCTCTCTCTCCAACAAATTACAATACAACAACCGCAACCACCTCAGCACACATGAACTGAAGTTAACATTCTTCAATGACAATTCATTTACCCTTAGACATTGATAGAGCTTGTTTCTTATTGTTGATTATTATTCCTACACTTCTATGTTTATTATTGCTAACCTGGTTTATATGTATATTTGCATTTTTGACACTGTATTGTGTAGTTTACTAATAAACACCTTTGGTTTTCGGTACCACCAGACTCCAACAGATACTTCCATTTCTGCTAGTTTGTTAACCCAGTTACGATGTACGTAACACTGTTAGGTTGAAAGGAAAGGTTAAAAGTTTGAGAGAGCCATGGTTTTCAATGGATATTGGAAACTTGGTTAGGAAAAAGAGAGATATCTACAATAAAAATAGGTAGCATGGAGTAAATGAGGTGCTTGAGGAATATAAAGAATGTAAGAAGAATCTAAAGAAAGTAATGAGAAAAGCTAAAAGAAGATACGAGGTTGCTTTGGCAAGTAAGGTGAAAATAAATCTGAGGGGTTTCTACAGTTAGAATAATAGCAAAAGGATAGTTAGGGAGAAAATTGGTCCCTTAGAGAATCAGAGTGGACAGCTGTGTGTGGAGCCAAAAGAGATGGAGAAGATTTTGAACAATTTCTTTTCTTCGGTATTCTCTAAGGAGAAGGATATTGAATTGTGTCAGGTAAGGGAAACAAGTAGGGAAGTTATGGAACCTATGACGATTAAAGAGGAGGAAGCACTGGCGCTTTTAAGGAATATAAAAGTGGATAAATCTCTGGATCTTGACAGGATATTCCCTAGGACCTTGAGGGAAGTTAGTGTAGAAATAGCAAGGACTCTGACAGAAATATTTCAAATATCATTAGAAACGGGGATGGTGCCGAAGGATTGGCTTATCACTCATGTGGTTCCATTGTTTAAGAAGGGTTCTAAGAGTAAACCTAGCAATTATAGGCCTGTCAGTTTGACATCAGTGGTGGGTAAATTAATGGAAAGTATTCTTAGAGATGGTATATATAATTATCTGGATAGACAGGGTCTGATTAGGAACAGTCAGCATGGATTTGTGCGTGGAAGGTCATGTTTGACAAATAAATCTTATTGAATTGTTTGAAGATGTTAAGAGGAAAGCTGACGAGGGTAAAGCAGTGGATGTAATCTATATGGTCTTCAGTAAGGCCTTTGACACAGTTCCACATGGAAGGTTAGTTAGGAAGGTTGAATCGTTAGGTGTTAATATTGAGGTAGTAAAATGGATTCAACAGTGGCAGGATGGGAGATGCCAGAGAATAGTGGTGGATAACAGTTTGTCAGGTTGGAGGCCGGTGACTAGTGGTGTGCCTCAGGGATCTGTACTTGGTCCAATGTTATTTGTCATATACATTAATGATCTGGATGATGGGGTGGTAAATTGGATTAGTAAGTATGCAGATGATACTAAGGTAGGTGGTGTTGTGGATAATGAAGTAGGTTTTCAAAGCTTGCAGAGAGACTTAGGCCAGTTAAAAGAGTGGGCTGAACAATGGCAGATGGAGTTTAATACTGATAAGTGTGAAGTGCTACATTTTGGTAGGAATAATTCAAATAGGACATACATGGTAAATGGTTGGGCATTAAAGAATGCAGTAGAACAGAGTGATCTAGAAATTATGGTACATAGTTCCCTGAAGGTGGATAGGGTGGTGAAGAAAGATTTTGGTATGCTGGCCCTTATAAATCAGAGCATTGAGTATAGGAGTTGGAATGTAATGTTAAAATTGTACAAGGCATTGATAAGGCTGAATTTGGAGTATTGTGTACAGTTCTGGTGTACAGTTCTGGAATTGTAGGAAAGATGTCGACAAAATAGAGAGAGTACAGAGAAGATTTACTAGAATGTTACCTGGGTTTCAGCAGCTAAGTTACTGAGAAAGGTTGAACAAGTTCAGTCTTTATTCTTTGGAGTGTAGAAGGTTTATGGGGGACTTGATAGAGGTAAATAAAATTATGAGGTGATAGATAGAGTTGACATGGTTAGGCTTTTTCCATTGAGAGTAGGGGAGATTCAAACAAGAGGACATGAGTTGAGAGTTAGGGGGCAAAAGTTTAAGGGTAACACGAGGGGGAATTTCTTTACTCTGAGAGTGGTTGCTGTGTGGAACGAGCTTCCAGTAGAAGTGGTAGAGGCAGGTTTGGTATTGTCATTTAAGGTAAAATTGGATAGGTATATGGACAGGAAAGGAATGGAGGGTTATGAGCTGACTGCAGGCCAGTGGGACTAGGTCAGAGTAAGTGTTTGGCACAGACTAGAAGGACCGAGATGGCCTGTTTCCATTCTGCAATTGCTATATGGTTATTATATGGTAATATGACATCAGACTCTCCACTACATAGGGTGTGGATGCCCAACGGTTAGCTAACTTATGCTTCCCAGGCAGCTTCAAATTCTTTGAGAACTCATTCTCGAGTGATTAGTTGGGAGATCATAACCTTCTTTCATACCTCCTCTTATTTCCTTGATTCTGCTTGGTAGCTGAGACCTCAGCTGCTTTATAAGCCTTTTCCAGATCCTTTCTCATATCAGACACATACTTCTGATAACTCTTCTGTTGTAGAACTTCTTCGCAAGTCCCAAAACAGAGGTCAATGGGCAACCTTGCTTCATGCCCAAACATCAGATACCTGGTAGCTTCATTCTGTACACAGTTGTAGCAGTGGACCAGATGTCCAACATGTTGATTCCACTTGTTCTTTTTACTGATCTCCAAGGTTCTGAGCATGTCTAGCAAGGTCTGTTTGAAGCTCTCGGGCTGGGGATCACCCTGTGGGTGATAAGGTGCAGTTCTTGACTTCTTGACTCCAGGCAAGCTCAGAAACTCACGTCTAAGACTACTCTCCAAATTGTTTTACTGATTTCTATGTATCTACCTGTGGAGGCCATAATAAATGGAATACTTCTCCCATAACACTTTGGTCACTCTGATCCTTGGTAGGGAAAGTTTGCGCCTATCTCCTGTAATGACAAAGATATTGACCAGATTGCTGACATCAGGCTCTATTGATTGGAATTCCATGCACACTTGGTCAAGTGGCCTCACACTCTGAAAATGGGACAATAGAGCGGCCCTCGTAGGCAGCTCTTTCTCCATATACATTGAATGCATGACTTACTGTACTCCTCGACTTCCAGCTTCATTCGAGGTCAGCAGTACTGATTTCTGAGTAATCCATAGGTCTTGTCAACCCCCAAATGGCTGGAATCATCATGAAGTCTTGTCTTGTTCATACAGCACCAACCACCACTGCTGGGCTATAAGCATGCAGGAGCAATGTGTGGTTAAGTGCCTTGCTCTAGGATACAACACACTGCCTCAGCTGAGGCTTGAACTCACGACCTTCAGATCACTAGAGCAACAACTTAACCACTTGGTCATGTGCCAACACAGAATGAAGCTACCGGGTATCTGATGTTTGAGCATGAAGCAAGGTTGCCCATTGACCTCAGTTTTGAAATTAGTGAGGAAGATCTACAACCGAAGGATTATCTGAAATGTGCATAACGTGCTGTAAGGTTTCACTGTTGTGTAACATGAAGTATGGTTACACTGATAACGTAATGGTTTCTCTGTAGCAGCAATGTTTGGGTTATGACAAGAGATAAATGAATCCTCTGATAATTCCAGGACCATTAGTTGTTTCTGCCTGAGAAGTATCAGGAGTTTGGAACGCCATTGTTCTTTCTTGTGAGTCTGGAAGAGAAATTTTCACAGGCTTTTACCGGGGAGAGATGAGAGAAGACACGAATGGAGGGAGTTGGCCTCTCTAGCATAACCAACTAGGAACACCAAGCTTGGCCCAGAGGCGATATGACCTGGTATAGGAGCTGGTTCATCAACTCCAATTTGGGCCATCATCTCAGTAGTAGAGACACCACAGAGTGTTTCCAGGTCCCCTTCCACAACCAAACCGTGCCTATGTCTGGATCATTTCCCTGAGCAGCTGCCACTTCCCAGGGACTGAATTCTGGCAACTGCTTTGATTTCAGAGCAGTCAGGATGAAGTAAGCTTGTGGAATGGCACCATCAGAAGCTCCCAAGTGATCTTCTGCTCAATTCTGTCCTTGCCTTTCCTCTGTCTTACCGTGATAGAAAATGGGCAAATGTCTTTCACTCAGGGGTAGGAGCGCTCTCCCACTCTCTGTCCCTGTCCAGCTCTTCATGTGCACGATAGTACAACGCATCAGCATCAATGTTTCTACTTCTCAGCTGGTAACTCAGGCTAAAATTACAGGCAGATAACACCACCAACCAGGGAGAAAGAAAGGGGGGAGGGGAGCACCAGAGGAACACCTTATATACTGGCTGGGTAGCCTCCAACCTGATGGCATGAACGCTGACTTCTCTAACTTTCATTAATGCCCCTCCTACCCTTCTTACCCCATCCCGTTTCTATTTATGTATGTATTTATTTATTTCCCCCTTTTTTTTCCCTCTCTCTTTTATCTCTTTCTATCCCTCTCACAATAACTCCTTGCCTGATCTCCATCTCCCTCTGGTGCTTCCCTCCCCCTTTCTTTCTCCCTTAGCCTCCTGTCCCATGATCCTCTCCCTTCTCCAGCTCTGTGTCCCTTTTGCCAATCAACTTTACAGCTCTTTGCTTCACCTCCTGTCTTCTTCTATCATTTTGGATCACCCCTCCCCCTCCCACTTTCAAATCTCTTACTATCTTTTCTTTCAGTTAGTCTTGATGGAGGGCCTCGGCCCGAAACGTCGACTGTACTTCTTCCTACAGGTGCTGCCTGGCCTGCTGTGTTCCACCAGCATTTTGTGTGTTTTGTTTGGAGATTGTAACTGTTCCTAATGCTTTAACGTTACACACAGTCCTTATTAACAATTCATTGGGGCTACAAATGTCTACCCCACTCAATACATACGCATTCGTTACCAGTAACCCTGTGGATTCGCACCACCACTTAACCCCTGCAGCGTTCATAACCACATACTGTAATCACTTTACTGGACAATAGGTTAACATAGGCATAAACACACAACCCACTGGATCAATACTCAGGGCAATCACACAACATCCAACTAAATCGATCCTGGACTATAACTCCACAATGAATCACCCCACTCCCTCCCCATGGATTCCTTGGCTGTGTAAGTCGAGGGAATACACACTCCGATCCATCAAACCCATAAGCTTGCAACAGTTCTCCCACCCCAAGCCTCTGTTTGTGTGGATGCTGTGTAATTTGTTACCCTGTTATCACTCAGTGCCAGGAAATAACAGACAGCACACTGCAAAGGATTAAAAGAAATATACTGATGAAACTTAACTAAATGGTTAGTAAAGAAAAGAAAGAAAGATGCATCCAGTCAGTATACTTGCTACTACACAACCATAGAAGTTTGTCAAAGTTTTAGATGTCAGACCAAATCTTCGCAAACTTCTAAGGTTGTGGAGGTGCTGCTGTGCTTTGTTTGTAAACACACTTAATTTTTGGGCTCAGAACAGGGTCTCTGAAACACTGAGGAATTTAAAGTTGCTGAAGCTCTCCACCTCTGAACCCCGAAGAGGACTGGCTCATGGACCTCTGGTTTCCTCCTTTTGAAGTTAATACTCAGTTTGTTAATGGTCCTGACATTGGTGTGGAAAAATAGCACCCATCTGTACATAGCATGATCCCACTGACAGCAGTGAAGTGAACACAGGAGGTAAACACGCGAGGCAGTAGGAGGTCACTGGGCCTCTCTACCTTGCCAGATTCACTATGATTCAGCTGATCTGTCTCGGACTCTCCTTCTGTCCCAGTTCCCTGCACTCCTGACCCCCAACCTTCCAAACACTTATCCAGTGGGTAGGTGACCAAAACTGCAGACAATACTCCAAATTAGGCTTAGAGTCAGAGTCGTAGAAAAATTTAGCACAGAAACAGACCCTTCAGCCCATCTAATCTGTGTCAAACCATTTAAATTGTCTACTCCCATCAACCCGCACCTGAACCATGCCCCCCCCCCATACCACTATCATCCATGTACCGATCCAAACTTAGACCAAATACATAGGGGCAGAATTAGGCCATTTGGCCCATCGAGTCTGCTCAATCATGGCTGATCTTTTTTTCCTATCTCCTCCTCAGGCCCAGTGTCCGGCCTTCTCCCCGTAACTTTTGATGCCATGTCCAATCAAGAACCTATCAATCTCCGCCTTAAATACACCCAATGACCTGGCCTCCACAGCTGCATGTGGCAACAAATTCCACAAATTCACCACCCTTTGGCTAAAAAAATCTCTCTGCATCTCTGTTTTAAAACCTCCCTTAAATGTTGAAATCGAGCTTGCATGCACCACTTGTGCTGACAGCTCGTCACACATTCTCACAACCCTCTGAGTGAAAACGTTTCCCCTCATGTTCCCCTTAAACTTTACACATTTCACCTGAACCTGTGAGACTGCTCCGGCTGCTTCGCGTTTCGTGTGTGCGAGCTTCACGGTGATTTGTCCTGCTGTCTGACGAACTGAGACTAAGGCTGTGGGCCTACTCCGGGTGCTCAGGGTTGTACAATTTATTCATACTTTGATAATAAATGTACTTTGAATGCCCTAAGCTTGTCTGCCTTTCCTACAATACTCCCTGCATTGAAATATACAAACTCAGAACATTAGTCCCACCATGGTCAACCTTTTGATTCCTGACCTTGTGTGTAGGCTCAGCAACATCTTTCCCCACAACCACTCCTCTATCTGTTCAGGCACTCTGGTTCCCATCCTGCGTAGTTCTAGTTTAAGCACCACCCCCAACCCCCTTGCAGCACTGGCAAACCTTCCTGCTAGAGTATTCGTTCCCCAGGTCATGTGCAAACCATCCCATCTGTACGGGTCCCACCTTCCCTGGAAGAGAGCCCAATGATCCAATAATCTGAAGCCCTCCTCCTCCTGCACCATCTCCTTAGCCACGTGTTAAACTCTATTAATCAGGCTTTACTTTGTGCTGCCTCGTTTTACTGATATTTTCTGCCCCCTCCTGCCACACTTTGTTTGTCAAATCCCCCCTCACTCCTCTGTGCCAATGCTGTCTCACTTCCTCTTCAGTTATTAATCATTCTGCCTTTGGAACCTTCCCCTTTCTGTCCAGTCTGAAGCCTGGTCTACACAATATTCACGTGATTCCCCAGGACACTGGCCACAACACAGTTCAGCTGAAGCTCATCCCAATGGAACAGCTCTCTCTGTCTCTGTTACTGCTATCATTGCCCGTGAATCTGAAGCCTGTGGAGTTTAACACCCTCTCTCTCCTTCTTTCCTTCAGTTTGAGACGTTGGCAGCATATACTCAGATGGAGAGGCGTTCCATGTTTATGATTTCAAATCAGTGGAGAGGTGGTCAGATCGAGATGATAAGATGCATTCTGGCCCTGTATGCTCTGGATAATATGGTCAGAAACATTGACCGATTTCTCAGAGCAATGGCCACAGTTTACCTTGTACAGCATCGTGAAACCAATCCATTTTCAAGAGCATGGATACTGCTGTGGGATTGATGTTTTTTTGTTTTCCCTGTAGTTTTAGCATTCTTTTGCTTGCTTGTATATTTGTACAATCACCTGTTAGTCTGTAGACTTTTAGTAACTTGTTGTATAATTGGTTCTATTTTTCTTTAGTTTCTTTTCCTACAAAGCTCAGGGGTGAATTGGTTTCTCAAATAAACTGGTCCAGACCACTTGGCAGGATAAAGGCAAACCGTGTGCTCATGGTCCTTTGTTACAGTGGGTCACTGTTAGAGATGGTTACAGTTACAGCCGTCACAATTACAGCCTGTCATTGTTGCAATCAGTCACAGTTACAACAGTCACAGTCACAGCTGGTCAGAGTTCCAGACAGTCACAGATATAGTGGTCAGAGTTACAGGCATTC
Organism: Hypanus sabinus; assembly: GCF_030144855.1. Classification (NCBI taxonomy): domain Eukaryota; kingdom Metazoa; phylum Chordata; class Chondrichthyes; order Myliobatiformes; family Dasyatidae; genus Hypanus; species Hypanus sabinus. Next base: position 54,968,190 of record NC_082706.1, read on the forward strand.
ATTGTTAAAGCTTGTCACAATTACAGTCAGTTACAGTTAAGGAAGGTCACTATTACAGTCGGTCACGTTACAGCCAGTCACTGGTACAGCCACTTAGTGTGTCAGCTAGTAATAATTACAGCCGGTCAGTTACAGCCCATCACTCTTACTGCTGGTCACTGCTCAGCTGATCACAGTTACAGCCAGTCACAGAGGCCGTGGCCACTTTTACAGCCAGTCAGTCAGTCATAGTTACAGTCAGTCACAGTTACGGATGGTCACTGTTACAACTGCTTTTTGCTACAGCCAGCGACACTTATGAATGGTTTATGTTATGGATGGTCAGAGTTACAGTGGTCATAGTTACAGCCAGTCACAGTTACAGACATTCACTGTTACAGTCGGTCACAGTTACAGCTGGCTACAGTTACAACTGGTTCAAGTTACAGTTGCAGTAGTGAGTGGTACAGCCATTCATTATTACAGTTGGCACATTTACAGCCATTCATAGTTACGTATGGTCACTGTTATGGATGGTCACCTTTACAGCCTATCAAAGTAACAGCCAGACACTGTTACAGCCACAGACAGTTACAGCCTGTCACTGCTACAGCCTGTCAGAGTTACAGCTTGTCACTGCTAAAGCTTGTCAGAGTTGCAGCCAATCATAATTACAGACTGTTACAATCACAGTTACAGCTGGTCTTTGTTACAGCCAGTCACTGCTGCAGAAGGTTCCATTACAACCACACACAGTTAAAGCCAGTTACAGTTACAAACAGTCACTATTACAGTTGGTCACTGTTACAAACAGTCACAATTACAGACATTCACTATTATGGCTATTCACTGCTACAGTCTGTCACAGTTACAACTCATCAAAGTTACAGCCATTTACAGTAACAGTGGTCAGAAGTAGAGCCATTCATTGCTAGAGTTGGCACATTTACAGCCATTCACAGTTATGGATGGTCACTGTTATGGATGGTCACCGTTACAGCTGGTCACTGTTATGGATGGTCATCATTACAGCCAGTCACAGTTGAGGATGATCACTGTTACAACCGGTCACAGTTGTGGATGGTCGCTCTTAAAGCTGGTCACTGCTTTCAGTCAGTCACAATAACTGATGGTCACTATTATGGCTGGTCAATGCTATAGCCAGTCATAGTTATACCCAATTTCAGTTAGAGTCAGTAATAATTATAGTGGGTCACTCTTACAGTCGGTCACAGTTACAGCCCATCACTGTTACTGCCGGTCACTTCTCATTTGGTCACAGTTATAGATGGTCACTTTTACAGCCAGCAACAGTTACAGCCAGTCACAATTAAAGCCAGTCATAGTTAAAATCACTCACAGGTACAGCCAGTTTCAGATACAGCAGTCACTGTTGCAGCCAGTTACAGATACAGATAGTCACAGTTACAGTCAGTTACAATTACAGACAGTCACTGTTACAGCCAGTCACTGTTACAATCTGTCATAGCTACAGTCAGTCACAATTACCGATGGTGACTTTTACAGCTGGTAACTGCTACAGCCTGTCACAGTTACAGCCAGTCATAATTACAGCCAGTTACTCTTACAGCTGGTCATTGTTACAGCCAGTCACAGTTATAGCTAGTCACAATTATAGACTGTGACTTTATGGATGGTAACCACTACAGTCAATCACAGTTACAGCCAGAGATAATTACAGATGGTCACTGTTACAGCCAGTAACTGCTACAACCTATCACTGTTACAGCTAACCACAGTGTTATGAATGAAGGGAGCAAAGTTGCCCCCCCCCCCCCTGCTTTTTGAGAATCGCAAGTTTGCTATTATTTCAGGTCTGAGACCCAGGCAATGAGAGAGATACACATCATGTCTGTAATGAGAGAGAGAGACGTAGGATCACAGCAAATGCAGTTGTTATAGATAATGCAGAATACACAACAAGGTGGAATGTCTCCTAACAAAAGTGGAACGGAACCACTGATTACTGCTATTGTCTCTTGGAGAAGGAATTGTGTATTGAGTACTGTACTATTCATTGAAACCCCTCAGGGGGCAACCAGAGTGGTCTGGTTGATGTGTTGCATCATCCCAACCTGATTGACACCTGCGACCCCTTGAGTGGAGATAAAAGTTGGGTCTGGGGAACACCCCCCAGACGCACCAGGAGAAACGTTAAAAATCCAGTGACAGCGTTTTATAGTAAAAGCTGGTGAGAGCTCGTGTGCGTCCTCCCTTGCCTGTGTGGTGGGCTCATCACAGAAGAATGGTTTAGCTAAAGGAGAGGTCATACTTGAAAGACCACAATAACAAGACACCGACGGATCGAAATCATAAAGGAATGTTGGCAAAAACAATAGCGGTAACTGTTCCCATTCTTCTCTCTCTCTCTCTCTCCAACAGTTGCAACACAGCGACAAACAAATGACAGTAGCCTGTGTGAACTGAAACAAACTTTATATTTCCATCGGACAATTCATTATCCCCTAGACAATGATAGAGCTTATTTCTTATTGATCATTATTATACCTGCAATTTTAGGTTTAGTGTTGATGACGTATATTATCTGTATATTTGCACTGATATTATTTTTGTGTATTTTTACTAATAAATACTGTTAAAATACTATCACCAGACTCCAACAGATGCCTCTATCTTTGCTGGTAAGTAACCTAGTTACGGGGTTCGTGACAACAGTTACAATGGTCATAGTCAGAGCTGTCACTGTTATAGTCAATCACATTTCCAGCCAGTCACTACTACAACCTGTCACAGTTACTGCTGTTCAAATTTGCAACCTGACACAGTTATAGCGGTCACAGACACAGGCAGTCAGTGTTGCGCCAGTTACTGTTGCAGTCAGACCATCAGCTCATCCTTAACAATTGATTTCAACATCTTCCCAACCACGGAGGTCAGGCTAACTGGTCTATAATTTCCCTTCTGCTGCCTTCATCCTTTCTTAATGTGTGGAGTAATATTTGTAAATTTCCAGTCCACTGGCATCATGCCAGAGTCCAATGAGTTTTGAAAGATCATTTTTAATGCCACCACTATCTCTAACACTAGCTCTTTCAGAACTCTAGGGTACAGTTCCTCTGGTCCGAGTGACTTATGTACCTTTAGGTCTTTCAGCATTTTGAGCAGATTCGCTCTTGTAACAGTAACTGCACCCACTTCTCTTCCTTCACGCAGTACAACATCAAACACACTGCTAGTGTCTTCCACAGTGAAGACCAACACAAAATATTTAGTTTATCAGCCATCTCCTTGTCTCCTGTTATTATTTCTCCAGCCTCTTTTTCTAGAAGTCATATATCCAATCTCATTACTCTTATTTTTAACATACTTGAAAAAAAAATTACTATTCACTTTGATATTATTTGCTAGCTTGCTTTCATTTTTCATCTTTTCCCTTCTAATGATTTTGTTTTTAGTTTCTTTCTGTGGATTTTTTAAAACTTCCCAATCCTCCATCTTCCCACTAATTTTTGGTTTGTTGTATGTCCTTTCTTTTGCTTTTACAATAGCTTTGACTTCCCTTGTCAGCCATAGTTGTACTATTTTACCATATGAATATTTCTTCATTTTTGGAATATATATGTCCTGCACCTTCCTAATTTTTCCCCAGAAACGCACGTCATTGCTGTGCTGCTGACATCCCGGCCAGCAGCTCTTTCCAATCTACTTTGCCAATTACTCTCTCATACCACTGTAATTTCCCTTTCTCCACTGAAATACTGTTGGACCAGACTTTACTTCCTTCTAATCAAATTTCAGGTTGAACACAATCATATTGTGATCACTGGTTCCTAAGGGTTCTTTTACCTTAAGCTCCCTAACTGCCTCTGATTCATTACATAACACACAATCAAGTATAGCTGATCCCATGGTAAGCTCAATGATAAACTGCTCTAAAAGGCAATCTCTTAGGCATTCAACAAACTCACTCTCCTGAGATCCGTTACCAACCTGATTTTCCCAATCAACGTGAAAAACAAAATCACCCATGAGTATCATAACATTGTCCTTTTGACTTACCTTTTCTATTTCCTATTGTAACCAGCCATCCACCTCTCAGTCACTGTCGGGAGGCCTGTATCTAACTGGCATCAACATCCATTTGCCCTTGCAATTTCTTAATGCAACCCACAAGATTTAACATCTTCCAATCCTATGTCACATCTTTCTACTGATTTGATGCCATTCTTTACCAGTAGAGCCACACCACTCCCTCTGCCTACCTTCTTATCCCTTGATACAACGTGTAACCTTGGACATACAGCTCCAATGACAACCATCCTTGAGTCAAGATTCAGGGATGGCCACAACATTATACTTGACAATCTGTAATACCTTGTCTCCATAGTATACAAATGTAACATTTACCCAACAGGCTGGTATATGTCTAGGGGAAAAGGAGATCCAGCAACTCACCAACCCCACCTCCCGTACACGCAGGTGCTGTGAGAATCAAGTTTATGCCGCACGTACACACACAGTATCAAACTCACACCAGATACCGTTATGGAATACACTTTAAAGATTTTACTAAAACTAGAAGAGTACTATGCAATACAGTATATATGAAGGAAAAGAAAATAAAGTAAAAGGTGCCAACTTATCAAAGTTCAGTCAGTTTAGTGCACAACGTTGGAGCTCAACCATCGAACCATTCGACCCCTCGTCACTTTCCTCCAACCTCCACGTCCTCACACCTGGGACCACCCCTGGTGGTCGACCGAGCTGTGCAGCGCACGTCCATCTTCCTCGGCGCCTCCTTCCCACCTCCCCTGAAAAGACCACAAAACCCCCCAAGCTCCCAGCCTCACAAGACAAAATAACATTCCCCATTGGTTAAAAAATGAATACAATCCCCATATCAGCAAGTCCAAAGCTAAACAACTGCGAGAGAAAATACTTATCAAACATAAAAGCATTCCTACTCTAGCAAACTGAAGAAGCCATTTTGATTAACATACACAGTACATTGTACATTCTCCACCCACCAGCAAATGTCATGCCCTCATGACATTACCAGAGTTCCCCAAGGCTGCTTGCAACACACAAAACCCAACCCGGGTGCAGAAAGCAGCAACATAACTACCCAGAGCAGTAGAAATCATACTCAGTTCTCCTGGCACCACATATGTCAATCGATCTGCGGGGGGCGCCTACTCCTCTGAGATCTCCGTACCCCTTCTGCCGACCCTCCCACCTCACTGGGCTCCCTCTTCACCTGTGAACCCTCTGCCTCGGACACCCCAGGTCTACTGGACTTTGGGCCTCACTAGCGCCCCCGCCGGAAATCGTGTCTCTCTTTCAAGATCATCCGGGGCGTCTACTAACAGGGCTTCGCTCAGCAGCACTCCAGGGAATCTGGGGGTAGCCATCACGAGTGCTACCTCTCCTGGTTGAAACACCTTGGGCCTCATCTGCGTACACCACACCATTCCTCGTTTACACTCTGGGCCCTTGGGGGACAACCCCTTCTTCGAATACCACTCGAAACACTGGATGCACTGAGAGGGTCTCTAGAAAGTGTTCCCCCCCTTTCTCCTTACAAGCTCCCAAGAGCCGTCGCACAACGGGGGAGTTAGTCCCCACCAGGAAGGCAGCACCACCGGATCAGGACACACCAACACCAACGGCTCAATAGCTTCAGACACTTCCACATCGCCCTCCGAGAACTCCAATCTCACCGAGAGGTACCCATTGTATGGGTAGTCACCCTCGCTTACACCCTAAATCTGCAGGGCGTTAAATGGGGTTACGGGTAAATACTTTAGATATTTGTTGTAGAAAGACCAGTACAATAAGGTCACCTGCGATCCCGTATCAAGAACGGCTTTTGCGTAAAATCCCTCTATCCGTAGACCCACACTGGCACGGGGTCCTACCAGCCCATCCGGAATAGAGGCGTGGGCACCCGGTGGTCCCCTGGCTGATCTCTGGGAACGTGTTCCTCCAGAGGCTCCAGTCCATTCCCTCACTGAGCCTCTCCTAAGTTTCCCAACACTTCTCCCTTCTTAGTCACAGGGGGGCTTGTCCTCTCATAATCCCACAACAAATGTCCCTCCTCTCCACAGCTATAGCTCACCGTTGGCTGCCTACAATCCCACCAGAAATGCCCCTCTTTCCCACAGTTAAAGCACACACTGCCTGCCGCCCCTCCTCTCCTAGGACGGCCCCTGCTTGCAAGCCACTGCACGGGCCACCCCCAGGAGGGAGTACCTTCCCTGTTCTTCCCCTCCGGGGGGGGGGGGGTTCCCTACTCCCCTGGGGATTTTCAGTCCTCCACCCAGCCACCACCATGTATTGTTGAGGATCACTCCCGGTGGCCTGAGCCCCTTTTCTGCCCCAAGGCTCTCTCTTCCTCCCGCACCTCTCTGATCAGTTGCCTGAAGGATGGAGGGGGGTCCTTCCTATAAGCCTGCCGGATAGTCCACGCCACCTTGTCCTCCTCCAGAGAGCCACTGAATATCTGACTCATCCTCACATTAGCCATATCAGGTGCTTTCACTACCCCTGGACGCCGCAACCCCATAAGCATCCTCTCCATCCAAAATATGTACTCTGAGAGCTTCTCCCCTCTCCGTTGTTCCAGGCGTTGGAACTCTGGTAAAAGCAGCCAGGGTTCCCCTGACAACCCAAACGCTCCCTCCAAAACCTCTATACATTCCTCCACTGAAGCCCCAGGCTTTTCAGCTTCCAACTCCCGGACTGTTTTGGCTGCCGAACCCCTCAAACTTCCCACCAATCTCTGCCTCTTCTCCTCCTCCGAGCCTGGCCACCCCTCTAACATCAAAGACATATGCTCGATCCAGGTCTCATAGTCCAGAGTAGGCTTGGCTCCAGAGAACACCCCCAGCTTCAGCCGTGGCCTCTCGGCCACTCCCACCAGGGAGTTAAGTGCGGCTGCCAGCTCCGAGACTTCCACCCTACCTGGGGAGTGGGGCTTAGTCACGACTCCCTCCTCCCACCTCCCTTTACTAGTGCCAGCCACCTCTCTGGGGTCCACCTCTAGCTCTAACTCCTCCTCCGATGTCTCCTCAGCCTCATCCTTGTAGGAGTGGAGCCCCCACGGCCCCTCCTCCCCCAGAACACCGACCGTCGCCGGCAGTTCCGACGTCCTGACGTCAGCACTCGTATGAACCAACACCCAGCTAGACTCCACCTCTTTACCACATCGTCTAGCTATCAATTCTACCTGCCCAATACCCTTCACTGAACTTAAGCCCCGCACTAACGCGTCCCCCGAAACTCAAAAATCCACTCCGCTCACTATACAGGCATACTGCAGCGGTACATCTTCCAACTCACACCAGTTAACAATCTTATCTCTGTCCATCTCCGCTCTGCTGCCTGCGCAATTCCACAGCCCCTGACAATCCAAACCCGGATGAGCACCCCACAAATGTAACCCCTACCCAACAGGCTGGTATATGTCTAGGGGAAAAGGAGATCCAGCCACACACCATCCCACCTCCCGTACACGCAGGTGCTATGAGAATCGAGTTTATGCCACATGCACACACACAATATCAAACTCACAGCACATACCATTATGGAATACACTTTAAAGATTTTACTAAAACTAAAATAGTGCTATGCAATACAGTATACATGAAGGAAAAGAAAATAAAGTAAAAGGCGCCAACTTATCAAAGTTCAGTCAGTTTAGTGCACATCGTTGGAGCTCAACCATCGAACCATTCGACCCCTCGTCACTTTCCTCCGACCTACACGTCCTCATACCCGGGACCACCCCCGGTGGTCGACCAAGCTGTGCAGCGCACGTCCACCTTCCTCGGCGTCTCCTTCCCGCCTCCCCTCAAAAGACCGCGAAACCCCCAAGCTCCCAGTCTCAAAAGACAAAATAACATTCCCCATTGGTTAAAAAATTAATACAATCCCCATATCAGCAAGTCCGAAGCTAAACAACTGTGAGAAAAAACACTTATCAGACATAAAAGCATTCCTAGTCTAGCAAACCAAAGAAGCCATTTTGATTAACATACACAGTACATTGTATACAAGATATCTTCAAGGATGAGTGTTTCTGAAAGGTGGTGTCCATCATTAAGGACCCCCATCAACTAGAATATGCTTTTTTTTCATTGCTACTGTCAGGAAGGAGGTACAGACTCAGTCAGTGATTCAGGATCAACTTCTTCCGCTCTATCGTCCATCCAACTCCTGAATGGACTTTGAACCCATGAACACAACTTCACTTTTATTATTTTTATTGTACTATGTTTGATTTAACTATTTTATATATGCATTGGGGCAGTGGGTGCTGTAGGTTCCCTTTCTGCTGGAAAGATCCAGAGGGAGGAAGATCACTTCCCCAATCATCCTCACTGTTATCGTATGTTGCCTCATACACTGTCACCCCAATCGATATCACCATCATTGTCAGTCCTCACCTCAAATATACGTATCACTTCGCTCTGAGCTGAGAGGGAACTCTGCAGCTTTTTGATCTGTTTTAAAACTCGATGTGATCAGGGCTGCCTTTCTTCTCCGCTGCCAATTTCTGAATGACGTTAGTAGCATTCTGTAAATCCTGACACTGACTTTTCCATTCCTCTGCTTTCATATTTGCCTTTTACACTCCCTTTCCTTTTCTCCTGTCACACATTCACTCAGTCTGAATCTGACTCATGTATCAAATTCACCCGGCCCTGATCGCTCAGTATTAAATTCTCTATCCTCTCTCTCCAGATCTTCTTTTCCTCTCTCTTGCACAATTCCTCAGTCAGTTTCTGGTTTTCTATTTTCACTTCAATTATATCTTCCAGCATACATCCCTTTGTAACAGTTTTTAATCCATTGTAATTTATTTTCACTAACTTCAGATCACAGACACAGACTGCCCTCTTCATAAATATTCAGTCTTACCAGAGAAAATTTCCCAAACAACTTCTTCAACCTGCAACCTGATCATCTCTGACAGTTTCAAGTTCCTCGGCTTCAAGTTATCCACCATTGTCCCTGTACCAAAAAGACCAAGGTAACATGCCTGAATGACTGGCATCCTGTCGCACTCACCTCAGTAGTAAGTAAGTACTTTGAGAGGCTGGTCAAGGATTCTATCTGCAGCTTGCTACCAACCAAACTGAACCCCTGCAATTCGCTGTCTGACACAACAGATTGACATTGCTCTACATACAGTCCTTACACATCTGGAGAAGAAGGATGCTTATGTGAGAATGCTGTTCTTGGACTACAGTTCAGCATTCAATACCATAGTTCCATCCAGGCTCAACTAGAAGCTCAGAGACCTCAGCCTTGTGATGCTGGCTCCTGGACTTCCTGTCAGATCGGTGGCAGATGGTAAGAGTGGGTTCTCTCACCTCCACTCTCAACATAGGAACCCCTCTGGGCTGTGTACTAAACCCCCTCTTTTATTCCCTGTATACCCATAACTGTGTCATCACCCACAGCTCTAATCTGCTAATTAAATTTGCCAAAAATACTACATAGATTGGCCTAATCCTAAACAATAATGAAGCCTACAGGGAAAAAGTCATCTCTCTGACCCAGTGGTGTCAAGAAAACAACCTCCCCCTCAATGTCACAGAAACAAAGGAGCTGGTTGTGGATTACAGGAGGAATGGAGATGGGCTAACCCCTATTGACATCAATGGACCTGGGGTTGAGAGGGTGAACTGGTTCAAGTTCCTCAGCATTCAAATCACAGGGAGAATGTATACATGGTCTGTACACACCAGCTGTGTGATGAAAAAGGCACAACAGCACCTCTTTCATTTCAGATGGTTGAGGAAGTTTGGCATAGACCCCCAAAATACCCAAATTTTTTTTACAGGGGCGCAATTCAGAGCATCCTGACTGGCTGCATCACTGCCTGGTATGGGAACTATAATCACAGGACTTCTGCAGAGAGTGCTGCAGACAGCCCAGTGCATCTGTAGTTGTGAAAATCCCATGACTCAGGACATTTGCAAAGACGGGTGCGAATAAAAGGGCCTGAGGGATCATATGGGACCAGAGTGACCCCAACCACAATCTATTCCAGCTGTTGCCATCTGGGAAGTGGTATATCAGCATAAAAGCCAGGACCAACAGGCTCTGGGACAGCTTCTTCCACCAGGCCATCAGACTGATTAATTCACACTGATCTGAGTGTATTTCAATGTTACATTGACTGTTCTATTTATTATAAATTACTATGATTGCACATTACACATTTAGATGGAGATATAACATTAAGATTTTTACTCATGTACATGAAGGATGTAAGAAATAAAGTCAATTCATTTCAATTCAATTCTTCTTTATTGACTGCACCAGTGATGATTTGGTGTGTCACATTAAAGGGCGTAAATACTAATGCAAATATTTTGTGTTTTAAATTTGTAATTAATTTAGATCACTTTGTAGGGATTTGTCTTTACATTGACATAAAAGAGTCTTTTTTGTTGCTCAGTGTCAAAAAATGCTAAATTAAATTCTCTTTGGTTCAATGTTGTAAAACAATAAAACATGAAAACCTTCAAGAAGGGGGAGGGTTGAATGCATTTTATAGGCACTGTACCTCCTTCAGAACACTGGGGTGCAGTCCTTCATTTGCAGGTAACTACACGTTTGTATCTACCTTCAGTCTTTTTAGCTTCCCAAGGACCTACACCCTTGAAATGGCAACTTGCAGCCCACTGACATCTTGAATTTGCTGCACACTGCTAGTGCATTCTACAGTGAATATTGATGCAAAATACCTACTTAGTTTGTCATTTTCTTCTCCCACATTATCACCTCTCCAGCATTATTTTCCAGGGGTCTCATATCTCCTCACACCTTTCTTTTACTTTTTATATATCTGAAAAATCCATTGGTATCCTCTTTGATATTATTGGTTAACTTACCTTCATATCTCATTATTTCCTACCTAATGGCTGTTTTTAGTTGCCTTCTTTATGTTTAAAGAGTGTCTCAATCCGTTAACTTCCCACTGATATTTCTCTAGGATGTGTCCTCTCTTGTACTTTTATGTTGACTTTGACTTCTGTTGTCAGCTACAGTTGCTTTATCCTGCCTTTAGAATACATCTTCTTTGAATCATATCTATCCTATGTGTTCCCAAATGTTTCCAAAAATTCCAGCCATTGTAGTTCTGCCATCAACCCTGGTAGTGTCACTTCCAATCAACTTTGGCCAGGTCCTCTCTCTCATGCCTCTGTAATTCCCTTTACTCCACTGTAGTACTGAGCTTGTTTCGCAAAAATTGCAGGGTGAATTCTAACTTTTTTGATCAAATGTACCCTAAAGGTTCCTTTACCTTAAGCTCCCTAATCCAATCTGGTTCATTACACAACACCTAATCCAGAATAGCCTTTCCACTAGTGGGTTCAACTACAATCTGCTCTAAAAATTCATCTTGTAGGCATTCCATGAATAATTTCTCTAGGGATCCAGAACCAACCTCATTTTCCCATTGTACCTCGCATATTGAAATCCCCAATGACTATCACAGCATTGGTCTTTTGACTTGCTTTTTCTACCTCCCATTATAATTTGTACCCCACAAATTTGTGGTATGCTCAGAGGCATTTATGTAATGCCCCACTGTGTATTTTCACCCTGACAGTTACTTATCTCCACACACAAAAATTCTGCATCTTCTGATCCTTTGTCACCTCTTTGAGGATTTGATTTCAGTTTTTAACCAACAGAACTAACTATACCCTCTGCCTACCTGCTTGTCATTTTCATACAATGTGTATTATTGGATGTTAAGCTATCAACTATGATCTTCCTTTAGACATGACTTAGTGATGCCCACGATGTCCTACCCAACAATCTCTAACTGCTCTACAAGATCATCTGCCTGATAGATCTTCATCCTGATCTGCATCTCAGCACATCAACCATAGGAGCCTCACCATGTCCACTGTTGTGCTTTGATCCATATATTCCTGAGAAAAAAAGCTGCTCACAAAATGGAGGTTGGAGAAATATCTCACAAAATGGCCACCTCCATTCCTTCCTCTACAAAGCAAGAACAAAGTCATTTGATTTGTTTATTTCCACAATCTTTATTCACTTTTAACTTGTAGTGAACCCCACATTTCCTGAAACCACACCCAGGCTAGTTCCACATGACACTAAGAAACCACTGCTCCCACGGGACAGCAGGAATAGGTGGGGCTTTTCCCAGTTGTCTGCTGGTGACTAGTGGTGTTACACAGGGATCAATACTGGGATTGCTTCTTTTCACATTATATGCCAATGATTTGGAAGATGGAATTGATGACTTTGTGGGCAAAGATTGGTGGTGGGGCAGGTAGTGTTCGGGAAGCAGGGTGAATGCAGAAAATCTTAGACAGATTGGGCAAATCAGTGTACGGAATGCCATTTGCAATTTTCCAGTCCTCCAGAACCATTCTAGAATCTAGTGTTCCTTGAACAATCTCTACTAATGCCTCCACAATCTCTTCAGGTGTCCTTTTCAGAACCCTTGGCCAGCTCCTCTCTCATACCTCAATAATTCATATAATACATATATATCTTATTTTAGCTTCTTCCTCTCAAACCTCAGGGTATATTCGATAATACTATAAACCCAAAGTGTTCCTTTACCTTAAACTCCATAATAAAATCCAGTTTATTTCACAACACCTAATCCACAATGACATTCTACAAATTCCTTCTGCTGAGAACATTTCCTGTTCCTTTCTTCATGGATGCTGTCTGATTTGCTGAGTGCTTGAACATCCTTCCAGTAATTGTCCTCAACCTTTCCTTCATCATTGCCCATTCCCATTTCCCTCATCTTATCTGCTTACCTGCCCATCATCTGCCTCTGGTGCTCCTCCCCTTTTCCATTCCTCCATGTTCTTCTGTCCTCTCCTATCAGATTCCCCCTTCTCCAGCCCTTCCTCCCTTTCACAAATCAATTTCCCAGCTCTTTACTTTACCCCTCTACTATCCCGGTTTCATCAATCACTAGTTCCTCCACTCCCCCCGTCTTCTCACTCTGACCCTGTCTTTTTTTCACCAGTCCTGATGAAGGGTTTCTTCCTGAAATGCTGACTGTTTACACTTATCCATAAATGCTGCCCGGCCTGCTGAGTTTCTCTAGCTTTTTGTGTGTGTTGTTTGGCTTTCCAGCATCTGCAGATTTTCTCTTCTTTGTCATTCTCACCCTGAGAGTGTCATAATTAATTTGGTTTTCTCAGTGAAACTCAGGGTTTCAGATTGAAAGCCCTTGGACAGGGATGTAAACAGTCCCATGTCAGCAAGGGAAGCAGAGTTCCCTTGTATCTTGGGATGTCCTGTCACTGATGGAAGATCAGGGAGTTCTCCAATGTCCTGGTGCACAATTTAGTTATCATCTAACACCACAATCTGCTGCTCATGATGCTGCAGATTGTGGGATCTTGCTGTGTAAACACTGTCTGCCTTGTGTCCTACATTACATGGAACTTCACTTTCCATGAAAGGTGCCACACAACTACAACTGTTTGAAAATTCACAGCTCAGGTCTCACAGAGCAGGGAGCTTAACGTTTTAAAACATAGAAAACCTACAGTGCAAAGCAGGCCCTTCAGCCCACAAAGTTGTGCCAAACATGTCCCTACCTTTGAAATTTCTAGGCTTTCTCATAGCCCTCTATTTTTCTAAGCTCCATGTACTGATACAAAAGTCCCTAAAAAGACCCTATTGTATCTGTTTCCACCACTGTTGACAGCAGCCCATTCCATGCGCTCACCACTCTCTGAGTAAAAAATTTACCCCTGACATCTCCTCTGTACCTACTCCCCAGCACCTTAAACCTGTGTCCTCTCATGGCAACCATTTCAGCCCTGGGAAAAATCCTCTGAATATCCACATGATCAATGCCTCTTATCATCTTATACACCTCTATCAGGTAACCTCTCATCTCCTTCGCTACAAGGAGAAATTGCCGAGTTCACTCAACCTGTGTTCATAAGGCATGCTCCCTAACCCAGGCAACATCCATGTAAATCTCCTCTGCACCCTTTCTATGGCTTCCACATCCTTCCTGTAGTGAGCCGACCAGAATTGAGCACAGTACTCCAAGTGGGGTCTGACCAGGGTCCTATACAGCTGCAACATTACCTCTCAGCTCCTAAATTCAATTGCACAATTAATGAAGGCCAATGCACCATATGCCTTCTTAACCACAGAGTCAACCTGCTCAGTTGCAATGAGTGTCCTATGGACTCAGACCCCAAGATCCCTCTAATACTCCACACCATCAAGAATCTTACCATTGATACTATATTCTGCCACCATATTTGACCTACCAAAATCTGGGTTGAACTCGATCTGTCACTTTCTATCCTATCAATGTCCCATTGTAACCTCTGACAGCCCTCCACACTATCCACAATACCTCCAACCTTTATGTCATCAGCAAACTTACTAACCCATCCCTCCACTTCCTCATCCAGGTCATTTATAAAAATCATGAAGAGTAAGGGTCCCAGAACAGATCCCTGAGGCACATCACTGGTCACTGACCACCATCTACAGTCACTCATCTGTGGGCAAGCCAGTTCTGGATCCAGAAAGCAATGTCCCCTTAGATCCCATGCCTCCTTACTTTCTCAATAAGCCTTGCATGAGGTACCTTATCAAATGCCTTGCTGAAATCCATATACACTACATCTACTGCTCTTCCTTCCCCAATGTGTTTAGTCGCATCCTCAAAAAATTCAATCAGGCTCATAAGGCTTGACCTGCCATTGACAAAGCCAGGCTGACTATTCTTAATCTTATTATACCTCTCCAAATGTTCATAAATCCTGCCTCTCAAGATCTTCTCCATCAACTTACCAACCACTGGAGTAGGACTCACTGGTCTATAATTTCCTGGGCTATCTCCAGATTTTCTTGTATAAGGGAAAAACATCTGCAACCCTCCACTCCTCCAGAACCCCTCCCGTCCCCATTGATAATGCAAAGGTCATCGCCAGAGGCTCAGCAATCTCCTCCCTCACCCCCTTTTGTAGCCTGTGGTACATCTCATCCAGCCCCAGTGACTTATCCAACTTGAAGCTTTCCAAAAGCTCCAACACATCCTCTTTCTTAATATCTACATGCTCAAGCTTTTCAGTCTGCTGCAAGTCAGCACTACAATCACCAAGATCCTTTTCCATAGTTAATGCTGAAGTAAAGTATTCATTAAATGCCTCCTCTATTTCCTCCAGTTCCATAACACTTTCCCACTGTCACACATGGTAGGTCCTATTCTTTCACATCTTATCCTCTTGTTCTTCAGATACTTGTAGAATGCTTTGGGGTTTTCATTTATCCTGCCTGACAAGGACTTCTCATGGCCCATTCTGGCTCTCATAATTTCCTCTTTAAGCTCCTTCCTGTTAACCTTATAGTCTTCCAGATCTCTAACATTACCTAGCTCTCTGAACTTTTTGTAAGCTTTTCTTTTCTCCTTGACTAGATTTATTACAGCCTTTGTACACCACAGTTCCTGTACACTACAATAACTTCCCTCTCATTGGAACGTACCTGTGTAGAACTCCACACAAATATCCCCTGAACATTTGCCACATTTCTTCCATACTTTTCCCTGAGAACATCTGTTCCCAATTTAAGCTTCCAATATCCTGCTTGATAGCCTCAGAATTGCTCTTACTCCAATTAAACACATTTCTAACTTCTGTGTTCCTCTCTCTCTCCAATGCTATTGGAAAGGAGATAGAATTGTGATCACTGAGAGATCTGACACCTGACCAGGTTCATTTCCCAAAACCAGATCAAGTACAGCCTCTTCTCTTGTAGGCTTATCTACATATCCTGTCAAGAAACCTTCCTGAATACACCTAACAAACTCCACCCCATCTAAACCCCTTGCTCCAGGGAGATGCCAATCAATATTTGGGAGATTAAAATCTCCCACCACAAGAACTCTGTTGGGTTTAGGGTTGTCATGGTGGGAGATTTTAATTCCAAAAATATTGATTTATATCTTCCAAGTGTTCAGGAAAGTTTCTTGACACAATTTATCAATAAGACTACAAGGCTGTACTTGGTCTGGCATTGGGAATGGAAACTGGTCAGGTGTCAGATCTTTCAGTGGGAGAGCATTTTGGAGATGGTGATCATAATTCTATTTCCTTTATAATAGCATTGGAGAAGGATAGTAACAGGCAAGCTAAGAAAGTGTTTAATTGGAGTAAGGGGAATTATGAGGCAGGATCTTGGAAGCATAGATTAGGAACAGATATTCTCAGGGAATTGTACGGCAGAGATGTGGCAAATGTTCAGGGGATATTTGCGTGGAGTTCTGCATAGGTACGTTCCAATGAGGCAGGGAAATATGGTAGGGTTCAGGAACCTTGGTGTACAAAGGCTGCTGAAATTTCATCAACAAGAAAAGAAAAGCTTATGAAAAGTTCAAAAAAACTAGATAATGATAAAGATCTTGAAGCTTATAAATTGAGCAAGAAGGAGCTTAAGAATCAAATTAGGAGAGCCAGAAGGGGTGATGAGAAGGCCTTGGTGGACAGGATTAAGGAAAACCCCAAGGCATTCTATAAGTATGTGAAGGGCAAAGAGTGTAAGATGTGAGAGAATAGGATCAATCAAGTGTGACAGTGGGAAAGTGTGTATGGAACCAAAGGAGAGAGCAGAGGTACTGAATGAATACCTTGCTTCAATATTTACTATGGAAAAGGATCTAGGCGACAGTAGGGATGACTTACAGTGGACTGAAAAGCTTGAGCATATAGGTACTAAGAAAGGGGATGTGCTGGAGTTTTTGTAAAGCATCAAGTTGGTTAAGTCACCGGAACCGTACTGGATGTTCCCCAGGCTACGGCGGGAGGTGAGGGAAGAAATGGTTGCCACAAGAGGACACAGGTTTAAGGTGCTGAGGAGTAGGTACAGAGGAGGTGTCAGGGGTAAGTTTTTTACTCAGAGAGTGGTGAGTGTGTGGAATAGGCTGCCAGCAACGGTGTTGGAGGCAGGTAGAATAGGGTCTTTTAAGAGACTTCCAGATAGGTACATGGAGCATTGTAAAATAGAGGGCTATAGGTAAACCTAGTAATTTCTAAGGTAGGGACATGTTTGACACAACTTTGTGGGCCGAAGTGCCTGCATTGTGCTGTAGGTTTTCTATGTTTCTATGTTTCTAAGCCATTCCCCATCTCACTTGCCCAGTACACAATGCCGGGACATGGATCAGCTATTGGTCTTGTGAACAGAGGCTTGGGAAGGCCATAGTTTGGAATTCTCCACAAGGTGCAGGTGAGGAGCAGAGGCAGTGATATGGAAGTGGGTCAACCCCAGCATCGTGTAACCACAGCATCCACCCTTCTGCTGGTGGTGGCCACGGGGTCACCTGCTGCTTCCATTGTCAGGTCCTCTGCGCCAGCTCATGGAGATCAGCTTCTCCTTGTCTCCCACCAGCTCCCTTCTTCCGGCATCCATGATGGGCCACCCTCTAACCTAGGTGTGATGCTGGTGACTGGGTGAGTTGTGGAGAGGGTAAGGTAGGAGTGGGATGTTTGGTAGGGCTGTGACAGTTGGGTGATGACAGAGATGCTTTGCTGCATAATGGGGGTGTGCACACTGTGTGAGGCCAGTGGTGCTGATGCTGTGATGTTGTCACGAGTCCTGACCATGAACCCGTGAAATCAGTCAAACTCTCTCTCTCTCTCTCTCTCTCTCTCTCTCTCTGTTTCTCTATCAGTACTAATCCCAAAGGCAAACTCCTCCCTCCCTCCTATCAGACAGAACTTCTTTCCCTCCACCACTAGCACCGTCCCCTGGATGAGGGTCTGTGAATGAAACACCAATCTCCTGGTAATTGCACCAGAATTTTCCCACACTGGGTAAGTGCCCACCAGCAGTTATAGGTAGGGAGGGTCCTGACATTGATTTTATTTATAGATACAATGTGGAATAGGCCATTCCACTGGAATCTCATTAAACATGGAACCAACAGAGACAGAAAAGAGCAATCTGTCTGGGGAAAGTCTTTGAAAACATCAGCCATAGTTCAGGAGGTCTGCATCTGATGCAAGATCAGTTACACATTAACACAAGGGGACAATGTTACAGTGATTAGTCCCTGGGTGATATCAGATGTCAAGGTGAAAATGATTGGTCCAAGAGTAACACACAGGGACACAGTGTCAGAGATTAGTCCCAAAGTAACACATGAGGACACAGTGACAGTGATTGGTCCTGGGGCAACACAGGGGGACATAGTACCAGTGATTAGTCCTGGAGTAACACACAGGGACACAGTGACAGAGATTAGTCCTGGAGTAACACAGGGTGACCTGGTGACAGAGATTAGCCCTGGAGTAACACACAGGGACACAGTAACAGTGATTGTTCAGGGAATTCCACATCACTCTTCCTGCTGTCTCACAGCTGGCTGTCCCCACCTCACTTGCCCTCTACACGTTGTTGGGACATGTTAAGCTCTTGCCCCTGTGAGGGAGGACTGAGTGGTGTGCTGACATCCTTCACATGATACAGGACAGGTGACGGAGCAGAGATGGGGAAATGGATCAATCCCAGCAACACATGACCCCAGCATCCACTCCACTGCTAGTGAAGGTCACAGGGTCACCTGCCCCTATGATTGTCCGACCCTGCTCCAACTCACCTGGAGCAGCTCTTCCTTGTCTCCCATGTTGCCTACTGCTGGCATCATTGTGGTCCATCCTCTCCACCGTGTGGGGTTTGGTGTTGGAATTCTGTGTGTGGACATGAGATCATGTCTTACTTCCAAACTGATGTGAGAACAGACACTCAGGAGTCAATGGCCATGGGCCAACAGAAGAAGGATGTTGAGGTCCAGACTAGATCAGTTCTGCTTACTGAATTGGAGGAGAAGGCTGGGGTTAGTGGAGGGACAGTGGGGTGGGGGGTGTTTGCTCCTGTAGGATTTTGAGACCTTTACTTCCGTTACAAAAAAACCAAAAGCAGTTGCCTTAAACTGACGTCATTACGTTAGACAGCGTCTCTTACAGTGAACACAACAACTCAATGAGGGTGTTTGTGAATCATGTAGAACAGTTTCTATGATAACAATATGTGGCATCTGTCACCCGTTACATTCCCCTACACTCTGTTTCTGTTCCTGTTCTTATCTCTCTTCATTCGTCAAACCCACCATCCCCGGATCAGTCTGGTCAGCCATTGCTGTAATCCTTCCTTGGGTCAGGAATCCTGAACTGTGCACAAGCCTCACCAGGACCCGATATAATTGGAGCAGGTCGTCTGTACTACTGTGTGACACAGTGATGGAGCAGTTAGTAGTGCTGCCTCGCAGATCCAGTGATTCCGATTCCATCCCGGCCTCCGGAGCTGTCTGTGTGGTGTTTGCACACTCTTCCTGTGATGATGTGGGTTTCTCCCTGATGATCCTGGTTTCCGGCTCCCACATCCCAGTGACGTGCAGGTCATTGGGTCAATCTGCTGCTGTCATTTCCAGTGGGTTGTCAGAATACCAGGGAGTTGATGGGGAGATGAGAGAGCTAGCATAGACTAGACTCGCTGAATGGCCTGAGTGAACAAACATGAGCAAAAGCTGCTGAACTCACCATTTACCTTCCTATCACCCAGTAACCTGGATACAAAACAGACGATTGTCTCTCCCACATTACTGATGGAGACTGAACAGCTCACACTCCTCAGGGTTAAATTTCCCATCAGTTTACACACTGACCAACCATCTGTATCATCCTGCAGTGTGAAGGACCAAACAGTTTCTGAACCATCTGCGAACTTTGTTATCATGTCTCGATATTTCGGTCAAAAATGTTGATACATTAGACATAGCAAGGGACTGAGTATTGAAGAGCTCAGAGCAAATTCTAAACACCTTTTGGGGACAGAGAGGACCGCAATGAAAGGAACTGAACAGTAACAGTGAACTGGGGAGAGCAACATTGACAGGGACAGCGAGATCTCAGTGAGTGAGATTGGGATCCATCTGGATCTCAGTAGATCAGTGACCGTGACCACTGGGCTTTGTCTGATGGGACTGGTCCCTCCAGTCAGTGTTCACCTCAGTGCTGACTGATTGTGATCATCGGTGTTCTTGCTGCTTCCCCTGTCACCAGTTCTTCATTGTCTCACTCAGTTACGCAGTTCCAATCCTGACTCAGATTTTGGCAACTATCCCGTTATTCTGAAAAATGTAATACATAGAGTCACATTCATTTTTGACACGAATACTATAGATAGCATCAGTGAGGAACAAAAGAACCTGTTTAAGGATTTACAGATGTAAGTGTTTTCTTTTGCTCTGTGCAACCATTGTCACCATGATGTGGTAGATTAATAATTTTATCTTGATTTCTTTTATCTTCCAGATATTTACAGGGTTATGATTGCGACCAAGTTTGAACTACTAGGGATAAAAGAGAAAGACCATGAGTGAATTTATGAATACAAGCCGCTGCAGAACAAGGTAATGATCTCACCGATGTCTTGTGCATCTGTAATGTGACGTCCCAACTCCTGTACTCAGTGCCCTGACTGATGAAGTAATTGAGACAAACACCACCTTCACCGGCCTCTCTATCCGTGTCACCACTTTCAGGGAATCATGATCTTCTACCCTCGGTCTCTCTGTTCTCCAGTCAGTGATGTGTTTTCCACATTGTGGTGTGGGAAACACAGCAGCCAAACCGTGCACAGCAAGATTCGCTGATAAATGACAAGGAACTGTTTCTCTACTTATTAATCCCGAATTTGATGCATAACTTGTCATCACCCTGAGGAGTTGATAAGTACATTAATACCCATGTCCTTCCTCTTTCTCAGTTTACGATATTGTCAGAATTGACTGGGATGGAGAAGCATTCCATGTTTGTGGTTTCAAATCATTGGAGAGGTGATCAGATCAAGATGATCAAATGCATCCTTGCTCTGTATGCTCTGGAGAATATGATCAGAAACATCTACAAGTTTCTCAAAATGATGAAGTAATGGCTACACCTGACCTTGTACAGAACTATTGAACTGATCCTGTTTCAGGAGCACAGTCAATGTTTTAGCCTGATTTAGAGGCTCACATCTGTAATTCTGCTGTGTGAAGGAGACTGAAAGCTGAGGACTTTTCAATTATATAGATAGAAAGTTTCAAAACATCACTCAAATTCGCTGACTCCAAAATAAAGACAGTTTGAAATCAGGTTTACTGTCGTTGATTAATATGACCTGAAATTTATTGTTTTTCACCAGCAGTGGAATGCAAAGATGTAAAGTTACTATAAATGATACAGTACTACAGCTCAGAAACAGGCCCTTCTGTCCATCTATTCTGTGCTGAAAAGATATTTGCCGACCCAGTTTACCACATTATGAATGAAATTGGTCATATACGGTAGATGAAAAACAGCAATGAACCCTACACTGATCCCTACAGTACACCACCAGTCACAGGCCCCCTGTCAGGGAAACAACTATCTACTACAAATCTCTGTCTTCTCCAGCTAAACTGATGTTGAATCCAATTTACTACTGAATGCCAAGCAACTCTGAACCTTCTGGACCAGCCTCCCATGCAGGACTTTATCAAAGGCCTTGCTAAAGTCCATGTGGACAGTCCATGATCACTGCCTTTCCTTGTAACCTCCTTGAAAAACTCTATAATATTTGTGAGACTTGACTCACAACACACTAATCCTTGTTGACAAACCCTAAACAGGCCCTATCTGTCCAAATATTTAAATATCTTGTCAATTAGAATAGCTTCCAATGATTTATCTTGATATCAGGCTTATTGGCCTATTATTTCCCATCTTTTTGTTACATTTGGTTACGAAAATGGATCAAGTGCAAAATAAAAGCAATGAGGTCGTGTTCGTGGACATTCAGAAATCTGATGGCCGAGTGGAAGAAGCTGTTCCTGAATCATTGAGTGTGGGTTTTGGTCTCCTGTGCCTCCTCACCTCTGGTAGTAAGGAGAAGAGGGGAAGTTCCAGATGCATCTGAATCGGGTTTCACTCCACTGGCATATGTTGTGAAATTTGTTGTTATGTGGCAACAGTACATCGCAATAAAAACTGCAAATTCTGGTGTTTAAGTATATTAAAGAAGTTAAATAAATAGTGCAAAGAGAGAAACAAAGTGGTGAGGTGATGTCATGGGTTCAACGTCTATTCAATGTCAGTACCATTGACTGTCCTTCATGATGGATCCCGCCCTCTTGGAGATGTCCTCAGTGGTGGGGAGTGAGTGTTGTCCCGGTGACAGGGTGGCTGAATCTCCAGCCCTCTGCAGCATCTGTGCATCAGAGCCTCCATACTGTATGCACAGAGTTACATTTCATTCCTCTGTGAATGAAATCTGTGAATGATATCTTGATTACCTTTCTCTTCCAGATGTTTACAGGGTTGTGATTGGGACCAAGTTTGAACGGGATAAAAGAGAAAGACCCTAAGAGAATGTATAAATACAAGCCGCTGCAGGACAAGGTAATAATCTCACCGATGTCTTGTGCATCTGTAATGTGACGTCCCAACTCCTGTACTCAGTGCCCTGACTGATGAAGTAAGTGAGACAAACACCACCTTCACCGGCCTCTCTATCTGTGTCACCACTTTCAGGGAATCATGATCTTCTACCCTCGGTCTCTCTGTTCTCCAGTCAGTGATGTGTTTTCCATGTTGTGGTGTGGGAAACACAGCAGCCAAACCGTGCACAGCAAGATTTGCTGATAAATGACAAGGAACTGTTTCTCTACTTATTAATCCCGAATTTGATGCATAACTTGTCATCACCCTGAGGAGTTGATAAGTACATTAATACCCATGTCCGTCCTCTTTCTCAGTTTACGATATTGTCAGAATTGACTGGGATGGAGAAGCGTTCCATGTTTGTGGTTTCAAATCAATGGAGAGGTGATCAGATCGAGATGATCAAATGCATCCTTGCCCTGTACGCTCTGGAGAATATGATCAGAAACATCGACAAGTTTCTCAAAGTGACAAAGTAATGGCTAATCTTGACCTTGTACAGAATTGTTGAAATGATCCTGTTACAGGAGCACAGCCAATTTTTTAGCCTGATTTAGAAGCTGTTAGCTGTAAACCTGCTGTGTGAAGGAGACTGAAAGCAATTATAGAGATAGAAATTTTCAAAACATCACACAAATTCCCTGACTCCAAAATAAAGACAGTTTGAAATCAGGGTTACTGTCATTGATTAATATGACCTGAAATTTATTGTTTTGAAGTAGCAGTGGAATGCAAAGATGTAAAGTTACTATAAATGATACAGTACTGCAGCTCAGAAACAGGCCCTTCTGCCCATCTAGTCTGTGCTGAATGGTTATTTGCTGACCCACTTTACCACATTATGAATGGTTAATACAGTTAATATACTGTAGATGACAAACAATAATCGACCCTACACTGATCCCTACAGTACACCACCAGTCACAGGCCTCCTGCCAGGAAAGCGACCATTTAACACAATTGTCTGTCTTCTCCCTCTAACTAATGTTGAGTCCAATTTACTACTGAATGCCAAGCAACTGAACCTTCTGGACCAGCCTCCCATGCAGTACTTTGTCAAAGGCCTTGCTAAAGTCCATGTGGACTGTCTATGATTACTGCCTTTCCTTGTAACCTCCCTGAAAAACTCTGTAATATTTGTGAGAAATGACTCACAACACACTAAGCCTTGTTGACAAACCCTAATCAGGCCCTGTCTGTCCAAATACTTAAATATCTTGTTAATTAGAATAGCTTCCAATAACTTATCTTGGCATCAAGCTTATTGGCCTATAATTTCCCATCTTATTGTTAGATTAAATTACAAAAATAAATTAAGTGCAAAATAAAAGCAATAAGGTAGTGTTCATGGACATTCAGAAATCTGATGGCAGAGCAGAAGCTGTTCCTGAAGTTAAATAAGCAGTGCCAAGAGAGAAGCAAAGTAGTGAGGTGATGTCATGGGTCTATTCAATGTCAATATCTGTGGTAAACTATGCATACCTGTCTGGACACACCCCTCAGCTGACTGCTCCTGTAGCTCCTCCCACAGACCCCTGTATAAAGGCGATTGGAGGCACGGCTCCTCCCTCAGTCTCCGACATGTTGTGCTCCCTTTTCGCTGCTAATAAAAGCCTATTGTTCTCTTCCAGTCTTCTAGAGTTATTGATGGTGCATCAATATCGTTGACGGTCCTTCATGATGGATTCCACCCTCTTGGAGATGTCCTCAGTGGTGGGGAGTGAGTATTGTCCTGGTGACAGAGTGGCTGAATCTCCAGCCCTCTGCAGCGTCTGTGCATCAGAGCCTCCCTACTGTAGGGAAATAGTTACATTTCATTCCTCTTTGAAAGTTTGTAAGACAAAAAGGAGTTCATCTGGAATGTTTTGGTTAAGTACAAGTCCACAGCAAGTCTTTGAGAAGTTAGTGTGAATTCCATTCAACAGCCGTAAGGGTAGAAATGGTGAGAAGCATGCTTGTCTGGGGAAATATTGAGATGAAGGGTCTTAAAGGATATGAAATTTGGCAAATTCTTTGTGCACGTGGGAAGTATTCCTTGGGCTGGCTTACAACTAGTGCTGAGAGAGACAGAGAAAGAGAGGGAGAAAGGAGAGAGAGAGAGTTGGGAAGGGATTAGAGGGGAGAAGAGTGGGGGTGAGAGAGAGGGGGAAGTGAGAGAGGGGGCTGAGTGGGGAGAGAGAGACAGAGACAGTGATGAGAGGAGAGGGAGGAGAGAGTGAGAGGCAGAGAGAGAGGGAAAAGAGTGAACACGACCTTTTCTCCTTGGAGCGATGGAGGATGAGAGGTGACCTGATGGAGGTATACAAGATGATGAGAGGCATTGATCGTGTGGATGGTCAGAGGCTTTTTCCATGGGTTGAAATGGTTGCCACAAGAGAACACAGGTTTAAGGCACTGGGGAGTAGGTACAGAGGAGATGTCAGGGGTAAGCTTTTTCCTCAGACAGTGGTGAGTGTGGAATGAACTGCCAGCAATGGTGGTGGAGGTGGATATGATAGGGTCTTTTAGGAGGCTTTCAGATAGGTACATGGAGCTTAGTAAAATAGAATTCTATAGGTAAGCCTAGTATTTCCTAAGGTAAGAACATGTTCGGCACAACTTTGTGGGCCGAAGTGCCTGTATTGTGCTGTAGGGTTTTCTATGCTTCTATTAAATGAACTAGCCAATAATATAAATGTGTATCAGAAGTATTTACAGTTATATAAAGAGTTAAAGGTTGGCAAGAGTGCATAAACACTGACTATGTGTGAGGGGAGATACTAGACTGGTATAAACACTGACTTTTGGTGAGGATATACTAGAAATGTATAATGTTACATACCCCATAACTGGGTGTCTGACCAGCCAAGATAGAAGAATCCATTCGAGTCTGGTGGTACTATTTTCAAACAGTGTTTAGTAGTAAAATATACAAACCAATATCAACAATGCAAATATATAGATAATACACATTAGCAATCCTAAACCAAATAGTGTGGGTATAATAATAATCAATAATAAACAAGCTCTATCGATGTCTAGGGGATAATGAAATGTCATATGTGAATATAAATTTCAGTTCAGTTCATATGTGCTGAGGTAGTTGTTGGTTCTTGTGTGTTAATCGTTGGAGAGAGAAAGAGAGTGAGAGAGAGAGAGAGAGTGAGAGAGAGAGAGAGAGAGTGAGAGAGCGAGCAAACAGTGACAGCTACAGTCAGTCAAACCTTCCTTTACGTTCTTGATCCTTCGATGTGTTGTGGCCATTCAGGTATGACCCTTCTGTCTTTCAGCTAGACCGTTCTTCTGTGGTGGACTTGTCACCCAGGCAAGGGAGGACACACACACAAGCCCCCACCGGCCCTGCTATAAACACTGAATTAAACTGACCGATCCTTTGTTCAGTCCCCGATGCCCCACACCTTCTCGTGGGTTCCAACACTCAAGCAGTGCTCACTAGTGTGTCTCTTGGTGTGACTGAGGGGTGTCTCCCCAGATCTCTCTTTTATCCCTACTCACGGGGTCTCAGGTGTCAATCAGTTTTCAATGGCTTAGTGCATCAAACCAGCCAACTCAGGCTGTCCACTGAGGAATTTTAATGAACAGAATGGGATCAAGTAAACAATCCTTCTCAGAAGCCATAAGTCTTTCAGGAGTCAATAGACAATAGGTGCTGAAGTAGACTATTCAGCCCTTCGAGCCTGCACCACCATTTTGAGATCATGGCTGATCAATTACTATCAATACCCGGTTCCTGCCTTGTCCTCATATCCCTTGATTCCCCTTTCCATAAGATACCTATCTAGCTCCTTCTTGAAAGCATCCAGAGAATTGGCCTCCACTACCTTCCGAGGCACTGCATTCCAGACCCCCACAACTCTCTGGGAGAAGTTTTTCCTTAACTCTGTCCTAAGTGACCTACCCCTTATTCTCAAACCATGCCCTCTGGTACTGGACTCTCCCAGCATCTGGAACATATTTCCTGCCTCTATCTTAATAATCTTATATGTTTCAATCAGATCCCCTCTCAATCTCCTTAATTCCAGCGTGTACAAGCCCAGTCTCTCTAACCTCTCTGCGTAAGACAGTCCAAACATCCCAGAAATTAACCTCGTGAATCTGCACTGCACTTCCTCTACAGCCAGGATGTCCTTCCTTAACCCTGGAGACCAAAACTGTACACAATACTCCAGGTGTGGTCTCAGCAGGGCTCTGTACAAATGCAAGAGGATTTCCTTGCTCAATTCCCTTTGTAATAAAGGCCAACATTCCATTAGCATTCTTCACTGCCTGCTGCACTTGTTCATTCACCTTCAGTGACTGATGAACAAGGACTCCGAGATCTCTTTGCATTTCTCCCTTCCCCAACTCTACACCGTTCAGATAATAATCTGCCTTCCTGTTCTTACTCCCAAAGTGGATAACCTCACACTTGTTCACATTAAACGTCATCTGCCAAGTATCTGCCCACTCACCCAGCCTATCCAAGTCACCCTGAATTCTCCTAACATCTTCATCACGTCACGCTGCCACCCAGCTTAGTATCATCAGCAAATTTGCTGATGTTATTTTCTATGCCTTCGTCCAAATCATTAACGTAAATGGTAAACAGCTGTGGTCCCAATACCGAGCCCTGTGGCACCCCACTAGTCACCACCTGCCATTCCGAGAAACATCCATTCACCGCTACCCTTTGCTTTCTATCTGCCAACCAGTTTTCAATCCATGTCAATGCCTTCCCCCCGATGCCCTGAGCTTTGATTTTACCCACCAATCTTCTATGTGGGACCTTATCAAATGCCTTCTGAAAATCGAGATCATAACATGGTGGAACAACAAGACTCTCTCCCCTCTCTTATCAGTAGCAGATGTTCTGGCATGTTTTTGTTTTCCCTTTGTCTCTCTTTCTCTCTCATTAGCAGCATGGCAACAGTAACAGTTTGTGATTCTGTCCAAGGGGGAATATGGGCAACTCTGTACCCTTCTGCCCATCAGAGCTGTTCATCCTTTATAGCAATAAACACTAACTGTTTGTGAGGGGGAAATACTAGAACTGAGTAAACACTGACAGTTTTTTAACAGGAGATACTGGAACTGTCTAAATAGTGATTCTGTGTGAGGAGGAGAGAGTAGAACTGCATAAACACTGACTGTGTAGCGGAGGAGATACTAGAACTGTATAAACTCAAAAATTACTTCTGGTAACTCCCTCCCTTCCCCTATCCCACCTTCACTCTGTCTCCTCTTCTTGTTGCCTATCACCTCTCTCATGATTCTGCTTTCTTCTACTACACATAGATCCCTCAGATTCCTTTTTTCAATCTTTTTATTATTATCGCAGGGTGGTGGCTGCGATATGGTTGGGGAACCTTAGCTGCCTTTCGAGGTCCACCAACGGTTGCCAGTCTCTTGCAGAGGTCTGGATACCTGCAGATGTTCCTTTGGCGGATATTGGCTGCTGCCCAGCTCTTACAAACGCAATGGTCTGCTTGGAGGGTCAGGACCGCTTCGCCCACTCCACTCCTGCACTGATGGCTTCAGTGATGGTCTTCAGGACCTGATCATGCCTCCATCAGTACCGTCCCTCACCAAGTGCCCTTGTGCAGCCACTGAGGATGTGCTCCAGGGTTCCTTGCTTGGAACACAGTGGGCACGCTGATGACTCTGCTTTGCCCCATGCATGCAGGTTTGATGAGGAAGGACAGGCAGATGACTGGGGAAAATTGCAGTCAGTAGGATGTGTTGAAGTTTGTCTTTAAACTAAATACAGGTTGAGTACCCCTTGTCTGAAATGCTTGAGCTGGAAGTGTTCTGGTTTTCAGATTTTAGAATATATCTGAAAACTGAATATATCTGTAAACATATCTGAGAGTTAAGGGGCAAAAGCTTAGGGGTAACAAAAGGAGGAACTTCTTTATTCAGAGAGTGGTAGCTGTGTGGAATGAGCTTCCAGTAGAAGTGGTAGAGGCAGGTTCAATTTTGTTATTTAAAAGAAAATTGGATAGGAATATGGACAGGAAAGGAATGGAGGGTTATGGGCTGAGTGCAGGTCGATGGGACTAGGTGAGTGTAAGTGTTCGGCATGGACTAGAAGGGCCAAGATTGCCTTATTCCCTGCTGTAATTGTTATATGGTTATATTTTTCATGGTTATCACGAGATACCTTGGGATTGTCATCACTGAATTTGTGCGCTCCCAGTAAGCAGTCTTTGTATGAACACTTGTTCATCACACATATGTAATCATTTGTACTGTTCAGTACAAACCATTAATATAATGAAAATATAATGCGTATGGGTTAACAAAAGCAGCACAGTAGCATCGGGAGAATGCCCAAATCAGCTGTTCAGTAACAACAACCAATGACAGGCTTTCAGTCTCCATCTATGGAACATATTTTAATAAAAATGTTTGATCGGGGCATGAGTGCACAAGAACATGGACATCAGCCAGTGAGAGCAGTGAGAAGAGTTTAAAAGGAGACAGCCGTATACAGCGGGTGTTGGAGGAGCGGGAGACAGAGTGGGAAGGCTTTGGCTCAATGGGGCTTCGGAGATAACGGGTCCAGGCCAGGTAGGCTATCTGTGTAGAGTACAGACAGGAAGAATGTGTATGAGGCCAGTGTTCTGTGCTTGGAGTCAGATGTGGGAAGTCCTGGAGACTCCCAGACTCCCAGATGGCCACACTAAGCCAGATGCATCGAGCTGCAGCTCCTTAGGGACCGTATTAGGGAACTGAAGATGCAGCTCGATGACTTTCATCTGGTCAGAGAGAGTGAAGCGGTGCTAGAGATGAGTTATAGGCAGGTTGTCACACCGGGGCCTGGGGAGACAGATAAGTGGGTAACAGTCAGGAGAGGGAAGGGCAGGAGTCAGAGACTAGAGAGAACTGTACCCTTGACAATAAGTACTCCTGCTTGGGTACTGTTAGGGGAGACGGCCTACCTGGGGAAAGCAACAGTGGCTGCGCCTCTGACACATTCTGGCCCTGTGGCCAGAAGGGTAGGGATAGGAAGAGGATGGCAGCAGTGACAGCTAGGGGGTCAGACAGGTGATTCTGTGGATGCTGGAAAGAAGCACGGATGGTAGTTTGCCTTCTAGGTGCCAGGGTCCGGGATGTTTCTGATCGCGTGCATGATAACCTGAATTGGGAAGGAGAACAGCCAGAGGTCGTGGTACATATTGGTACCAAAGATATAGGCAGGAAAAGGGAGGATGTCCCGAAAACAGACTACAGGGAGTTAGGAAGGAAGTTGCAAAGCAGGACCACAAAGGACCTGCGCCATGTGACAGTGATTATAGGAATAGGACGAGGTGGAGGATAAAAGCATGGCTGAGGGATTGGAGCGGGGGCAGGGATTCAGCTTTCTGGATCATTGGGTCCTCTTCTGGGGCAGGAGTAACCTGTACAAAAAGGACAGGTTACACTTGAATCTGAGGGGGACCAATATCCTAGTGGGGAGGTTTGATAAGGCTATTGGGCAGAGTTTAAACTAGGGTAGCTGGGGGGTGGAAACCAATCTGAAGAGACGGAGGAGGAGGCCGTTGGCTCACAAATGGAGAAAACTTGGTGACAGAGTGAGAGGGAGGATAGGCAGGTGATAGAAAAGGGTCCTGCTCAGACTGATGGTTTGAGATGTGTCTATTTTAACACAAGGAGTAATATAAACAAAGTGGATGAGCTTAAAGCATGGATCAGTGCTTGGATCTATGATGTTGTGGCCATTCCAGAGACTTGGATGACGCAGGGGCAGCAATGGTTACTTCGAGTGCCAGGCTTTAGATGTTTCAGAAAGGACAGGGAGGCAGGCAAAAGAGGTGGGGGCATGACACTGTTGATGAGAGATGTGTCAGAGCCATAGAAAAGCAAAAAGACATAGAGGGAGTCCCTACGGAGTCTCTTGGGTGGAAGTTAGGAACAGGAAGGGGTCAATAACTCAACTGGCTGCTTTTATTGACCACCCAGAAGTAACAGGGACACTGAGTAGCAGATAGGGAGACAGATTCTGGGAAGATATTATAATAACAGGGGTGGCATGGTGGGAGGTTTTAATTTGCCATATATTGATTTGCATACCCCTGGAGTGAGGGGTTTAGATGGGGTGGAGTTTGTTAGGTGTGGTCAAGAAGGTTTCTTGACACAATATGTAGATAAGCCTACAAGAGGAGAGGCTGTACTTGATCTGGTATTGGGCAATGAACCTGGGCAGGTGTCGGGTCTCTCAGTGGGAGAGCATTATGGAGATAGTGATCACAACTCTATCTCCTTTACCATAACATTGGAGAGGGAAAGCAATAACAAATTAGGGAAACATTTTATTGGAGTAAGGGGAAATATGAGGCTATCAGGCAGGAACTTGGAAGCATAAATTGGAAAAAAGATGTTCTCAGGGAAATGTATGGAAGAAATGTGGAAAATGTGCAGGGGATATCTGCATGGAGTTCTGCATAGGTATGTTCCAATGAGACAGGGAAAGGATGGTGGGGTACAGGAAGGGTGGTGTACAAAGCCTGTTGTAAATCTAGTCAAGAAGAAGAGCTTACAAAAGGTTCAAACAACTAGGTGATGATAGAGAGCTAGAAGATTATAAGGCTCTCAGGAAGGAGTTTAAGAAAGAAATTAGGAGTGCCAGAAGGGGCCATGAGAAATCTTGACAGACAGGACTAAGGAAAGCCCCAAGGCATTCTACAAGTATGTGAAGAGCAAGAGGATAAGATGTGAGAGAATAGGACCAAACAAGTGTGACACTGTGAAAGTGTGTATGGAACAGGAGGAAATAGTGGAGGTACTTAATGAGTACTTAGCTTCACTATTCGCTACGGAAAAGGATCTTGGAGATTGTAGGGATAACTGACAGTGAACTGAAAATTTTGAGCATGTAAATATTAAGAAAGAGGATGTGCAGGAACTTTGGAAAGCATCAAGTTGGATAAGTCACTGGGACTGGATGAGATGTACCCCAGGCTACGTGGGAGGCGAGGGTAGAGTTTGATTAGCCTCTAGCGATGATCATTGCATCATCAGTGGGGATGGGAGAGATTCCGGAGGATTGGAGGGTTGCAGGTGTTGTTCTCTTATTCAAGCAAGGGAGCAGAGATAGCCCAGGAAATTATAGACCAGTAGGTCTTATTTCAGTGGATGGTAATTTGATAGAAAAGATTCTGAGAGGCAAGATTTATCAACATTTGAAGAGGCATAATATGATTAGAAATAGTCAGCATAGCTTTGTGAAAGGCAGGTCATGCCTTAAACATCTGATTGAATTTTTTGAGGATGTGACAAAACACATTGATGATGCTAGAGCTGTAGATGCAATGTATATGGATTTTAGCAAGGCATTTGACAAGGTACCCCATGCAAGGCTTATTGAGAAAGTAAGGAGGCATGCGATCCAAGGGGAAATTCCTTTGTGGATCCAGAAGGCAAAGATTGGTTGTCGAAGGGTCATATTCTGCAGGGAGGCCGGTGACCAGTGGTGAGCCTCAGAAATCTGTTCTAGGGCCCGTACTCTTTGTGATTTTTATAAATGACCTGGATTAGGAAGTGGAGGGATGGGTTAGTAAATTTGCTCATGACAGAAAGGTTGGAGGTGTTGTGGATAGTGTTGAGGGCTGTGATAGTTTACAGCGGGACATTGATAGGATACAAAAATGGGCTGAGAAGTGGCAGATGGAGTTCAACCCAGATAAATGTGAGGTGGTTCATTTTGGTAGGTCAAATATAATGGCAGAATATGGTATTAACAGTAAGACTCCTGGCAGTGTGGAGGATCAGAAGGATCTTGGGGTCCAAGTCCATAGGGTACTCAAGGCTGCTGCGCAGGTTGACTCTGTGGTTAAGAAAGCATATAGTGCATTGGCTTTCATCAATGCTGGGATTATGTTTAGGAGCCGAGAGACAATGTTGCATCTATATAGGACCCTGGTCAGACCCCACTTAGACTACTGTGCACAGTTCTGGTTACCTCACAATAGGAAAGATGTGGAAACCAAAGAAAGGGTGCAGAGGAGATTTACAAGGATATTGGCTGGATTGGGGGGCATGTCTTTTGAGAATAGGTTGAGTGAACTCAGTCTTTTTTCCTTGGTGTGATGGAGGATGAGAGGTGACCTGATAGTAGTGTATAAGAAGATGTGAAAAATTGATCGTGTGGATGGCCAGAGGCTTTTTCTCAGGGCAGAAATGGCTAGCACTATAGAGGGCACAGTTTTAAGGTGCTTGGGAGAAGGTACAGAGGAAATATCAGGGATATGTTTTTTAAGCAGAGAGTCATGAGTGCATGGAACAGGCTGCCGGCGACCGTGGTGGAGGCAGATACGATATGGTCTTTTAAGAGACTGATGGACAGGTATATGAAGCTCAGGAAAATAGAGGGCTGTGGGTAACCTGAGGTAATTTATGAGGAAAGGATCTGTTCCGCACAGCTTTGTGGGCCGAAGGGCTTGTATTGCACTGTAGGTTTTATAGATTTCTTTGTTTTTCTACACTGTATTTGCATTTTAATTTCTATAGATTTTATGTAAGGTAAAAATAGTGAGTATTGTAGATTTGTTCTGTTGTTAGATTTTCATTAGTGATGATATTCACAAACTCGTCAGTTAATTTCTCTGTTACCTTGTGATCAGCAGACTCTTTATCTTTAAATTTTTTATGCCAACCTGTTGAATAGTCACAAGTACCTTCAATTTTCAGTTTGTTGTAACAGATCTTTGCTTGCTTCATGATCCACAGACCATTATGAAGCATATGTTCACTCCAACGCTGATGAACCATTCTTCAAGACACGATTCAGAGATCTTCTGGGTGTCTGTAAGGCAGAGACCTGTTCATCACCTGGGAGACCTCCCAGTGTCCTGTGGAGTTTTCCATTCCTGATGTCACATTGACATTAAAAAGAAAATTCAAAGTGCTTAGTCTGTGGGATTTTGGAATTTCGGATGAGGTCTATTCAACCTGTCGTTTGTTCAACAGTTTGGAAAAGTGAGGATGAAGTAAAAGAGAAGGAGAGTGCAAGAGAAATAACAAACATCTCCATAATAAATATAAAAGTAAAATATTTAGAAACAAATATGAGTTTAACTTCTGGTAAAATAGGGGCAACATTGTAAAGGGTGATGAACACAGGACTGAAGGTGTTACATTTGAATGCATGCATCACATGGAATAAGGTTGATAACCTTGTGACACAGGTAGAGATTGGTGGGTATGATGTTGTGGGCATCTCCAAGTTGTGGCTAAAAGAAGAAAATATTCTATTGAAAGGACAGGCAGGTAGGCAGAGGGTGTGGGGTGTCTCTGTTGGTAAAAATTAAATCAATTCCTTATAAATAGGTGGCATAGGATCAGAAGGTGTAGAAGCCTTGGGGGCAGAGTTAAGAAACTGCAAGGGTAAAAAGATTCTGATAGGAATTATCTACAGGCCTCTGAAGAGCAGCCAGGATTTGAGATACAAATTACAACAGGAGATAGAAAAGTCATGTAAAAAGGGGAATGTTACAATCGTCACGGAGGTATATTGGGAAAATCCAGTTGGTACTGGACCCCAAGGAAAGGAATTTGAAGAATGCTGACAAAGTGCCTGTTTAGAGCAGCTTGTAGTTGAGCCCAGAACGAGAAAGGCAATTTTGCATCGGGTGTTGTATAATGAATCAGATTTGATCAGAAACATAGAAACATAGAAAGCCTACAGCATGATACAGGCCCTTCAGCCCACAAAGCTGTGCCGCACAAGTCTTTACCTTAGAATTTACCCATAGCCATGGTTACCCATAGCCCTCTATGTTTCTAATCTCCATGTACCTATTCAGAAGTCTATTAAAAGACCCTATATTTTCCACCTCTACCACCACTGCTGGCAGTCCATTCCATGCATTCACCAATCTGTGCATAAAGAACTTAACCCTGACATCTCCTCTGTTCCAAGCACCTTAAATCTGTGCCCTCTCATGTTAGACATTTCAGTCCTTGGAAAAAGCCTCTGACTGTCCACACGATCAATGCCTCTCATCATCTTGTACACCTCTATTAAGTCACCTCTCAACCTCCATCACTCCAAGGAGAAAAGGCTGAGTTCACTCAACTTATTCTCATAAGGGATGCCCTCCAAATCAGGTAACGTCTTTGTAAATCTCCTCTGCACCCTTTCTATGGTTTCCACATCCTTCCTGTAGTGAGGTGACCAGAACTGAGCACAGTAATCCAAGTGGGGTCTGACCAGGGTCCTATATAGCTGCAAGGTTACCTCATGGCTAAACTCAATCCCATGATCAATGAAGGACATTGTACTGTATGTCTTTTTAACCACAGAGTCAATCTGCGCAGCAGCTTTGAGTGTCCTTTGGACTCATACCCAAGATCGCCTCTGATTCTTCACACTACCAAGAGTCTTACCATTAATACTATATTCTGCCATTCTATTTGACCTCCAAAAATGAACCACCTCACACTTATCTGGGTTGAACTACATCTGCCACTTTTCATCCCAGTTATCGCACTGTAACCTCCACACTATCCAAAACAGCTCCAACCTTTGTGTCATCAGCAAATTTACTAACCTAACACTCCACTTCCTCATCCAGATCATTTATGAAAATCATGAAGATTAGGGGTCCCAGAACAGATCCCTGAGGCACAACACTAGTCACCAGCCTCCATGTAGAATATGACCCATCTACAACCACACTTTGCCTTTTGTAGGCAAACTAATTCTGGATCCACAAAGCACTGTCCCTTTGGACCTCATGCCTCCTTACTTTCTCAATAAGCCATGAATGGGATACCTTATCAAATGCCTTGCTGAAATCCATATACACTACATCTACTGCCCAATCTTCATCAATGTGTTCAGTCACATCCTGAAAAAATTCAATCAGGTTCGTAAGGTATGACCTGCCTTTGACAAAGCCATGCTGACTATTCCTAATCATATTATATGTCTCCGTATTATACTTGGGGTGTATGGGGTGTTAGGAAGTTGTAGCACCTCTGGTGGGGGAACATATTGCATCCCTTTCAGGCAGTTTGTCCACCTTTGGTCCCCACCTGGCACTCAGCTCTCACCTGTGGCTCCCCGGAGCTGTTTGCATGTGACAGTGGGCACAACCAGGGCAATGGCCTCAACAAGCCAGATAAACCAGGTGAGGATAGCCAACGGGTCTCAAATGCTCGGTGAGGTAGGGAGTTGTCTATCCCAGCATGTGAAGACAGACTCTGGTGGATTGAGTGGACAAGACCAATGGAAGGTCCAATGGTCAGGAAGGCGGCCGCTGAAAGTGTCATGGAATGTGTAGAACACAACAACACAGAGGAGATGTCCTGGTCATCTACTGTGCCTAGTCCCATCCCCAGCCGTCTTGACTCTCATCTTGCCACTGGGTCCAGATGGGAATTGGGATGAGAGAGTGAGGCTGACGCTATGCAACTCTCCCTCACGTAATCCAAATCATGCACTAGTCTCAACGCCATCATCACTGGAATTCTTGACGAAAGGTCCCGAGTTCAAATCCGGCTGGCTCCCTTGAACACTCTTAATCTGTGCTGGGTTGAGCATTGATCTAGCAACTTCACCTCGTTAGAAAAAAAGTACTAATGGTGTCAAGGTCTGCATCGATGATGCTGGATGAACACTAGATATGTCTCCAAATGTCCATACATCCTGCCTCTCAGGATTTTTTCCATCTACTTCCCAACCACTGAAGTAAGAGAGCACTGATTAGAGAGCTAAAAGTTACGGCACCATTAGGACAACATGATCAGAATATGATAGCATTCACCCTGCACTTTGGGAGGGAGAAGCTACAATCAGATGTATCTGTATTACAGAAGAGTGAAAGGAATTACAGAGGTAGGAGAGAGGAGCTGCTGATGTTGATTGGAAGGGCCCACTAACGGGGATGATGGCAGAGCAGCAATGGCTGGAGATTATGGGAGCAATTTGGAAGTCATAGAATGGGAACATCCAAAAGAACTAGTTTGCTGAAGAGGGAGTGAGGCGACTGTGGCTACCAAGGGAAGTCAAAGCCATCATAAAGACAAAACCAATGGCAAAGCTTAGTTGGAAGCTATTAAACACCAATAGAAGACAATTAAAAAGACTAAGGAGGGGAAAGATTAAATCTGAAGGTATACTAGCCAACAAGATAAGAAGGGTATCGAAAATGCTTTCAGTTATATAAAGGGTTAAGGAGCAGTGAGAGTGGATATTGTATCACTGGATAATGATGCTGGAGAGGTAGCAGTGGGGGAGAAAGAAATTGTGGACAGTCAATAAGCATTTTGGTCAGTGTTCATTGTGCAACACACCAGCAGCATGCTGGAGGTTCAAGAGATTCAGGGGGCAGAAATGCATGTGGTCACTTACTGAGGAGAAGGTGCTTCAGAAGCTGATAGGTCTGAAGTTAGAAAATTCAACTGGACTAACCCAGGGATCTGAAGAGGCAGCTGAAGAGACTGTGGAGACATTTGAAGAGATTTTTCAGTAATTAGTAGATTCAGCAATAGTTCCAGAGTTGCAAATGCCACTCCACTCTTTAAGAAGGGAGGGAGGTAAAGTCAGGAAATTATAGGTCAGTTAGCCTGACTTCAATGGTTCAAAGTTCAAGGATCAAGGTTAAGTGTCATTCAACCATACATGAAGCTCATGAATACAGTCAAACGAAACAGCATCACTCCTGGACCAAGGTGAACAACACAGCACCAAGAGTCGCACACAAAGCACAGTAAGATATCAGTCAGATACATTCACACAAGAAAAATATAGTCCATGTTCTGGAGTCCATGAATGTTGCAGCAGTCTGCAATCAAACACAATCCAGCTTGTCTGTTGCTGAATAAACACTGGGGTCAGCACGACTCCAGTTTGGATGCCACACCACACCGTCACCAAAGCCTTTCTCCTGCGCAGTTGTAGATAGGCAACATTGCGGCTTGAGGCCTAGTCCTCGCTATGACCGAGGCCACACAGCTCCCGCACTGTCCACCAATAAATCACCAGTATTCCACAGTTACAATGGTCAACTGGAAAGAAAGCTAAGACAATCACTCGCTGTTAGACTGCACACCACCTTCACACACCAATGCCTCTCTGACACAGCAGCACGTCCTGCTCCTTCAGTTTCCCCGGCAACAAGCAACTCACTGATGGGGTAGAAACCACTGTGATCGAAAGTACCTGGTTGGAATGATGTTGCAGTCCATTATTGAGGATGTTTTGGGGTACTTGATGGAACATGATAAAATCAGATGAAGTCAGCAGAGAGAATCTTACCTTACAAACCCATTGGAACTCTTTGAGGAAATAACAGGCAGGATAGACAAAGGAGAGTCAGTGGATGTTGTTCACTCAGGTTTTCAGAAGCCATTTGACAATTAACCGTACATGAGGCTGGAACGATACTAGCATGGATTGAAGATTGGCTGACTGGCAGGAGGCAAAGAATGGGAATGAAGGAGCCTATTCTGGTTGCTGCCAGTGACTAGTGGCATTCCACAGGGGTCAGTATCCGGACAGCTTCTTTTCACGTTATATGCCAATGATATGAATGACAGAATGGATGCATTTGTGGCCAAATTTGCAGAAAATACAAAGCTAGTGGAAAAGCAGTTTTTTTTTACTGTAGGGAATCTGCAGAAGGATTTACACAAATTAGGAGAATAGGTGAAAAACTGGAAGATATAATATAGAAACAGAAACATAAAAAACCTACAGTACCATACAGGCCCTTCAGCTCACAAAGTTGTGCCATACCTGTCCCTACCTTAGAAATTACTAGGGTTACTCGTTGCCCTCTATATTTCTAAGCTCCACGTACAGCCAGAAGTCTCTTAAAAGACCTTATCGTATCCACCTCTGCCACCATTGCCGGCAGCTCATATCATTCACTCACCACTCTCTGAAAAAAAAAATTACCCCTGACATCTCTTCTGTACATATTGCCAAGCACCTAAAAACTGTGCCCTCTTGTGGCAGCCATTTCAGCCCTGGGAAAAAGCCTCTGACTATCCACAAGATCAATGCCTCTCATCATCTTATACACCTCTATCAGGTCACCTCTCATCCTCTATCGCTCCAAGGAGAAAAGGCTGAGTTCTCTCTTCTTGTTTTTATAAGACATGTGCCCCAATCCAGGTGACATCCTTGTAAATCTCCTCTGTACCCTTTCTATGTTTTCCACATCCTTCCTGTAGTGAGACGACCAGAAGTGAGTACAGTACTCCAAGTGGGGTCCGACCAGGGTCCTATGTAGCTGCGACATTACCTCTCGGCTCTTACATTCAATTCCACTATTGATGAAGATCAATCACCATATGCCTTCTTAAAAAACAGAGTCAACCTGCGCAGCTGTTTTGAGTGTCCTATGGACTCGGACCCCAAGATCCCTCTGATCCTCAGTGCAGGCATTACAATAAATAATAAACAGGACAATAGGGCAGTAAAGTGTCAGTCCAGGCTTTGGGTATTGAAGGGTCTGCTAGCTTGGGGGAAGAAATTGTTACATAATCTCGAATGCTTCAGTGACTTTTCCCAGACAGCAGGAGGGAGAAGAGTTTGTATGAGGGGTGTGTGGGATCCTTCATAATACTGTTTGATTTGCGGATGCAGTATGTAGTGTAAATGTCTGTAATGGCGGGAAGAGAGACCCCGATGATCTTCTCAGCTGACCTCACTATCCGCTGCAGGGTCTTGCAATCCGAGATGGTGCAATTTCCAAACCAGGCAGTGATGCAGCTGCTCAGGATGCTCTCAATACAACCCCTGTAGAATGTGATGAGGATCGGGGGTGGAAGATAGAAATACAGAACCCTAGAGCACAGTACAGGCCCTTCAGCCCTCCATGTTGTGCTGTCAACCTGAAATTATTAACCTGCTCAGTTGAGGAAAAACACCAGAGACACAAAATTACCTCTGAAACGGTTTGTATTCAGAGAGGAGTTCGCAGCCCCTCGCACTTCGGGCGTAAGGTAGCCAACTCCCAATTACTCGATTTACAAAGGCCATACTTATACCCAAAAGCAGGGTACTAGATTCGGAAATATGGTTACCGATTTAAATTCATCAATTGATTGGCTATTGCATAGCTAAGCATGTGAAATACTCAGAATTAGCAAAGGTATAAAGCGAAATACCTAGAATTA
This sequence comes from Hypanus sabinus, assembly GCF_030144855.1. Classification (NCBI taxonomy): domain Eukaryota; kingdom Metazoa; phylum Chordata; class Chondrichthyes; order Myliobatiformes; family Dasyatidae; genus Hypanus; species Hypanus sabinus. Next base: position 55,007,774 of record NC_082706.1, read on the forward strand.
ATACTGACGCACTTCAAAACACTTGAAATAGGTATCCTCAAAATACTTTGCCAAGCACATTGTCTTGTGGTCGCAGGTTCCCTTTTCCTTGTGGTCTCCACATCTAGCCTGGCACCTTATTTTAGCTACCTCTCCTTACTTCCCCAATGACGTACTTCTCCCTTGTCCTGTCTACATATTTTGCTACACTTACCCCTCGCCCACCCCCTCTACACGTACCCCTTACCCTCTTCACATTCTCAGTGCTGACCTATATAATCCTTAAAAAAAAGTACTAAACCCACACTACCCCATGACACTCCATTTTTCTTTCATCCATGTGCCTGTCCAAGAGGCTATTAAATACCCCTAATGTTTTAGCCTCCATCACCATCCCTGGCAAGTCATTCCAGGCACTCACAACCCTCTGTGTAAAAAACTTACCCTTGATGTTTCCCCTAAACTTCCATGGAACATAGAACATGGAACATAGAATAGTGCAGCACATTACAGGCCTTTCGGCCCACAACGTTGTACCGACCCTCAAAATCTGCCTCCCATATAACCCCCCCCCCCCCACCATAAATTCCTCCATATACCTGTCTAGTAGTCTCTTAAACTTCACTAGTGTATATGCCTCCACCACTGACTCAGGCAGTGCATTCCATGCACCAACCGCTCTCTGGGTGAATAACCTTCCTCTAATATCCCCCTTGAACTTCCCTCCCCTTACCTTAAAGCCACGTCCTCTTGTACTAAGCAGTGGTGCCCTGGGGAAGAGGCACTGACTGTCCACTCTGTCTATTCCTCTTAATATCTTGTTCACCTCTATCATGTCTCCTCTCATCCTCCTTCTCTCCAAAGAGTAAAGCCATAGATCCCTTAATCTCTGATCATAATCCATACTCTCTAAACTAGGCAGCATCCTGGTAAATCTCCTCTGTACCCTTTTTAATGCTTCCACATCCTTCCTATACTGAGTTCACCAGAACTGGACACAGTACTCCATGTGGCCTAACTAGAGTTTTATAGAGCTGCATCATTACATCGTGTTTCTTAAACTCTATCCCTCGACTCACACCCAATAACCTTTCTTAACTACCCTATCTACGTGTGAGGCAACTTTCACAGATCTGTGGACATGTACCCCAGATCCCTCTGCTCCTCCACACTACCAAGTATCCTGCTATTTACTTTGTACTCTGCCTTGGAGTTTGTCCTTCCAAAGTGTACCACCTCACACTTCTCTGGGTTGAACTCCATCTGCCACTTCTCAGCCCACTTCTGCATCCTATCAGTGTCTCTCTGCAATCTTCAACAATCCTCTACACTATCTACAACACCACCAACCTTTGTGTCATCTGCAAACTTGCCAACCCACCCTTCTACCCCCACATGCAGGACATTAATAAAAATCATGAAAAGTAGTGGTCCCAGAACAGATCCTTGTGGGATTCGACTAGTCACAACCCTCCAATTTGAATGTACTCCCTCCACCATGACTCTCTGCCTTCTGCAGGCAAGCCAATTCTGAACCAACTGGCCAAACTTACTTGGATCCCATGCTGTGTGACTTTCTGAATAAGCCTACCGTGTGGAACCTTGTCAAATGCCTTACTAAAATCCATGTAGATCACATCCACTGCACTACCCTCATCTATATGCCTGGTCACCTCCTCAAAGAACACTATCAAGCTTGTTAGGCACAATCTGCCCTTCACAAAGCCATGCTGACTGTTCCTGATCAGACCGTGATTCTCTAAATGCCCATAGATCCTATTTCAAAGAATCTTTTCCAACAGCTTTCCTACCATAGATGTAAGGCTATAATTACCTGGACTATCTCTACAACCTTTTTTGAACAAAGGAACAACATTTGCCTCATTCCAATCCTCTGGTACCATTCCCATGGACAACGAGGACATAAAGATCCTAGCCAGAGGCTCAGCAATCTCTTCCCTTGCCTTGTGGAGCAGCCTGGGGAATATTCCGTCAGGCCCCGGGGACTTATCCGTCCTAATGTATTTTAACAACTCCAACACCGCCTCTCCCTTAATATCAACATGCTCCAGAACATCAACCTCACTCATATTGTCCTCACGGTCATCAAGTTCCCTCTCAGTGGTGAATACTGAAGAGAAGTATTCACTGAGGACCTCGTTCACTTACACAGCCTCCAGGCACATCTTCCCACTTTTACCTCTAATCAGTCCTACCTTCACTCCTGTCATCCTTTTGTTCTTCACATAATTGAAGAGTGCCTTGGGGTTTTCCTTTACCCTACTTGCCAAGGCCTTCTCATGCCCCCTTCTTGCTCTTCTCAGCCCCTTCTTAAGCTCCTTTCTTGTTACCCTATATTCCTCAATAGACCCATCTGATCCTTGCTTCCTAAATATCACGTATGCTGCCTTCTTCCACCTGACTAGATTTTCCACTTCACTTGTCACCCATGGTTCCTTCACCCTACCATTCTGTAGCTTCTTCACCGGGACAAATTTATCCCTAACGTCCTGCAAGGGATCCTTAAACATCGACCACATGTCCATAGTACATTTCCCTGCAAAAACGTCATCCCAATTCATACCGGCAAGTTCTAATCTTATAGCCTCATAATTTGCCCTTCCCCAATTAAAAATTTTCCTGTCCTCTCTGATTCTATCCTTTTCCATAATAATACTAAAGGTCAGGGAGTGGTGATCACTGTCCCGCAGATGCTCACCCACTGACAGATCTGTGACCTGACCCGGTTCGCTACCTAATACTAGATCAAATATGGCATTCCCCCTAGTCGGCCTGTCAACATACTGTGACAAGAATCCATCTGGGACACACTTAACAAATTCTGCCCCACCTAAACCCTTGGAACTAATCAAGTGCCAATCAATATTAAGGAAGTTAAAGTCACCCATGATAACAACCATGTTATTTTTGCATCTTTCTAAAATCTGCCTCCCAATCTGCTCCTTGGTATCTCTGCTGCTTACCAAAGGGCCTATAGAATATCCCCGGTAGAGTAACTGCTCCCTTCCTGTTCCTGACTTGCACCCATACTGACTCAAAAGACGATCCTGCTACATTACCCACCCTTTCTGCAGCTGTAGTAGTATCCCTGATCAGTAATGCCACCCCTCCTCCCCTTTTCCCCTCTTCTCCATCCCTTTTAAAGTACTGAAATCCAGGAATATTGAGAATCCATTCCTGCCCTGGTGCCCGCCAAGTCTCCGTAATGGGCACCACATCATAATTCCATGTATGTATCCAAGCTCTCATTTCATCACCTTTGCTCCTGATGCTTTGCATTGAAGTACACACACTTTTGCCCTTCTAACTTACTACCTTTATACCCTTTATTCTGCTGTTCTTTCTTCAAAGCCTCTCTATATGTTAGATCTGGCTTTACTCCATGCACTTCTGTCACTGCTCTATCACTCTGGGTCCCATCCCCCTTGCAAATTAATTTCAACCCTCCCGAACCATGCTAGCAAACCTACCTGCAAGAATATTGCTCCTCCTCGAGTTCAGGTGCAGCCCATCCAGTCTGTACAGGTACCACCTTCCCCAGAAGAGATCCCAATGGTCCAAAAATCTAAAACCCTGCCCCCTGCACCAACTCCTCAGCCATGCATTCAACTGCCATCTCCTCCAATTCTTACCATCACTATCACATAGTACTGGCAGCAATCCTGAGAATGCCACACTTGAGGTCCTGTTCTTCAGCCTTCTGCTTATTTCCCGAATCTCATACTTCAGGACCTCATCCCTCTTCCTGCCTATGTCATTGGTCCCAACATGTATCACGACTTCTGGTTGCTTTCCCTCTTGTACCAGAATGTCATGCACCCAGTCAGAGACATCCTGGACCCTGGCACCCGGGAGGCAATAAACCATGCGGGTTTCCTTCTCACATCCACAAAATCTCCTGTCTGCTCCCCTGACTATAGAGTCTCCAATGACGACAGCTCTCCTCTTCTCTGTCCCATCCTTCTGCACCACAGAGTCAGACTCAGTGCCTGAGGCCCTGCCACCGTGGCTCACACCTGGTCGGTCATCCCCGCCAACAGTATCCAGGATGGTAAACTTATTATTCAGGGGAATGGCTACAGGGGTGCTCTGCACTGCCTGTCTACTCTCTTTCACTTTCCCCCCTTGGACTGCTTCTGGCAGCCTAGGTGTGACTACCTCCCTGTAGCTCTCATCTATGACTGCCTCATTTTCCCTTATGAGTTGAAGGTCATCCAGCTGCTGATCCAGATTCCTCACACGGTCTGCCAGATCGCCCAGCCGCAAGCACTTCTGGCAGATATGACCCTGTGGGAGAGGGGAGTTCCCCCAAGACTGCCACATCTCACAGGAGAGGCACATCACCGTCTCAGGAGGCATTGCAAAGACTAACTGGGAACAAGCTCATCCACCGCCTCTTCTTGTCGAAGTCTCTCGAGTCAAAGCCTCAAATCTCCACTCCTTCACTGGCCCACTCACTCACTGGTCGATTTCCACAGGCTGCTCCGCTTGAGGTGACCCTCTATTTATTTTTTTGAGCTTTTCAAACTGCTTGGTCACCTGACCTCGATTGCCCAATCAGCTGCTTTCTGCTGAGTCTTCCCTCCCTTAATTTTGTACATATGCCCTCTGGTGTTTGTTATTGGTGCCCTGGGAAACAGGTACTGACTATCCAACCTATCTATGCCTCTCATAATCTTCTAGACCTCTATCTAGTCCCCTCTCATTCTTCTACATTCCAAATAGAAAAGTCCCAGCTCTGCTAACCTTGCTTCATTTGGCTTGTTCTCCAAGCCAGGCAACATTCTGATAAATCTCTTCTGCACCCTCTCCATAGCTTCCGCATCCTTCCTATAATGAGGTGACCAGAATTGAACACAATATTCTAAGTGCGGTCTCACCAGAGATTTGTAAATTTGCAACATGACTTCTCTACTCTTGAACTTAATCCCCCTGTTAATGAAGCCTAGCATCCAATAGGCCTTCTTATCTACCCTATCAACCCATGCAGCGACCTCAACAGATGAATGGATTTGAACCCCAAGGTCCCTTTGTTCATTCACACTCTTAAGTAACTGACCATTAATCCTGTACTCAGTCTTCTGGTATGTTCTTCCAAAATGCATCACCACACACTTGTCCAGATTGAACTCCATCTGCCATTTTTCTGCCCAAATCTGCAGCCTGTCTATATCCTGTTGTAACCTTCCACAGCCTACAGATCCATCCACAAACTTACTCACCCATCTTTCCACCTCTATATCCAGATCATTTATAAAAATCACAATAAGCAGGGCCCCAGGACAGATCCCTGTGGCACTCCACTAATCACCAACTTCCAGGCAGGATACTTTCCTTCCACAACTACCCTCTGCTTTCTTCCATTAAGCCAATTTTTATCCAAACAGCCAAGGTTCCACTTATCCCATGCCTCATGACTTTCTGGGATGAATCTCTCATGAGGGACCTTGTCAAATGCTTTGTTAAAGACCATGTAGACCACATCCACTGCCCTACCCTCATCAATTTCTTTTGTTACCTCTTCAAAAAAAACTCCATCAGGCTCATGAGGCACGATCTTCTCTTCACAAAGCCATGTTGACTATAAATGAGTAGACTGTACTTCTCCAAATGCTAGTAGATCCTATCCTTAAGAATCCTTTCCAGTAGTTTTCATACCACCGACATAAGATTCACAGGTCTATAGTTCCCAGGTTTCTCCCTATTACCTTTTTTTAAACAAGGGAACTACATTTGCTATTCTCCGGTCCTCTGGCCCTGCTCCCAAAGAGGATTCAAAGTTCATAGCTAATGCTCCTGCAATCTCTTCTCTCAATTCCCACAACAACCTGGGGTGTATTATATCCGGCCCTGGGGATTTATCAATCTTAATGTTTTTAAGAAGATCCAGCACTTCTTCCTTAATCTCCACGTTGTCCGGCACACAGGCCCATTCTACTTCAACCTCATCCTGATCAAGATCCTATTCACTTGTGAATACTGAAGCAAAGTATTCATTTAGGACCTCCAGGACCTTCTCCACCTCCAGGCACATGTTGCCCTCTTTATCCTTTAGCGGTCCCACCTTTGTTCTCGTCACTCTCCTGTCCTTCACATATGCATAGAATACCTTGGGGTTCTTCTTAATTCTAAATGCCAAGGCCTTCTCATGCCCCCTTCAAACTCTCCTAATTTCTTTCTTTAGCTCCTTCTAGGCTACCCTATATTTCTCATAAGCCCCTCCAGCTTCTTATGTCTAACATACGCTCCCTTTTTCCTCTTGACATGTTGCCTCACGTGTTTCGTCAGCCACCGTTCCCTTTTCCTACCATTGTTTCCTTCTCAGTGGGACAAATCTATCCTGAACCCAGCTCAAGTGGTCCCTAAACCTCTCCCACATTACTTCTGTGCTTTCTGCTTTGAACATCTGTTTCCAATTTACTCTCACTAGATCCTGCCTCATCCCTTCAAAGTTAGCCCTTTCCCAGTTAAGCAATTTACCATTTTGTCTGATTTTATCCCTTTCCATATCTATGCTGAAGCTAAGGGAGTTGTGGTCACTCTCACCAAAATGCTCCCCTGCCAAGAGGTCTGTCACCTGACCAGGTTCATTACCCAGAACTAGATCCAGTATAGCCTCTCCTCTCATCGGCCGGTCCACATACTGTGTCAGGAATCCTTCTTGAACACACCTGACAAATTCAGCCCCATCTATCCCCCTTGCACTCAGGAGGAGCCAGTCAATATGAGCGAAGTTGAAATCACCCATAACTACTACCCTGTATTTCCTGCTCCATTCTAAAATCTGCTGGCTTATCTGCTCCTCGGTGTCTGACTGATGTCTCCCAGTTAGGAAGTCTAGGATCCAGTTGCAGAGGGAGGTGCTCAGGCCCAGTAGGTTCAGCTTTCCAATCAGCTTCTGAGGGATGTTCCTTTGGATCTCATGCCTCCTTACTTTCTCAATAAGCCTTACATGGGGTACATTATCAAATGCCTTGCTGAAATCCATACATACTACATCTACTGCTCTTCCTTCAGCAATGTGTTTAGTCACATCCTCAAAAAATTCAATCAGGCTCATAAGGCACAACCAACATTTCACAAAGCTATGCCGACTATTCCTAATCATATTATGCCTTTCCAAATGTTCATAAATTCTGCCTCTCAGGACCTTCTCCATCAACTTGCTGAAGTAAGACTCATTTGTCAATAATTTCCAGGGCTATCTCTACTCCCTTTCTTGAATAAGGGAACAACATCCGCAACCCTCCAATTGGTGATGCAAAGATCATTGCTAGAGGCTCAGAAATCTCCTCCCTCACTTCCCATAGTAGCCTGGGCTACATCTCATCCATTCCTAGTGACTTATCCAACTTGATGCTTTCCAAGAGCTCCAGCACATCCTCTTTCTTAATATCTGCATGCTCAAGCTTTTCAGTTGGCTGCAAGTCATCACTAAAATCACCAAAATCATTTTCCATAGTGAATACTGAAGTAAAGTATTCATTTAAGTACCTCTGCTATTTCCTCCAGTTCCATAAACACTTTTGCACTGTCACACTTGATAGGTCCTATTCTCTCACTTTCTATCCTCTTGCTCATCACATACTTGTAGAATGCCTTGGAGTTTTCCTTAATCTCACCCACCAAGGCCTTCTCATGGCCCTTTCTGGCTCTCCTAATTTCCATCTTGAACTCCATCCTGCTAGCCCTATAATCTTCTAGATCTCTAACATTACCTAGCTCTCTAAGCATTTTGTAAGCTTTTCATTTCTTCTTGACTAGATTTACTACAGCCTTTGTACACACCACAGTTCCTGAACCCTACCATAACTTCCCTGTCTCATTGGAATATACCTACGCAGAACTCCATACAAATATCCCCTTAACATTTGCCACATTCCTTCCATACCTTTCTCTGAGAACATCTGTTCCCAGTTTAGGTTTCCTGCCTTATAGCCTCATAATTCCCCTTACTTCAATTAAACACTTTTCTAACGTCTGTTCCTATCTCTCTCCAATGCTATTGTAAAGGAGATAGAATTACGATCACTATCTACATAATGCTCTCCGATTGAGAGATATGACACCTGAACAGGTTCATTTCCCTATACCAAATCAAGTACAGTCTCTCCTCTTGTAGGCTTATCTACATACTGTGTCAAGAAACCTTCCTGAACACACCTAACAAACTCCACCCTATCTAATCCCCTTGCTCTAGGGAGATGCCAATCAATATTTGGAAAATCATGACAACCCTGTTGTTATTACACTTTTCCAGAATCTGTTTCCCTATCTGCTCCTCTATATCCCTGTTACCATTGGGTGGTCTATGAAAAACACCCAGTAAAGTTATTAACCCCTTCCTGTTTCTAATCTTCACCCACAGAGACACCATAGACAATCCGTCCATGGCGTCCACCTTTTCTGCAGCTGTGACACTATCTCTGATCAACAGTTCCACGCCCCAACCTCTTTTACCTCCCTCCCTATCCTTTCTGAAACTTCTAAAACCCGGCACTTGAAGTAACCATTCCTGTCCCTGAGCCATCCAAGTCTCTGTAATGGCCACAACATCATAGCTCCAAGCACTGATCCACGCTCTAATACAGTGTCAGGAAATGTATGGCCATGCACTTTGGTAGAAGGAATTAAGGTGCGGACTATTTTCTAAACTGAAAAAATTCAGAAATCAGAAGTGCAAAAGAACTTGCCTGTGCTTGTGCAGGATTCCATAAAGGAAGGCAAATGCAAAGTTAGCATTCATTTTGAGAGGACTGAAACACAAAAGTGGGGCTGTAATGCTGATGCTTTATAAGGCATTGAACAGCCCACACTTGCAGTATTGTGATCAATTTTGGTCCCCTTGTTTAAGAAAAGATGTGCTGAGATTGGAGAGGGTTCACATGACGTTCATGAGAATGCCTCTGTGAATGAAAGGGCTAATGTATGTGGACCGTTTGATGGTCTAGGCCTTTACTCACTGGATCTCAGAAGAATGAGGGCATCTATTGAAGTCTATCAAGTACGGAAAGACCCAGATAGAGAAGAGCATGACTCCTATAGTGGTGGAGTCTAGGAGCAGAGGACATGGCTTCAGAATAGAGTGACATCCATTTAGAACTGAGATGAGAAAGAATTTCATTCGCTAGAGGGTGGTGAATCTGTGGAATTCATTGTCATAGATGGCTGTAGAGGAAATGACATTGGGTACAGTTAAAGCGAATATTGATATATTCTTGATCAGTAAGAATCATGGGGAGAAGGAAGGGCATGGATTTGAGAGGGAAAATAAATCACTCATGATGGAATGGAAGAGCAGGCTTGATGGGCTGAATGGCCCAATTCTGTTCCTATGTCTAATGGTCCTCTTGTGGTTCTGACGTTGGATACTGACAGGGAATAATAGCCTCACAGTCACTGCTCCTGAGCCTTATGGTCTCTTCAGAGATTTGTCTTGGTTGGCTTGTCTGCACATCACCTGTCAACTATCCTTGTCTGGACATTACCTTGCCTCACTCCTCCCCTCATCAAAATTACTCACAATTTCATCAAGGAATCTCACTTTGGTAAGACCTGCATGAAGCCATGTTGACTCCACACGATCAACTCCTGCCTTTCCAAATGAAAGTACATCTTATCCCTCAGTGCTTTCCAGCAGATGTGAAGCTATGATGTCTATAATCAAGGACAAAGGTTGGGGGGGGGGGGATTCATTTGCTTGGAAGTAGAGAATATCAGTGAGTACTTTGCTTCAGTATTTTCAAGGAAAAGGACATGGAGGACCAGAGGATCAGTGCTGAGTGTATAAGTATGTTCAGTTGTTTAGAGGTCAAGGAGGAGGAAGTGTTGGCATCCTAATGAATATTAAGGTGAATGTCCCCAGGCCATGATGGGATTTACCCAAGGTTATTGAAGGGGTAGGAAATGAGATTTCTGGGGGCTTGGCCAGTATTTTTGTGTTCTCTCTGGCCACAGGTGAGGTCCCAGTGGACTGTTGGGTCACTAATGTTGTACCTCTGTTTACAAAGGGAATAAGGGAAAATCCTAGGAATGATAGACCAGTGACTCTCACAGCAGCTGCAAGGAAATTGCTGGAGAAAATTTTTAGGGTCTACAGACAGTTCTGGTCACCCGACTACAGGTAGCATGCTGAGGCTTTGGAGAGGGTGCAGAAGAGGTTTAGCAGGATGCTGCCTGGTTTAGAGAGCATGTGCTATCATGAGAGGCTGGATAAACTTGGGTTGTTTTCTCTGGTGTGGTGGAGGCTGAGGGTAGATCTGATAGAGGTTTATAAGATTACACGAGGCAAGGAGTAGATCAAGTAGGCAGTGAGTATCTGTTTCCCCAGGTGGAAATGTCTAATAGCAGAGGGAATGCATTGCAGGTTAGAGGGGAGGTTCAAGGGGATGTGAAGGACAAGTTTTTACTCAGAGAGTGGTGGATGCCTGAAATGCGCTCCCTGGTATGGTGCTGGAGGCAAATACATGAGAAGCTTTTAAGAGATGTTTAGATCGGCACGTGAACGTGGGATTGAGTTTAAGAGCTGACAGATAATGTTGCAGCTATATAGGACCCTGGTCAGACCCCATGGAGTACTGTCCTCAGTTCTGGTCGCTTCACTACAGGAAAGATGTGTAAACCATAGAAAGAGTGCAGAGGAGATTTACAAGGATGTTGCCTGGAGAATAGGTTGAGTGAACTCAGCTTTTTCTCCTTGGAGTGATGGAGAACAAGAGGTGACTTGATAGAGGTGTACAGGATAATGAGAGGCATTGATCGTGTGGATAGTCTGAGGCTTTTCCCCAGGGTGGAAATGGCTAGCACAAGGGGGCATAGTTTTAAGTTGCTTGGAAGAAGGTACAGAGGAGACATCAGGGATAAGTTTTTTTATGCCGAGAGTGGTGAGTGTGTGGAATGGGCTGCTGGCGGTGGTGGTGGAGGCAGAGACGATAGGGTCTTTTAAGAGACTCCTGGATGGCTACATGGAGCTTGTGAAAATAGAGATCTATGGGTAAAGCCTAGGTAGTTCTAAGCCAGGGACATGTTCAGCACAACTTTGTGGGGTGAAAGGCCTGTATTGTGCTGTAGGTTTTCTATGTTTCTGTGAATGCAAGGAAAATGGAGGGATATGGACATGGTATAGATGGGGAGAGATTAATGTTTGAGTGATTTTGATTTATTTTCTAGTGGTTCAGCACAACATTGTGGGCCAAAGGGCCTGTCCTGTGCTGTACTATTCTATGCTCTTGATATAAAGGTACTTCACCCATTTCTCCCAGAAATGCTGAAACTGAGGATGATTTTCTAACACCACAACATCATCTCAATGCTTGGACTTGAACTTAAACTCGTGGCATTGTGAATGTCTCGTTAGGAACACATGCATAATCAAAGGCAGATCTGATTAAAGCAAACTACATTTGTTTAACTGACCTCCTGCTCACACCACAATCACACCCAGCTAAGCACCTGAACACATTAAGAGCTCTTTTTTCACACTCTCGGTTTTTATTCACTTGTACCTTCCATGATAGCCTGTGTCCATTCACATTTCTAGAAACTTACTGACTCTCGTTTATGAGATTTATCATATAACTTGTAATTAATTGTGGGTGTAAAGTTCCTTTTAGAAAAAAATAACTTGAGTCTTTGCAACAGTAAATGTAAACCCCCACTGACATTGCCCATTGCCCAGCGTCAAGAACAGCTGCCTGCATTTTTAACTTTATAATTTATATTCCTGCCTCTCTTCCATAGTGCACCATAAATGATTTGTAAATGTAAGTGAACATTTCAGAAAATATAATTGATCATAATATTAAAATGAGCGGTTTTACACACACCCCTGTGGAGTCCCAATCTCTGTCTCATACTCCTTCCAGAGTGTTCTCTTATCACATAAAAATCTTAAATGCAATTGAACATTCTAACACCTATTCCCATCTTTTCCAGTTTAAGCAGTATTCCTGTTTCCATAACATATCATAACTGTTCTCGAGATCCAACTGTCACCACTGATTCTTTCACGTGGGCCTAACAAATATCAGATTCGAAACTTAACATTGAGATCATGGTCATCCTCCCTCTACAAAATCCAGATTGGTGTCCAACTAATTTTCCCACAATTCTCCACAGAGTCAGGAAGCCTTGATATAATCATTCATTCCAAAATCTTACATACATGTGAAGTTAATGAAACATCGTATAGCAGACATCATCTTCCCCAGTCGGATCTGCACCACTAATAGCCTGTTTAAGTTCAGACAATGTAAGCTCAACATCCAAGCAAGAATTAGAACATCCTTTTTTTCTCTGCAATCTGGCAATTGATTGTCAAACCAGTTTCTCGATAAGACCTCTTTACTTGAATTGGCTGAACTATGTACACATATATATTTTAGTTGATGACTCTGCTTTTTCAGAGCTGGTAACTGCAACCTTCTCCCCACCATACAAAACCCGTAATGCATCCAGTTTTCTAACTCTCCCCATTTTTGTATCAGACCTCAAACTTCCCCCACATGGATCTCTTCCCAACGCCATCACAGTACATTATCCAATACAATTTCTTTGCCCTTCTTACTACTTTTAGAACTATAGATTGAGCTCTTTTCTATTGTATGAAAGATAAATAGGAGTAACATAGAAAACATACAGCTCAATACAAAGGTGTGCTAAACATGTCCCTAGCTTAGAACTACCCAGGCTTTACCCATAGCTCTCTATTTTTCTAAGCTCCATGTAACCATCCAGGAGTCTCTTAAAAGACCCTATTGTTTCTGCCTCCACCACCACCGCCAGCAGCCCATACAATGCACTCACCACTCTCTGGGTAAAAAACCCTACCCCTGACATCTCTTCTGTACCTACTTCCAAGCACCTTAAAACTATGCCCTCTCATGCTAACCATTTCAGCCCTGGGGAAAAGCCTTTGACTATCCACACAATCAATGCCTCTCATTACCTTGTGCACCTCTATCAAGTCACCTCTCATCCTCCATCACTCCAAGGAGAAAAAGCCAAGTTCACTCAATATATTCTCATAAGGCATGCTCCCCAATCCAGGCAACATTCTTGTAAATCTCCTCTGCACCCTTTCTATGGTTTCCACGTCCTTCCTATAGTGAGGTGACCAGAACTGAGCCCAGTACTCCAAGTGGGGTCTGACCAGGATCCTATATAGCTGCAACATTACCTCTCGGCTCTTAAACTAAATCCCACAATTGATGAAGGCCAATCACCGTATGCCTTCTTAACCACAACATTGTCTAACTTTCCTAAACACTGTATTTCGCTCCTTCATAGCCCTTTTACCTTCATCCATCCACTAGGGAACAGCTCTCTTTTTATTATCTCCCAGCGACATGGGTTGATTCCTTAACTATCAAGTGGAGTACAGAGCACAAGCTATTATTACTCAGCTCGACATTCTCCAAAACCAAGTGATCAGGAAATGTACTTTTACCTAGATCACCAAAACTTCCCAATTTGCCTTATTAAAAATTCCATTTGGGGATATGGGATCTTTTCTTCTGATACACATTTATTTCCATTGTACAGATGTTGGAAAAGTGATCCCCTCTCACTGTTGTATCATTATACACTTGCTGGATACATAGATTTGCTATATCCTCAGATGCAAGTGTGAGGTCTATAGGAGAAACAGTGTTGTTAAATAGATTTATCCTTGTACTCCCACCATCACTGAAGCACACCGAACACTTTCCTTCCAGGAAATATCCCACCACTGTCCTGTTCACATTTGTGTCACTGCAACCCCACACAGTACTATGGGCATTAAAATCCCCACACCATATAACCTTATTTTTCCATTTCCACCCAACACTTTCCAAATATATCAGGTGCTAACCTTTCCCAAGGGTTATAAGAAATTATTATCAGAACTTTACTTTTTTTCCCCAAATTACCACAACAACCCCTATCTCCAGAATGCTGTGTTACCCTGTTTTTGACCAAAGTACCCACTACTGCTCCATTGTCCATTTTCTGACAGCATCCTATATTAACAAAGCCTTGTATAGTAAAACTTAAGATTCAAATTTAACCAGGTTTCCCGTATACAAATATATTTCTTAAACTCTTGACCATTAGCTAGCAGGCTTCTAGCATTCCTTTGTAAGATTAGAAACAAAACCTTTGACCCCTGAACATCGTTTATTCTTCTTGTAAGGCATCATTAACAAATTCTGGAGTCAAGTCTTTTATCTCTAGATATTTTTCTGCAGCTTTTAAAATACAACATTTCCTTTAACTAAATTATTTTTAACTTGGTCCATCTATACATCCAGAGATTACTCGCCAAAGCTACTGTCATTCAACATAATTTCTTGGTGTTACTTTCCTTCCTCCCACATCTTTTAACCCCAAAGCTTCCTCACTTTGCTTACTATCTTTACAAAATCTCTTAAAGGTTTTGCACCCACAATATATCCTAATACTTTTCTTTTCAAATCTTTAGTTAATCTAATTGGATTGATATCAGAAACAGGACCAGATTCAAAACATAACAAAACTTTAAATTAGCCAGCTGGCTTCCCTAGGTCCCCCTCTAGCTCACCTCCTTCCTCTTTCCCCACTTTTTATTCTGGCATGTTCCCCTTTCCTTTCCAGTCTTGATGAATAGTCTCGACCCAAAATGCCAAGTGAATATCTCTATTCATTTCCATAGATACTGCCTGACTTGCTGAGTTCCTTCAACATTTTGTGCATGTATGTTGTCTCCCTCCTCTTCCTTTTATTTCAATTCTGTCTACTGCCTTCACCACTGGATGATAAGTCAGTACAATCTTCAATCAGCTGCTTATATTCTCATCTGCAATTCACCATCCTCAAAACAACTCCTTTCACTCAATCCTACTTCCCATTCACTACCTTCGTCACTTCCCACAATCTCTACCCCACTTCCATTCTCTTTCTCAATTTCCGACTCTTCCCTTCCCTTCCTTGACTCTGACTCTTCCCTTCCCTTCCTTGACTCTGACTCTTCCCTTCCCTTCTCGATTTCTGACTCTTCCCTTCCCTTTCTCAACTACCGACTCTTCCCTTCTCGATTTCTGATACATTTCTTCCCTTTCTCAATTTCCGACTCTTCCATTTTTTCTCAACTTCCGACTCTTTCCTTCCTTGACCTCTGACTCTTCCCTTCCCTTCCTTGACTTCTGACGCTTCCCTTTCTTAACTTCCGACTCATCCTTTCACTTCCCCAATTTCTGAAGCTTCCCTTCATCGATTTCCCATGCTTCCTTTCCCTTTCTGGACTTCCAACTCTTCTCATCCCTTTCTCGACTTCCTACTTGTCCCCTTTCATGATTTCTGACTCTTCACTTCCCTTCCTCGACTTCCGACTCTTCCCTTCCCTTCTCGATTTCTGACATGTTCCTTTCCTTTCTCGATTTCAGACTCTTCCATTTTTTCTCAACTTCCGACTCTTCCCTTCCTTGACCTCTGACTCTTCCCTTCCCTTCCTTGACTTCCGACGCTTCCCTTCCACTTCTTGACTTCCAACTCGTCCTTTCACTTCCCCCATTTCCAACGGTTCCCTTCATCGAGTTCCTATGCTTCCTTTCCCTTTCTTTACTTACAACTCTGCTTATCCTTTTCTCGACTTCCTACTCATCACTTCCCTTTCTCGATTCCCAACTCTTCCCTTCTTTCTCTACTTCTGACCCACCCCTTTCCTTTCTCGTTTTCTGACTCTTCCCTCCGCTTTCTCGACTTCTGACTCTTTCCTACCCTTTCTCCATTTCCGACTCTTCCCTTGCCCGATTTCTGACTCTCCCCTTTCTCAATTTCCGACTTTCCTTTCAGTTTTTCAACTTCTGACTTGTCTCTTCCCTTTCTCGACTTCTGATGCTCTCCTTCACTTTCTTGTTTTCTGATGCTTCCCTTTCTTGAACTCTGACTCTTCCTTCCCTTTCTTGACTTCCGACTCTTCCCTCCCCTTTCTCGATTTCTGACTCTTCCCTCCCCTTTCTCGATTTCTAACTCTTCCCTTCACTTCTCGATTTCTGACACATTCCTTTTCCTTCTCATTTTCTGACTCTTCCCTCCCCTTTCTTGATTTCTAACTCTTCCCTTCCCTTTCTCAATTTACAACTAATCCCTTCTCAATTTCTGACACTTCACTTCCTTTTCGTGATCTCGCTGCCTCTATCTCCTGAGACAGCTTGTCCACCGATGTCTGTTATAAAGCAATGGACTCTCACAGCTACCTGGACTGTACCTCATCCCACCCTAAAACACCATCCTCTTCTCTCAATTCCTCTGGCTCTGCCGCATCTGCTCTCAGGATGAGGCTTTTCATTTCAGGATGAAGGAGATGTCCTCCTTTTTCAAAGAAAATGGCTTCTCTTCTTTCACCGTGAATGCTGCCCTCAACCTCATTTCTTCCATTTCATACACGTCCGTTATTACCCCATCCCCTGCCTCACTACCAGGGATCAGGTTCCTCTTGTCCTCACCTACCACTGCACCAGTATCCGAATCCAGTGCATAATCTCCGAAACGTCCGCCATTCTAACTGGATCCCACCACCGAACACATATTTCCCTCCCCCACCCCCACTTTTTGCTATCCACAGAGACACTCCCTATGCAACTCCCTTGGCCATTCGGTCCTTTCCCACTGGTCTCCCTCCTGGCACTTCTCCTTGCAAGCAGAACAAGAGTTACTCCTGCCCCACACCTCCTCTCTCACTACCATCCAGGGCCCAAAACAGTCCTTCCAGGTGAGGCGGCACTTCACCTGCGAGTCTGTTGGGAACACGTTCTGTGTTCAGTACTCTCGGTGTGGCCTCTTTTATATCAGTCAGACGTGACGTAGATTAGGAGACCGCTTCACCGAGCAGCTACGCTCCATCCGCCAGAACATGTGGGATCTCCCAGTGGCCACCCATTTTAATCCCACTTCCCATTGTCATTCTGATATGTCCATCCATAGCCTTCTCCACTGTTGGGATAGGCCACACTTTGGTTGGCTGAACATTACCTATTATTCCGTTTGGATATCCTGCAATCTGATGGCATAAACATTGATTTCTCAAACTTTCAGTAATACCTCCTCCCACCCCTTCACCATTTCCCATCCCCCTGTCCCTCTCTCATGTCATCTCCTCCCTGCCCATCACCACCTCTGCTGCTCTTCCTTCCATGGCCTTCTGACTCTTTCCCAATCAGCTTCCACACTCTCTGCTTCATCCCTCCCCTCCAAGTTTCACACATTGCCTGGTGTTTCTCTCTCTTCTCCCCCCACCTTTCAAATCTACTCAGTTTTGTTTTCTCCAGTCCTGCTGAAGGGTCTTGGCCTGAAACATCGGCTGTACTTTTTTCCATAGATGTTGCCTGGCCTGCTGAGCTCCTCCAGCATTTTGTGTGTGTTGCTCGGATTTCCAGCATCTGCAGGTTTTTTCTTTTTGTTCCTTTTCTCTCTTCCTTCGTCTCTGCCTCATCCCTACCCAGGACTCGGCTTTCCTTTCCTGGACATCAGAGATATCCTCCTTCTTCATAGAATGGGGTTCCCTTCCTCCACCAATGATGCTGCCCTGAGCTATGTCTCCTCCACTTCCTGGACATCCGCACTCACCCCACCTTCTCTCCGCATTAGCAGTGATAGAGTTCCTATTGTCCTTACCCACCACCCCATCACTTCCACATTCAACACATCATCTTCTACAATTTATACATCTCCAAAGAGATCCTACCATTAATCATATTTCTACCTCCCACCTCTCTCCGTTTTCTGCAGGAATTCTTCTCTCTGTGATTCACTTCTCCATTCATTCTGGAAAAAAGATCCCTCCCCTTCTCTCCTCTCCCCTCCATTTATCCCCCAATCTGGGCTCTCACCTCTTCTCACCAGCCAATCACCTCCCCCGGTCCCCTCCTCCTTCCCTTTCTCCTATGCTCCATGTTCCCCTCCGATTAGATTCCTTCCTTACCATCCCTTTATCTTTCTGACCCATGAATTCACCTTTCAGCTTCTAGCTATACTCCATCCCTTCCCCCCACCTTTTTATACTTGCATCTGCTTCCTCATTTCCAGTCCTGAAGATGGTCTTGGACTGAAATTTTGACAGTTTATTCATTTCCATATATACCGTGTTCCTCTAGTGATTGTATGTGTTGCTTTGGATGTCCAGCATCTGCAGAATTTCTTCTGTTAATCTCATAGGCAGAATATTCAAACTCTTTCCAGACAGCTGTGGGACTGATCCTGGGTCACTGGGTCTGCCACAGTGTTTTGCAAACCATTATGCTACCGTCCAGCACTCTTAATTCACCAAGACAATGAAAGTAAGAGCAAGGAGAACTGACGAGGACATACTAGAACTTTGTAACACTAAATGTGTGTCAAGTCTGTCCATTTCTAGTTATCCCATTCCAGCAAGGATCTGACAGTTTTAATGGGGGCAATTGATGCTACTATTGGTGAAATTTGGCTGTGGACAGATCAGTTACAATTGGGATAGTTTCTTTGGAAAAGTTTGGATGAGGATATATATTTGAGCTGCCTACATGAAAGGGTTTTGTGTAAAAAGGGTGAGAAGGATTTTTGTCCAAGGGTCATAATGGCACAAAACAGAGTCAGCATTGTGATGCCAACCATCAAGTACCAGTCTCTAGTTTTCTGCCTTGGCAATATCTCATTCTGCTTGGTTACTCTGAAACCCAACAGTTGGAACATTGTTTCTGTGTGGCAAACTTTTCCCTGCATTCTCCATGCAGGATTTGGTAGGGTTTCAACCAAATCATCATCATATGGCTCCCCAGGGCTGCGTGACCCGCTGAATTGTCTCTGCATTCTGCTTTTCCCTTTCATGGGAATTGTTGGGGAAACCTTGAGATACACTTCTTGTTGAGAAACCCTTCGGCACCTGGAAATGACTGTTTATTGAGGCAACAAGTATGAATATGACATTTTGCACACATCAGTTCCTGAGGAGACATCAGACTGCGTGTGGGGAAATAGAATTTCAATACAAGCTCATGTTTGACCGTTACATCTTCACTGTGAGAAACTTGTCGATGTTTCTGACCATATTATTCAGAGTGTACAGGGCATGAATGCATTTTGTCTTGATCTGACCACTCCATTGATTCGAAACCACAAACATGGAACACATTTCTATCCCAGTAGATTCTGACAACTTCTTAAACTGAAGGAAGGAGAGAGACAAGTGTTACTGTAATTATAAACTCAAAGGGATTAAACATTATACATCTTTAATCTGTAGATGAAACACAATTACTCCTCATTAATCTCTCTGCTGTTCTTTGAGATCCTGCTGTGCACATACTGGCTATTTTGTTTTCCACACCACAACAAAGACACACACACCATGATGGAAATACTCCGGGCTTACTGAGGTTCTATTCTAAAAGCACTGTATTGATATCACTCCTCCCGATTACAGATTATTACTGCCTTTCTCAACCTTTTTGCCCTGGAGGAATGCTTGAAATAATTTTCAGGTCTCAGAGAAACCCCTGCATAAAATTATGATATCTACAGCTCACAGTATGTTAGCATGATCAGTAAGTAGATATAATAATCAAAAATAATTGTCTGTTCTCTTTTAAGTAGAGAATGAATTTTCAGCCAAACTTTCTTGAAAAAGTAACAGAAAGTTACGCTTAGCTTACCTTTCTTGAAGGCATATTTACGGCAGTGATTTGTGTATTTAAGGCAGAGATTAATAGGTATCTGAGTAGCCAGGGCATCAAAGGTTATGGTGAGAAGGCCCGGGAGTGGAACTAAATGGGAGAATGGATCAGCTCTTGATAAAATAGCGGAACAGACTCGATGGGCCAAATGGCTGAATTCTGCTCCTTTGTCTTATTTTTTATTTTGTTTTATGGGAAGTCTGTAATAGAGAAATGGAGGTCACTTAAAGGTGAAAATTTGAAGTTACAGAATCTTTATCTTCCTGTTAGGTTGAAAGGAAAGGTTAAAAGTTTGAGAGAGCCATGGTTTTCAAGGGATATTGGAAACTTGGTTAGGAAAAAGAGAGATATCTACAATAAATTTAGGCAGCATGGAGTAAAGGAGGTGCTCGAGGTATATAAAGAATGTAAAGAGAATCTTAAGAACGAAATGAGAAAAGCTAAACAAGGTACGAGGTTGCTTTGGCAAGTAAGGTGAAAATAAATCCAAAGGGATTCTACAGTTACATTAATAGCAAAATGATAGTGAGGGATAAAATTGATCCCTTAAAGAATCAGAGTGGACAGCTACGTGTGGAGCCAAAAGAGACTGGGGAGATTTTGAACAATTTCTTTTCTCCGGTATTCACTAAGGAGAAGGATATTGAATTGTGTAACATAAGGGAAACAAGTAGGGAAGTTATGGAAACTATGATGATTAAAGAAGAGGAAGTGCTGGTGCTTTTAAGGAATATAAAAGTGGATAAGTCTCTGGGTCCTGAAAGGATATTCCCTAGGACCTTGAGGGAAGTTAGAGTAGAAATAGCAGGGGCTCTGACAAATATTTCAAATGTCATTAGAAACGGGGATGGTGCCGGAGGATTGGCGTATTGCTCACGTTGTTCCATTGTTTAAAAAGGGTTCTAAGAGTAAACCTAGCAATTATTGGCCTGTAAGTTTGATGTCAGTGGTGGGTAAGTTAATGGAAAGTATTCTTAGAGATGGTATATACAATTACCTCGATAGACAGGGTCTGATTAGGAACAGTCAACATGGATTTGTGCGTGAAAGGTCACGTTTGAAAAGTCTTATTGAATTTTTTGAAGTTACTAGGAAAGTTGTCGAGGGTAAAACAGTTCTGGGGGAGGTGGGACCAGTACAAACAGGATGGCCTGCACTTGGGCTGGACTGGAACCAATGTCCCAGGAGGAGTGTTTGCTACTGCTATTCAGGAGGATTTAAACTAATGTCTTAGAGGGATGGGAACAAGTGCAGAGAGACAGAGGGGTGTAAAATGAGGGTAGAAGCAAAAAGTAGTAAAGTGAAAAGTAAAAGTAGCAGGCAGGCAAATCCAGTGCAAAAAGCAAAAAGGGCCACTTTTCAGCATAATTGTATAAGGGCTAAGAGTGTTGTAAAAACAAGCCTGAAGGCTTTGTGTGTCAATTCATAACAAGGTGGATGAATTGAATGTGCAGAAAGTTATGAATGGATATGATATAGTTGGGATCACAGAGACATGGCTCCAGGGTGACCAAGGATGGGAGCTCAACATCTAGGGATATTCAATATTCAGGAGGGATAGACAGGAAAGAAAAGGAGGTGGGGTAGCTCTGCTGGTTAGAGAGGAGATTAACGCAATAGAAAGGAAGGACATTAGCCTGGAGGATGTGGAATCGATATGGGTAGAGGTGCATAACACTAAGGGACAGAAAATGCTGGTGGGAGTTGTGTACAGGCCACCTAACATTAGTAGTGAGGCTCGGGATGGTGTTAAACAGGAAATTAGAAATGCGTGTAATAAAGGAACAGCAGTTATAATGGGTGATTTCAATCTACATATAGAATGGGTGACCTAAATTGGTAAGGGTCCTGAGGAAGAGGATTTCTTGGAATATATGCAGGATGGTTTTCTGAACCAACATGTTGAGGATCCAACCAGAGACCAGGTCAGTCTAGGCTGGGTATTGAGCAATGAGGAAGGGTTAGTTAGCAATCTTGTGCAAGGCCCCTTGGGTATGAGTGACCATAATATGGTGGAATTCTTCATTAACATGGAGAGTGACATAGTTAATTCAGCAAGCAAGGTTCTGAACTTAAAGGGTAAGTTTGAAGATATGAGACTTGAATTAGCAAGATAGACAGGCAAATGATACTTAAAGGGTTGACGGTGGTGGATATGCAATGGCAAACATTTAAAGATCACATGGATGAAGTACAACAAGTGTTCATCTCAGTTTGGCAAAATAATAAATCAGAGAAGGTAGTGCACCCATGGCTGACAAGGGAAATTAGGGATAGTATCAAATCCAAAGAAGAAACATATAAATTAGCCAGAAAAAGTGGCATACCTGAGGACTGGGAGAAATTCAGAGTCCAGCAAAGGAGGATAAAGGGCTTAATTAGGAAAGGGAAAAAACATTATGAGAGAAAGCTGGCAGGGAACATAAAAACTGACTGTAAAAGCATTTATATATATGTGAAAAGAAAAAGATTAGTTAAGACAAATGTAGGTCACTTACAGTCAGAAACAGGAGAATTGATCATGGGGAACAAGGATATGGCAGACCAGTGGAACAACTACTTCGGTTCTGTCTTCACTAAGGAGTATATAAATAATCTTTGGGAAATACTAGGGGACCGAGGGTCTAGTAAGATGGAGGGAAATACATGTTAGAAGGGAAGTGGTGTTAGGTAAATTGAAGGGATTTAAAGCAGATAAATCCCCAGGGCCAGATGCTCTGCATCCCAGTGCTTAAGGAAGTAGCCCAAGAAATAGTGGATTCATTAGTGATAATTTTTCAAAACTCTTTAGATTCTGGATTAGTTCCTGAGGATTGGAGGGTGGCTAATGTAACCCCACTTTTTAAAAAAGGAGGGAGAGAGAAACCAGGGAATTATAGACTGGTTAGCTTGACATCGGTGGTGAGGAAAATGCTAGAGTCAGTTGTCAAAAATGTGATAACAGCACGTTTGGAAAGTGGTGAAATCATCGGACAAAGTCAGCATGGATTTGTGAAAGGAAAATCATGTCTAACGAATCTTATAGAATTTTTTGAAGATGTAACTAGTAGAGTGAATAGGGGAGAACCAGTGGATGCGGTATATTTGGATTTTCAAAAGGTTTTTGACAAGGTCCCACACGGGAGATTAGTGTGCAAACTTAAAGCACACGGTATTGGTGGTATGGTATTGATGTGGATAGAGAACTGGTTGGCAGACAGGAAGCAAAGAGTGGGAATAAACGGGACCTTTTCAGAATGGCAGGCAGTGACTGGTGGGGTACTGCAAGGCTCAGTGCTGGGACCCCAGTTGTTTACAATATATATTAATGATCTAGATGAGGGAATTGAATGCAGAATCTCCAAGTTTGCGGATGACACAAAGCTGTGCGGCAGTGTTAGATGTGAGGAGGATGCTAAGAGGTTGCAGGGTGACTTGGATAGGTTAGGTGAGTGGGCAAATTCATGGCAGATGCAATTTAATGTGGTTAAATGTGAGATTATCCACTTTAGTTGCAAGAACAGGAAAACAGATTATTATCTGAATGGTGGCCGATTAGGAAAAGGGGAGATGCAATGAGACCTGGGCATCATTGTACACCAGTCATTGAAAGTGGGCATGCAGGTACAGCAGGTGGTGAAAAAGGCAAATGGTATGTTGGCATTCATAGCAAGAGGATTTGAGCACAGGAGCAGGAAGGTCCTACTGCAGTTGTACAAGGCCTTGGTGAGACCACAACTGGGGTATTGTGTGCAGTTTTGGTCCCCTAATCTGAGGAAAGACATTCTTGTCATAGAGGGAGTACAAAGAAGGTTCACCAGATTGATTCTTGGGATGGCAGGAATTTCTTATGAAGAAAGACTGGATCGACTAGGCTTATACTCGCTGGAATTTAGAAGATTGAGGGGGGATCTTATTGAAACGAATAAAATTCTAAAGGAATTGGACAGGCTAGATGCAGGAAGATTGTTCCCAATATTGGGGAAGTCCAGAATGAGGGGTCACGGTTTAAGGATAAAGGGGAAGCCTTTTAGGACCGAGATGAGGAAAAACTTCTTCAAACAGAGAGTGATGAATCTGTGGAATTCTCTGCCACAGGAAACAGTTGAGGCCAGTTCGTTGGCTATACTTAAGAGGGAGTTAGATATGGCCCTTGTGGCTAAAGGGATCGGTGGTATGGAGAGAAAGCAGGTACAGGGTTTTGAGTTGGATGATCAGCCATGATCATACTGAATGATGGTGCAGGCTCGAAGGGCCAAATGTCCTACT
This sequence comes from Hypanus sabinus, assembly GCF_030144855.1. Taxonomy (NCBI): domain Eukaryota; kingdom Metazoa; phylum Chordata; class Chondrichthyes; order Myliobatiformes; family Dasyatidae; genus Hypanus; species Hypanus sabinus. The sequence goes on from NC_082706.1 coordinate 55,031,686, forward strand.
TCTGCACCTATTTTCTATGTTTCTATGTTTACTCATGGAGGACCTCACCCACATCCAGGCAAGTGTCCACTCCCCTTCTCCTTGAAGAGTCCAACCCTCTCTATATTTATTCTCTTGTATAGAATGTCTTGGGATTCTCTTTAATCCTACTTGCCAAGAGCCCCTCTTGCTTTCCTAATCCTTCTCTTCAGTTCTTTGTTTGATTCTCACTTCCTCGGCTTCATATACCTTTCCCTAACCTTCTTGACTAAATTCATCCCTTCTCTCAATATCCAAAGTTCACTTACCTTGACCTTCCTTCAGAGTGGAACATACCTGTCCAGTACTGTGCTGTTGGTCTTTAAACACCCTCCGTGTGTCAGATGTGGACTTGCCCAATAACAGCTGTTCCCAATTAACTCTCACTAGTTCCAGCCTCATGCTCTGGTAATTTGCCCTGCTCCAATTTAACCCTCTCACACAAGGTCCATACGTATCCTTATCTGTAGCTATCTTCAAACTAAAAAGATCTGGTCACTGTTCCCTGTCTGCTCACCTGTTGACTGGTTGGTCACCTGGTCAGGCTCGTTGCCCAACACCAGGTCCAGTTCAGCCCCTTCTCTTGTTGGACAATCTACATGTTGACTTAAGAAACTCTTTTGGATGCCAATTCTGCCCCATCTAAACCTCTTCCACTAAGAAGGTTCCAGTTTATATTAAGTAAGTTGAAGATCCCCATGACAACAATCCTATTGATTTTTACACCTTTCCTTAATCAGCCTGCAGATCTATTCCTCAATGTCCCAGTGACTATTGGGGGGGGGGGGGGGTGTTTACAGTACAATCCCATCAGAGGGATGGGATTGTACTGTAAACACCCTTCTTATTTTTGAGTTCTACCCATAGAGATTCAGTGGACAAGTCCCCCATTTTGTTGCCTCTGAGTGCAGCTGGGTTATTGACCTTGATTAGTAATGCAACTCCTCCCCCCACGACTCTACCTCACATGCTATCTTTTCTAACCCACTGAATCCTGTAATAATTGAAATCCAGTCCAGTCCCCTCTCACAATCAATGTCCCCGTTGTTTTCACTTTCCTTAATCAGCCTGCAGATCTATTCCTCAATGTCCCAGTGACTATTGAGAGGGGGGGGGGGTTGTTGTCTGCACTACAATCCCATCAGAGAGATTCCACCCTTCTTATTTTTGAGTTTTACCCATAGAGACTCAGTGGTCGAGCCCCCCCCCCCCCACCCCATGTTGCCTCTGAGTGCTGCTCAAGTCAAGTCACTTTTTATTGTTATTTCGAGCATAACTGCTGGTACTGTACACAGTAAAAATTAGATATTTTTCAGGACCATGGTGCTACATGAAACAGCACAAGAACTACACTGAAACTACATAAAACAACACAAAAACTACACTAGACTACAGACCTACACAGGACTGCATAAAGTGCACAAAACAGTGCAGGCAGTACAATAAATAATAGCAGTACAATAAAAACAATGGGCACAGTAGAGGGCAGTAGGTTGGTGTCAGTCTAGGCTCTGCATATTGAGGAGTCTGATAGGTTGGGGGAAGAATCTGTTACATAGTCTGGTCGTGAGAGCCTGAATGCTTTGGGGCCATTTACTAGATGGCAGGAGGGAGAAGGGTTCGAATGAGGGGTGCATGGGGTCTTTCATAATGCTGTTTGCATTGCAAATAGAACGCGTGATGTAAATGTCTGTAATAGCAGGAAGAGAGACCCCGATGATCTTCTCAGCTGACCTCACTGTCCGCTGCAGGGTACTACAATCCAAGATGGTGCACTTTCTGAACCAGGCAGTGATTCAGCTATTCAGGATGCTCTCAATACAACCTGAATGTCTCTGAATAGTCCTGCATCTCCCCCCAACAACTCTACCTCACACACTATCTGTTCTAACCCACTGAATCCTGTAATATTAAACATCCAGTCCAGTCCCCCTCACAATCAAGTCTTTGTGGTGACCACAACATCACAGTTCCATATATTTATCTGTCTGTTCTATCAGTTCATCACCCTTACCCATAATACTCCCAGTATTAAAATAAACACACTTCAACACGTGCCTTCCATTGCTTCAATTATTTTGCCCCTGCCTGTTACTGGTCATGACATATACTTTCCTCTCAATCCCTCCACTCTCTTATCCAAGGGACTGGTTCCCGTCCCACCAAACTAGTTGAAACCCTCCCGAATAGTTCTGGTGACCATCCTGTCCAGAACATTGCTTGCCCTGCAGTAAAGATGCAACCTGACCCTCTTGAATGGGCCACCACTGCCCCATTAGAATGCATAGGATCCATAGTGACTTGACTGTTTGGATTCACAATTGGTTTGGCTATGAATGAGAGGGTGGTGGTCAATGGGACTTTTGCTGGCTGGAGGTCTGTGACTAGTGGTGTTGTACTGGTCTATACTGGGACCTGTGCCTTTTATGAATCAGTAAGATCGCAGAGGATACGAAGATTGTTGGTGTTGATAGTGTAGAGATTGTCAGTTCCAGATATGGGTGGAGAAATGGCAAGGAGAGTCTGATCCAGGCAGTTCTGAGCTGATACCCTTTGGCAGGTCAAATATAAAGAGACAGTACATAGTTAATGCCAGGACCCTTAACAGTATTGACAGACAGGAGGATCTTCACCTTCACCATGGTTGGTCACTTCTATCCCCTATCAAGAAGGCGTTAGAACTCTCCAATTCTTTCTTAACAAAACAATCAATCGATTCCATTTCACCACCACCCTGCTCCAACCTCCATCTGGCAGGACTGGTCCTCACCCTCAACAATTTTCCTTCACCTCCTCTCACTTTTTCCAGACTAGAGGGATAGCCATGGGTCTCATAGGGGTGTTAGCCATGCCTGCCTCTTCAATGATTATGTAGAACAGTCCATGCAACAAGCCTTCCCCAGGAATACTCCCCAACTCTTTCTCCACTACATTGTTGACTGCATTGGTGCTGCTTCCTGCACCCATGCTGAACTCGTCAATGTCATCAACTTTGCCTCTAACTTGCAATCTGTCATTAATTTCACTCGGCCCATTCTGACTCCTTCCTCCTTTTTCTCGATCTCACTGTCTACATGTCTGGAGACCAACTGTCAACCAACATCTTTTATAAACCTACTGATTCCCACGGTTACCTCAACTATCCCTCTCCCTATCCACCTCATGTAAAAATGTTGTCCCATTTTCTCAGTTCCTTGGCCTCCACCACATCTATTCCTAGGGTGTGGCTTTGCTTTCCAGGATATCAGAGATGTCCTCCTTCTTCAAAGGATGGGGTTTCTCTCCCTTTACTATCGACGCTGCCCTCAGTCGCATCTCCGCCATTTCCAGAACATCAGATCTCAACCCATCTTCCCACCATCATAACAGTGATAAAAATCTCTTTGTCCTTCCCTAACACACCATCAGCTTTTACATCCCACACACTATCCCCTGCAATGTCCACCATCTCCAAAGGGATTCTACCACTAAAATCATACTAACCTCTACCTCCCCAACCCAGTCAGCAGATCTCTTTAATAACCCTTTCCTCAGCAGGTGATAATTACTGTGGAGAAATGGGAATTCCATTGGATGGGTAACAGAAATGTGCTGGGGAAGGACAGACTGATCTTGGTTCATAACTCAGGCTGAATGAACAGGTTCAGAGTCAATGAACAACAACGATGCTTTGCCTGTCTTTATATCACAGGTTTGGAATATTGGAACCAGGAAAATAGAAACAGGAGAGGGCTCATATTCTCTTGCACCTCCCTGCCCCACTGAATTATCATCAACCTCAGCTCCACCTTCCCATCCAGTCCACAGACCTTTGATACCCTTTCCACTGATTTCCTATTGGATATCCCTAGAAAGTGCACCTTCCCAGAGCAGAGATCCAAGACTTCAGAAATATTTCTCAACTCAGTGCTCAATGATCTTTGTCCCAAGACAGGGATCTCCATTCCTAACTGTTCAATACAGAGAAGGAAAGTGGAAACTGGCTAATCTGCATCATTCCAGCTCTCAGGAAAATGCTGGAATCCATTCTGAATATGTGACCAGTAAAACTTATTGGATAGACTCGATATCCAGGCCCAAATGGAAAATATAACTATATAACAATTACAGCACGGAAACAGAACATCTCAGCCCTTCTAGTCCATGCCGAACGCTTACACTCACCTAGTCTCACTGACCTGCACTCAGCCCATAACTCTCTATCCCTTTCCTTTCCATTTACCTATCCAATTATACTTTAAAGGACAATATTGAACCTGCCTCTACCACTTCTATTGGAAGCTCGTTCCACACAGCTACCACTCTCTGAGTAAAGAAGTTCCCCCTCGTGTTACCCCTAAACCTTTGCCTCCTAACTCTCACCTCATGTCCTTTTGTTTGAATCTCCCCTACTCTCAATGGAAAAAGCCTAACCACATCAACCCTGCTTATCCTCCTCATCATTTTAAATACCTCTATCAAGTCACCCCCTCAACCTTCTACACTCCAAAGAATAAAGACCTATCTTGTTCAACCTTTCTCTGTAACTTAGGTGCTGAAACCCAGGTAACATTCTAGTAAATCTTCTCTGTACTCTCACTATTTTGTTGACATCTTTCCTATAATTTGGTGACCTGACTGTACACAATACTCCAAAATTGGTCTTACCAATGCCTTGTACAATTTTAACATTACATCCCAACTCCTAGACTCAATGCTCTGATTTATAAAGGCCAGCATACCAAAAGATTTCTTCACCACCCTATCCACATGACATTCCACCTTCAGGGAACTATGCACCATTATTACTAGACCACTCTGTTCTACTACATTCCTCAATGCCCCACCATTTACCATGATGTTCTATTTTGATTAGTCCTACCAAAATGTAGCACCTCACACTTATCAGCATTAAACTCCATCTGCCATCTTTCAACCGACTCTTCTAACTGGCCTAAATCTCTCTGCCAGCTTTGAAAACCTACTTCATTAACCTCAACACCACCTATCTTAGTATCATCTGCATTTTACCACCGCTTCATCCAGATTATTAATGTATATGCCAAACAACATTGGACCCAGTACCGATCCCTGAGGCACACCACTAGTCACCGGACTCCAACCTGACGAACAGCTATCCACCACTACTCTCTGGCATCTTGCATCCAGCCAATATTGAATCCATGTTATTACTTCAATATTAATACCTAACCATTGAACCCTCCTAATTAACCTTCCATGTGGAACCTTGTCAAGGGCCTTACTGAAGTCCATATAGACAACATCCACTGCTTTAACCTTGTCAACTTTCCTAGTAACCCCTTCAAAAAATTCAATAAGGTTTGTCAAACATGACCTTCCACGCACAAATCTATGTTGACTGTTCCTAATGAGACCCTGCCTATCCAGATAATTATATATACAATCTCTAAGAATACTTTCCATTAATCTACCCACCACTGACATCAAACTGACAGGCCGATAATTGCTAGGTTTACTCATAGAACCCTTTTTAAACAATGGAACCACATGAGCCATTTGCCAATCCTCTGGCACCATCCCCGTTTCTAATGACATCTGAAATATTTCCATCAGAGTCACTGCTGTTTCTACACTAACTTCCCTCAAGGTCCTAGGGAATACCCGGTCAGGACCCGGAGACTTATCCTCTTTTATATTCCTTAAAAGCGCTAGGACTTCCTCTTATTTAATCATCATAGTTTCCATAACTTCCCTACTTGTTTCCCTTACCTTACACAATTCAATATCCTTCTCCTGAGTGAATACCGAAGAAAAAATATTGTTCAAAATCTTCCCAGTCTCTTTTGGCTCCACACATCGCTGTCCACTCTGATTCACTAAGGCACGGGTCGGCAACCCATGGCTCCGGAGCCGCATGCGACTCTTTGATCTCTGTGCTGCGGCTCCCCGTGGTTTGTTAGTTTTGAAATGTAATTCAAAATTTGAAGATTATGGTGATCTTGTACAATCTAAAAACGTTGTGGAGACCCCATTTCCTGGCACATCCGAACCGGCTCACAATTAGCCACCGTTCCAGCTAAGGGAGATAGCCTACGGGGGTTTGTGAGTACGTGTGTTTTGGAGCATCCGCGCCCACGGGGACGGGTTGAGGGAGGCTTTAAATCAAGGCTGTTTAGTTCGAATAAAGTTACCTTTGACTGCAGTGTCTTTATTTTCGCGCTGCGTGTAGCACTACACCGCTACAATGTGTTTTTTATCGCTATTAATATACATCACCACTGCCGATGCCTGACACCCGCCAGTGCGCGCTTTCTTTTAATTCTTCGATCCAAGGTAGGCTAACTATGGAGTAACCTTCAACCCAACGTCTTTTTTCGGAGTTCAAAATGTTTTTGTTGCATGCAGAAATGTAATTTAGTTTTCTCTGCAGGAGTTCATCGATTTCATAAATGCAACACATTATAGTTTGTTTATACATAGCATAAAGGCAAAAAAACCCGTTGTATGCAGTGTTATTTCATTTTAAATGTCAAACGGGTTTTGTGGCTCCCAGTGTTTTCTTTTCTGTGGGAAATGGGTCCATATTGGCTCTTTCAGTGGTAAACGTTGCCAACCCCTGCGCTAAGGGAACAATTTTACCGCTCACTATTGTTTTGCTATTAATATAACTGTAGAAACTCTTTGGATTTATTTTCACCTTAGTTGCCAAAGCAACCTTGTATCTTCTTTTATCTTTTCTCATTTCTTTCTTAAGATTCTTTTTACATTCTTTATATACCTCGAGCACCTCATTTATTCCATGCTGCCTGTATTTCTTGCAGATCTCTTTCTTTTTCTGAACCACGTTTCCAATATCACTCGAAAACCATGGCTCTCTTGAACTTTTAACCTTTCCTTTCAACCTAACAGGAACATAAAGATTCTGCACCCTCAAAATTTCACCTTTAAATGACCTCCATTCCTCTATTACATCCTTCCCATAAAACAAATTGTCCCAATCCACTCCTTCTAAATCCTTTTGCATCTCCTCAAAGTTAGCCTTTCTCCAATCAAAAATCTCAACCCTGGGTTCAGTCCTATCTTTCTCCATAATTATATTGAAACTAATGGCATTGTGATCACTGGACTCAAAGTGCTCCCCAACACATACCTCTGGCAGCTGACCTATCTCATTCCCTAACAGGAGATCCAAAGCTGCCCCTTCTCTTGTTGGTACCTCTATGTAATGCTGCAAAAATCTATCCTGCACACATTTTACAAACTCCAACCTTGTGCTTACTACAAATATCTGCTATCTCCTTACAAACTTGCTCCTCCAAGTCTCTCTCCACATTAGGTGGTGTATAATACACCCCTATAAGAGTAACTACAACTTCCCATTCCTCAATTCCACCCAAATAGTCTCCCTAGACGAGCCTTCCAATCTGTCCTGCCAGAGCACCGCTGTAATATTTTCCCTGACAAGCAATGCAACACCACCCCCTCTTGTCCCTCCGATTCTATCACACCTGAAGCAACGAAATTCAGGAATATTTAGTTGCCAATCACACACCTCTTGCAACCATGTTTCACTAATAGCTACAACATCATATTTTCAGGTATCAATCCATGCTCTAAGCTCATCCACCTTTCTTACAATGCTCTTTCTTACAATTTTACTATCTCCTTTTTCTTCCTTTTCCCATATATCTGTTCCTATACTGTTTTTCTTCTCCCCACTTGTCTCTAGTTTAAATCCACTGGAGCCTCTCCAGCAAGCCTACCTGCAAGAATATTTGTCCCCCTCTAGTTCATATGTAAATTGTTCCACCAGAACAGGTCCCACCTTCTCTGGAAAACTTATTTGACCTGGAAAAATAGTATTTGACGGTTTCACCACCAGGGCAGTAAAGAGGAACCAGAACATAATTTTATCTTTAACACACTGAGAGATATGACAGTCACTGAGTGTCCCTCTTTGCTACTGAACTGAATGGTCCTCCTGGCCAGTTCAGAGCAGAATGAGGAATTGTCCCCTGTGGATGTGGAGTTACCTCTGACCAACAGCAGGTCAGCAGGGGGAAAGGAGATTGTCACCCTCTGTACATCAGACACTGACATTAACAAGGGCAAAAATATCTGTGTTGAAACCTTTACTCACCCTGACTCTTGCTGATGCATCTTTTCACTTTGTCCATCACCTCCTTGTTGCTGGGACTGTCCAGAATCTTAACAGGTGAATTCCACCACTGCTGCTCCCAGAGAATTCGCAAAACGACAGTGTTGGCATCAAACATTCCCTGATGAGCAACTTCCACTGGTTTATACACTTTATCCAAACACTTTTCCAGCAGGATCACAACACTGATGTCTTCTCTTTTCACCCCTTGTTTCTCTGTGGTGGAATTACAGAGATTTCATTCACCAGGGTTTACCTGTCTCTGCATCAACAACTATCACCCAGTGGATCTCACAGCAAATGTGATGAAATGCTTTGAGAGGTTAGTTGTGACCAGAATTAACTCCTGTCCAAGCAATAACATGGACCTGCTATATTTGCCTATCACCACAATAGGTCTAGCGTGGATGCAGCCTCACTGGCTCTCCACTTGTCCTTGGATCACCTGGACAACAGCAATACCTACACCAGGCTGCTGTTTATTGATAACAGCTACCTGGACTATACCTCTTCCCACACTGTTAGTTGTAAAAATACCATCCCCTTCTCTCAATTCCTCCATCTCCGTGGCATCTGCTCTCACAATGAGGCTTTTCACTCTAGAGTGAAGGGGATGGCCTCCTTTTTCAAAGAAAGATGCTTTTCTTCCTCCACCATCAATGCTGCCCTCAACCGATCTTTCCTATTTCATACACATCTGCACTTACCACATCCTCCAGTCACCCTAACAGGGATAGGGTTCCTCTTGTCCTCACATACCACCCTACCAGCCTCCACATCCAGCACACAATTCTCTGAAATTTCCGAAATCTCTAATGGGATCCCACACCAAACACATATTTCCACCCCTCAACTTCTGTTTTCTGCAGGGATCGCTCCATATGCGAATCCCTCATCTATTTATCCCTCCCCACTAATCTCCCTTCTGGCACTTATCCTTGCAAGCGGAACAAGTGCTACGTCGATTCCTTGAATTTCTGGAAATGGACCTCGTCCTTCACCATTCCCCCTCCCCTTTTCCTTCTCTCACCTTATCTCCTTGCCTGCTCATTGCCTCTCCCTGGCGCTCTTCCCCTCTTCTTCCATGGTCTTCTGTTGTCTCCTATCAAACTCTCCCTTCTCCAGTTCAGTATCTCTTTCACCAATCAACTTTCCAGCTCTTTACTTTATCCCACCCTTCCTGGATTCACCTCTCTCCCCTCCCCCAACTTTTAAATCTACTCCTCATCTTTTTCTCTCCAGTCCTGCTGAAGTATTTCGGCCCAAAACGTTGACTGTACATTCTTCCACAGATGCTGCCTGTCCTGCTGAGTTCCTCCAGCATTTTGTGTGTGTTGCTCGGATTTCCAGCATCTGCAGATTTCCTCGTGTTTGCGTACTGACACCTTTTGTCTCTGTGACCTTTGCAGGATTTTTACACAGTTAACATGATGAACTGAGATGGCTAATGTGAGCAGGCTTGGGCCCACTTCGGCTTCTCCGGGGAGCGGACTTAGGACTCAATCTGATTCAGAATGCTGTTCTGAATTCTATTCTTCGTCATCTCTGCTGCAAGATTTATGAACAGTTCATGAGACCATGAACCCTACCTCACTATTTCAGTCTCTATTTACACTACTTTTTAAATTGTTTTCATTTTTCTGATTTATGTTTTATACTGTACTGCTGGTACAAATCAACACATTTCACTCCTTATGTCAGTGTTATAAAACCTGATCCTGAATGCAGTGGGTCAGGCAGGGTCTGTGCAGATGGAGGGATGGTGACATTTCACAATCCTGATGCAGGATTTCCATATGAAACATTGACCATCCCTTCACCTCCACAGATGCTGCCTGACCCACTGACGTCCTCCAGCAGATTGTTTTATGCTTCACAATTATTGAGTGACGGAAAAGAAGAGGGAAAAGTCAGCACAGTCACCATTGAGAAATGTCACAAGTCAGAGAGAGCAACAGAGAACAAGAGTATCGACCTGTGACCCACTGGAGGGCATTTCGAAGATCCTCATCTTGACAAGACACTTCATAAACAAACAGAAGACAGGGAACTCCTGGCCCTTCACATGGGGAAATGTGCAGTTCCTCCACAATCTTCTCATGGACGTCTCCTCGACCGTAACACTGCACTGTAAAACACAGAACCTGTGCTCACTCAGCCTGTCTCACACCATGTGTACATTTCACTCAGGGTGATTCTCATTTTATAACTTATCGATGCAGCTATGAAGAAGGCAAGACGGTGGCTATATTTCGTTCAGAGTTTGAGGAGATTTGGTTGTCAAATAAAACACTCGTAAACCTCTACAAATGTACCCTCAGGAGCATTCTGAGTTGCTGCATCACACTCTGGTGTGGGGTGGGGTGGCCACTGCACAAGAACAAAGTAATTTGCAGAAACCTGTAAAATTAGTCTGCTCTATCAAGGGTACTGGCCATTTTATCCAAGACATCACACTGCTTTGTAATTTCTTTTTTTTTTCAATACTTATTTTAACTTACCTATATTGAGCATTTGGTCCATAATGACAGACGAGAAAGCTGATTAACCTCAACAACCATTTTATTGTGATAGACATGAAACAGACTGGGTACCATGACCCGGAGAGTGAACCCAAACAATCTCACACAGACGGGGGAGGTGACCATCACAGACCCCGGTTACAGTCAGGGCGACCCACAAATAAACAAGCGAATAACTGTATAATCCAAGCTAAAATGTAACAATAAATGAACTGGAACTTCCTACCATAATCCCACAAAAACATTTTAACCCAGGAACAATAAACAGTGCTGGTGATTCGAAATGCAGGGGCAGGGGCCGACCACGCTCCCCCAATTACTTTATATATGTGGTTAAGGTATTTATATATATATAAAATTGTATTTTTCCCCTCGATATTTATCATATATTTCATTGCACTACCACCATGAAGTTAACAATTTTCATGTCACATGTTGGTAACACTAAACCTGATTCTGATTAACAGAAGGGAATGGGGTTGATTTAACGTTCCTCTGAGCTCGGAGGTGGGCGCCAACTGTCGTGGGTCAATAGACCATGTTCCGGGAATGAGAGATCATGATTCAACAGATTAACTGTTATCTCCCCACGGGACACATCTCTGTGATGCTCCAAATGGGGTGTCTGAGGGCAAGTATTGCACATTGTACAGTTCAGAACTGGGAGTAGATCCATCTCCCACACCCCACCCACCCTCTGCTCGCAGTCCCATAAACAAGTGCAAACACGTCTGTGTTGAAACCTTTACTCACCCTGACACTTGTTGATGCTCCTTTTCACTTTGTCCATCGCCTCCTTGTTGCTGGGACTCTCCTGAATCTTAACAGGTGAATTCCACTGCAGCTGCTCCCAGAGAATTCGCACAACAACAGTGTTGGCATCAAACATTCCCTGGTGAGCAACTTCCTTCAGATTATACACTTTATTCCAACACTTTTCCAGCAGGATCACAACACTGATGTCTTCTCTTTTCACCCCTTGTTTCTCTGTGGTGGAATTACACAGATTTCATTTACCAGGGTTTACTTATCTCTGCATCGACAATTATCACCCAGTGGTACTCACAGCTACTGTGATGAAATGCTTTGAAAGGTTGGTCATGGCCAGAATTAACTCTTGTCCAAGCAATAACCTGGACCTGCTGTATTTGCCTATCACCACAATAGGTCTAGAGTGGATGCAATCTCACTGGTTCTCCACTTGACCTTGGATCACGTGGACAACAGCAATACCTACATCAGGCTGCTGTTCATTGATTACAGCTCAGCATTCAACATTATCAGACCCTCAGCACTGATCCGGAAGAATGAAAACCTGGACCTCTGAGTCTCCCTCATCAGGAGACGACAGTCAGTGTGGATCGATAATAACATCTCTTCCTCACTGACAATCAACACCGGAGCACCTCAGGGATGTGTGCTTAGCCCGCTGCTCTACTCTCCATAAACCCATGATTGTGTAGCTAGGTAAACCTCAAACACCATCTATAATTCTGTTGATGACACTCAGATGATTCTGAGGCAACGTACAGGAGTGAGAGATCAGCTGGTTGAGTGGTGTCATAGCAACAACCTTGCATTCTATGTCAGTTAGAGCAAGGAATTGATTGTGGACTTAGGGAAGAGGAAATCAGGGAAACACACACTCGTCCTCATCAAGGGCTCAGTTGTGTATAGGGGGAGCATTTTTAAGTACCCGGCTGTCAATGTTTCATTAGGTTTAGCCTGGGCCCGATATTTTGATGGAGTTATGAAGAAGCCACATCAGCGGCTACATTTCATTTGGGGATTGAGGAGATTCCATCTGTCACCAAAAACCAGTAAATGCCTACATATGTACTGTGAACAGCATTGTGACTGACAATCAACAGAGGTGCAGCTACGCTACATTGATGACTTCATCAAATTTGCCTCCAATTTCCACCCTGACCTCAAATTTACCTGGTCCATTTCTGACACCTCCCTCCCCTTTCTTGATTTCACTCTCTCTGGAGACAGCTTATCTACTGATGTCTATTTTAAACACACGGACTTTCACAACTACCTAGACTATACCTCTTCCCACACCGTTACCTGTAAAACAACCATGCCCTTCTCTCGATTCCTCCATCTCCACAGCATCTGCTCTCAGAATGAGGCTTTTCATTCCAGAACGAAGGAGATGTCCTCGTTTTTCAAAGAACGGGGCTTTTTTTCCACCACTATCAATACTGCCCTCAACCGATCTCTCCCATTTCATGCACGTCTGCACTTACCCCATCCTCCAGCCACCCTACCAGGGATAGGGTTCCTCTTGTCCTCACATACCACCCTATCAGCCTCCACGTCCAGCACACAATCTTCTGAAATTTCTGCCATCTCTAACGGGATCCCACCACCAAACACATCTTTCCCTCCCCCAACTTCAGCTTTCTGCAGGGATTGCTCCATATTCAACTCCATATGTATCGGCTGGGTAGCCTCCAACCTGATGGCATGAACATTGACTTCTCTAATTTCCGTTAATGCCCCTCCTCCCTTCCTTACCCCATCCCTGATATATTTAGTTTTCTCACCCCTCGTTTTTTTCTCTCTTTCTTCGCATCACTCTGCTTGTTCTCCATCTCCCTCTGGTGCTCCCCTCCCCCTTTCTTTCTCCCTAGGCCTCCCATCCCATGATCGTTTCCCTTCTCCAGCTCTGTATCCCTTTTCCCAGTCACCTTTCCGGCTCTCATCTTCACCCCAACCCCTCCAGTCTTCTCCTGTCATTTTGCATTTTCCCCTCCCCCTCTTACTTTCAAATTTCTTACTATTTTTCCTTTCAATTAGTCCTGACAAAGGGTCTCGGCCTGAAACATCAACAGTGCTTCTCACTATAGATGCTGACTGGCCTGCTGTGTTCCACCAGCATTTTGTGTGTGTTGCTTGGATTTCCAGCATCTGCAGATTTCTTCGTGTTTGCCTACTGACACCTTTTGTCTCTGTGACCTTTGCAGGATTTATAACCTGTTAACATGATGAACTGTGAGGAGGCTTGGGCCCACTCGGGGTGCTCCGGGGAGTGGACTAAGCACTCAGTCTGATTCAGAATGCGATACTGAATTCTATTCAACGTCATCTCTGCCACAAGATTTGTGAACAGTCCATGAGACCATGAACACTTCCTCACTATTTCACTCTTTGTTTTACACTATTTATTTATTGTTTTCATTTTTCTGATGGTATTTATGTTTTATACTGTGCTGCTGCTACTAAACAACACATTTCACTCCTTATGTCAGTGATAATAAACCTGATTCTGGACACAGTGTGTCAGGCAGGATCTGTGCAGATGGAGGGATGGTGACATTTCACAATCCTGATGCAGGATTTCCACATGAAACATCGACCATCCCTTCACCTCCACAGATGCTGCCTGACCCACTGACGTCCTCCAGCAGATTGTTTTATGCTTCACAATTATTGAGTGACGGAAAAGAAGAGGGAAAAGTCAGCACAGTCACCATTGAGAAATGTCACAAGTCAGAGAGAGCAACAGAGAATGAGAGTATCGACCTGTGACCCACTGGAGGGCATTTCGAAGATCCTCATCTTGACAAGACACTTCATAAACAAACAGAAGACAGGGAACTCCTGGCCCTTCACATGGGGAAATGTGCAGTTCCTCCACAATCTTCTCATGGACGTCTCCTCGACCGTAACACTGCACTGTAAAACACAGAACCTGTGCTCACTCAGCCTGTCTCACACCATGTGTACATTTCACTCAGGGTGATTCTCATTTTATAACTTATCGATGCAGCTATGAAGAAGGCAAGACGGTGGCTATATTTCGTTCAGAGTTTGAGGAGATTTGGTTGTCAAATAAAACACTCGTAAACCTCTACAAATGTACCCTCAGGAGCATTCTGAGTTGCTGCATCACACTCTGGTGTGGGGTGGGGTGGCCACTGCACAAGAACAAAGTAATTTGCAGAAACCTGTAAAATTAGTCTGCTCTATCAAGGGTACTGGCCATTTTATCCAAGACATCACACTGCTTTGTAATTTCTTTTTTTTTTCAATACTTATTTTAACTTACCTATATTGAGCATTTGGTCCATAATGACAGACGAGAAAGCTGATTAACCTCAACAACCATTTTATTGTGATAGACATGAAACAGACTGGGTACCATGACCCGGAGAGTGAACCCAAACAATCTCACACAGACGGGGGAGGTGACCATCACAGACCCCGGTTACAGTCAGGGCGACCCACAAATAAACAAGCGAATAACTGTATAATCCAAGCTAAAATGTAACAATAAATGAACTGGAACTTCCTACCATAATCCCACAAAAACATTTTAACCCAGGAACAATAAACAGTGCTGGTGATTCGAAATGCAGGGGCAGGGGCCGACCACGCTCCCCCAATTACTTTATATATGTGGTTAAGGTATTTATATATATATAAAATTGTATTTTTCCCCTCGACATTTATCATATATTTCATTGCACTGCTGCCGTGAAGTTAACAATTTTCACGTCACATGCCGGTAACATTAAACCTGATTCTGATTAACAGAAGGGAATGGGGTTGATTTAACGTTCCTCTGAGCTCGGAGGTGGGCGCCAACTTTCATGGGTCAATAGAGCGTGTCCTGGGAACGAGAGATCCCGACTCAACAGGTTAATTGTGATTAACAGGAAACATCTCTGTGATGCTCCAAATGGGGTGTCTGAGGGCAAGTATTGCACAGTGTACAGTTCAGAACTGGGAATAGATCCACCTCCCACACCCCATCCATCCTCCTGCTCGTAGTCCCATAAACAAGTGCAAAAACATCTGTGTTTAAACCTTTACTCACTGTGACACTTGTTGATGATCCTTTTCAATTTGTCCTTCGCCTCCTTGTTGCTGGGACTCTCCTGAACTTTAGCAGGTGAATTCCACCTCGACTTCCAAAGAATTTGTACAACAACAGTGTTGGCATCAAACATTCCCTGGTGAGCAACTTCCTCCGGATTATACACTTTATCCCAACACTTTTCCAGCAGGATCACAACTCTGATGTCTTCTCTTTTCACCCCTTGTTTCTCTGTGGTGGAATTACACAGATTTCATTCAAAAGGGGTTACCTGTCTCTGCATCGACAACTATGACCCAGTGGTACTCACAGCTACTGTATGAAGTGCTTTGAGAGGTTGGTCGTGGCCAGAATTAACTCCTGTCTGAGCAATAACCTGGACCTGCTGTATTTGCCTATCACCACAATAGGTCTAGGGTGGAAGCAACCTTACTGGCTCTCCACTTGACCTTGGGTCACCTGGACAACAGCAATACCTACATCATGCTGCTGCTTATTAATGACAGCTCAGCGTTCAACATTATCAGACCCCACTGATCAGGAAGAATGAAAACCTGGACCTCTGAGTCTCCCTCATCGGGAGACGACAGTCAGTGTGGATCGATAATAACATCTCTTCCTCACTGACAATCAACACCGGAGCACCTTAAGGATGTGTGCTTAGCCCGCTGCTCTACTCTCCATAAACCCATGATTGTGTAGCTAGGTAAACCTCAAACACCATCTATAATTCTGTTGATGACACTCAGATGATTCTGAGGCAACGTACAGGAGTGAGAGATCAGCTGGTTGAGTGGTGTCATAGCAACAACCTTGCATTCTATGTCAGTAAGAGCAAGGAATTGATTGTGGACTTGGGGAAGAGGAAATCAGGGAAACACACACTCGTCCTCATCAAGGGCTCAGTTGTGTATAGGGGGAGCATTTTTAAGTACCCGGCTGTCAATGTTTCATTAGGTTTAGCCTGGGCCCGATATTTTGATGGAGTTATGAAGAAGCCACATCAGCGGCTACATTTCATTTGGGGATTGAGGAGATTCCATCTGTCACCAAAAACCAGTAAATGCCTACATATGTACTGTGAACAGCATTGTGACTGACAATCAACAGAGGTGCATCTACGCTACATTGATGACTTCATCAAATTTGCCTCCAATTTCCACCCTGACCTCAAATTTACCTGGTCCATTTCTGACACCTCCCTCCCCTTTCTCGATTTCACTCTATCTGGAGACAGCTTATCTACTGATGTCTATTTTAAACCCATGGACTTTCACAGCTACCTGGTCTAGGGTTCCTCTTGTCCTCACATACCACCCTATCAGCCTCCACGTCCAGCACATAATTCCCTGAAATTTCTGCCATCTCTAACAGGATCGCAACACCAAACACATCTTACCCTCCCCCAATTTCTGCTTTCTGCAGATATCGCTTCATATGAGATCTATTTATCCCTCCCCACTGATGTCCCTCCTGGCACTTATCCTTGCAAGTGGAACAAGTGCTACAGCTACACCTCTTCCTCACCACTATTCAGGGCTCCAAATATTCCTTCCAGGTGGGGTGACACTTCATCTGTGAGTCTGTTCGGGTCAGATACTATATCTGCTGCTCCCGGTATGGCCTCCTGTATAATTGCTAAGACTAAGCATAAATTGGGAGACCATTTCTCCAAGCACCTGCACACAATCCACCGGAAGAAGCAGGATCTCCCACTGGCCACCCATTTAATTCCAGTTCCCATTGTCATTCCAGTCTGTCCATCCATGGCCTCCTCTACAGTCACGATGAGAATACACTCAGGTTGGAGGAACAGCACCTTGTATTCCATCTGGGTGGCCTCCAATCTGATGGTATGAAGGTTGATTCCCTAAATTCTGGAAATGAACCCCTGCTTGCCCACATCCCCCCCCCCCCCCCCACCATTCCCTCTCTCACCTTATCTCCTTGTCTGCTCATTGCCTCCCCCTGGTGCTCTTCCCCTCTTTTTTTTCTTCCATGGTCTTCTGTTCTCTCCTATCAAACGCTCCCTTCTCCAGCTCAGTATCTCTTTCACCAATCAACTTCCCAGCTCTTTACTTCATCCCGCCCCTCCTGGTTTCACCTCTCTCCCCTCTCCCAGCTTTTAAATCTACTCCTCATCTTTTGCTCTCCAGTCCTGCTGAAGTGTTTTGGCCCAAAACGTTGACTGTACATTTTTCCACGGATGCTGCCTGGCCTGCTGAGTTCCTCCAGCATTTTGTGTCTGTTGCTCGGATTTCCAGCATCTGCAGATTTTCACTTGTTTTTGATTCTGTCTGACTGTCCAGTTTAAGATGGCTCTCCTGAAGTTGTGCAGCCGTTTACTGGTAGTTCAGGTGTTAGGAAATGTGACTAAAAACATTCCTACTGACACCTTTCGTCTCTGAGTTTTGCAGGACTTTTACCCCATTAACATGATGAACTGAGGTGACTCATGTGAGGAGGCTTGGGCCCACTCGGGGTGCTCCGGGGAGTGGACTAAGGACTCAGTCTGATTCTTCTTCATCTCTGCCATCAGATTTGTGAACTGTTGATGAGACCTTGAGCACTACTTCACTATTTCACTCTCTTGTTACACTATTTATTTATCGTTTTCATATTTCTGACAGTATTTATGTTTCATACTGTACTGCTGATACATTTCACTCCTTATATCATTGTTAATAAATGTGATTCTGGACACAGTGGGTCAGGCAGGGTCTGTGCAGATGGAGGGATGCTGACATTTCACAATCCTGATGCAGGATTTCCATGTGAAACATCGACCATCCCTTCACCTCCACAGATGCTGCCTGAACCACTGAGCTCCTCCAGCAGATTGTTTTATGCTCCACAATTATTGAATGATGGGAGAGAAGAGGGAAAAGTCAGCACAGTCACCAATGAGAAATGTCACAAGTCAGAGAGAGACAGAGAATGAGAGTATCGACCTGTGACCCACTGGAGGGCATTTCGAAGATCCTCATCTTGACAAGACACTTCATAAACAAACAGAAGGCAGGGAATTCCTTGCCCCTCACGTTGGGCGATGTCCAGCTCCTTCACAATCTTCTCATGGATGTCTCCTCGACCGTAACACTGCACTGTAAAACACAGAACCTGTGCTCACTCAGTCTGCCTCACACCAGCACATTTCACTCAGGGTGATTCTTATTTTGTATCTTATCGATGCGGCTATAAAGAAGGCAAGACAGTGGCTATATTTCATTCGGAGTTTGAGGAGATTTGGATGTCAAGTAAAACACGCGAAAACCTCTACAAATGTATCCTTGAGAGCATTCTGAGTGGCTGCATCACCGTCTGGTGTACAAGAACAATGTAATTTGCGGAAACCTGTAAAATTAGTCTGCTCCATCATGGGTACTGGCCATATTATCCAACACATCTCACTGCCTTTTAATCTTTTTAAATTCACCTCCCCCAGGTGACCATCACACACCCCGGTTACAGTCAGGGCGACCCACAAATACACAAGGGAATAACTTTATAACCCAAGCTAAGATGTAACAATAAATGAATTGGAACTTTCCATCATAATCCCACAAAAGCATTTTAACCCAACAACAATAAACAGTGCTGGTGATTCGAAATGCAGGGGCGGGGCCGACCACGCTCCCCGATTACTTTATATATGTGGTTAGGGTATTTATATACATATATATATATTTCAGTTCTTTCTCGATATTTATCATATATTTCATTGCACTGCCGCCGTGAAGTAAACAATATTCACGTCACATGCCGGTAACATTAAACCTGATTCTGATTCACGGAAGGGAGTGGGGTTGATTTGACGTTCCTCTGCGCTCGGTGATGGGCGCCAACTGTCATGGGTCAATAGACCGTGTTCCGGGAACGAGAGATCCCGACTCAACAGG
Organism: Hypanus sabinus; assembly: GCF_030144855.1. Taxonomy (NCBI): domain Eukaryota; kingdom Metazoa; phylum Chordata; class Chondrichthyes; order Myliobatiformes; family Dasyatidae; genus Hypanus; species Hypanus sabinus. Next base: position 55,051,075 of record NC_082706.1, read on the forward strand.
TTGATTGTGATCTTCCCACAGGAAGCATCCCCGTGAAGCTTCACTGGGGCATCTGACGGCAGGAATTGCAGCGTGGAGTCCAGAGATTGGAGGGACCGATGCCCACAGATCTGGGAGTGGATCCACCTCCCACACCCCACCCACTTGCCTGCAGACCTATAAACCTCTCCCCCTGCCCATTCCTGGACAAAAACAGGGAGAGGTGTTGGAGCAGAAAGGGTCCCATATAAGAGGATATGACATACCTCACCTCTCCCTTTCACTCCCCTCCCTTCCCTCATTCCTCATCCCGGTACCCACCGTTCCACTGATTCGCCATTTTCCTCTTGTTGTTTCCGTGTTCTCCAAACGACTTCGCTCCGTACTACGATACCATTGGACCCAGCGGGAGCCACTCATCACGCTGCCGGATTGTGAGTGGCCAGGGAGGATAAGTTTACCTCTCATTCTTTGGAAGTCCAATCACAACCTATTTACTGTCTGTCTGTGGGACAGCCCTCTCATGTCAGGAATTAGCCTGGTGAATCTCCTTTACACTGTCTCCAATGTTCCTGTTGCTCAGGGCGCCAGAACTGTCGGCGCTGTTCTAGATGATGTCATTGCGACAAAACCTCTCTATTTTAAACTCTGAAACCTTGCGAGTCAAGGTCATCCTGCTATTTGACTACAGTGTCTGTTGAACCTATCTGCTAACGTTTTATCTAGTTATTAATATTCTCAGAAAATCTTGTAGCCGGTTTCTGACGGGGCTGGTCTGGGTGAGGTTCGCAAACCCAGCCTGGTACTGACAGCCTCCAACATTGCAGGAAAACGTGTTGAGACCCGGCAAGACCCAGAAAGGTGTCACATCAGTGCAGGTCTCTGCACTTTGAATCAACCAGTACAGGTCCCTCCATCCTCAGTGAGGGTCTCCAATTGGAATTGATTTATTATTGTCAGGTCTACTGAGGAACAGTGAACTATGCAGCCTCCTCTACATTGGCGAAACCCGTCGTAAATTAGGGACCGTTTCATCAAGCACCTCCACACTATCCGCCACAAGCATGACTTTCTGGTGGCCAAACATTTTACTTCCACTTCTCATTCCTTTTCCAGCATGTCAATCCATGGCCTCCTCGTGTCAAGATGAGGACACTCTCAAGGTGGAGAAGCAACATTTTATATTCTGCCTGGATATCCTCCCAACTGATAGCATGAATATCCATTTCCACTTCTGGTGAACAAATTCCAGACCCTTCCTCTATTCCCCATTGACCTTTAACTTCTCACCCACCTGGGTCCCCTCTTCTTTCCCTTTCTCTTATTGTCTACTTTCCTCTCTTTTCAGATTCCTTTTTCTCCAGCCGTCGACCTTTCGCACCCACCTGGCTTCACTTGTTACCTTCCAAGTAACCTCTTTCCCCTCCCCCCACCTTTCTATCCTGGCATCTTTCCCCCTCCTTCTCAGTCCTGAAGAAGGGGCTTTGTCGAATACATCAACTGTTTACTCTTTTCATTTGATGCTGTCTGAGCTGCTGAGTTCCATCAACATTTGTGTGTGTTGTTGTTGAGTAGATTCTGTGATTTAACTGCTCTAAGGAGCCTGACACATGCCACACATTCCTCGACAACACCCTGGTGTGTCTGGTTTGACCAGTCAGTACATGGATTAAACCTCCCATACCTTCATATTTTCCTGATTTATTTTTGTCTCATAGAGAAGCCTCATTTTAAGGGTCTATGGACCTGTCCCATCTGTGCTCTCACTATTTACTGCTCATTATTTACTCTGCAACAGATCCCCTGTTGTTGTCTGCTCTCTCTCTCTCTCTCTCTCTCTCTCTCTCTCTCTCTCTCTCTCTCTCTCTCTCTCTCTCTCTCTCTCTCTCTCTCTCTCTCTCTCTCTCTCTCTCTCTCTCTCCCTCTCTCTCTCTCTCTCTCTCTCTCTCTCTCTCCCCATTCGGCCCACCTGTTCAGAGATCAACAGCTCTCCCCTGCCTCCTTTCCCTTTGACCTGTTCTTTGGGAATGTTGATAAACTGGAATATTGTGCTCACGGTGCTGCTCACCCAGCAATCACGTCAGTGTAACAGTATTTAGTTCATGCTGATATGTTGCTGCCGGTGCCACGAATTCATCTATTCTGTTGAAATTGTTTTGTGAATTCAAGTAAAGAACAGTAAACTTTGAATTTTTACATTTTTAATCAGTCTGAATGTACTTTGTTCTGTATTTGATCTGTTTCTACCCATTTCTGCCACAGTTGGTTTGCCAATTCCACCCCCCCCCCCCAACTACTCTGTCTCTCACTTTCTCTCTCTTCACCTATGACTGTGTGGCTGAGTACAGCTCCAATGCCATGTGCAAGTTAGCTGCTGACACCACTATAATGGACCATATCAAAGGTGGTGATGAATCAGCACACAGGAGGGATATTGAAAATTTGGCTGAGTGGTGTCATAACAACAACCTCTCACCACATGTCAGTAAGACCAAGTGCGAATGATTCCTGCCCAGGAAGAGACTGGTCCACGCCAAGACTTTTCAAATGTTCTCCCTGGGTGAAGCCCAGTTGCCGGCCCCACACTTAGACTCCATCACGCTGTCCGACAACGACTTCAGCAGAGTCCTGGCGGATTTCCCATCGGTTCTGGCACCGCAGTTCATGGCAGCCATGCCCCAACACGGCTTACAGCACCACATCCCGACACAAGTACACCCCTCCACGCCCATGCTTGAAGGCTTCCCCTGGACAAGCTCTGACTGGCGAAGGAGGAGTTCAAGAGGATGGAGGAATTGGGGATCATACGGCGGTACAACAGCCCATGGGTCTCCCCGCTGCACATGGTGCCCAAAGCGACGGGGGGCTGGAGACCATGTGGCGACTAACGCAGGCTGAACGAGGTTACAACACCGGACCGCTACCCTGTGCCACACATATAGGACTTTCCAGCAAACCTGCACGGCGCATGGATCTTCTCCAAGGTAGACCTCGTCCGGGGATACCATCAAATCCCGATGCATCCAGACGACGTCCCCAAAACGGCTCTCATCACCCCGTCAGGCCTTTTCGGGTTCCTCCGCATGCCGTTCGGCCTGAAGAATGCCGCACAGACGTTCCAGCAGTTAATGGACATGGTGGGATGAGACCTGGACTTCACTTTCATCTATTTGGACGACATCCTCATAGCCAGCGGCAGTCGTCAGGAGCATCTGTCCCACCTCCATCAACTTTACCCCCGACTGAGTGAATATGGTCTGACAATCAACCCGGCCAAATGTCAGTTCGGGCTTGACACCATCGACTTCCTGGGCCACAGGATTACTAAAGATGGGGCAACTCCTCTGCCCGCTAAGGTAGACGCGGTCCACCATTTCCCCCAACCCAACACAATCAAAGGCCTGCAGGAATTTGTGGGTATGGTGAATTTCTACCACCGCTTCCTCCCTTCAGCTTCCCGAATCATGTGCACCCTGTTCGCCTTGATGTCGGGTAAGGGCAAGGACATTACCTGGGAAGAGGAGTCCGCCGCCGCTTTCATTAAAATGAAAGAAGCCTTGGCAAATGCCGCGATGCTAGTGCACCCCAGAATGGACGTCCCTACCACCCTCACAGTGGACGCATCTAACACAGCAGTCGGTGGAGTGCTGGAACAACTCATCGAGGGTCGCTGGCAACCCTTGGCGTTTTTCAGCAAACACCTACGGCCACCGAGCTCAAATACAGTGCTTTCAACTGGGAACTGTTGGCGCTATACCCGGTAATCCGGCATTTCAGGTACTTCTTAGGTAAGCCTTTCACCACGTTCATGGACCGCAAACCTCTTACCTTTGCATTCATGAAACCATCCGACCCCTGGTCGTCCCGCCAGCGGCAACATCTGTCCTACATCTCCGAATACGTGATGGATGTCTGGTATATCTCGAGAAAGGACAATGTTGTGGCGGATGCTCACTCCTGCCCTAACATCCTAGCCCTGTCCCAGGGGGTAGACTTTGAGGCGCTGGCAGAGGCGCAGCAGGCAGACGAGGAGATCCCTAGTTACAGGACTGCAGTCTCCGGTTTGCAGCTCCAGGACCTCCCCGTAGGCCCAGGTGAGAGGACCCTACTCTGTGACATCATCACCGGCCAAACCCGCCCCATCGTCCCGGCAGCCTGGCGGCGAAGCATTCACTACTTAGCGCACCCCTCCATCTGGACAACCATCTGGATGGTCTCCAACGGGTTCGTTTGGCACGGACTCCACAAACAGGTCAGTGAATGGGCCAAAACGTGCATGCACTGCCAAACAGCCAAAATGCAGCGGCACACCAAAGCCGTGCCGCAGCAGTTCCACCCCACCCACCGGCGTTTCGGCCACATCCATGTGGAAATCATGGGCCCCCTGCCAGTGTCGCGAGGAGCACGGCACCTCCTGACTATTGTGGACCGGTTCACAAGATGGCCAGAGGCGGTCCCGCTCACCAACACCACCTCTGAATCTTGCCCCCGGGCACTGATTGCCACCTGGGTATCTCGCTTTGGTGTACCAACTTACATTAGCTCTGACAGAGGCGCCCAGTTCACCTCCAGCCTGTGGTCAGCTATGGCCAGCCTTTTGGGGACACAGCTGTACCACACAACTGCCTACCACCCACAGTCGAACGGACTAGTGGAGAGTTTCCACCGTCACCTGAAGTCGGCTCTCATGGCCCGCCTCAAAGGGCCTAACTGGGTGGACGAGCTTCCCTGGGTCCTACTCGGAATCCGCACGGCGCCCAAAGAGGATCTGCACACCTCGTCGGCCAAGTTGGTGTACGGCGCACCCCTGGTCGTCCCAGGAGAGTTGATACCAGCCCCAAGGGGGCAAGAGGAAGAACCTGCAGCAGTCCTGGGCAGACTACACGAGAGGCTCGGTAACCTGGCCCCCATACCAACTTCGCAGCATGGGCAGAACCTGACCTGCATACCCAAAGACCTACAAAACTGTAAGTTTGTTTTTGTACGACGGGGCGGACATCGGGCACCACTACAGCGGCCCTATGAGGGGCCATTTACAATGATCAGAAATGGGTCCACGTACGTTCTGGACATTGGGGGGGGGGAAAGGAGGTTTTCATGGTGGATCGACTCAAACCGGCCCATGTGGTCTTGGCGTAGCCGGTCTAGATTCAGGCACCGCGGCGCAGAGGCAGGCCGCCCAAACAGAGTCCGACCCAGACTGTGGACATTGGGGGGTGTATCACCGGTTTTGTGGGGGGGAGGATATGTGGCAACCCACTTCCCAGCGCACTCAAACTGGCTCACAAAGCGGCGCGCGCCGGCATTGAGGCCAGTCCCAAAAAGGGCGCCAGGCCTTCTTCACCAGCAAGGGGAAAAGCCCGCGTGTGGGACGGGACTGTGAATGTTCGCCCCCTACAGCATTCCCGCCTGGGGAGGGCGGGATCAGGAGGGCTTTAAAGTGGGGCCGCGAAGTTTGAATAAACCTCTTTTTGCAACTGCAGCTCACCGACTGCACGTTGTTTATTGCAGCGCTGCGTGTAACACACCGCTACAACATTTCTCTCTGTCCATTTGGGATCATACACCACAATTAAAGGAGTCTACCTCTCATCCATCATTGGCTGGTGAAAGCAGCCATCCTTTGAAAATTCTGAAATGGAATGTTAAAAAGAGTCATTAATCATTTTGCATTTCAAGACCAAGTTCTCAATGAAAGCATGAAGATATAAACTCACAGCTTCTCTGTTCTTGTCTCGAAGACCCCACTGCAAATTCCAAAGAGGTATTAGAGGATATCTTGACAGCATTCAGAAATGAATTTCCTGAAGGATCATCCAGTGAAGATTTCTGGATGGAGCTGAGAAATAAGAAGATGATGATTTACATTGTCGGGATTGTACTATAGATCTTCCTTTTTTTTAAATCTTTTTATTAATTTTAAACAAACATAAACAAAACATAAGTACAAAGTGTTTGAGAGTACATAATTAATAGTTTGAATAGACATTCATATAGTAATAAAATTATAACCTCCCAAATTCATAACATTAATACACAAAAAGATAAAAAGAGAAAAAAAAATGAAACCCCAAAAAAATAAAATAAAAAAACTAACCAACATGGGCCATTGAATAATATTAAGTATGTATACAGAAGTGCCAATAACTCCGAACCTCCATCCAAATAATTAAGGATAATAAAAGTAAGTTTTAGGAGAAGACAATTTAACTCATATGAAAATGTTGAATAAGTGGTCTCCAAGTTTCTTCAAATTTAACTGAAGAATCAAAAACCACACTTCTAATTTTTTCTAAACTCAAATAAGAGATAGTTTGAGAAAATCACTGAAATACAGTTGGAGGATTAATTTCTTTCCAATTCAATAAAATAGATCTTCTAGCCATTAATGTAACAAATGCAATCATTCGTTGAGATGAAGCAGATAAACGGTTATTATCCATCATTGGTAAACCAAAAATTGCAGTAAAAGGATGCAGTTGAAAATTGATATTTAAAACTCTTGAAATAATACTGAAAATATCTTTCCAATAATTTTGTAAACAAGGACAAGACCAGAACGTATGAGTCAATGAAGCAATATCAAAATGACATCTGTCGCAGGTTGAATTAACATGAGAATAAAATCGAGCCAGTTTATCCTTAGACATATGAGCTCTATGTGCAACCTTAAATTGTATTAGGGCATGTTTAGCACAAATAGAGGACGAATTTACCAATAATAAAGTTTTTTCCCATTGCTCAGTGGATATAGGACAATGCCATTCCTTCTTAATTTAAACTTTACTATTGGGCACTTAATATACGGTATTTAATATTTTGGACACAAGAATTGACTATAGCTGCTTGCCCACAATGGGTAAATTTGGTATGCAAATCTGTGCAAGATTTTTCACTGAATTCTATCTTAGAATCTTCACTTCCTTTTTCTTTATTCAAATTGAATAAACAGATAACTAATCCTGTAGTCAAATATACATTGCGAATTTGGTTTCAATTTTGTAAATTTTTTGGTTTGAATAAATTTATTTTATCATGCCCTATAATATCTAACTATTTTTTTCAGCCTTCATCTATGGATCAAGCTTTTCTTTTATGGAAAACAAAAGGTATAACATGTTTTTGTGATCTGTTTCTGGTTGTTAACATTATGTCCTTTGAACAGCTATCTAATAAATATAATTTACCTAAAACCCATTTTTTCAGATATTTGCAAGTTAGAAATTTTTTGTATAATGAGTTACAGTCTTTTTTGAAAGAATGTCCATTGGACATTACAGAGAGAATTTTAGCCCTCAATCCTTATCAAAAGGGTTTAATAGCCATCATTTATAAGGTGATCATGAATTTACAGACAGATGTATCAGAAAAAATTAAGAAGGAACTATAGATCTTCCAAACAGTGAATGGAATGAGAAAAACAAATATGCAGGGAGATTGTGGAGTGTTGTACGAATAATACAGTTTTAATAGTCAGGCACATTATCTTCCCTAACATGTACTGGGACTGCTGTACAGTTATGAACTTAGATGGGTGAAATTTGTTATGTATACTCATGAAAGAGTCACAGAAAACTACAGCACAGAAACAATCCATCTAATTTGTGCCATCCCAGTCCTATTGACATGCACCCAGACCATAGCCCTCCATACCTGTACCATCCATGTAGTGATCCAAACTTCTCTTGAACATTGAAATCAAAATCACATCCACACCTCCACTGGCAACTCATTTCACCCTCTCATCACCCTGAGTGAAGAAATGCCCTCCTGGTGATCCCCTGAAACACGTCACCTTTCACCCTTAACTTACGACCTCCAGTTGCAGTCTCACCAACCTCAGTGGAAAAAGCCTGCTTGCCTTTACCCTATCTATACTCCTCATAATTTTGTATATCTTTATCAAATCTCCCCTCAGTCTTCTACAATCCAAGGAATAAAGTTCTCAGCTATTCAATCTTTCCTTATAACTCAGATCCTCCAGTCCCGGCAACAACCTTATAAATTTTCTCTGTACTCTTTGTACCTTGTTTACATCTTTCCTGTAGGCAGGTGAACAAAGCTGCACACAATACTCCAAATGAGGCCTCACCAATGTCTTTTACAACTTCAACATAACATCCCAACTCCTGTACTCACTACTTTGATCTATGAAGGCCAATGTGCCAAAAGCTTTCGTAATGACCATATCTACCTTTTCACTACTTTCAATGAATTATAGACCTGTGTTCCTAGAATCGTTGTGTAAGGTTGTGTAAATGCAACACCTCACATTTGCCTGCATTAAGTTCCATCTGCAATATTTCATCTCATGTTTCTAGCTGGTCTGGATCGCGCTACAGTCTCTGATAGTCAACCCAATATGCACTACAGCCCCAATCTTGGTGACATCCCCAAATTTGCTGATCCGGTTAACCGCATTATTATCCAGTTCATTGATATAGGTGAGAAACAACAACAGTCTCAGCACCGATCCCTGGGGCATTCCACCAGTCACACACCTCCAGTCAGAGAGGCAACCATCTACTACCTCTCTCTGGCTTCTCCCACTAAGCTAATATCTAATCCAATTTACTATCTAATCTTGAATGCTAAACAACTGAAATTTCTTGACCAGCTTCCCATGTGGAACCTTGTTAAATGTCTTCCTAAATTCTATATAAACAACATCCACTGTCTTGCTTTCATTGACTTTTCTGGTAACATCCTCAACCAACACTTGGTTAGACATGACCTACAATGCACAAATCATACTGTCTATCCAAATACTCATATATCCAGGCCCTGGGGAGTTGTCCACCATAATTTACCTCAAGACAGCCAACACCGCCTCCTCTGTAATCTGTACACGGTCCATAATCTCATTGCTGACTTGTCACTTTTCTATTAACTTTGTGTCCATCTCCCGAGTAAATACAAATGTAAAAAAAATCAAGTTAAGATCTCCCCAATCTCTTTTGGCTCCATGCATAGATTAACATTCTGATCTTCCAGAGGACCAATACTGTCCCTTGCAATCCTTTTGTTCTTAAATATCTGTGGAATCCCTTAGTGTTCCATTCACTTTGTCTGCCAGAGCAACCTCATGCCTCCTTTCAGCCCTCCAGTTTTCTTTCAGAATTGTTCTCTTGCATTTCTTATTTTCCTCAAGTGTCTCATTTGCCCTGCGCCTCCTTTTTTTTCTGAACCAGGGCCACAGCATTTCTTCAAAATCAACATTATCCAAACCTGTTCTGCTTGTCTTTTATTCTGTCAGGTACATACAACCTTTAGCTCCAAAGGTATTCATAGCCGAAGGGTGGTAGTGGGAATGAGCTCCCACTGCTAAATAAATGCTCTTCATGGCATGCATCTCAAACAGCCTCTGACAACCAAGTCCAACTCCTGGCCTTCACATTTGGCATAGTCCTTATGCCCGGCGGAACTGTTCTTATTGACAGGAAAAGGGGAAAAGGCGGCCTATTGGCTCCTTAAAACCAGTTGCTCCGGGCAGATGGGGTTCGTTAACCAAGGATGGTAGCTCATCTTGGAGACAGAAAACTGTGATTTCAAACCTCTGCTGCCTAGTGGAGTAAACTCCAAAGAAAAATCCAGAGCCAGAGTTGAAGGCGGTTGACTGCTGTACCCAGCACCGGCACGGCAACTCCTGCAATGTTGCTGGCAACAATCTGACTTTTGTCATTCCTTTGGACCTGTCATCAGCATGGAGAGGGGGATCCCACTGTATGGGCAACAGATGGATCTCCGTATCAACTCCGCCCTGGCTTGTGCCCCGGAGAAGCCACTCCCGGTGACTACAAGAGGCGCAGTACCCATGGCTGACCACGACCGACAGAGGCTGCATACTCTCAAAAGTTCACTTTTGAAGGTCTCCCACTTACTAAGTAACCTTGGCCAGAAAGCAGCTGTCCCAATCCACACTTAGTATTTTTCATCTGGTTATGGATGGGGACAGATTGGGTATACAGGTTCATGCTCAAAATTGGAGTGAGGTGAATTTTACGTTTAGATTTATTTATCACATGTGCATTGAAACATGCAGTAAAATTTGTTTTTTCCATTAACAACCAATACATCCAAGGATGTGCTGGAGACAGCCTGCAAGTGTCACCACATATTCATGCACACAGTATTCTGAATTTTGATGGTATGAGATAAGAACTTGGAGAGATTGATTGGAGTTGATTGCAGGCAAAGGGACTCGAGGTGAGTTAGTGACTTTTGAAGCTGAAGGAGCTCAAATTCAGGGAGGGCTTTCACAGTGAACAGTGGGATCCTGGGGAGTATTGTGGAAGAGAGGGACCTTGGATTTTCTACCATCGGTCAATAGTTTCCGATGCATAAAGACAAGAACAGTCAGGATGATAAACAGTTACGTCCTCCCTTAGGTTTCTGTCTCCCTGCCGCATCGTATTCGTTGTCACTGGTTGATCTGTTCTGTACCTTACAATATTTAATATTAATGCACTTTGTTATTTAAGTGATTCATCTTTATATTTTATCATTAATTTCATGTTATTGTGTGCTTTACACCCTAGCTCAGAGAAACGTTGTCTCCTTTCCATTTATATCATGTGATTGTACATGTTTTATAAATACTGTATGTACATAGTTAAAAGACAATAAATTTGACTTGATTTGAGTGCAAGGACATGACTCACTGGAAGTTTAGTTGCAGATAGACAGGGTCATTGAGACAGCTTTCAGCATGCTGGCCTTCATCAGTCAGATGATAAGACATGGGAGCAGAATTAGGCAATTTGGCCCATCAATTCCACTATGGCTGATTTACTATCACTCTCAACCCCTTTCTCTTGATTTTTCCCCTGAAACTTTGATGCCTCACTAACCAAGAACCTATCAACCTCTGCTTTAAATATTCCCAATGACTTGGCCTGCACAGATGTCAGTAGCAATGACTTCCACAGATTCACCATTGTTAGGGAATTTCCTTTTACACACGAGAATCAGGACCAGGTATTCACTAGAAGATTCTTTATTTATGTAACATGAGAAGCAATGACTCCCCTTACAATCAGTACATGTACCCCCTTTATGGTGGATTCTAGTGGGTATGGTTTGTTCAACAGTTCCGTATTGATATTGTCCTAAGCAAGCTAGAGGGAAAAACACTCAAATCGTGTAGCTTCGTGGTGTGCAGCTGCAAGCTAGAAAAAATACCACATAATCTCATACCTACAGCAGAAGCTAAAAGGCAACACCACTTTATCTTATGTCTAGAGCTGCAGGGAAGAGAGCAGCTCTACAATATTCTGCTGTTCCAGGCATTAAGTAATACAGACACACAATTCTAAAGTCTTGCAAAGGTATTTACCTGAGCCCCATTGGCCAAGATCCTCCACAACTATCCTCCGTCTGAAGAAATCCCCCTTCATCTCTTGTTCTAAAGCTATGCCCTCTGGTCCTAATTTTCAGTCTTTTCATCTGAAGCAGGACCTTACTTTCTAAGATCTCTAAGTCACTTAAAACAACCTTATTTCTCTACACTTACTGGGATATGGCTAACATCTTCGCAGGTGAATACTTAAGCAAAATCTGAGTTACGAGTATCCAGTGTGTCCTTCTCTGCATAATTTAGCACCCCATTATTATTCCTAATACACTTAACTTCCTCCTTGACTTTTCTTTCACAACTAAAGTATGGGTTTCTTCTTTTTCTTTGTTACTGTGTATGTAATCAAAATGACTTCTTTGTTTTGTTAAAAGCAGGAATGCTTCTTTGTTGCGAGAGAGTGCTGGAAGCTTGTTTGGGTTAAAATTTACTGATAACGAGAATTGTATTCCTTTGTAAACCAATTGGGATTAATGTTGTTCTTTCTTCTGAGTCTGTAAACTATTGTTGGTGGGATTTTGGGGAGATCAGTGCGATGGGGTGAGAGAGAGAGGACGTGATGCTGTAAACTGGGTGAGGAATGGACCCCAAGCGGGGGTCCGAGGCCAGGAAGTACCCTGTGTAGGGGAAACAAAGATAGATGTGCTTGGTTGACCACTTCGGGTGGTCCTGAGCTGCGAGTCGAGGAGTTCGGAGGGGATCGAATGGTGGCCAGAAGACTTCAGTAATTGAGCTCCAATGGTTGTGCACGAAGTGGTTTGGACTTTGATAAGTTTGGTGCCTTTTCTTTATTTTCTTTTCCTTCATATATACTGTATGGTATATACAGTTATAGTAATCTTTATAAATTGAAATCATTTAATCGCATATAGTGTACTGTCTGTTATTTGGTGAGGTGGGGACATCACACAGCATCCACACAAGCTGATGGTCCAGTTTGGCGGGGCCGAAGGCTGCTCCCTTTGGACGGAAGTGAGCTGAGTGAGCCTGAGGCGACCCAGAGGGTTACATATGAAAAATATCTCTTGGGGTCAATCTTAGCATTATCAGCAATATCCTTCTCAATCTGCCTTTTAGCAATCTGAATTCCTCTCTTGACTATTGCTGTCATATTTTCATATGCCCTACTGTTATCAACATAGAAATATAGAAAACCTACAGCACAATACAGGCCCTTCAGCCCACAAAGCTCTTCTGAACATGAAATTACTTAGGATACCCATAGCCCTCTATTTTTCTAAACTCCATATACCCATCCAGGAGTCTCTTAAAAGACCCTATCATGTCTGTCTCCACCACCATTGCTCACTGCTCATTCCACGCACTTACCTCTCTCTGCATAAAAAGCTTACCACTGACACCTGTTCTGTACTCACTTCCAAGCAACTTAACACTGTGCCCTTTCGTGCTAGCCATCTCAGCCCTGGGAAAAAGTTTCCAACTATCCACACGATCAATGCCTCTCATCGTCTTGTACACCTCCATCAGGTCACACTTCATCCTCCGTCACTCCAAGGAGGAAAGGCCAAGTTCACTCAAACTATTCTCATATAGCATGCTCCCCAATCCAGGCAACATGCTTGCAAATCTCCTCTGCACCCTTTCTATGGTTCCACATCCTTCTTGTAGTTAGGCTACCAGAACTAACCACAGTACTCCAAGTGGGGTCTGACCAGGGTACTATATAGCTGCAACATTACCTGTGGGTACTTAAACTCAATCCCATGATTGATGAAGGTCAATGCACTGTATGCCTTCTTAACCACAGAGTCAACCTGCTTAGCGGCTTTGAGTGTCCTATGGTCTCGGACCCCAAGAGCCCTTTGATCCTCCACACTGCCAAGAGTCTTACCATTAATACAATATTCTGCCATCATATTGACCTACCAAAATGAAACACCTCATACTTATGTGGGTTGAACTCCATCTGCCACTTCTTAGCCCACTTTTGCATCCTATCAATGTCCCACTGTAACCTCTGACAACCCTCCACACTATCCACAACACACCCAACCTTTGTGTCAGATTTACTAACCCATCCCTCCATTTCCAGATCCAGGTCATTTATAAAAATCATGAAGAGTAGGGCTCCCAGAACAGATCGCTGAGGAACTCCACTGGTCACCAACCTCCATGCAGAATATGACCTGTCTACAACCACTCTTTGCCTTCAGTGGGCAAGCCAGTTCGGGATCCACAAAGCAATGCCTCTTGGATCCCATGCCGCCTTACTTTCTCAATAAGCCTTGCTGAAATCCATACGCACTACATCAACTGCTCTACCTTCATCAAAGTGTTTAGTCACAACCTCAAAAAATTTAATCGGGCTCGTAAGGCAAGACCTGCCTTTGACAAAGCCATGCTGACTATTCCTAATGATATTTTGCCTCTCCAAATGTTCATAAATCCTAACTCTCAGAATCTTCTCCATCAAATTACCAACCACTGAAATATGACTCACTTGTCTTTAATTTCCTGGGCTATCTCTACATCCTTTCTTGAATAAGGGAATGACATCTGCAACCCTCCAATCCTCCAGAACCTCTCCCATCCACATTGATGATGCAAAGATCATCGCCAGAAGCTCAGTAATCTCTTCCCTTGCCTCCCACAGGAGCCTGGGGTACATTTCATCCAGTCCAGGTGTCTTAGCTAACATGATGCTTTCCAAAAGCTCCAGCACATCCTCTTCCTTAATACTTATATGCTCAAGCTTTTCAGTCTGCTGTAAGTCATCCCTACAATCACCAAGGTTCTTTTTCATAGTGAATACTGAGCAAAGTATTCACTAAGTGCCTCTGTAATCTCCTCCAGTTCCATACACAATTTTCCACTGTCACACTTGATTGGTCCTATTCTCTCACGTCTTAAGCCACTTGCTCTTCACATACTTGTAGAATGTCTTGGGGCTTTCCTTTATTCAGTCCACCAAGGCCTTCTCATGGCCACTTCTGGCTCTCCTAATTTCCTTCTTAATCTCCTTCCTGCTAGCCTTATAATCTTCTAGATCTCTATCATTACCGAGCTTTTTGAACCTTTCATAAGTTCCTTTTTTCTTCTGGACTAGATTTACAGCAGCCTTTGTACCACATGGTTCTTGTACCCTACCATCTTTTCCCTGTCTCATTGGAATGTACCGATGGAGAACTCTACGTACGCAAGTATCTCCTGAACATTTGCCACATTTCTTCTGTACATTTCCCTGAGAACATCTGTTCCTAATTTATGCTTCTGAGTTCCTGCCTGATAGCCTCATAGTCCCCTTACTCCAATTAAATGCTTTCTTAACTTGTCTGTTCCTATCTCTCTCCAATGCAATTGTAAAGGAGATGGAATTATGTTCATTATCTCCAAAATGCTCTCCCACTGAGAGATCTGACACCTGACCAGGTTCATTTCCTCTCCACTTGTAGGCTTATCTATATATTGTGTCAAGAAACCTTCTTGAACACCCCTAACAAACTCCACCCCATCTAAACCCCTCACCCTCAGGACATGCAAATCAATATTTGGGAAATTAAAATCTCCCACCATGACAAACATGCTATTATTACACCTTTTCAGAATCTGTCTCCCAATTTGCACCTCGATGTCCCTGTTACTATTGGGTGGTCTATAAAAAACACCCAGTAGAGTTATTGTCTCTGTAGGCAATCCATCTATGTCTTCCTCCTTTTCTGCAGCCCTGACACTATCTCTGATCAACAGTGCCATGCCCGCACCTCTTTTGCCTCCCTCCCTGTCCTTTGTGAAACATCTAAAGCCTGGCACTCGAAGTAACCATTCCTGCCCCTGAGCCATCGAAGTGTCTGTAATGGCCACCACATCATAACTCTAAGTACTGATCCAAACTCTAAGCTCATCCACTTTTGTTCATAATACTCCTTGCATTAAAATAGACACATCTCAAACCATCGGTCTAATCGCGTCCCTTCTCTATCACCTGCCTATGCTCCCTCTCACACTGTCTTCAAGTTTTCTCTACTTGTGAGCCAGCTGCCTCTTCCTCTGTCTCTTCAGTTCACTCCCACCCCCCAGCAATTCTAGTTTGCTTTTGCAAACCTCTCCTCCAGGATATTAGCCCCCTGTGATTCAAGTGAAACCCTTCCTTTTTGTATGGGTCACACTTGTCCCAAAAGAGGTCCCAATGATCTAGAAATCTGAATCCCTCCCTTCTGCTCCAATCTCTAAGCCATGCATTTATCCTCCACCTCATTCTATTCATATACTCACTGTTGCGTGGCACCCCAAGATCCTGAAATCCCGAGATTTCTACCCTTGTGGTCCTGCTTCTCAACTTCCTTACTAAATCCATGTAGTCTGTTTTCAGGACATCCTCCATTTTCCTACCAATGTCATTGGTACCAATACGTACCACGACCTCTGGCTGTTCTCCTTCCCACTTCAGAATATCGTGGACACAATCAGAAACATCCTAGACCCTGGCACCAAGGAGGCAACCTGCCATTCTTGTACCCACAGAATCACCTGTCTGACCCCCTAACTGTAGAGTCCCCTACCTCTTCCTTTCCCTACCCTTCTGAGCCACAGGGCCAGATGGCTTCCCCCAGGTAGGCCGTTCCCCCCCAACAATACTCAAGCAGTACATATTGTTAAGGAAGACAGCCACAGGGGCAGTCTCTAGTATCATTTCTAATTTTTCTGTATTCCTTATTAGCTGTCTTTTATTCAATAATCTTTAATGTGTATTCATCCACGTTCTATTGTTTCTATATATCCTATGATCTATTGTTTTTGTTGCTTCTCCTGACCTTGGGTATGAACATTTCCTGCACTGTGTGTATTACCTCCTTAAACTAACTCCATTCTTCCTCAATTGACTCAACATCAAGCATTTCCTTCCAGTTACTTTCTAAAGTCTTCGTTACATCTGCTCAAACTTCACCTTTCTGAAATTCAATTCAATGGCTTTGGCTTTTATTGATATACTCTCCCAAAAAACTTTGAGACTAACAATGTTATGATCATTGTTCCTAAAGGCTCAAAAACAACAACTCAAAATTTGGTTCTGATTGTTACAGAATATCAAATCTACACAGGCCTCCCCTCTTGTTGGCACATTAACATACTGGATCAAGAAACAGTCATTCAAAACTCAGTAAGTTCTCTTTCCTGTAATACATTAGTCACTGGGTTCTTCCACTCAACATCTGTGGAATTAAAGTCACCTATAACTATAACATTACCCTCAGAGCTTGTTTTTTTAATATTCTGATATTGTTTATTGAAATCACTATCAGCATTAGGGGGTCGATTCGTTCATCCTTATAGCTTACAATTCTCACCCAGATATCTTCACTAACTCCCAATTCATCTATAAGCAGACTCACATTTAAACTCTCTCATGTATATGGCTACTCCCCCACCTTTACAAGCTTGCCTATCTTTCCTAAGTAAAGTATATCCATTATTATTATATTTATAACCATCATTTGATGGTTTTAGTTATTGGTATTACATCATACTTATAAATACATATGATTCCAGCTCATTTATTTTATTCTTAATACTTGTTGCATTTATATAGGCCATCCTTAGTCTAGTTCTGATGCTTTTCAAACTAATCCGATCCAATTTTCTATTTTTGAAGCTTATAATTAATTTATGTCCAAATATTTTATTCTCCACTGAAGTGTTTAAACAGTTGAGCCTGGCCAGTTCTAAGTTCCCTGCCCACCCTCCCCCCACCCCCAATCTTGGTCAGCATGGACAAGTTGCACCAAAAGGCTGATACTATGACTGAAGAGGTGGGGCTTGGAGTGATATATGTCAACACAAGAAATTAGGATTAGTTGGGTGTGCACCGTAGTCAACATTGGGCGGATAAAACCTATCCACGCTTTGATGTTGCACAGTCTTCAGAATCTTGTGAAGAACTTGAAATGCAAGTTGAAAACATTATGTATCTCAAATAATGTTGAGTTGGTGTACAGCAAGGGAAAGAGAGCTTAGTGACATGGTGTCATGATAATCATCTTCCCTTCAATGTCAGCAAAACAAAAGAGCTGGTGATTGACATCAGGAAGGGAGATTGTGCACTTCCTCCTGTCTACATCATCCTCCTGTTTACATCAATGGTACTGAGATTGAGATGGTTGAGAGCTCAGATTCATCACCAAATCCTGTCCTGGTCCAACCACAAACGTGGCATGGCTATGAAAGTTCGCCATCATCTCTACCTTCTCAGGATGCTAAAGAAATTTGGCAGAGTCTTCATGTCTTTTTCCACAGTGAAAACAGAGGGGAATGTCCATTGTGGACTTTGCTCATCTTCTGCAACTCCACAAAATGATGTCCACTTTGGTCAAAGAGGGATCTATCATGACTTTTTTTCTTAAAACTCCATCTGCCAATTCTCCACCCATATCTGCAACTGATTTATTCCTCAGTCTTCACAACACCACCACCAATCTTCTTATCATCTGAAAACTTACTAACCCACCCATCTACATTTTCATCCATATCATAAACAGATCCCTGCTGAACACCACTAATCACAGACCTCCAAGTAGAATATGTCCCTCCGTCTTTTATGGGCTGCCAGCTTTGAATCCAAACAACCAATTCATCATGGATCCCATGCATCTTAATCTTCTGTATGTGCCTCCCATGAGGGAACTTGTCAAACGCCCTGCAGACAGCAACCACAGCTCTACATTCATCTACCACTCTGGTCATCTCATCAAAAAATGCAATCAAGTTAGTAAGGCATGACTTGCTCAGCTCAAAACCTTGGTGGCTCTCCCTAATTAAGCCATGGTTTTCCTATCCGTAAGAATTCTCTCCAGAATCTTCTCTGTCACTGATAAGAGACTCACTGGTCTATAGTTTCCAGAATAATCATTAGTTCCTGTCTTGAATTATGGAACAAAATTAGCTGCTCACCAGTCCTCCAGCACACTTCCCATAGCTTGATATTGACACAGATATTGGTCAAAGCCCCAGTTATTTCATCTCTTTCCTCTCTCAATAAACTGGGGTATATCCCATCAGGCCCTGGGATATAGTGTTGGGTCTCTTAAAAGGCATCATGTTGAAGCTTCCTGCTCTATGCCAAAATGCCCAAGTATATTAATAGGCTCAGCATTGATCTCCTTGGCCTCCAAGTCCTTCTCCTTGGTAAGTATTGATGTAAAGTACTCATGGAGGACCTCACCCCATCCTCTGCATCCAAGTAAATCCTCCCCCGCTTTATCCTTAAAGGGTTCAACCCTCTCCCTAGTTACTCTCTTGCCTTAATGTATGTATCGAATGCCTTGGGATTCTCTTCAATCCTACTTTCGAAGACTTTTTGTAGCCCCTCCTGGCTTTCCTAATTCCCTTCTTCTGTTCTTTTCTGGCTTCAGGGACTCTGTTTGATTTTAGCCTCCTCGACTTTAAATAGTTTTCCCTTACCTTCTTGAGTAAATTCAGCACCTCTTTCAATATCCAAGGTTCTCTTACCTTGCCATCCCGGTCCTTCCTGCTGAGTGGAACATGACCTTAAGACATAAGAGCAGAATTAGACCCTTTGAACCATCAAGTCTGCTCCGCCATTCAATCATGGCTGATACATTTTTTTTTTATCCTCCTCAACCTCATCTCCCGGCCCTCTCCCTGTAACCTTTGATGCCATGTCCAATCGAGAACCTATCAATCTCTGCCTTAAATATGCTCAATGACCTGGCCTCCACAGCTGCATGTGGCAACAAGCTCCATGAATTCACCACTCTCTGGCTAAAGAAATTTCTCTGCATCTCTGTTTTGAATGGACAGCCCTCTATCCTGAGACTGTGCCCTCTTGTCCTAGTCTCTCCAATCATGGGAAACATCTTTTCCAACATCTACTCTGTCTAGGCCTTTCAACATTCAAAAGGTTTCAATGTGATTCCCCCACTCATCCTTCTAAATTCCAGCAAATACAGGCCCAGAGCCATTAGAAGTCCCTCGTATGGTAACCCAGGATGTGAGAGATTGTCTTCTTCCAAGAATGGGGTTTTCCTTCCACCTCTATGAAGCTGCCCTGACCCACATCTCCTCCATTTTCCAAATAGCGATACTCACTCCATCATTTCACCCCTTAACAGTGATAGAGTTTCTCCTTCCCTTACCTATCACCCGATGAGCCTCCACATCATCCTCCTCAACTTCCACCATCTCCAAAGAGCTCACCACTAATTTCCCTCCCCCTTCAGGGTGTGCTCCCTCCAAAAACCCCTTGCTCATTTGTCCCTCCCCACTAATCTCCCTCCCAGTACTTATCCTTGCAAGTGGCCTAGGTGCTACGCCTGTCCATCCACCTCCTCTCTCATCTCATCTCTCATTCAGGACCCCAAACAGTCCTTCCAGATGAGGCAATACTTTATCTGTGCATCTGCTAGGGTTGCCCATTGTGTCCGCTGCTCCCGATGTGGGGACTGCTTCGTCAAGTACCTCCACTCCATCTGCTAAAAGTGGAATTTCCAGGTGGACAAACATCTTAATTTTCTGATTCCAATTCCCATTCCGATATGTTGGTACATGGACTCCTCTTGTGTCAAGATGAGGCCACCATTACGGTGCAGGTGTAACACTTCATATTCCATCTGGGTAGACTCCAACATGATAGCATGAATATCGATTTCTTCTTCCGATAAAAAATGTTTTTCCTCCCTGTCCCCTCTTCTTCTATTCCCCATTCTGGCTATTACCTCTTCTCACCTGCTTATCATTTACCTCTGGCTCCCCTCCACTTTTCCTTTCTCCTAAGGTCCACTCTCCTCTCTGATCAGATTCCTGCTTCTCCACACACCTGGCTTCACCCAACACCTTCTAGTTTGGCTGCTTCCCCTCCCAACCTCCTTTTTTCCCTGACATCTTCCTCCTTCTCTTTCAGTCCTGGAGAAGGTTCTTGGCCCAAGATGTCTAACGGTTTATTCACTGCCATCGATGGTGTCTGATCTGATAAGTTCCTCCAGCACTTTATGTGTGTTTCTTAGGGTATAACTTGATAGTTCCTGGAAAGTGACTACTGGATTCTGTCTGGATTAGAGGATGTGGGCTGTAAGGAGAGGTTGATAGAGAGCTGAAGAAGGTGCGTAGCATGCTTGCCATTGATGGCACATTGTTGTCGCAGTTTTATAAAGCTCCAGTGAGGCCACATCTGAATACTGCATTCAATTCTGGTTCCCCATTACAGGAAGGATGTGGGTGCTTTGGCGAAAATGCCGAAGAGATTCACCAGGATGCTGCCCGATTAGAGGGTGTGAGCAGAAGCATTGCCCTTGAATTCCATTATTCCAGTAATTTCTTGCTTCTAGGACATGGAAATTGTTGCTTTGCAGTAGAAATACTGCACAAAGATATAACAATTATTATGAATTACAAAATATATAAATAGTTCAAAGTAAAACTTGGGCTGTTTTCTCTGGAGCAAAACTTTAGAAGATTGTGAGAAACATTGCAGATAATGTAGACAGTTTGATATCTTTCTCCCAGGCTCAAAATGTCTAATGCTAAAATACATGCATTTCAGGTAAGTGGTGGAAATTTTAAAGGAGATGAGCAGGACAAGGTTAGTGTTTAAATATACAGAGAATGGTGAGTGTCTGGAATGTACTGCCTTGGGTGGGGAGGGGTGGTGGTGGTAGAGGCAGAATAGATAAAGGATATTTAAGAGTTTGTTAGACAGACATGTCAATGTACAGGTAGAACTGGTTAGTTTGGTTTAAGCACTTATAAACTAGTTTAAATAGTTCAGCACAACAGAATATTTTATTGACACTTTCCTTGGCAGATGATAATAAATGTGGAGAAATGGGAATTCCACTGGACAGGAAACCGAAACATGCTGGGGAGAGATGGAGTGATCTTGGTCCAAAACATGGGCCTAAAGAGGAACTTCAGAGTCACTGAGCAACGACAATGCTTTGTCTGTCTTTCCTGTCACAGGTTTGGAATACCGGAGCCAGGAAAATAGAAAATAGAGTGGACCAGTCAAACCCTGGGACCTACCCTCCCCCCCCCCACTCCCCTAAATGAGTTCCCACCAATGTCAGCTCCACCTTCCCATCCAGTCCGTGGGTCCTGGATACCTGTTCCACTAGTCTTGCATTGGATATCCTCAACAACTGGGTGATGACACATTCCTGGTATAGAAATCCAAATCTTCAGAGATGTCTCCTCATCTCAGTGCTCAATGAGACAGTGATCCCCATTCCCAACGAATCAATACAGGGAAGGAGAGTGGAAACAGAGAATCACTGGCTACTTTGCATCTTTCCAGCTCTCAGGAAAATGCTGCAATCTAGTGCAATGATGTGGTCATAGAAAAATGAATGAACAAACATGATGTCCAGGTCCAAAAAGGAAAATACGATTTGCTAATTACATTGTCTGATGATTTCACCACCAGTGCGCAATATGGGGAACTGAAACTGATCCTGATCTTTAATACACTGACAGATGTGACAGTCACTCATAGTGTCCCTCTCTGCTGCTGAACTGAATGGTTCTCCTGGCCAGTTCAGAGCAGAGTGAAGAGTTTCCCCTGTGGGTGTGGAGTTACCTTTGGACCACAGCAGGTCAGCAGGGGGAAAAGTGATTGTCACCATCTGTCCATCACACACTGACTTTAACAGTTGTAAAATCATCTGTGTTGAAACCTTTACTCACCCTGACACTTGCTGTTGATTCTTTTCACTTTGTCCATTGCCTCCTTGTTGCTGGGACTCTCCTGAATCCTAACAGGTGAATTTCACTGCAGCTGCTTCCAGAGGATTTGTACAACAACAGTGTTGGCATCAATCATCTCCTGGTGAGCAAGTTCCACTGGTTTATACACTTTATCCGAACACTTTTCCAGCAGGATCACCACACTGATGTCTTCTGTTTTCACCCCTTGTTTTCCTGTGATGGAATTACATAGATTTCATTCACCAGTGATACCTGTCACTGCGTTGAGTACTATCACCTAGAGGTACTCACAGCTACTGTGATGAAGTACTTTGAGAGTTTGGTCATGGCCAGAATTAACTCCTGTCTGAACAATAACCTGGACCTGCTGTATTTGCCTGTTGCAATGATAGGTCTACAGAGGATGCAACCTTATCGGCTCTCCACTTGACCTTGGATCACCTGGAAAACAGCAATACCTACATCAGGCTGCTGTTTATTGATTATGGCTCAGCATTCAACACGTCAGCACTAATCAGCAAGAATAAAATCCCGGACCTCTGTGCCTCCCTCATCGGGAGACAACAGTTAGTGTGGATTGATAATAACATCTCCTCCTCACTGACAATCAACACCGGAGCACATCAAGTATGTGTGCTTAACCTGCTGCTCTACTCTCCATAAACCTATGATTGAGTAAAATACAACTCAAACACCATCTATAATCTTGTTAATGACACTCCGATGATGATGAGCCAGTGGATCAGCTGGTTGAGTGGTGTCATAGCAACAACCTTGAAATCTATGTCAGTAAAAGCAAGGAATTGATTGTTGACTTCAGGAAGGGGAAATCAGGGAAACACGCACTCGTCCTCATCAAGGGCTCAGCTATGTATAGGGGGAGCATTTTTAAGTTCCAGGCTGTCAACATTTCATTAGGTTTAGCCTGGGCCCGATATTTTGATGGAGTTATGAAGAAGCCACACCGGCGGTTAGATTTCATTTGGGGATTGAGGAGATTTGATCTGTCACCAAAGACTAGTAATTGTCTACATATGTACTGTGGACAGCATTGTGACTGACAATCAACAGAGGTGCAACTACACTGCATTGACAACTTCATCAACTTTGCCTCCAATTTCCACCTTGAGCTCAAACATACCTGGTCCATTTCCGGCACCTTCCTCCCCTTTCTCAATTTCACTATCTCTGGAGACAGCTTATCCACTGATGTCTATTTTAAACCCACGGACTTTCACAACTACCTGGACTATACATCTTCCCACAATGTTACTTGTAAAAACACCATCCCCTTCTCTCAATTCCTCCATCTCCATGGCATCTACTATCAGGATGAGGCTTTTCATTCTACAACAATGGAGATGTCTTCCTTTTCCACAGAAAGGGGCTTCTCTTCCTGCACCATCAACTCTGTCCTCAATCAATCTCTTCCATTTCACACACATCTGCTTTTACCCCATCCACCTGTCACCCTACCAGCGATAGGGTTCCTCTTGTCTTCATGTACTGCCCCAACAGCATCTGCGTCCAGTACGTAATTCTCCAAAATTTATGCTATTTCTAATGGGATCCCATTGCCAAGCACATCTTTCCCGCCCCCACTTTCTGCTTTCTGCAGGAATTGAATTCAATTAAATTGAATATTTCTTATATCCTTCACATACATGAGGAGTAAAAATCTTTACATTATGTCTCAGTCTAAATGTACAATGTGCAATCATAGTAATTTATAATAAATAGAACAGACAATATGATATAGAGTACACGCAGAGTGTGAGTTCATCAGTCTGATGGCCTGGTGGATGAAGCTGTCTCAGAGCCTGTTGGTCCTGGCTTTTACGCTGCGGTAGCATTTCCCAGAAGCAGTTGGAATAGATTGTGGTTGGGATAGTTTGGGTCTCCAATGAACGTCTGGCCCCTTTCTACACACCTGCCCTTGTAAAGGTCCTGAATCATGGAAAGTTCACAACTACAGATGCGCTGCACTGTCTGCAGCACTCTCTGCAGAGTCCTGACATTAAGGGAGATATAGTTCCTATACCAGGCAGGATGCTCTCAATTGTTCCCCTGTAGGAAGTTCTTAGGATTTGGGGGTCCAGACCAAACTTCCTCAACTGTCTGAGGTGAAAGAGGTGTTGTTGTGCCTTTTTCACCACACAGCTGGTGTGCACAGACCACGTGATGTCCTCAGTGATGTGGATGCCGAAGAACTTGAAGTGCATACTCTCTCAACCATAGATCCATTGTTGTCAATAGGGGTTAGCCTGTCTCCATTCCTCCTGTAATCCACAACCAGCTCCTTTGTTTCTGTGAAATTGAGTGACAGGTTGTTTTCTTGACATCACTGTGTCAGAGAGATGACTTCTTCCCTGTAGGCCACCTTGTTATTGCTTGATATTAGGCCAATCAATGCAGTGTTGTTAGAAAATTTAATTAACAGATTAGAGCTGTGGGTGGGGATACAGTCATGGTGTACAGGGAGTAAAGGAGGGGTCTCATTATGCAGGCCCTGAAGGGCACCTGTATTGAGAGTTAGAGGGCTGGAGATGTGGGAGCCCACTCTCATAACCTGCTGATGAACTGACAGGAAGTCCAGCTGCACAAGGCAGGGTCAAGGCTGAGGTCTCTGATCTTCTTGTTGAACCCAAATGGAATTATTGTGATAAATGCTGAACTGTAGTCCAAGAATCTCACCTGGTCCCTCAACACCATCTCCGTAGCAAAGAAAGCCCAGCAGCGTCTCTACTTTTTGTGAAGGCTGAGGAAAGTCCATCTCCCACCCCATCCTCATCACATTCTACAGGGGTTGTATTGAGAGCATCCTGAGCAGTTGCATCACTGCCTGGTTTGGAAATTGCACCATCTCGGATCGCAAGACCCTGCAGCAGCGGATAGTGAGATCAGCTGAGAAGATCATCGGGGTCTCTCTTCCTGCCTCATGGACATTTACACTGCATGCTGCATCTGCAAAGGAAACAGCATTATGAAGGGCCCCATGCACCCCTCATACAATCTCTTCTCCCTCCTGCCATCTGGGAAAAGGCTCCGAAGCATTCAGGCTCTCATGAACAGATTATGTAACAGTTTCTTCCCCCAAGTTATCTGACTCCTGAATACCCGAAGCCTGGACTGACACCTTGCCCTACTGTCCTCTTTATTATTTATTGTAATGCCTACACTGTTTTTGTGCACTTTATGCAGTCCTGGATAGGTCTGTAGTCTAGTGTAGCTTTTGCTGTGTTTTTTTTAAATTTTATTACGTAGTTCAGTCTAGTTTTTTGTACTGTGTCATGTAACACCATGGTCCTGAGAAACGTTGTCTCATTTTTCCTATGTACTGTATCAGCAGTTATGGCCGAAATTACAATAAAAGTTGACTTGACTTGACTTGACTTGAAGAACAGCATTCTCACATAAGCATCCTCATCCTCCAGATGTGTAAGGATGGTATGTAGAGCATCTGTTGATTGGCTGCGTCAGTAGGTGAATTGTAGGGGTCCAGTGTGGGTAGTAGCCTGCTGCAGATGTAATCCTTGACCAGCCTCTCAAAGCATTTGCTTATTATCAAGGCGAGTGTGACAGGACGCCAGTCATTCAGGCATGTTACCTTGGTCTTTTTTGGCACAGGGACAATGGTGGATAATTGAAGCAGGAGAGCTCTCTACACTGGCAGAGGGAAAGATGAAAAATGTCAGTAAACAAACCTGCAGGTGTGCTGCGCACATCCTGAATAGTCGCCCTGGGATGCTGTCCAGTCCCAGTTCCTTTGCAACTGTCCACTCATTGGAAACATCTGCGTACCTCAGCCTCAAAGATGACCAAGTTGCAGGTTGTAGCGGTGGTTTTCCTTGGAGACTCAGAGATAGCGACATCAAACCCAACATGAAGGTGATTGAACTCACCTGGGAGAGAGGCCGTGATGTTGGCGGCACCACAACATTTGGCTTTGAAGTCTGCGATGGTATGCAGCCCTCGCCACAAGTCACGTGTGCTATTCATTGTGATTGTTGACTGAATCTTTTCCCTATATTGTTGTTTTGCAGCCTTGATAGCTTTACGCCGATCATAGCTACACTTCTTGAGTTCTTGTTGATCTCCAGTGAAGTCAGCTTGATGTCTTGCTGTAAGTGCTGCTTGCACGGAACTATTGATCCACGGTTTCTGGTTCAGGAAGACCCTGACCGACTTCTGGGGGACAACATCGTTGATGCATTTCTGGATGAAGCACGTGACTCCATCGGTGAACTTGGAGACATCCACGTTATGGACGACGTTCCAGTCAATGTCATCGAAGATAGATCCCTATGCAACTCCCTCATCTATTTATCCTTCCCCATTGATCTCCCTTCTGGCACTTATACCTGCAAGCGGAACAAGTGCTACAGCTGCCACTATACCTCCTCCCTCACAACCATTCAGGGCCACAAACAGTCCTTCCAGGTGCAATGAGACCAACTGTGAGTCTGTTGGGGTCATATACTGTGTCTGGTGCTCCTGTTGTGACCTACTGTTTAATTGGTGAGAACCAACGTAGATTGGGAGACCATTTTGCTGAGTGCATACACACCACCCACCAGAAGAAGCAGGATCTCCCACTGGCCACCCATTGAATTCCACTTCCCATTGTCATTCCAATCTGTCCATCCATGGCCTCCCCTATAGTCGTGATGAGAACACACTTAGGTTGGAGGAACAGCATCTTATATTCCATCTGGGTAGCCTCCAATGTGGTGGCAGGAACATTCATTTCTTGAACTTCTGGAAATGGACCCCCTCCTTCACCATTCCATCCCCCCCCCCCCCACTTTTCCCTCTCTTATCTTATCTCCTTGCCTGCTCAGACTAAGGACTTAATCTGATTCAGAATGCCAGTTGTTTGTATCATGTGTTATTTATAGGTTTTTTGAAAACTGGTCTCCAGGTTTCTTGCTTTGTGGCTGCCTGTAAGCACACACATCTCAAGGAGTATAACTTTTATATTCTTTGATAATAAATGTACTTGGATCTTGAATGACCATCTGGTATGGAGGGGCCCAATGCACAGGAATGGAAAAAGCTGAAGAAAGTTGCAAACTCAGCCAGCTCCATCATTGGATCTAGCCTCCCCAACATCGAGAACATCTTCAAAAGTGATGCCTTAAAAAGATGACATCCATGATTAAAGACCGTACTTCGCAGGACATGCCCTCTTCTCACTGCTATTATCAGGAAGGAGGCACAGGCGTCTGAAGGCACACACTCAACATTTTAGGAACAGTTTCTTCATCTCTACCATCAGATTTGGCAACAATCCATGAGATCATGAAGACTACCTCACTATTTCACTCCCCCGGTTACTATAAATATAATTCAGTTTTTTCCCTATATTTATCATATATTTCATTAATATTGCAGCTCTGTTTAGACCACACCTGGAGTTTTGTGTTCATTTCTGGTCACCTCATTATAGGAAGGATGTGGAAGCTTTAGAGAAGGTAGAAGGAAGATTGACCAGGATGCTGCCTGGAATGAAGAACATGTTTTATGAGGAAAGGTTGAGTAAGCTCGAGTTTTTCTGGTCGGAAGGAATGATGAATGAGAGATGAGTTTAAAGAAGTGTATAAGACTGAGATACACAGATAGAGTGGAGAGTCAGCACCTCTTTCCCAGGGTGACAATGGCCAATACCAGAGAACATCCATTTAAGGTGAGTGGAAGAACTTTAGGGGAGATGTCAGAACTCAACATGTGACCGCCTTGGGGACTAAAGCTCCTGATTTTTCCTCAGGGTTTACTCCTGAAGCTTTCCCCATGTGTGAGCATAGTTGTGAGTCAGGAACCAGTTCAGATCAACGGATTCCTTCTCCCAGATGAGCTGCCAAACATACCTGATGCCTCATCTGCCTGGAGTCCATTATCAAGGATGTACTTTTGGGGTACTTGGAGGCACATGATAAAGTAGGCCAAAGTCAGCATGGTTTCCTTAAGGTGAAATCTTGCCTTGGAAATCTGTTGGAATTCTTTGAGGAAATAACTGGCAAGACAGATAAAGGAGAGTCAGTGGAGGTTGTTTACTTGGATTTTCAGAAGGCTTGAAGTCATACGTGAAGCTACTAAAAAGATATTATTGTAAGGTATTGCAGGTGAGGTACTAGCACGGATAGAAGATTGGCTGATTGGCAAGAGGCCATGTGGGAATAAAGTCGGCCTTTTCTGATTGGCTGCCAGTGGTTAGTGGTATCTCACAGTGACTATTTCTTTTCAAGTTATATGATTTGGATGATGGAATTGATTACTTTGTGGCCATGTTTGTGGTTGATATGAAGATAGTTGCTTGGCCAGGGAGTGTTGAGAAAGTGGGGACTACTCAGAAAGATTTAGACAGATTAAGAGAATGAACAATGAAATGGATGATGGAATACTGTAGGGAGGTGTATGGACATACACTTTGGTAGAAGGGATAAGGCTATAGACTATTTTCTAAGCAGGGAGAAAATTCAAAAACCAGAGGTGCAAAGAGACTTGGGAATCATCGTGCTGGTTTCCCTGAAGGTGAACTTGCAACTTGCAGGTGGTAAGGAAGGCAAATGCAATGGTAGTATTTGATCTGAGAGGACTAGAACATAAAAACAAGGATGTAAAGCTAATGCTTTATAAAGCACTGCTCAGACCGCACTGGAGAATTGTGAGCAGTTTTATGCCCCAGATCTAAGAACGGATGTGCTGGCATTTGAGAGGGTCAAGAGGAGGTTCAGAGAATGATTCCAGGAATGAAAGTGTTAATGTACAAGGAGTGTTTGATGGCTCTGGGCCTGTACCCACTGGAGTCTAGAAGAATGAGGGTGGATCTCATTTCAACCTATGGAATATTCAAAGGCCTCTATTGAGTAGTGCATGTGGAAATGATGTTTCCTATAGTGACTGAATCTAGGACGAAAGCGCACAGTCTCATAACAGAACAGAAATGTGGAGGTTGAGCCAGAGGGTGGAGAATCTGTGGAATTCTTTGATACAGAGGATGTGAAGGCCAAGTCATTGGGTATTTATATTGTATTTTGTCAGGTTCTTGATTAATAAGGGTGTAAATGGTTATGTGGAGAAGGTAAGAAAATAGAGTTGTGAGGGATCATGAATCAGCCGAAGTAATGACAGAGCAGACTCGATGGGCCGATAGACCTCATTCTGCTCCTGTGTCCTGTTGTCTGATCTAAGAGAATATATCTGGCCTGTGAGAGTTCCATCATATATTTTGCCTTCCCCCATGTCTCCTCAACGGTTCATATCTTTGTTGTGTATTTCATATTTCTGTTATAGGTGAGTAATTTGTCTCTATATATTGGTTGATTAAGCATTCTTGTTCATTTTAATAATCCATCATGGATTATATGTATAGATACGTGAATTATATACATCATCACGCTACCATGTGATATGGGTGGGCTTCGTTTAAAGTCAGCACAAAGTGAGACTCCTGTGCCTTCATTTGAATGTGTTTAAGGTTTTGAAGTTACAAAATTAACATTGGAGATGAGGTATTTTTAATACAAAAGTGAGACGGCTACCGACCTGTTGAATTGTAGCAAGACATTCAAACTGTTATGTTTTGTAATTTCAAAACATTCTACTAATTCAAAGAAAGACATAGAGTCTCAGGATGTGGGTCTAATTTTGTGTTTTAGTTTAAGTGAGGTATGCATATATCACATGGCAGTGTGATGATGTATGTAATTCATGTATTTGTACATACAACCCATCATGATTATTGAAATGAACAAGAATGTTTAATCATCCTATATATACGTAGATTACTCAAACATAACTGAATTATTAAAAATACAATATTCAATATTCCTCCCTGCTTAGTGATAAATGCCAATTCAATACAGAATGCATCTCAACTATATAAGACATATTCTATATAATACAGATATTCACAGCCCAGTAAACATTAAATTGTCACATTCGAGCCAAAAGATTTAATTTCTGTGGAAGATTTCTGACTCTTGTGGGGAAATGTCTTTCCTGACAGGGTGGATCACTCTGCCTGACAGCTGAGACTGTGAAACAATCTTAGGTTCTGGGGCTTCCTCTGTGGTGGTTATAGGAGTTGATTCTGAGACTGCAGGAAGTAGTTCTGACTGTGGTAGCCACCTTTCTTCTTCCCGTTTGTGCATCTTGATCTTGGGAATGTGCATTCAGTTCACTGGCGTATTCTCTTACTAATCCTTCTAGTGACCCCTTTATGATCTAATTCCTCCTCTTTGCTTCCTGTTCCACAACATCACCTGTTTTCATCTCTCCAATGGATCAAAGTAGATCCAGAGAGAGAACAGGAGAAGAAAGGTGCCCAGAGATGTCACAACCACTTCCTACTGTCTCAGAGCCAATTCCTACAACCACCACGGAGGAGGCCCCAAAAACAGAGATTATTTTACAGTGACAAGACTCACCTGGAAAGCAGAATAACACCCATGTTCAGAAAAGACATTGTCCCACAGCAATTAAATCTTTAGGTCTGATTGGGACAATTTAAAATTTGCTATGCTGTGGATGTGTGTGTGTGGTCATTGTTTATTTATTGAGATACGGTACAGAATGGGCCATTTCAGCCCTTCAGAACCCTCGAGTTAACCCTTACCTGATCACAGAACAATTTACAATTAACTACCAGCCAGTACATATGGTAGAGTATACTGTGTATACATTTGAGATGCATTCTCTATTCAGTTGGTTTACAGCTAAGCAGGGAGAAATGTGCATTTTACAGTCTTACTTTGAATTATTTTAATGTTTGAAATTACAAAGCATTATAATCTTGTTCTCACATCATTCTACTGGAATGTCTACAGGGACCTGCCCTCCATCAACAGTAAACTGCTGAAACATACAGTTAATCAGCACAAAACTCAAACCTGATAAAATCACTCCCCTGAATATGTTATTGAGCAGTTGGCAAGTTGATGAGCAGAACTGAGCGGGACATACTCAGTTGTCCCGATGGTATTTCAGTGGTGTAGTCAGCTGCCCTGCTGTGAACGTACTGTAAATCCAGATAAAATAATATTGTTGTGCATTTCCCAATGGTTCACTGACTGTGGATTTGTTTAGGGTGGTTCAAGAGCCTCTGGTGTCCCAAAACATTTTACATGGCAGCCTCCTACCCGAGCTTCTCCAAGGGGTCGACCCACACCAGCCCACCCTGTGGTGCTCTCCAATGTAACTGAGGCCTGACACCATCACGGTGTACTTGAGACCCCACAGGCAACTCTGGATGCAGCCGTCAGTTTCAATCGGCACCTGGACATGACATTGCGGTAACGTGGTTGACCTTCCAGGGGCAATGAAGCCTTTGTTACATCCTGATCTTCCCCAACCCATCTGGGTTGTGGGCAAACCACAGCAAAACACTTCCATGAGGGTCCGGAATTCATAACAGGAGCAATGTAGACATTCCAACTGCGTCCTCTATCAACCCTTCCAGTAGGTGGTGCTGCTGAGCGTGACAATGGCATACCCTGTTAGATACCCCGTCCCCCTTCATTCTGTCACTACACACCTTGTTCTATTATAGGGGACATTTTAGAACCTGTTTGCCCCTATCCTCCATTGTACCTTTCTCCCTCCCTTCTCCCATTCTCGTTTCATCCTTCTGAGAAACCATGTTTCAGTGTGTGTGGGATCAAACATTTCACAGTCTTATGCTCTCCTCAGTACTGTGTGATACCAAAGTCTTCAGCCAGTTCATACTCTGTTGATGAGTTAAATCCCACCTGCCCAAAATGGAAATATAAGCACCTGAGAAAACCAACCATTACTTTATCACAAATGCAGTGTGATGGTCTCCTTTTCACGGTCTTCACTTATGCAGAGCTTCCACTGGATTACTTTGATTAGTTTCTGGTTTCCTATTTTCACTTCAATTATATCTTCCAGCATACATCCCATTGTAACAGCTTTTTAATCCATTGTAATTTATTTTCAGTAACTTCAGATCACAAACACAGACTGCCCTCTTCGTAAGTGTTCTATCTTATCATAGAACATCTAAGAAACAACTTCTTCTTCAGAAATAAGACCAACTAATTCAAAAGTTCAAAGTACAAATGCTCTGGCAGAAGTGAGAGAGACTGGTCAAATGCAGACAGACAGCACTGAATACCCACTCACATTCCACCCTCATCCTTGTTGATCTCAATCTTCCTCATGAACTTGGCAATAAATGGAGTCTATCATGGGTTTCTCTGTCATCTCCATGCTTCTTGACCTCCTGGTCATCCACTTTGTTCAAAACCTCACCGAACTGCCTTGCGACAGCTAAGCTCAATTATCCAAACAACATCCCATCAAAGCATAGGTTGCAGGCTCAAACTGTAGCAAAATCATATTTAAAACCATTACAGATGAGAGTAGAATAAGGCCATTTGGTACATCAATTCCACTGCTGATCCATTATTCATCTCAATCCCATTTTCCGGTCTTCTTCCCATAATCTTTCATACCCTAACTAATCAGGAACATATCAACCTCCATCATAAATACACCAAAAGATCTTGCATCCACAGTCACCTGTGGCAATGAATTCCACAGATATCACCACCCTATGATAAAGAAATCCCCCTCATCTCCATTCTAAATGGATGCCTCTCTATTCTATAGGAAATCTCCTCTCCATTCAATCTGGGCCTTTCAACATTCGATAGGTTTCATTGCGATCTCCCCTCATTCTTCTGAATTCCAATGAGTAAAGGTCCAGAGATACCAAACTATTCTCATACAATAACCCTTTCATTCTGGAATCATTCTCATGAACCTCCTTTGAGCCCTCTCCAATATCAGCACATCCTTCATTGCATTTCCCTTCCTCACCACTGACTCAACCTGTAAGTTAACCTTTCAGGAATCCCCAGTGAGGAGCCCCAGTCCCTTTGCACCTTTTTAAATTTTCCCCCTGGTTAGAAAACAGTCTCTGCTTTTATTCCTTCTGAGAAAGTCCATGACCATACACTTCCTCTGCTCCTTTGCCCATTCTCCTCATCTGTCTAAGTCCTACTACAGCTTCCTTGCTTCCTCAACACTACATGCCACTGCACCTATCTTTGAATCACCTGCAAAGTTGCTCACCACTGGTAGCCAACAAAAAAAGGCTCTGTTTATTCCCTTTCTTTGCCTCCTGACAATTAGCCAATATATCTTTCCTGTAATTCCAGAGGCCCTTATCTTGGAAAGCAACTTCATGTGTAGCACCTTGCCAAAATTCTTCAGAAATTCCAAATACACAACATCCACCAATGTTGTCGCTCTTCATTGTTACTTCTTTTATCCTGCTTGATATTTCTTCAAAGAATTCCAACAGAATTGTTGGGCAAAAAAAAATTCTTTAAAGGAAACCCTGCTGACTACAACCCATTTTAACATCTGCCTCCTACTACCCTGAGAATTCATTCTTAATAAAGGACTCTAACATCTCTCATTCATTGAGGTTGGACTAATTGGTATATAACTTCCTTTCACAAACAAGAGAAAAACTGTAGATGCTGGGAATCCAAGCAACACGCAGAAAATGCTGGAGGAACTCAGCAGGTCATGTAGCAGCTGTGGAAAGGATTACATTTTGGGCCAAGACCTTTCAGCTAGACTGGAGAAAAAAAGATGAGGAGTAGATTTAAAAGGGGGAGGAGAGAGAGAAATGTAATGTGATAGATGAAACTGGGAGGGGGAGGAATGAATTAAAGAGCTGAGAAGTTGATTGATCAAAGAGATACAAGGCCAGAGAAGGATGAGTCTGATCGGAAGAAAGTAAAGGGGAGAGGAGCTCCAGAGGGAGGCAATGGGCAGGCAAGGAGTTAAGGAAAAGGTGATGGGGAATGGTGAAGGAGGAGGAATAGGGCATTATCAGAAGTTCAAGAAATCGATGTTCACGCCATGAGGTTGGAGGCGACCCAGATAAAGTTTTGTTCCTCCAACCTGACTGTGGTATCATTGTGACATTAGAGGAGGACATGGATACACATATGGAAATGGGAATGTGAAGTGGAATTAAAATAGGTGGCCACTGGAGATTCCACTTTTTCTGGTGGATGGAACCCAGGTGTTCGGCAATGCTGTCT
Source organism: Hypanus sabinus (assembly GCF_030144855.1). NCBI lineage: Eukaryota > Metazoa > Chordata > Chondrichthyes > Myliobatiformes > Dasyatidae > Hypanus > Hypanus sabinus. The sequence goes on from NC_082706.1 coordinate 55,085,167, forward strand.
CCCTACCTATGTAGGGTCTAATCAATATACAGGAGGCCACACCAGGAGCACCAGACACAGCATATGACCCAACAGACTCTTAGTTGAAGCATCATCTTAATGTATTGAGTACAGGAGGTGGGATGTTATGTTGAAGTTGTGTAAGATATTGGTGAGGCCTAATCTGGTGTATTGTTTGTTGACTTGGTCACCCCTCTTCAGGAAAGGCTGTAAACTAGGCTGAAAGAGAACGGAGAAAAACAGGTGTTGCGGGGTCTGGAGGACCTGAGTTATAAGAAAAATTGAATAGGTTAGGACAGAATTCTTTAGAAAGGAGATGATTGAGAGGAGGTTTAATGGAGAAATACAGAATTATGAGGGGTATATATAGGGTAAATGCAAGCAGGTTTCCACCATTAAGGTTGGGTGTGACTACAAACTAGAGATCATGGGTGAAGGGTAAAAAGTGAGAAGATTAAGGGGAACATGAGGGGAACCCTCTTCTCTTAGATGGTTGTGAGAGTGTGGAATGAGCTGCCAGCACAAGTGGTACATGTGAGTTTGATTTCGATGTTTAAGGGAAGTTTGGATTGGTACATGAATGGTAGGGGTATGGAGCGCTATGGTCCAGGAGCAGGTCAATGGGAGTAGGCAGTTTAAATAGTTACAGCATGGACTAGATGGGATGAAGGCCCCGTTCCTGTGCTGTACCTCTTGATGTCTCCATGTACTCAAATCTGCTCAAGAGATGGTTCACAAAAATGTGAGAAAAATCTGCTGAAGAGATGGTTCACAAAACGTAGGTTGGAGAACAATCTCACATTCCTTCCAGTAAAAGGCAAGAACAAAGTCAATCGATTTCCACAGTCATCACCCACTTCGTATTTGAAGTGACTCCTCCATTTCCTGAAGCCATTCACAGGCAAGGTGCACAGGATCCTGGGAAACCACTGTTCCCATGGGAAGGCAGGACCTCCATCTGGGATTGAGTGATATGGGAAACGATGACAACATCAGCTGATGAAGGAGCAAAGATGAAGCCGACGTGTTGGACAGGGGAGGGGCGTGAGGAGACTGAGCACAATGTCCACAGACTCACAGGGAAGGTGAGGGAATGGGAATTCACCCAGGGTCTGGAGGTCAGCAACATTCCCTGGTGGAACAACGCAACGGAATTTTCCCGGTGGAGAGTCCCGTCATGTTTCCTGTTCGTTGGTGATATTACTGTAAACAGGAAGGGCTCTTTTCGTTAACGTGTCCGCCCTTGGTGGAGTCGCTGAATCCGGACGACAGCAAAGGCAGAATGAATGTAGTCTCACTGTAAAATTCTTTATTGGTTCCTGCTTCACTTGATCTCCCTCCCCGAGTTCGCACATTGAGCAGCCGCAAGCCAAAGTGAAAGTACAAGCAGGAAAAGTCTTGGATCCCCGCGGGCTAAAGCGCAGTCAGCACACCAGCACCGATCACTGGGTTTACACAACGACAAACATGGGAAGCGGTGAGTTTATATCTTCAATCCGTTACTGAGTCCACTCTACCCCTAATTCCTGAGATAAAAAACAAAGAAATTAATTCTTTCACATTGCATTTCAGATTTTTCAAAGGAGGACTGTTTTCACTTCCCAATCATAGACGAGCGGTAGGTGCCCTTAATCAGGCTGACATGTAGATGTGATGATTTTGTTAACCGGTTTCACCCAGACGGCTGATGTTCTGTCTCTCTGGTCTTTGTCAGGAATCTGAGCACGTTGAGGAACTACTTGTGTAAGAACAACCCTCCTGAGGGCTGTGGAAGCTGTATAAACATCCTGCTGTTCGGCTTGGTGGGGGCTGGGAAATCATCGATCATCAATACATTCCTCTCCGCTCTGGATCCACAAGGAACGACCGTAACCTGTGTCCCGACAGGAAACAATCCCGGGTCTCTCACACCAGAGGTACACACACTGTTGTCGGTTTAATATCAACGCACAGGCGGTATATGTTGCTCGATTCACTGTGAATTCAGCGTCCTTTGTGCGTCTCCCTGATGTCCACATGGGAGGTCAGCTCGCTCCAATCTATTTGCTGGAAAGCACCACGGGTGGTCCCGAGGCTGGGAAAAGTGTATTTAAACAAAGTCCCTGATATCAGTGAACAATTTGCTGGGGAAGGGAGAGAGGCAAAAGAAATGTTCAGCCAATAAGCCAATAAGGTCAGTGGTTGGGAAAATGTTAGACTCCATTGATTAGGATAAGATTTCTATACACTTGGAGGCACATGACCAAATAGGACAAAGTCAGCATGGTTTCCTGAAGGGGTAATTTTATCTGAAAAGTCTGTTGGAATTCTTTGAGGAAATAACAGGCAGGAAAGACAAAGCAGAGACAGTGGATGTTGTTTACTTGGATTGTCAGAAGGCCTTTGACGAGGAGCCACACATGAAACTGTTGAAGAAGTTAAGAGCCCATGGTATTACAGGAGAGTTACTAGCACAGATAGAAGATTAGCTGACTGGCAGGAGGCAAAGAGTAGGAATAGACAGGGCTTTCCCTGGCTGTCTATGGGAACCCCTTTCAGAGCCTGGGCTGCAGCTCATCGGGTTTCAATGATTTATCTTCATTCAAACCTTTCCACGTCCCATCACCTTCTCCTTACTAACAGCAGCTACACTCACTCCTAGTCCCTGACTCTCTGTCATACAGCTGGTGACTTCCACAGTAAAAACTGACACAGAATAATTATTGAGTTCATCAACCATTTCTGTGTCCCCCATTACTACCTCTCCTGCACTATTTTCCAGCAGTCTGATATCCACCCTTGCCTCTCTTTGGCTCTATATATCTGAAAAGTCTGTTGGTATAATTTTAATATTCTTGAAGAGCTTATCCTCAAATTTCATCTGTTCTCTCTTTACAGCTTTTTCAGTTGCCATCTATTGGTTTTGAAATATTCCCAATCCTCTAACTTCGTACTAGTTTTTGGTATATTATATGTTCTCTCTCTGGATTTTCTGCTTTTGATTTTCCTTGTCAGTCATGCAGTCATGGTTACCTTATTACACCGCCCCCCCCCCCCAGCTTGAGAATGCTTCTTCCACTATGGGATGAATCTATCCTGCATCTTATAAATTGCTCCCAGAAACTCGATCTTTTGCTGTTCTGCGGTCATCCCAGCTCGTGTCTCCTTCCAAACAACTTCAGCCAGCTCCCCTCTCATCCCTCTGTAAAGTCCCTTTAATCCACTATAGTATTGATACATATGTTTTTGTTTCTCCCTCTTAGATTTCAGGGTGAATTCAATTATATTTTGAACCCTGTCTCTAAGGGTTTCTTTACCTTAAACTCCCAAATCAGAACCAGATTATTTAACAACACCTAATCCAGAACAACCTTTTCTCAAAAGGGCGTAACCACAAATCCCTTCTCTTGAGAACATTCCCTGTTCCTTTCTCCATGGATGCTGCCTGATATGCTGAGTATTCTCCACATTCCTGCTTTCTCACCACAAGACTCTCCTTGTTAATTTGGTTTTCTCGGTGAACTGGAATGTTGCCATTTGAAAGGGGAATTGAGAGATTAAAACACAGAATCTCTAACGGCTAACATGAGAGAGCACAGTTTTAAGCTGCTTGGAGGTTGGTACAGAGGAGATGTCAGGGGTAAGTTTTTTAAGCAGAGAGTGGTGAGTACGTAGAATTGGGCTGTCAGCAGTGGTGGTGGAGTTGGAAATGATAGGGTCTTTTAAGAGACTTCATGGATGGCTACATGGAGCTTAGTAAAATAGGAGGCTATGGATAAAGCCTAGGTTGTTCTAAGGTACAGATGTGTTTGGCACAGCTTTGTGGGCTGAAGGGCCTGTATTGTACTATGGGTTTTCTGTTTCTAGAAATTTAGGTTAACTTTGCTGCAGTCAGAGGTCTCTGGGTCTGTATACCAAGGATTCACCTGCCCTCTTAGGGGAATGTAATCAGTCCCAGGGCAGCAAGGGAAGCAGAGTTTCCTTGTGTCATGAGAGGTCATGTGACCAGGAGAAGATCAGCGAGATCACCGACAGACTGGGATGTCCTGTCACTGAGGGAAGAGCAAGGAGTTTTCCCGCAGATTGGAATGTCCCATCACTGAGGGGAAAGAAAGTTCTCCTGTGTCCCTGTAAATGTTTTTAGCCATCAGTCAATGACACAAAGGAGATCTTCAGTTGATCACCATTCTACTGTTTATGGGATCTTTCTGTGTAAACACTGTCTGCCCTGTGTTCTACATTACATAGAACTTCTCTCTCCATGAAAGATGCCATTTACAAATGTACGTCTTTTTGAAAATTTACAGCTCAGGTGCTACAGAGAAGGGAGTTTAAAGTTTTGGGATTCAACTGGATGGAATGTTCTGGAGAACACTGATCGGACAAAAAAAGTGTTACAGATGATCCTGGAAGGGAGAGTTCCAAGAGAAACAAATGTGAGTTTCCTCCATTACTTCATACTCCTGACTTCCATAACCCATTAAACACTGAACAACCTCCGAGAGAGAAGGGAGAAATTGCTTCAAGAAAAGTTTCTGACAAAGCTGCCATGGTTCTGAAGACTGGCTCCACAATCCAGTCGAGATGAAGCTATAACCGAGGCTGAGAGAAGATAATACTCTGTAAAAGAAGTTTCAATGAAATACCAAAAAGAGTAACACCCAAGAAGATAGTGACAGAGTCTAGTCCTGGAGTTACACACAGGGTCACAGAGACAGAATTTAGTCCTGGTGTATCACAGGGAGACACAGTAACAGAGATTAGTCCCAGAGTAACACACAGGGACACAGTGAAAGAGATTAGTCCTGGAGTAACACATGGGGACACAGTGACAGAGATTAGTCCTGGAGTAACACACGGGAACACAGTGACAGAGATTAGTCCTGGAGTAACACACAGGGACACAGTGACAATGATTAGTCCTGGAGTAACACATGGGGATGGAGTGACAGAGATTAGTCCTGGTGTAACACACGGGGACACAGTGACAGAGATTAGTCCTGAAGTAACACACAGGGACGCTGTGACAGAGATTAGTCCTGGAGTAACACACAGGGACGCTGTGACAGAGATTAGTCCTGGAGTAACACACAGGGAAACTGTGACAGAGATTAGTCCAGGAGTAACACACAGGGACACAGTGACAGAGATTAGTCTTGGAGTAACACAGGGACACAGAGACAGAGATTAGTTCTGGAGTAACACACAAGGATGCAGTGACAGAGTTTAGTCCTGGAGTAACACACGGGGACACACTGACAGAGATTGGTCCTGGAGTAACACACAGGAACACAGTGACAGACATTGGTCAGGGAGTTGCACACTACGCTGTCCTCGGCATCTCACTGCCAGCTGTCCCCACCTCAGCTGTCCTCCACACTTTGTTGGGACACATTGAGCTCTTGTCCATGTGAGGGAGTAGTGAGTAGTGTGCTGATATCCTCCACATGACACAGGTCAAGAGACGGATTAGTGTCGGGGAAATCGATCAATCTCAGCAACACATGACCCCAGCATCCGCTCCACTGCTAGTGAAGGTCACAGGGTCACCTGCCCCTATGATGGTCCGACCCCTTGCTCTTCCTTGTCGCTCATGTTGCCTTCTGTTGGCAGCCATTATGGACCAACCCCTCCACCGTGTGGGGTTTGGTGTTGGAATTCTGTTTGTGGCCACAAGATCATGTTTTACTTCCGAACTGATGTGAGAACAGACACTCAGGAGTCAATGGCCATGGGCCAACAGAAGAAGGGTGTTGAGGCCCAGACTAGATCAGTTCTGCTTACTGACTTGGAGGAGAAGGCTGGGATTAGAAGAGGGATGGGTGGGGGGGGGGGGGGTGTTTGCTCCTGTAGGAACTTGTGACCTTTACTTCCATTATAGAAAAACCAAAAGCAGTCTCCTAAACTGACATCATTATGTCAGACAGTATCTCTTACAGTGAATGATGTTTGTGAATCATGTAGGACAGTTTCTATGATAACAATATGTGCCATCTGTCACCCATTACATTCCCCTACACTCTGTTCCTGGTCTTGTTCTTATCTCTGTTCATTTGTCAAACCCACCATCCCCGGATCAGTCTGGTCAACCATTGCTGTAATCCTTCCTTGGGTCAGGAATCCTGAACTGTGCACAAGGCTCACCAGGACCCGATATAATTGGAGCAGGTCGTCTGTACTACTGTGTGACACAGTGATGGAGCAGTTAGTAGTGCTGCCTCACAGATCCAGTGATTCCAATTCCATCCCAGCCTCCGGAGCTGTCTGTGTGGTGTTTGCATGTTCTTCCTGTGATGATGTGGGTTTCCCCCCTGATGATCCTGGTTTCTGGCTCCCACATCACAGTGACTTGCTGGACATTGGGTCAATCTGCTGCTGTCATTTCCAGTCGGTTGTCAGAATGATGGGGAGTTGATGGGGCAATGAATGAGCTAGCATAGACTAGACTGGCTGATTGGTCTAAGGAAACAAGCATGAACAAAAGCTGCTGAACTCACCATTGACCTTCCTATCACCCAGTAACCTGGATACGAAACAGACAATTGTCTCTCCCACATTACTGATGGAGACTGAACAGCTCACACTCCTCAGGATTAAATTTCCCATCAGTTTACACACTGACCAACCACCTGTATCATCCTGCAGTGTGAAGGACCAAACAGTTTCTGAATCATCTGAAAACTTTGTTATCACGTCCCGATATTTTGGTAAAAGATGTTGAGACGTTAGACAGAGCAAAGGTCTGAGTATTGAGGAGCTCAGAGCAAATTCTGAAACAGCTCATGGGGACAGAGGGGACCCACAATGAAAGGAACTGAAAAGTAACAGTGAACTGGACAGAGCAACATTTCCAGCTGGAGATTGTCAGGGACAGAGAGATCCCATCGATCCCTGAAGCAAGAATGAGGTCAGAGCCCATTTGGTTCTCAGCAGATCAGTGACCGTGACCACTGGACCTTGTCTGATGGGACTGTTCCCTCCAGTCAGTGTTCACCTCAGTGCTGAGTGATTATGATCATCTGTGTTCTTGCTGCTTCCCCAGTAACCAGTTCCTCATTGTCTCACTTAGTTACACAGTTTCAATCCTGACTCGGATGTTTCCAACTATCCTGTTATTCCGGAAAATGTAATTCATGGAGTTGCATTCATATTTAACATTGACATCATAGACAATATCAAGAAGGAAGAAATGAGCCTGTTTAAGGAGGTACAGACAATCGTGGCACAGAAATGTAAGTGCTTTCTTTTGCTCTGTGTAACCATTGTCACAATGATGTGGTAGATTGATAATGATGTCTTGATTACCTTTCGCTTCCAGATATTTACAGGGTTGTGATTGGGACCAAATTTGAACGATTAGGGATAAAAGAGAAAGACCATAAGAGAATTTATGAATACAAGCCACTGCAGCACAAGGTAATGATCTCACCGATGTGTATCTGTAATGTGACCTCCTGACTCCTGTACTCAGTGCCCTGACTGATGAAATAAGTGGGGCAAACACCACCTTCACCGGCCTCTCTATCTGTGTCACCACTTTCAGGGAATCATGATCTTCTACCCTCGGTCTCTCTGTTCTCCAGTCAGTGATGTGTTTTCCATGTTGTGGTGTGGGAAACACAGCAGCCAAACTGTGCACAGCAAGATTCCCCTGATAAACAACCTGGAACTGTTTCTCTACTTATTAATCCCGAATTTGATGCATAACTTGTCATCACCCTGAGGAGTTGATAAGTTCATTAATACCCATGTCCTTCCTCTCTCTCAGTTTATGATGTTGTCAGACTTGACTGGGATGGAGAAGCGTTCCATGTTTGTGGTTTCAAATCAATGGAGAGGTGATCAGATCGAGATGATCAAATGCATCCTTGCTCTGTACATTCTGGAGAATATGATCAGAAACATCAACAAGTTTCTCAAAGTGACGAAGTAATGGCTACACCTGATCTTGTACAGAATTGTTGAACTGATCCTGTTTCAGGAGCACCGTCAATGTTTTAGCCTGATTTAGAAGCTGTTATCTGTAAACCTGCTGTATGAAGGAGACTGAAAGCTGAGATTTTTCAATTATAGAGATAGAAATTTTCAAAACATCACACAAATTCCCTGACTCCAAAATAAAGACAGTTTGAAATCAGGTTTACTGTCATTGATTAATATGACCTGAAATTTATTGTTTTGAAGTAGCAGTGGAATGCAAAGATGTAAAGTTACTATAAATGATACAGTACTACAGCTCAGAAACAGGCCCTTCTGCCCATCTAGTCTGTGCTGAATGGTTATTTGCTGACCCACTTTACCACATTATGAATGGTTAATACAGTTAATATACTGTAGATGACAAACAATAATCGACCCTACACTGATCCCTACAGTACACCACCAGTCACAGGCCTCCTGCCAGGAAAGCGACCATTTAACACAATTGTCTGTCTTCTCCCTCTAACTAATGTTGAATCCAATTTACTACTGAATGCCAAGCAACTGAACCTTCTGGACCAGCCTCCCATGCAGGACTTTATCAAAGGCCTTGCTAAAGTCCATGTGGACTGTTCATGATCACTGCCTTTCCTTGTAACCTCCCTGAAAAACTCTGTAATATTTGTGAGAAATGACTCGCAACACAATAAGCCTTGTTGACAAACCCTAATCAGGCCCTGTCTGTCCAAATACTTAAATATCTTGTTAATTAGAATGGCTTCCAATAACTTATCTTGGCATCAAGCTTATTGGCCTATAATTTCCCATCTTATTGTTAGATTAAATTACAAAAATAGATCAAGTGCAAAATAAAAGCAATAAGGTAGTGTTCATGGACATTCAGAAATCTGATGGCAGAGCAGAAGCTGTTCCTGAAGTTAAATAAGCAGTGCCAAGAGAGAAGCAAAGTAGTGAGGTGATGTCATGGGTCTATTCAATGTCAATATCTGCGGTAAACTATGCATACCTGTCTGGACACACCCCTCTGCTGACTGCTCCTGTGGCTCCTCCCACTGACCCCTGTATAAAGGCAATTGGGGCACTGCTCCTCCCTCAGTCTCCGACATGTAGTGCTCCCTTTTCGCTGCTAATAAAAGCCTATTGTTCTCTTCCAGTCTCCTAGAGTTACTGATGGTGCATCAATATCATTGACGGTCCTTCATGATGGATGCCACCCTCTTGGAGATGTCCTCAGTGGTGGGGAGTGACTGTTGTCCCGGTGACAGAGTGGCTGAATCTCCAGCCCTCTGCAGCGTCTGTGCATCAGAGCCTCCATACTGTAGGGAAAGAGTTACATTTCATTTCTCTGTGAAAGTGTGTAAGACAAAAAGAAGTTAGTCTGGAATGTTTTGGTTAAGTACAAGGGAACCAGTCCACAGCAAGGCTTTGAGAAGTTAGTGTGAATTCCAGCCAACAGCCGTAAGGGTAGAAATGGTGAGAAGCATGTTTGTCTGGGGAAGTATTGAGATGAAGGGTCTTAAAGGATATAAAATGTGGCAAATTCTTTGTGCATGTGGGAAGCATTTCTTGAGCTGGCTTGCAACTAGTGCTGAGAGAGAGAGAAAGAGAGGGAGAAAGGAGAGAGAGAGGTGGGAAGGGGTTAGAGAGGGAGAAGAGTGAGGGTGAGAGTGAGTGTGTGAGAGAGAGGGGGAAGTGAGAGAGGGGGCTGAGTGGGGAGAGAGAGAGACAGATAGAGTGATGAGAGGAGAGTGAGGAGAGAGTGAGAGGCAGAGAGAGAGGGAAAAGAGTGAACACGGCCTTTTCTCCTTGGAGTAACGGAGGATGAGAGGTGACCTGATGGAGGTGTACAAGATGATGAGAGGCATTGATCGTGTGGATACTCAGAGGCTTTTTCCCAGGGCTGAAATGGTTGAAATGAGGACACATGTTTAAGGCGCTGGGGAGTAGGTACAGAGGAGATGTCAGGGGTAAGTTTTTTCCTCAGACAGTGGTGAGTGTGGAATGAACTGCCAGCAATGGTGGTGGAGGCAGATATGATAGGGTCTTTTAAGAGGCTTTCAGATAGGTACATGGAGCTTAGTAAAATAGAATTCTATAGGTAAGCCTAGTATTTCCTAAGGTAAGAACATGTTCGGCACAACTTTGTGGGCCGAAGTGCCTGTATTGTGCTGTAGGGTTTTCTATGCTTCTATTAAATGAACTAGCCAATAATATAAATGTGTATCAGAAGTATTTACAGTTACATAAAGAGTTAAAGGTTGGCAAGAGTGCATATCAATTTGACACTGCTGAGGTCTTAGTGGGGCAAAGAAATTGTGGACAAACTCAATAAGCATTTTGCATAGTGTTCATTGTGCAACACACCAGCAGCATGCCAGAAGTTTGAGAGTGTCAGGGGGCAGAAATGCATGTGGTCACTTACTCACGAGAAGGTACTTGGGAAGATGATAGACCTGAAGGTAGAAAATTCACCTGGACTAACCCAGGGTTCTGAAAGAGGCAGCTGAAGAGACTGTGGAGACATTTGTAGTCACCTTTCAGTAAATACTCAATTCTGGAATAGTTCGAGGACTGGAAAAGTCACTCCACTCTTTAAGAAGGAAGGGAGGTAAAGAAACGAAATGATAGGTCAGTTAACGTGACTTCTAGAACTGTAGAGGCACTGACTGTGAGGAGGAGATACTAGAATGGTATAAACACTGACTATGTGTGAGCGGAGATACTAGACTGGTATAAACACTGACTTTTGGTGAGGATATACTAGAAATATATAATGTTACATACCCCATAACTGGGTGTCTGACCAGCCAAGATAGAAGAATCCATTCGAGTCTGGCAGTACTATTTTCAAACAGTGTTTATTAGTAAAATATTTAAACCAATATCAACAATGGAAATATATAGATAATACACGTTAGCAATACTAAACCTAACAGTGTGGGTATAATAATAATCAATAATAAACAAGCTCTATTGATGTCTAGGGGATAATGAATTGTCATATGTGAATATAAAGTTCAGTTCAGTTCATACGTGCTGAGGTAGTTGTTGGTTCTTGTGTTTTAATCATTGGAGACAGACAGAGAGAGTGAGCAAGCAGTGACAGCTACAGTCAGTCAAACCTTCCTTTACGTTCTTGATCCGTCGATGTGTTGTGGCCATTCAGGTATGACCCCTCTGTCCTTCAGCTAGACCGTTCTTCTGTGGTGGACTCGTCACCCAGGCAAGGGAGGACACACACACAAGCCCCCACCGGCCCTGCTATAAACACTGAATTAAACTGACCTATCCTTTGTTCGGTCTCCGATGCCCCACACCTTCTCGTGGGTTCCAACACTCAAGCAGTGCTCACTAGTGTGTCTCTTGGTGTGACTGAGGGGTGTCTCCCCAGATCTCTCTTTTATCCCTACTCACGGGGTCTCAGGTGTCAATCAGTTTTCAATGGCTTAGTGCATCAAACCAGCCAACTCAGGCTGTCCACTGAGGAATTTTAATGAATAGAATGGGACCAAGTAAACAATCCTTCTCAGAAGCCATAAGTTTTCAGGAGTCAATAGACAATAGAAAATAGGTGCAGAAGTAGACTATTCAGCCCTTCGAGCCTGCACCGCCATTTTGAGATCATGGCTGATCAATTACTATCAATACCCGGTTCCTGCCTTGTCCTCATATCCCTTGATTCCCCTATCCAAAAGATACCTATCTAGCTCCTTCTTGAAAGCATCCAGAGAATTGGCCTCCATTACCTTCCGAGGCAGTGCATTCCAGACCCCCACAACTCTCTGGGAGAAGTTTTTCCCTAACTCTGTCCTAAGTGACCTACCCCTTATTCTCAAACCATGCCCTCTGGTACTGGACTCTCTCAGCATCTGGAACATATTTTCTGTCTCTATCTTAATAATCTTATATGTTTCAATCAGATCCCCTCTCAATCTCCTTAATTCCAGCGTGTACAAGCCCAGTCTCTCTAACCTCTCTGCGTAAGACAGTCCAGACATCCCAGGAATTAACCTCGTGAATCTACACTGCACTTCCTCTACAGCCAGGATGTCCTTCCTTAACCCTGGAGACCAAAACTGTACACAATACTCCAGGTTTCGTCTCAGCAGGGCTCTGTACAAATGCAAGAGGATTTCCTTGCTCTTGTACTCAATTCCCTTTGTAATAAAGGCCAACATTCCATTAGCCTTCTTCACTGCCTGCTGCACTTGCTCATTCACCTTCAGTGACTGATGAACAAGGACTCCGGGATCTCTTTGCATTTCTCCCTTACCCAACTTTATACCGTTCAGATAATAATCTGCCTTCCTGTTTTTACTCCCAAAGTGGATAAATTCACACTTGTTCACATTAAATGCCATCTGCCAAGTATCTGCGCACTCAGCCAGCCTATCCAAGTCACCCTGAATTCTCCTAACATCCTCATCACATGTCACACTGCCACCCAGTTTAGTATCATCAGCAAATTTGCTGATGTTATTTTTTATGCCTTCATCCAAATCGTTAACGTAAATAGTAAACAGCTGTGGTCCCAATACCGAGCCCTGTGGCACCCCACTGGTCACCACCTGCCATTCCAAGAAACACCCATTCATCGCTACCCTTTGTTTTCTATCTGCCAACCAGTTTTCTATCCATGTCAATGCCTTCCCCCCGATGCCCTGAGCTTTGATTTTACCCACCAATCTTCTATGTGGGACCTTATCAAATGACTTCTGAAAATCGAAGTCATAATATGGTGGAACAACAAGTCTCTCTCCCCTCTCTTATCAGTAGCAGATGTTCTGGCATGTTTTTGTTTTCCCTTTGTCTCTCTTTCTCTCTCATGAGCAGCATGGCAACAGTAACAGTTTATGATTCTGTCCGAGGGGGAATATGGGCAACTCTGTACCCTTCTGCCCATCAGAGCTGTTCATCCTTCATATCAATAAACACTAACTGTTTGTGAGGGGGAAATACTAGAACTGAGTAAACACTGGCAGTTTTTTAACAGTTGATACTGGAACTGTCTAAATAGAGATTGTGTGTGAGGAGGAGAGAGTAGAACTGCATAAACACTGACTGTGTAGCGGAGGGGATACTAGAACTGTATAGACTCAAAAATTACATCTGGTAACTCCCTCCCTTCCCCTATCCCACCTTCACTCTGTCTCCTCTTTTAGTTGCCTATCACCTCTCTCATGATTCTGCTTTCTTCTACTACACATAGATCCCTCAGATTCCTTTTTTCAATCTTTTTATTATTATTAATAATATCAGCTTAATAAGATTAATACATAGATAATGGGATTACAAACATACACATTTCAACTGAACATGAAAGAATACATAAGCAATAGTTACAATATAAATGAGTCTTCCCAAATCATGGACGATACAAGTAACATATAAACAAAGAAAACCTAGGTATATCATAATATATTAAAAAAACAGAAAAGAGAAAAAGAAAAAAAATTATGCAAGAAAAACTAATCTAACAATCTAATAACTAATAAGGAAAAAAAACAAAAAAAGAAAAAAAGGGGGAAAATAATTAAATAAAAGGGCTGTTTATAATATCTTTTCTTTTTCCTTTCTAAATCTTTTTATTATTATTAGTAATATGGACAGAATACAAATGATATATTGATAAAGAAATTACAAACATACAAATTCCAGTACACATGAAAAAAACATACACAATAGTTACAATATAAATGAGTTTACCAAGACTTAAGCCATACAATATATGTATGAACATGGTAAGTCTAAATATTTCATAATATATGATATAAAAAAAGAAAGAAAAAAAAATAAAAAATATATATATAATGCAAAACTAGCTAATCTACTAATCTAATAACTAATAACTAATATAGAAGAAAAAAGAAGCAAAAAAAGAGAGAGAAAAAAAAGGGGGCTGTTTATCATATCTCACAAGAATAAATATTCATCAATGCCGTCACTTCCGGTCCTCTCAACATACATAAGCTGAAAGCTGGGAAATCAAATGAACTTGGAACAGGGTCATATTACATCATATGAAAATGTTGAATAAATGGTCACATTAACTTTTCAAATTTAATAGAAGTCTCAAAAACACCACTTCTAATTTTTTCTAAATTTAAACATAACATAGTTTGAGAGAACCAATTAAATACAGTGGGAGGATTAATTTCCTTCCAATTCAACAATATAGATCTTCTAGTCATCAGAGTTAGAAATGCAATCATTCGACGGGCAGAAGAAAATAAATGCAGTGAGTCTAACATTGGTAAACCAACAATTGCAGTAATAGGATGAGGTTGTAAATCAATATTCAAAACCGCAGAAATAATATCAAAAATATCTTTCCAATATTTCTCCAAAAATGAACAAGCCAAAACATATGAGTTAAAGACACAATTTCAGATTGACATCTATCACAAATAGGACTAATATGAGACTAAAAATGAGCTAATTTATCCTTGGACATATGGGCCCTATGTACGACCTTAAATTGTATTAATGAATGTTTGGCACATATCGATGATGTATTAACTAATTGAAGAATTCTATCCCAATTCTCACTAGAAATAATAAGGCTAAGCTCTCCTTCCCAATTCTTTTTTGTCTTATAAAGAGGCTCTGAACGTATCTTCATAATTATATTATAAAGTTTTGAAATAAGCCCTTTCAAATAAACTCTCCAAAATATCTGAAGGCACAAAATTTGAAAACGTAGGGAGTACAGAACTTAAAAAATGTCTAATCTGTAAATATCTAAAAAAATGAAATGTAGGCAAGTTATATTTGTTGGATAATTGCTCAAAAGACATGAAACAATTGTCCAAAAATAAATCAGAAAATCTTAGTAATCCCTTAGTTTTCCAAGCCGAATAAGCTTGATCTATAATGGAAGGGTGGAAAAAACAATTAGATACAATAGGACTATTTAAAACGAATTGAGTCAACCCAAGAAATCTCTGAAACTGAAACCATATACGCAAAGTATGTTTAACTATCGGGTTGTCAATTCGTTTCGGCAATTTAGAAAGAGCAAAAGGGAGAGAAGTCCCTAAAATAGAACCCAGAGCATAAGCTGATACAGATTTAATTTCTAAACTCACCCAATGAGGACCGAAAGATCCAACCCCATCTTTCAACCAACATAACAAATATCTAATGTTAACTGCCCAATAATAAAATCTGAAATTAGGTAATGCTAACCCACCTTCCTTTTTTGTCTTCTGTAAATATATTTTACCTAACCTGGGATTTTTATTCTGCCATATATATGAAGAAATTTTTGAGTCAACATTAGTAAAAAAAAGATTTCGGAATAAAAATTGGTATCGCTTGAAAAATATATAAAAACTTAGGTAAAATAACCATCTTAATAGCATTAATCCTACCTATTAGGGATAAAGATAATGGTGACCACTTAGTAAACAAACCTTTAATCTGATCAATTAAGGGTAAAAAATTAAATCTAAATAAATCTTTATGGTTTTTTGTGATTTTGATCCCTAAATAAATAAAAGAATCATTAACTAATTTGAAAGGTAAATCTCCATAAATTGGGACCCGTTTATTCAAAGGAAACAATTCACTTTTATTAAGGTTTAACTTATACCCAGAAAACTCACTAAATTGAGCCAATAATGATAAAACTGCTGGGATGGATTTCTCCAGGTTAGAAATGAATAGTAATAAATCATCTTCATACAAAGATAACTTATGAATGTCTGTCCCACAATTAATACCCAAAATATCCTGTGATTGTCTGACGGCAATTGCCAAAGGTTCTAAGGCAATGTTAAATAGTAATGGACTAAGAGGACATCCTTGTCTAGTGCCCCGAAATAGGCGAAAAAAGGGAGATCTTTGATTATTGGTAAACACTGAGGCTACTGGAATATGATAAATCAATTTAATCCATGATATAAAGATCGGAATAAAATTAAACTTCTCCAACACATTAAATAAGTAAGGCCATTCAACTCTATCAAATGCTTTCTCCGCATCTAATGAAATCATGCATTCTGAAGTGTCAGGTGAGGGAGTATAAACAATATTCAACAATCTCCCAATGTTAAAAAAAGAATAGCAATTTTTAATAAAACCGGTTTGATCATCTGAAATTGCTAATAAAACCAGTTTGATCTTCTAAGATAATTTTGGGTAATACCTTCTCCAATCTAGATGCCAGTAACTTGGAAAAAATCTTGGAGTCTACATTCAATAAAGATATTGGTCTATAGGAAGCACAGTAGGTAGGCTCTTTATCTTTCTTCAATATTAGAGAAATGGAAGCTCTATAAAAAGATTGTGGCAAATTCCCCAATCTAATGGCTTCCTCAAAAACCTTACATAACCAAGGGGAAATAGTAGCAGAAAAAAATTTTAAAAATTCAACTGTATAACCATCTGGACCAGGTGCTTTCCCAGAATTCATTGAGGAAATAGCCCCTTTAATTTCTACATCCGTAATAGGAGTATCCAATATTAAAAGATCATCAGATGATAATCTTGGAAAATTTAATTTCCCAAGAAAATCAGACATGGTATTAGGATCTTGAGGAAATTCAGATTGATACAGGGAGGTATAGAAGTCTTGAAATGCCTTATTTATCTCATCATGATTAACTGTCAGATTCCCATTCTGCTGACAAATCTTAGTGATTTGACGTTTAACCAAAGCATTCTTCAATTGACTAGCTGACAGTTTACCAGATTTATCACTATGTATATAAAAATCAGATCTGGTTTTCATTAATTGATTTTCAATCGAGGATGTAAGTAATAAACTATGTTCCATTTGAAGTTCAACCCTTTGTTTGTAAAGCTCCTTACTAGGAGCAATCAAATATTTCTTATCAATCTCTTTAATTTTCTCAACCAATAAAATAGTTTCCATCTTAGTACATTTCCTCAAACCAACAGAATAAGAAATAATCTGTCCACGTATATACGCTTTAAAAGTGTCCCAAAGTGTTCCGCAGGAGATACCATCTGTAGAATTAGTTGAAAAGAAGAAGTCGATCTGCTCCTCCATAAATTTTATAAAGTCTGAGTCTTGCAATAAGGTAGAGTCAAATCGCCATTGTCTGGCATTAGAAGCTGTATCCGTAAATGTCATAGAAAGTAATAATGGAGCATGATCAGAGATAGCTATAATATCATAGTTACAACCGATTACCAATGGAATAAAACAAGAGTCTACAAAAAATAATCAATTCTCGAATAAGAGTGATAAACATGTGAGAAAAAAGAAATCTCTTTGTCTTTAGGATGCCAAAATCTCCAAATATCAAAAACTCCATTGTCAGTCAAAAAGGAGTTAATACAAGTGGCCGACTTATTAGGTAAAGTCTGAATAGATAAAGATTTATTCATCAAAGGATTTAAACAACAATTAAAGTCACCACCCATTATTAACTTATATTCATTTAGATTGGGTAAAGAGGTAAATAAGGACTTTAAAAAGTCAGGACAATCCACATTTGGAGCATAAACATTAACCAAAGCAACCTTTTTATTACAAAGCAAACCCATAATTAACAAAAATCTACCATTCGGATCTGAAAAAATATCATGTTGAACAAATGGAATAGAGGAGTCAATAAAAATTGAAATGTCAAAATCTAAAAAAACGAAATTTGTCCTCCTTCCTCACATGAGTTTCTTGTACAAAAATGATATGAGCATTAAGTCTTTGGAATACTTTGAAAATCTTCTTTCGTTTAATTGGATGATTTAAACCATTAGTATTCCAAGACACAAAATTAATGGTCTGAGCCATAATTCTAAAATCAACCCTTTGGTATAGACAGGGTTAACCAACTTATAAACTCATGCACCCAGAAGAGGAACAAAAGTAAAGAGAAGACCATGAAGTGACAACAACACAGACATATTTGAAGTTCAAAAACAGTCCAAATAAAAAAAAACTAACACAAACTGATGCAAAAAAAAAATTAGAAAACAGACCATCCCCCCACCCCCCAAGAAAAAGAGAAAAAGCCAAAATATGACTTAAAAAAGGAAAAAGTAAGACTAACTCTACCCCCATGTCAGCTGAAGAACACTCCGTATATAAAGGATATATATAAAAGAATCACCCCAACTTTAAAAATTAAAATCGCTATAATAAAAACCATATTTCTAAGTATAGTTAGTTGTAAAAAAATAAGAATATAGTCACTAAAAAAAATTATAAATCCGGCTCTAGCCCAGACAAAAAAAATATTTA
The DNA here is from genome assembly GCF_030144855.1 of Hypanus sabinus. Lineage (NCBI taxonomy): Eukaryota > Metazoa > Chordata > Chondrichthyes > Myliobatiformes > Dasyatidae > Hypanus > Hypanus sabinus. Next base: position 55,103,300 of record NC_082706.1, read on the forward strand.
AGCTATGATAAGCGATGCATTGTAGGAAGAAGACGAAAGAAAGAAAAAAAAAACGCCATCTTAAGCAAAAGCAAAAATCTTTTTCAAAAAACCACTATCTTAATCAAAGAAAAATTCACCTTCAAAGAATTAAAAATATACCTTCGAAGGAACAAAGTTAATGTAGTATAATAGTTAAAGTGTATAAGGCAAAACAATTAATATGACAAAAACACACTTTAACTTAAGTATAAAGTATAGGATGAACCTACACCAATAACCAGATGTTAATTCTGGTTTAAGAAATCGAGAACCATCTTACACGATCAGAATCATTCATTTATTAGAGACCGGTGTCTGTAGCAGTAGGGAAGTTCTCCTTCAGATAATTTCTCGCTTCTGAAGTTGAAAGAAAAACCTGGCGTGGAGCATTCGACTGAGATATTTGAAGCTTCGCAGGGTATAGGAGCGCAGGTTTCAGATTTTCCTCATAACATTCATCCATCAACGGTTTAAAAAGAAGCCTTCTTTTTAAAAGGTCAGGGCTAAAGTCTTCAACTAGGCGGAAGCGGTAATCTTTGAATTTAACCATTCCTGCCCCACGAGCTGCACGTATAAGTTGTTCTTTGTCATGTACATAATGGAACCGGACAATTACCACTGAAGGTTTGTCTGTAGCACTTGGTGATCGACGCCGAATTCTATGTGCCCGATCCAATAAAGGAGGGTTATTCGGGAAAATCATCGGAAACGGTTCTTTTAAAAGTTGAGCAAAATATTTCGAAGGGTCATCTTTTTCTATGCCGTCTGGAAGACCAAGTATACGTAGGTTCTGTCTTCTGGACCGATTCTCAAAATCGTCACTCTTGGCTTTAAGGGCTTCCATCAGCTTAATGGTCGGAATTAAATCCTGTTGCAGTTTTTCAATAGTCAAACCTCGCTTCCGAGCATCTTCTTGCAGAGACGCGATAAGAGCTTGTTGCTGGTTAATTACTGAATCCGTCTTAACCATGTTCTCTTGAAAAGCCTTTATATCTTCTTTAAAAAAATTGTTGTAGTTGATCAAATTTTTTATCCAAAACCTCCATAAACAATTCATGTTAATTGAGTTTGTTGTGGCGGAGCCTGCTTCTTTCCGTTACAGTTCAGATTGCGTCCGGGATCCCGTCCCTTAGGCCTGAGAGACATTTCTGTTTGCATATCTTCAAAAGTTCACAACAAACTCTTGGCAGTAAGTTCAAAAAAGAATTAACAAAGAAACTTTCGGTATAGGTAAAAATAAGCTGAATAAGGGTGATCAAAGGTTAAAAAAAAGTAAAGGTTATGGAGCGAATCCAAAACAGTACTCACTCCATGAGCATCTCCCGCTGACTCCCTGTTTATAATATCTAACAAAAATACAAAATCATCAGTGTCATCAACTCCGATCCTCTCAACACATGTAAAATCAAAACTGGAAAAACAAATAGGCTTGGAACAGGGTCACATTACATCATATGAAAATATTGAATAAATGGTCTCCATATCTTTTCAAATTTAATAGAATTATCAAATACAACACTTCTATTTTTTTCTAAATTTAGACATAACATAATTTGAGAAAACCAATGAAATATGGTAGGAGGATTAATTTCTTTCCAATTCAACAAAATAGATCTTCTAGCCATTAATGTAAGGAATGCAATCATTCAACAAGCAGAACAGGATAAATGGACTGAGTCCATCATTGGTAAACCAAAAATTGCAGTAACAGGATGAGGTTGTAAATCAATGTTCAATACCATAGAAATAGTATCAAAAATGTCTTCCCAATATTTTTTCAAAAGTGGACACGACCAGAACATATGAGTTAAAGGCACTATCTCAGAATGACATCTGTCACAAATAGGATTTATATAGGAATAAAAATGAGCCAATTTATCCTTGGACATATGCACAACCTTAAACTGTATTAATGAATGCTTAGCACATATAGATGATGAATTAATTAATTGAAGAATTTTATCCCAATTCTCAATAGCGATAGTAAGGTTAAGTTCTCTTTCCCAATCATTTTCAATCTTATAGAAGGGCTCTGAACATATCTTCATAATTATATTGTAGAGTTTTGATATTAGCCCTTTCTGAGAAGGATTTAATTCAAACAAATTCTCCAAAATACCTGAAGGCACAAGATTTGGAAAGGTAGGAAGTACAGTATTTAAGAAATTCCTAATCTGTAAATATCTAAAAAAATGAAATCTAGGCAAATGATATTTATTAGATAATTGTTCAAAAGACATAAAACAATTATCCAAAAATAATTTGGAAAATCATAGTAATCCTTTAGTCTTCCAAACTGAATAAGCTTGGTCTATAATAGAAGGATAAAAAAAGCAATTGGATACAATAGGAATATTTAAAAAAAACTGAGTCAACCAAAACAATTTCCGAAAATGAAACCATATACGTAAAGTATGTTTAACTATAGGATTGTCAACATATTTCAGCAATTTACTAAGAGCAAAGGGAAGAGAAGACCCTAAAATAGAGCCCAATGAAAATCCTTGTACAGATTTAATTTCCAGGTTCACCCAATGAGGGCTAAAAGATAAATCCCAATCCTTTAACCAACATATCAATTATCGGATATTGACTGCCCAATAATAAAATCTAAAATTAGGCAATGCCAATCCACCTTCCTTCCTTGCCTTCTGTAAATATTTTTTACCTAATCAAGGATTTTTATTCTGCCATATATATGAGGAAATTTTTGAATCAACATTAGCAAAAAAGATTTCAGAATAAAAATTGGTACCGCTTGAAATATATATAAAAACTTGGGTAAAATAACCATCTTAATAGCATTAATCTGACCTATCAGAGAATAAGATACTGGTGACTATTTAGAACATTTAATCTGATCGATTAGGGGTAAAAAATTAACCTTAAATAAGTCCTTATAATTTTTTTGTGATTTTAATCCCTAAGTAAATAAAAGAGTCATTAATTAATTTAAAAGGGAAATTTCCATAAATTGAAACCTGTCTATTTAAAGGAAACAATTCACTCTTATTAAGATTTAATTTATACCTGGAAAAATTACTAAATTGAGCCAACAATGACATAAATGCAGGAATGGATTTCTCAGGATCAGAAATAAATAATAGTAAATCATCTGCGTATAAAAATAGTTTATGTATATCTGTCCCACGATTAATGCCAAAAATGTTCTGTGATTCTCTGTTAGCAATTGCCACGGGTTCTAAAGCAATATCAAATAATAGTGGACTAAGAGGACAGCTTTGTCTAGTACCCCGAAATAAACGAAAAAAGGGAGATCTTTGATTGTCAGTAAACACTGAGGTTACTGGAGTATGATATGTCAGTTTAATCCAGGAAATAAATGTCGGACTAAAATTAAACTTCTCAAGCACAGTAAATAAGTATGGCCATTCAACTCTATCAAATGCTTTCTCCGCATCTAATGAAATGACACATTCTGAAGTGCTATGTGAAGGAGTATAAACAATATTCAATAATCTCCTAACATTGAAAAAAGAATAGCAATTGCTAATAAAACCAGTTTGATCTTCTAAGATAATTTTAGGTAATACTTTCTCCAGCCTGGATGCTAGTAACTTGGAAAAGATCTTGGAATCTACATTCAATAAAGATATTGGTCTATAGGATGCACAGTCAGTAGTGTCTTTATCTTTCTTCAATATCAAAGAAATGGAAGCTCTATAAAAAGATTGTGGCAGATGACCCAATCTAATTGCTCTTCAAAAATCCTGCATAACCAAGGAGAAAGAGTAGAGGAAAAACATTTTAAAAATTCTACCGTATACCCATCTGGACCTGGTGCTTTCCCAGAATTCATAGAGGAAATAACCCCTTTAATTTCTGTATCTGTAATAGGAGTTTCTAATATTGAAAGATCATCTGATGATAATTTTGGAAAATTCAATTTCCCAAGAAAATCACACATGGTATTATAATCATGAGGGAATTTAGAATGATACAGGGAGGTATAAAAATCTTGAAAAGATTTGTTTATCTCATCATGGTTAACTGTCAGATCCCCATTCTGCTGATGAATCTTAGTAATTTGGCGTTTAACCAAAGCATTCTTCAATTGACTAGCTAACAGTTTACCCGATTTATCACTATGTATATAAAAATCAGATCTGGTTTTCATTAATTGATTTTCAATTGAAGATTTAAGTAATAAACTATGTTCCATTTGAAGTTCAAATGGAAATGAAACCCTTTGTTTGTAAAGCTCCTTACTAGGAGCAGTAGAATATTTCTTGACAATCTCTTTAATTTTATCAACCAATGAAAGAATTTCCTTCTTAATGTGTTTTCTCAAACAACAGAGTAGGAGATAATCTGTCAACGTATATGTGCTTTAAAAGTGTCCCAAAGTGTTCCACAAGAAATATCATCCGCTGAATTAGTTGAAAAGAAGAAATTGATCTGTTCCTTCGTAAATTTAATAAAATCCTGACCTTGTAGTAAGGTAGAATCAAATCGCCATTGTCTAGCACTAGAAGCTGTATCCATAAATTTAATAGAAAGTTTTAATGGAGCATGGTCAGAAATGGCTATAATATCATAATTACAACCAATTACCGATGGAATAAAACAAGAGAATAAAAATAATCAGTTCTCGAGTAAGAATGATTAACATGTGAGAAAAATGAAAACTCTTTGTCCTGAGAATGCCGAAATCTTCATATATAAAAAATTCCATTATCAGTCATAAAAGAGTTAATATAAGTGGCCGACTTATTAGGTAAAGTCTGAGTAGATGTAGATCTGTCCAACAAAGGATTAAACAACAATTAAAGTCACCACCCATTATGAACCTATATTCATTTAGATTAGGTAGAGAAGTAAATAAGAACTTAAAGATATTGGGATAATCCACATTTGGAGCATATACATTAACTACAACAAACTTTTTGTTTAAAGGTAACCCAGTAATTAACAAAAATCTACCATTCGGATCCGAAAAAATATCATGTTGGACAAATGCAATAGAGGAGTCAATAAAAATTGAAACTCCCTTTACTTTAGCATTCAAATTCAAATGGTACTGTTGATCCCTCCAAAACCTTAAAAAATAATGATTGTCCTCTTTCCTCACATGAGTTTCTTGTACAAAAATAATATGTGCATTCAATCTTTGGAATACTTTGAAAACCTTTTTCCGTTTAATTGAATGGTTTAAGCCATTAGTATTCCAAGAGACAAAATTAATGGTCTGATCTATATTTCTGAAATCAACCCTTTGGTCTATAAAGGGTTAACCAAATTATGAACTCATGCCCCCAGAAGAGGAACAAAAGTAAGGGGCGGACACAGAAGTGACGACATTGCGGACATTTTAGTAGTTTAAAATCAGCCCAAATGAGAAAACTGAAAAAAAACTGATATAAAGAACATAAGATTTAGAAAAAAAAACACCTCCCACCCAAGAGGAGAAAGCTCCGCCTCCCCCAGCCAGGAAAAGGCCGGGAAGAAAGAGAAATGAAACTAAATCTACCCCCATATCAGCAAAAGGCAACTCCATATATAATGGAAAATAAAAGATCCACCCAAACTCTAAAGAAATAATGATCACTATACTAAAACCAAACTTCTTAATATAATTGCTAGTAAAAAAAAGCAAGAAGAATATAATCACTAGTAACTTATAAATTGGGTTAAAACCCAAACAAACCAAAAAAGATTTACACTGTGATAAGAAATGCATTATAGCTAGAAGAAGAGAGAAAAAGAAATGGCGAAATAAAAAAAAGCCAAAAATATTTTAGAGATGAAACCGAAATCTTCGTAAAAAAACAATTTGCCTTCGAAAGATTAATAATAATGACCAAAGATAAAGTACAGTGTTTGAAGTAAGTAAAATAAGAAGATTAGTACATCGAAAAAAAACTTTAACTAGAGTATTAACTAGAGTACCAATAGCCAGAAAACAAGTCTGGTTTTGGAAACAAAAACCATCTTGCAATGATCAAAATCACTCATTTATTAGAGATGAGAATCCGCAGCAGTAGGGAAGTTCTCATTCAGAAAGCTTCGAGCTTCAGATGTAGAAAGGAAAACACGCCGAGATGCATTGGGAGGCAAGATTCTGAGCTTTGCAGGGTATAAGAGCGCAGGTTTTAGATTTTTCTCATAACATTCGGACATCAGAGGTTTAAAAAGAAGTCTTGCCTTCATTACTTCTGGACTAATATCCTCCACTAATCGAAAAATAAATTTTTGGAATTTGACCATCCCTACACACCGAGCCACATGAATAAGTTGCTCTTTAACAAGCACATAGTGAAAACGGACAATTACAACCGGTGTTTAGCTGAAGCCCATGGTGAATGACGCATAATATGTGAACGCGATCGAGTAACGGAGGACTGTCTGGGAACACAGAAGGGAATGCATCCTTTAAAAGTTGAGCAAAATATTTCGAGGAGTCCCCTTGTTCAATACCTTCCGGGAGACCAAGTATGCGTAAGTTCTGTCTTCTGGACCGATTCTCAAAGTCGACACTCTTGACTTTAAGTGTTTCCACCTGTTTAATCGTCGAAAATAATTTCTGCTCCAGTTTTTTGAATATCAAGTCTCACTTCCGAGCGTCCTCTTGCAAAGTTGCAATTAGGGCTTGTTGCTGGTTAACTACTGAATCACTCTTATCCATATAATCCTGAAAAGCCTTTATATCTTGTTTGAAAATTTGTCGGTGTTCTTCAAATTTTTCATTTAAAATCTCCAATAACATTTCATAAGTCAATTCAGTGTGATTAGGATCGGTCTTTTTCTTCTTTCCATTCCCATTAGAAACTTTCCCAGGGTCTTGCCCTTTACATCTCAAAGCCATTTCTGTACTCATTTCTTCAAAATTCACAATAAACTTTTAAAGATAAGTCCAAAAAAGTAGCAAGAATCTTTTGGTGTAGGTAAAAGTAAGTTAAATAAGGGTGATCATAGGTTAAAAAAAGAAAAGGTTAAGGAGTGAATCTGAAACAGTGCTCACTTCATGAGCGTCTCCTGCTGACCCTCTCCTTAGATTCCTTCTTCACCTCTCTGGCCTGTTCCCTCCCTGCTCCCCCTTCCCCACCCCTTGATCTTTCCTCTGATTGGTTTTCCACCCTCCCCCCGCCTTCTTCATGGGGCCCCTGCCTCCTTCTTCAGTCCTGACACAGGGTCTCGGCCCGGAATGTTGACTGCTCATTTCGACGGATGCTGCCCGACCTGCTGAGTTCATCCAGCTTGTTTGTATGTGTAGGACCATATAAACACTGACTGTGTAGAGGAGGAAACACAAGCATTGTACAAACGCTGACTGTCTGTGGAAACACAAGCATTGTACAAACTCTGACTGTCTGTGGAGGAGACACAAGCATTGTACAAACACTGACTGTCTGAGGAAGAGATACTGGAACTGTACAAACACTGCCAGTGAGTGAGGGGTAATACTAGAAGGGTTTAAATGCAGACTGTGTGTGAGGGGAGTTACAAGAATGGTATAAACACTGACCCTTTGTGAGGAGAAGATACTAGATGACACTGACTGTGAGTGAGGAGGAGATAATGAAGAAGAAAGCCGTTAACTCTGAGTGGAGTTATCAGGATGCTGTTGTGACAGTGTTTTGTTCGCAGGCTTTCTTATTTTTATGAGGTCGAGTTGCTAGCTCAGTGCTCAACCCAGTACAGATGGAAAGTGTGCAAGGAAGCCAGCTTGATTTGAACTCAGGAGCCTTCGCCCCGAAGTCCAGCACTGATTCCACTATGCCACCAGCCAGCGAGGAGATACTAGAACTGTATAAACACTGACTGTGTGTGAGGGGAGAAAATAAAACTTTATAAACACCTACCGTGTGTGAGGAGGAGATACTAGATCTGTATAAACTCTCACCGTGTGTCTGAAGGAGATTCTTGAACTGTAGAAACGCTGTGTGAGAAGGAAATAGAACAGATGTATAAACAGACAGTTTGTGAGGTGGAGATATGATAACTGTATGAACACAGAGCGTGTATCAGGAGGAGATACTAGAATGGTATAAGACCATACGACAAAGGAGCAGAAGTCGGCCATTCAGCCCATTGAGTCTGCTCCGCCATTTTATCATGAGCTGATCCATTCTTTATTTAGTCCCATTCCCCCGCCTTCTCACCATAACCTTTGATGCCATGGTTACTCAGATACCTATCAACCACTACCTTAAATACACCCAATGACTTGGCCTCTATTATCGCCCATGGCAAAAAAATCCACAGATTCACCACCTTCTAGCTAAAAAAATTTCTTCGCATCTCTTTTCTGAATGGGTGCCCCTCAATCCTTAAGTCAAGTCCTCTTGTGCTAGACTCCCCCACCATGGGAAACAACTTTGCCACATCCACTCTGTCCATGCCTTTGAACATTCGAAATATTTCTATGAGGTCCCTCCTCATTCTTCTAAACTCCAAGGAGTACAGTCCAAGAGAGGTTAAATGTTTCTCATATGTTAACCCTCTCATTCCCGGAATCATTCTAGTGAATATTCTCTGAACCCTCTCCAACATCAGCACATCCTTTCTTAAATAAGGAGTCCAAAACTGCACACAGTACTCCAAGTGAGGTCTTACCAGTGCCTCATAGAGCCTCAACATCACATCCCTGCTCTTATATTCTATTCTTCTAGAAATAAATGCCAACATTGCATTCGCCTTCTTCATTACTGACTCAACCTGGAGGTTAACCTTAAGGGTATCCTGCATGAGGACTCCCAAGTCCAGTTGCATCTCAGAACTTTGAATTCACCCCCCACTTAAATAATAGTCTGCCCATTTATTTCTTCTACCAAAGTGCATGACCGTACACTTTCCGACATTGTAGTTCATTTGCCACATGTTTGCCCATTCTCCCAATCTATCCAAGTCTCTCTGCAGACTCTCTGTTTCCTCAGCACTACCGGCCTCTCCACCTGTCTTTGTATCATCAGCAAACTTAGCCACAAAGCCCTCTATTCCATAATCCAAATCATTGATATACAAAGTAAAAAGAAGCAGACCCAACACGGACCCCTGTGGAATACCGCTGGTAACTGGCAGCCAACCTGAATGGGATTCCTTTCTTCCCACACTCTGTTTCCTGCCAATCAGCCAATGCTCTATCCACGTACATAAGTTTCCTGCAACTCCATGGGTTCTTATCTTGTTTAGCAGCCTCATGTGTGGCACCTTGTCAAAGGCCTTCTGAAAATCCAAATACACAATATCCACTGCATCTCCCTTGTCTAGCCTATTTGTAATTTCCTCAAAAAAATTGCACTAGGTTTGTCAGGTAGGATTTTCCTTTAAAGAAACCATGCTGAGTTCAGCCTATCTTATATGCCTCCAGGTACTCCGTAACCTCATCCTTGACAATCGACTCCAACAACTTCCCAACCACTGATGTCAAGCTAACAGGTCTATAATTTCCTTTTTGCTTCCTTGCCCCCTTCTTAAATAGCAGAGTGACATTAGCAATCTTCCTGTCCTCTGGAACCATGCCAGTATCTATTGACTTTTGAAAGATCATTGCTAATGCCTCCGCATCCTTTCATATGAAGGAAGACTGGATCAACTAGGCTTGTACTCACTGGAATTTAGAAGATTGAAGGGGGGATCTTATTGAAACGTATCAAATTCTAAAGGGATTGGACAGGCTAGATGCAGGAAGATTGTTTCTGATGTTGGGGAAGTCCAGAACGAGGGGTCACGGTTTAAGGATAAAGGGGAAGCCTTTCAGGACCAAGATGAGGAAAAACTTCACACAGAGTGGTGAATCTGTGGAATTCTCTGCCACAGCAAACAGTTGAGGCCGATTCATTGGCTATATTTAAGAGGAAGTTAGATATGGCCCTTGTGGCTAAAGGGATCAGGGGGTATGGAGAGAAAGCAGGTACAGGGTTCTGAGTTGGATGATCAGCCATGATCATACTGAATGGTGGTGCAGGCTCGAGGGGCCAAATGGCCTACTCCTGCACCTATTTTCTATGTTTCTATGCAATCTCCACTGCTACTTCCTTCAGAACACAAGGGTGCATTCCATCTGGCCTGGGAGATTTATCTACCCTTAGACTATTCAGCTTCCTGATACTTCCTCTGTCATAATTGTGACTGCGCGCCCTTCCCTTCCCTGACACCCTTGGGTGTCCAGTATGTTGCTGATGTCTTCCTCAGTGAAGACTGATGCAAAATACTCATTCAGTTCCTCTGCCATTTCCTTATCTCCCAATCTCCCATTACAATTTCTCCAGCATCATTTTCTATCGGTCCTATGTCTACTCTCACCTGTCTTTTACTCTTTATATACTTGAAAAAGCTTTTAGTATCCTCTTCGATATTATTTGCTAGCTTGCTTTCATAGTTCATCTTTTCCCTTTTAATGACCTTCTTATTTTCCTTTTGTAAGCTTTTAAAAACTTCCCAATCCTCTGTCTTCCCACTAATTTTTACTTCTTTGTATGCAAACTGACCATGTGCGAAGCAAGATGGCAGAACTGCATAAATACGGACTATGTGTGATGAGGAGCTACTGGAACTGTATAATACTGACTGTGTCTGAGACGGAGATTACAGAACAGTATCAACACTGAACATTTGTCAGGAAGAGATAGAAGAACTGTATAAACACTGATCATGTGCGAGGTGAGATAGTAGAACTGTATAAACACTGACTGTGAGTAAAGAGGTGATACTGAGACTGTATAAACACTGATTAATGCGAGACAGGAGATATTAGACTGTATAAGCATTGACCGTGTTTGAGGAGGAGATATTAGAACTGTATAAACACAGAACATGTGTGAGGGGTGATACTAGAACTGTGTAAACACTGACAGTGTGTGCCGTGGAGATACTAGACTTGTATAAACACTGACAGTGCTTGAGAAGAAGATACCAGAACTGTATAAACACTGAACGTTTGTAAGGAGGAGATACAAGAATTGTATGGCACGGACTGTGTGTGAGGAGTAAAGAGCTGAACTTTATAAACACTGACTGTGTGTGAGGAGGAGATACTAGAACAGTATGTAATGTTCAGGCCCGATTGACTCACATTCGTCTAGGGGAAGCTGGTGTTTGCCCTGCCAAACAGTGTAATCGCATTGGTGTAGATACTGTGTAATGCACCCCGGTACAAACACACAATGTAAAATATCAGACAGTACACAATATGCAATTAAGTGATTAGACTTTATAATTATTTCTTAGGCTATGTGGTTAGTACAGAAACAACATATATAATTTAAAAAAAGAAAAGGCACCAATAATATTATTAATCAGTCCAGTGCACAAATCATTGGAGCTCACAGATTTTCCTTCACTGATCCTCCTTTGATCATCGCCAACCTCTGCCAAAACACTGCCAATAATTGGACCCTTGGATCTCCGTCTCTGCCGTCCAATAATCTCCCCACTCTCCACACACGTCCTCCCTCTCATCCTTCCACAACTGAAAACCCATGAAATGCCAGGTTCCCAGAAATAAGAAAGAATAACACCTCTCCCATTGGACAGTAAAAAAATGTTATCAGTAATTATAACCAAAACAAGCTGCTACAGAGGACAACAGAGACCCCATTTTATTATACATTACAGAGAAGCCATTTTATTAGCCTTCGCAGTTAACATGGAAGAGAAACCACTACATGTATAAACACTGACCATGTGCGAGGAGGAGACACAGGAACTGCATAAACACTGACTCTGTGTCAGGATAGGCTGCTAGAACTGTATATACAGTGACCGTGTGTGAGGGTAGATATTTACTGTATAAACATTGACTGTGAGTGAGGAGGAGATACTAGAACTGTATAAACACTGACCCTGAGTAGGATATACAAGAACTGTATGTAGGGCTCTCAGTGGTGTTAACTGTGGGTGTTAGCTGTTCAGGCTAATGAAATGGCTTCTCTATATTGTTATAATGAAATGGCTTCCCTGTAATGTTACTTAATGCCGTAATGGGTTTCTGTATCAGGAATGTTTGGGTTATAACTGCATATAAGGGGGGAAGTACCTAATGGAGAATTGTTATGTTATCTTGTATGTGTCTGCTGAGTGGGAGTTCGTGGTCTTTTTCAGGAAGTGAGCGAAGAGGACGGACTTGTGAGGAGTGGACAGCAGTTCCCGGGTGGCAGATACTGGACGTCAGCGGTTTGGATGGTTGCCGAAGGCTCGGAGTGTCATTGTGGATGGAATCGGAGGTGCAAGCTCCAATGTATTAAAATATTATGTGCACAAACTGATGAACTTACTGATTTGGCACCTTGAGGTTATCTGTTTCACTAACCCATCACTAAGAAATAACTATAAAATTGCAATTATTTACTCGCCTTTGGTGGCATTTATATGCCCTCTGGGATTTCACCAGTTCATAAGGATGCCCCAGGGCATATCGGGGGCCTCTGCCACCTTCCAGAGGGTCTTGGACAAGACCGTGGGGGACATAAACCTGCTTGAAGTGCTTGTATATTTGGATGACCTGATAGTATTTGGATCCACACGAAGTGAGGCTAATGAAGGTGCTCAACTTGCTGAAGGATGAAGGGTTAATACTTTCCCTGGACAAGTGCCAGTTCTGCCAGACATCTGTTAGTTATGTTGGACATATAATCTCATGGAATGGAGTAGTTACAGACTCGGCTAAGATAGAAGCAGTGACCACGTGGCTGAGGTCCCAGACTGTGAGCACTCTGCGCTCGTTTTTGGGGTTCTGTGCATATTACCAGAGATTCGTGAAGGGCTACACCAACGTGAGCCATCCCTTGAACCAGTTTCTACATGGCTACCCTCCTCTGGGACAGAAAGGGAAAGGGAGGAGAGGACGGGAGGCTGGGGAGTATTTGAACAGGGCAGAGCCCTTCGGACAAAGATGGGATGATCAATGTGAAGTGGCTTTTCAGTCCCTGAAGGAGATGTTGACTCAGGCACCAGTGCTTGTTTTTGCAGATCCCTGATTGCCCTATGTGTTACACACCAATGCCAGTTGGGAGGGGTTAGGGGCCATCTTGCATCAGGATCCGGGCGCCGGGCTGAGGCCAGTAGGGTTTGTCAGCCAGAGTTTGTTGCCCTCTGAGAGAAACTATTCCACCCACAAGTTGGAGTTCCTGGCGTTGAAATGGGCAGTGGTGGATAAGCTGAGTGACTATCTCTCTGGGGCCAAGTTTGAGGTGCAGACAGACAACAAACTACATCCTGACCTCGGTGAAACTGGATGCTCCAGGCCATCGGTGGCTGGCCGCCCTGTCTGTATATGGTTTCAGCCTGAGGTACCGGCCGGGGAGCCGGAATGTCGATGTGGACGCTCTGTTCTGACGGAGGCATGAGGACCTGGAGAGGGACAAGGAGTTGGGAAGCATTTCTGCATCTGGGGTGAAGGCCATGTGTCAGTTTCCACGCAGGCTGAGGAAAAGGAGGGGCGGTGGACCCATTGGGGGCATCTGATGATGCCCTACCCCTAGTTCACTTTGACATACCTGCTCTGAAGACGCCGCAGCTGCCAGAGTTAAGTCCTGAAGAACTTATAGCTGCTCAGTGAGATGACCCTGGCATTGGCACTATTTGGGACACAGTTGAGATGAGGGACATGGCCCATGCGGAGAAGACCCAGCATGGCTCGGTATCTCTGTTACTGAGAGAATGGCCTCAGTTGAGGTTGAAGAACTGAACTTTATACCTCGTAATCTCACCCCCAGACTGACCTCGGCGTTGGCAGCTGGTCCTGCCCGAGAAGTATCGGAGGGTTGTGATGACTCTGGACACTTGGGGGTGGAGAAGACCTATGGGTTGCTCAAGGACCAGTTTTATTGGCCCTGAATGAGGTCAATGATCAACGAGTATTGCAAGTCCGGCATTTGTTGCATACGCCAGAAGACGCTGCCTGTTCAGGCTGCTCTATTGTCACACTTGCAGAGTGCGGGGCCTTTGGACCTGGTGTGTATGGGTTTCCTGGCCATAGAATCTGATACCAGCAACACGGCGAATGTCTTAGTTAGCACGGACCATTACACCAGGTATGTTAAAGTGTTCCCCACCAAGGATCAGAGAGCAATTATGGTGGCGAAAGTGCTATGGGAGAAGTATTTTGTGTATTATGGCCTTCCCCGGCGGATACATAGTGACCAGGGACAGGACTTTGAGTGGAAGCTCATCTATGAGTTACTGGATATGCTGGGCGATGAGAAATCGAGGACCACCCCCTATCATCCGCAGGGCGACCCCCAGCCAGAGAGGCTTAATCAGACCTTGCTGGACATGCTGGAGATCAGCAAAAGAGTTGATGGAGTCAACATATCGGGAATCTGGTTCACTGTTACAACTGTACACGCAATGACGCTACAGGATATTCACCCTATTATCTGATGTTCGGGCGCGAGGCAACGTTGTCCATTGACCTCTGTTTCGGGACGGCCACTGGTGAAGTGTCACTGAAACCTTACTTGAAATATGTGTCTGACATGAAGAAGGAGCTGCAAAGGGCTAATGAGTTGGCTGGGGAGGTGAATGCCGAGCAGAATCGGGGAAATAAGAAGAGGTATGACCAGAAAGTGAAGTTCTCCCAACTCCAGCCCGAAGACTGAGTCCTCATAATGAATCTGGGATTGCCTGGGAAGCACAAGCTGGCTGAGCACTGGTCAGGCATGCCCTATGTGTGGAGAGTCAGTTGCCCAACTTTCTGGTCCTCTGAGTGTGGCCCAAGGGTGTGAAGGGGCCCGTCAAGATTCTCCACTGGAATCACCTGTTGCCTCTGGGGCGAGATGTACAGGTAGAGCAGGAACCAGAGGTACCGGCTGCACCTCATACCAGAACTTTGCTTCCACACAGGGTGGAAGAAGAGCCCACACCGGGAGAGATGGGCCCGGGCGCTGTGAGGGATACTGACTCGGAGGATGATGACTCGGATGATTGGTACATGCTGCTGTTCGCTGATGCCCCCATGATGGAGGGGAAGGCTGCTGGCCCTTCCCCCACTGGATTAGACAGGGTAAGGGGGGCTAGAGATGGGCATTTGGGAGTGCCACAGGGTGTTAGAGAGGAGGCTGTGGGGCCCCAGCAAGAGATAGCGGGTTCCGAGGTGCAGAGGGGTTTGGGTGTCTGCTCGTGGCAGGGTTTGCCTCAGTTTCCATGAGTCTTCTGTTTTGAGGTGGAGGAGGCAGAAGAGGGAGTGCGTAGGTCTCAGAGAAGTAGGTGTCCCCCAGATAGTTGGTCTATGTAGCACCAGGGAACAGGGTGAGATCTCCACTATTTTGGGGAGTTATGTCACTGCTTTCTGCTCTTAGGTTGGGCTTTGTGTTTTGCAGGAAGTGTTGGCAAATTATCTGAACATCATGAGGGCACGACTAAATTCATTGGGGGGAGAATGCAGGGCTCTCAGTAACATCAACTGTGTTCACTAACTGTGTTCAGGCTAACAAAATGGCTTCTTTGTATTGTTATAATGGAATGGCTTCTCTGTAAGGTTACTTAATGCTGTAATGCAGAGGTGTCAAACTACCGGCCCGTAGGCTGGATGCGGCCTGTGAAGGGATCCCATCCGGTCCGTGGGATGGTTTGGGGAAAAAGGTATATTCACGACCATTTATTACGTATCAGTGCAGAAGCCATACAATAGGCGGCAGTTAACCACAGACTGTGCATAAGCACCTACCACCCTGCACTCAAGACCACTAGGGCCCCACATACGTGTCAGATGCAGTATAAACACACAGAGTACTCAGGTAAGTAACACCTGTAGCAAGGCTGAGATTGTTTACTGCTGTGCTTCAAAAGGCTTTCCAAGAAAAGAAAAGTTGACAGCGAAGGTCTGATATTCAATGATAATTGGAAAGATCGTTTTTTCTTCTGTGAGGTCAACGGCAAACCTGTGTGTCTGATATGCTTGTGACAAGTGGCCTTGGCAAAAGAGTACAATATCAAACGACACTATGAGACGTTACGGAGAAAAATATGACAAGTATGACAGGGCTTGAAGCAGCTCTGAAAAAACAGCAATCATTGTTCACCAAAGGTTGAGCGACTCATGATGGAGCTGTCAAGGCCGGCTATATTATTGCCAACAAAATAGCTGCTGCGTCGAAGCCAGACTCAGAGGAGGAATTCATCAAAGCATGCATGCTGATGGCGGCTGAGCTGGTGTGCCCTGAGAAGGGGCAGGCTTTTGGTAACATCAGCTTGTCAAGAGAGAATTGGGGACCTCGCAGTAGTTTTGAACAGTCAACTAAAAGACAGAGTGAAGTCATTTAGTGCCTTCTCTATTGCAATTGATGAGAGTGGTTAATTTTTTTAGAGTCAAGGGACTCAACCATCAGCAATTTGACACGCTTTTGTCCGAAAGTAATATTGGACACAGCCTACACTACCACACTGAAGTCCAGTGGTTGAGCAAAGGGGTTGTGCTCAAATGATTTTTTCAATTACATGCAGTGTTACGGATTCAGCAACAATAAATATACAAATGATGCAGGGTTTTTTTTTATAACAAATAAAACATTTATTAAACACCGGAAAACAAACCCTAAGAGTAAACAAACAGCTAACGCAACCGGCAATCAGCCGCTGTGTGGCAGCTTAAACAGTTCTTAAAAGGATAAAGTGAAAACAGTTCTTATTTTTTTAATTTACTTTATTGATTTTTAATGCATTTTCTACAATACTACAAATAAAAAAACCCAAACCAAAATAAAAAAATAATACAATGCAAAATAAACATACAATAATAATATAATACAAAAAAGATAATTGAGAAAGCACCCAAATTGAAGTCATGTAAAGTTAGTATCCTCCCCAAGCCCCACAACAAAAAAAACTCCAGACCAACCACAACACAATAAAGAGAATATAAATCAGGACATTCAAACCCCCAAAACTGTAAATACACTTGAAATCAGAAGAAAATAATGCCTACTACCAAAAAAAAGGAGCTGAAAGTAAGGGACTGAAAAAAAAACCTTAATTAAAAGGAAAGTTATGAAAGTACTCAATAAAATGTCCCCAGACCTTATGAAACTTTATATCCAAATTAAGAACTGAATAATGAATTTTTTCAAGGTCTAAACAGGACATAATATCATTAAGCCATTGAGCATGCGTGGACGGGGCAACATCTCTCCATCTAAGAAGGATTAGATGTCTAGCCAGGAGAGAAGCAAAAGATAATATTCAACATGTAGTTGAACTCAAATGTATATCTGTCTCACCCAAAAAACCAAACAGAGCAATTAAAGGGTTAGGTTCTAAGTGGTGATTCAGAATACAGGATAAAGTTATAAAAACATCTTTCCAAAATTTCTCTAAAGTAGGACAGGACCAGTACATATGAATAAGAGAAGCCTCGCCCCTTTTGTGTTTGTCACAAAGAGGACTAATATTAGGGTAAAATCAAGATAATTTAGATTTGGACATATGGGCTCTATGAACAATCTTAAACTGTAAAAGGCAATGGCGAGCACAAAGAAAGGTTGAATTAACCGATTTGAGAATCGAATCCCAAATCTCATCAGATAAAGAGATATTTAAATAATGCTCCCAAGCCATTCTAATTTTATCCACAGGGGCACGCCATAAGAATGCTAATTTATCTTGAATAAATGATATTAAACCTTTACCCAATGGATTAATAGAAATAAATAAATCCATAACATTTTTCTTAGGTATTTCAGGGAAGTTAGGAATTAGAGGATTGATAAAGTGTCTAATTTGGAGATATCTAAAAAAATGGGCATTAGGCAGATTGAACTTAGCAGAGAGCAGTTGAAAGGATGCGTAGCGACTATCGATAAAAAGATCTTCAAAATGTCTAATGCCTTTCCTATACCAATCATAGAATGTTGAGTCATACATAGTTGGTAAAGCAAAACTTAATGAACCTATATCATCAGAAGAAATATCTTTTGTAATTTCTGCATTGTCTTCAGGAAAATCTCCTGGACCTGATGGGTTCCCTGTAGAATTTTGTAAATCATTCTCTTCACTCCTTTCTCCTCAGTTACTCTCAGTACTATCTGACTCGTTTAATTATGGTAAATTGCCACCCGCTTTTAATGAGGCATCTATTATTCTTTTATTAAACAAGAGTAAAGACCCAACAGAGTGTTCCTCGTACAGGCCGATTTCTTTGCTTAATGTTGATGTTAAAATCTTGGCCAAATTCTTTCTATTATTTCTGATGATCAAACTGGTTTTATTAAAAACCATCTTCCTTTTTTTAATATTCAGCATTTATTTAACATTTTATATTCACCTTCAACTGGGATTCCTGAATGCGTTATTTCCCTCACTGCGGAGAAAGCATTTGATTGGATAGAATGGAACTACCTCTTTGCAGTTTTAGAAAAATTTGACTTTGGTCAAAGTTTTATCTCTTGGATCAAATTGCTGTATCTGTGTCCTACTGCCTCTGTTTTGACTAATTTTCAGCAATCCCAGTTATTTAACCTCAAATGTGGCACCCGTCAAGGATGCCCTTTAAGTCCCTTTCTCTTTGATTTGGCTATAGAACCTCTGGCAATAGCATTCCGAAGCTGTCCTGAACTGACCGGGATCTGGAGAGGGGGTGTTGAGCATAAAGTTTCTCTTTATGCTGATGGTTTATTACTTTTTCTTTCAAATCCGTCTACATCCTTACCTCCAATGTTTTCAGTTCTTGATCAGTTTAGCCAGTTTTCTGGCTATAAACTTAATTTACATAAGAGTGAACTTTTCCCAATTAATAAAGAAGCACAAGAATTAGCATTTTGTGACCTTCCCTTTAAAGTAGTTCATAATCAATTTACTTACCTTGGGATTACAGTTACAAGGAAATTTAAAGATCTTTTTTGTGAAAATTTTGCCAATCTTTTATATACTACAAAACAGAGTCTGTCACAATGGTCACCTCTATTGATGTCCTTGGTAGGTCGTATTAATGCTGTTAAAATGTATGTTCTCCCTAAATTTTTTTATTTATTTCAATCTATCCCAATTTTTATTCCTAAAGCCTTTTTTGATTCCTTAGACTCTATAATTTTGTCATATCTGTGGAAGAATAAGTGTTCTAGAATTAATAAAGTTTATCTTCAAAAATCTAAAAAAGAGGGTGGCATGGCCTTACCTAACTTTTGTTTATATTACTGAGCAGCTAACATACATTGCACTACCTTTTGGTCTTTTTTTCATAGCCAACCTGAGTGCCCTAATTGGTGGCAATGGAGTTGAATTCCACTAAAGATTTATCTATTTCTGCACTTCTTGGCTCTGCACTCCCTAGTAGTTTGTCTAGACCAGGGGTCAGCAACCTTTACCACTGAAAGAGCCACTTGGACCCGTTTCCCACAGAAAAGAAAACACTGGGAGCCGCAAAACCCGTTTGACATTTAAAATGAAATAACACTGCATACAACGTTTTTTTTGCCTTTATGCTATGTATAAACAAACTATAATGTGTTGCATTTATGAAATTGATGAACTCCTGCAGAGAAAACGAAATTACATTTCTGCATGCAACAAAAACATTTTGAACTCCGAAAAAAAGACGTTGGGTTGAAAGTTACTTTTAAGTAAAATATTCAATGTCTATTTGAGTCCTTCTTGTATTTATGAAAAACGCCGAACTTAAATTTTCCGCCAGCAGCAAACCAAAAATAACGTCAGCCAGCTGTCATCCTGAAAAATGAAAGGACTATTTCACTGAACAATGAAAAAATATGAATATAAGTAAAATAATAGGCAATTAAAATATTTATCATACTTGGTTAATGGGATTTCTGCTCCTGGACTTCAGCGCACAGCGTCTGCACATCAGGGCTGTATGATGTCACCTTCATCTTTACACAGGATCGCAAGCTGTCATCTGTGAGGTTTTCAATATCACTCCATTTGTGTTTCTGAGCAAGAACGGCCTTCTGACGGGCAACATCTTCATGGTCTGCTGTCAAGCGTCTAAACTTGGACACCCATATGTCTTTGTCGGCTATGTCGGCCAGTTCCATCTCAAGATCAGGTTGACTCACACCTGCCAATGCAGTCGTATTCAGTAGGGAAGGATCGATGCTTAAGGGAGTGACCGGGAAGGATAATGTGTTTTTTTCCTCTCTGAACTCACAGAAGCGTTTCCCAAACGATGTTTGCATTGCGATGATTGCAGAATGTAAATACTCCGAAATTATCATGTCGTGACCTTGTTTGAACTCTCTCAAATTGGGGAAGTGAGACAAAGTGCCTTTCTGTAAATCTCTGGCAAGCACTGTCAACTTGCGCTCGAATGCCAAAACATCCTCCAACATGTGCAGGGCTGTACGTCCTTTCCCCTGAAGAGCTGTGTTCAGCGTGTTCAGGTGCGCTGTCATGTCTACCGTGAAGTGTAGCTTTTCCAGCCACTCTGGCTGTTCCAGCTCAGGAAAGGTGAGCCCTTTGCTGCCCAGGAAAGTTTTCACTTCTTCCAGACACGCGACAAAGCGTTTCAGCACCTTCCGTCTGGACAGCCAGCGATAAAAACACGTTGTAGCGGTGTCAGTAAACTGCAGTCAAAGATAGCTTTATTCGAACTAAACAGCCTTGCTTTTAAGCCTCCCTCAACCCAGCCCCCATGGACGCAGATGCTGCAAAAGACGCGTACTCACAAACCCCCGTAGGCTATCTCCCTTAGCCGGAATGCTGGCTAATTGTGAGCCGTTTCGGATGTGGCAGGAAATGTGTCGCTACAGTTAGGTTGTACAAGATCACCATAATTACATTTCAAAAGCTAACAAACTAACATAAAATACATTTTAATTAAATACTGACCAATTATTTCCCAAAGCCACAGGGAGCCGCAGCACAGAGGTGAAAGAGCCACAAATGGCTCGGGAGCCGCAGGTTGCCGACCCCCGGTCTAGACTAATAGTTAATCCTCTTGTCAGACACACTTTGCGAATATGGGCCCAGTTTAGCAAATTTTATGATTTTTGTGGTTTTTCCCTTTCTAGTCCTATCTTACATAATCACCTTTTTTTAACCTACTACGTATGACTCAAAACAGTCCTTAAAGCGATGTTGCAAAAACAGTTCTTCAAATAGTACTGTGAAAGTTCAAAATGCTCACAGTCCATTAAATGAGAGAATTTTTTAGACGATTTAAATTCACTTTCATGTCATGTTGTTGTGGTTTCCAGTCGAACTATACTTTTCCCGGAGAATTTACGAAGATGAAAATGAAACGGTTTAAAGGCACTGACAAAAAGGCCTTGACAAAACTGTACCCGACCATTTCTGCTATTATTGCAGGGGTTAACATGGGCACAGCCAACAAATTCCTTCTAATTGAGGATCAAACAAGGTTGAAACTGTTTCACCATCGAAATCGACTTTCCTCGATCTGTTAGCTCCCGAACTCTGATCTTCACTCTCCACTGATTTTCCTAACTGGCAGTATTATAAAGAAACTGCCAACAATGACCTTTTAAACTTTAGGCATTAAATAAAACTCCACCTTTCAATGGAACTGCATCATAATATTGGACCATGCAGTAGCATGGTCAAAATAACAAATCCAGCCACGAACTGCCCCTCCTCACAGGGAGGGGTTATCCTTTTATACCCTGTAAAAAAAACTGTCACATGATCTCTACTGCCGGGAAAATGATGTCACTCCACCATCACAAGACCATTACCTTAAGTCCAGTATAGCTTCAACACCTGTAACGTGACAAGTCCAAAATACCCACGGGTATGTAACAGCGGTAAGTGGACTATTCATGAACAAGAAAGGGGAGCCATTGGCAGAGTTGGATGACCCAGACTGGCTTCATGATCTTGCATTTTTGGTGGATATAACAGAGCACAGAAATATACTTAATGTTAACATGTAAGGCCGCAACAAACTTGTTACGGAATACTACGACAGCATTCGTGCCTTTCAAATTAAATTAGGCCTGTGGGAGATGCAACTATCCCAGAGCAACCCAGCTCATTTCCCCTCTTTGCAGTCTGTGCATGTCGCTCATGGAAATAATGACAACAGGACAGGTACTAGGACAAAATATCACAGCTGAAAAGTGAGTTTCAGAATCGTTTCCAAGTCTTCACTCAGCTCGAGAAGGAATTCTCACTATTTTGCTCACTGTTTGCCATCAACGCAGCATCAGATGTGCCAGAAGAACTTCAAATGGAACTAATTGAAATTCAGTGTAACTCGGCTTTGAAATATAAATTTGAGACTGTGGGTCTGGACCCATTCTATCAATACCTGGGGCCAATGTACCCCGAGATGTACCCCTTTGAGATTTTGCCTCAAAGATCCTTTGCATGTTTGGGACAACATATCTCTGTGAGCAGGCTTTGTCCATAATGAACATTAACAAATCCAAACTACGCTTACAGCTGAAACATAGACATCTAAATGACATTATGAAAATCACAACTGCCCAACAACTGGTCCCTGATCTTGACAGGCTGGTTAAAGCCAAGAGATGTCAGGTGTCTGGAAGCTGCAAGTGTAAAATGAGTGATATTGCTCGATGTACTGTGACATTTAAGCAAAATACATTATGAAATACTTGAGTGTCATAATATTGTGATTCATTCATTTTTGTAAGAGTGATCACGTCAATAAAAATTAGGGGCTAACTGTGTTCATTGTCTGAGTTTGATTGCTGGAAGCAGGCTAATAATAATAATTAGGTGCAGTTGTGTAACTGACATTTATATTTAGTTTTGTTCGGTCTACATTTGTGCCTGCTAATGTTCGATTTCAAATGGTTTATTAATGGAAAGGGTGTGGTTCCCAAAACAATCTTAGCCAAAAGAGCCATGTTTTTTCCCTCTCTCATCACAACTTTCTTGTAGCCTACGACTGTAAGTTAATACCAATCATAAAAATAATGCTTGCTAGGCAATCTTTTCATAAGAAATGAAATTGGTAAAGTGAAACACTTTGTATTTATAGCAGAGACTGAGACACTTGAGAGCAGGTTGAAAAAATGAAGGAAATGAAAGCCGTGGGAGCACGTGCGTGCACAACTGATCCGGTCCACATGAAGTCGCATTTTGTCCAATCCGGCCTGTGACCTAAAATGAATTCAACACCCCTGCTGTAATGGGTTTCTGTATCGGGAATGTTTGGGTTATAACTGCAGACAAGGGGGGATCTACCCAATGGAGAATTGCTATGCTATCTTGTCTGTGAGCGGGAGTTCGCGGTCTTTTTCGGGAGGTGAGCGAACAGGACGGACGTATGAGAACCAGACAATGGTTCCAGGGTGGCGGATACTGGACGTCAGTGGTTCGGACGGTGGTTGAAGGCTTGGAATGTCGTTGTGGATGGAACTAGAGACGTGAACTCCAACATATTAAAATATTATATGCACAAACTGATGAACTTACTGATTTGGTGCCTTTAGGTTATCTGCTGTCATTAATCCATCAGTAAGAAATAACTATAAAGTTGCAATTATTTACTCGCCTCTAGTGTGTTGTCTGATATTTGTGTTGCGAGCATGTACTGGGGGCGGGGCATTACACCGTATTTACATCAAAGTTTTGCACTGTTGGTGGGCGATGGCGGTTCACTCTAGGCAAAAGGGGGCAAATAGGGGGCACTGATGCTACATGTATAAGCACTGAACGTGTTTGAGGAGGAGATATGAGAACTGCATAAACACTGACTGTGTGTGAGGAAGAGACACTAGAACTGTATAAATACTGATTGTGTGTCTGAAGCAGATAGTAGAACTCTTTAAACACTGACTGTTTATTGGAGATACAAGAATTGTATAAACACTGACTGTGTGACAAGAGATACTAGAACTGTATAAACACTGACTGCTGGTGGGGAGGAAACACTAGCATTGTATAAACTCTGCCACTTGTGAGTTGTAGATACTATAATTGACCCTGAGGAGGAGATACAAGAACAGTATAAACATTG
The DNA here is from genome assembly GCF_030144855.1 of Hypanus sabinus. Classification (NCBI taxonomy): domain Eukaryota; kingdom Metazoa; phylum Chordata; class Chondrichthyes; order Myliobatiformes; family Dasyatidae; genus Hypanus; species Hypanus sabinus. The sequence continues at coordinate 55,127,181 of NC_082706.1, forward strand.
AGCATGCGTGAGGAGAAGACACTTGAACCAAATTCCAAAGCTCCGTTATCAGTTATAACGCAAACATGCTGCTACAGAGAACCCACCACCTCAGCAGTTAACATTACAGAGAAGCCATTTTATTAACCTTAGCAAGTAACATGAAAGAAGAAACCCTTATGTATATAAACACTGACCGTGTGTGTGGAAGAGATACTAGAACTGTAGAAACACTGACTGCGTGTGAGGAGTGACACACAAACTGTTTCAACGGTGACTATGTCTGAGGAGCAGATAATAGAACTGCATAAACACTGTGTGTGTGGAAGAGATACTAGAAATGTAGAAACACTGACGGTTTATGGGGAGGAGATACTACAAATGTGGAAACACTGACTGCGTGAGAGCTGGAGATACTGGACCTGTATAAACACTGACCATGTGTGAAGCAGAACTAAAATTGTATAAACACTGTGTGTGGAGCACATGGTAGAACTGAATAAACACTGACCGTTTGTGAGGAGGAGATACTAAAACTGTATAAACACTGATCGTGTGTCTGGAGGACATAGTAGAACTGTTTAAACACTGACTGTTAATTGGAGATACGAGAATTGTATAAACACTGACTGTGTGTGAGCATAAAATACTGGAAATGCATAAACACTGACTTTGTGTGAGGAGGAGATAATAGAACTGTGTAAACACTGAATGTGTGAGTTGAGATACTAGTCTGTATAAACACTGACTGTGTGTGAGAAGGAGATGCTAGAACTGTATAAACCAGGGGTGGACAAACTTTTTGACTTGTGGGCCACAAAGGGTTCTAAAATTTGACAGGGGGGCCGGACCAGGAGCAGATGGACGGAGTGTTTTGGTAATACACCTCATAAGAGAAAATAAAATATCATGGGATATGTAGAAAACATGTGCTTTAATTTCAATTGAAAATGAACAAATGCATTAAAACAAAATATCTGTCTTTGAAGTCCCATGGTATTTAGCTATTTATTGAAATGACTTTTAAAACACTGAAAATTAAATTAATAAAATACAGCTTTTTTAATAGTAACAGTTATTATTTTAAAGCACTGAAAATTCTGTTATCCTTCAAGATATTATCATCATCACTCTCCTCCTGACTGTCTTTATTTCAAAAATGGTAGGAGATGCAGGTCTACTTGTCCTGCTCCTTCTTATTCAATTGTCCCCTGTGCCAAAACTCAACAACGACCAGCACAAGGACAGAAAAGTGACAGCGCGCCAGTATGCGGAGCGTGTTATTTGATCTGGAGCGCATTTTTTATTTTGAGAACGTACGTGCACCTGCGCACTACTCATGTCCATCACTTAACAGAAATGACATGTAACATGTAAGGCTTATTGAAAAAAATATTTTCAAATGCATTTTTTACATAACACAACGAAGAAACTTTTTTTTAATTTCAGTGAGAACAGTGTTGTTGGTCTCCCTTTTTAGCCAGCGCATCAAAGTCTGGATTTAGTTTTGCTGTGGCGATTCTCAGGATGGATCTGAGGTGTTGGTCAGTTAACTTGGATCTGTGGCTGGCTTTGTTGATGTTCATGACGCTGAGTGCCTGTTCACACAAATAGGTCGAGCCGAACAAAGAGTAAAGCGCAAATGTGGAGTAATACGCTGCACCTCAACAAAGGTCAATGTATATAGAGTGCGTCATCTATTGGGAAAACGCCAGAATTGCAGGGAAAAAACGTTAACAAGGTTTATTAATATAATTTCATCAAGTTCTGTGGGCCGGATTAAAAAGCTTAATGGGCCGCATATGGCCCCCGGGCCGTAGTTTGCCCATGCCTGGTATAAACACTGACCGTGTGTGAGAAGGAGATACTAGATCTGTATAAACACTGACCGTATGTGAGGAGGAGATACTATTACTGTATAAACTCTGACTGTGTGTGAGGAACAGGTACAAGAACTGTACTCCTAGAACTTTGTCACACTAACTGTGGGTTTATTTTGTCTGTTTCTTGTTATTCCATTCCAGCCTCGATCTGACGGTTTTAACGGGGGAGGGGATGAGGAAATGTAGGTCGATGCCAGTGTTGAAGGTATTTGGCTGTTGACAGACTGTTTAGAATCGGGTTAGTTTCTTCGGAATAGTTTGGATGTGGATATTAATTTGAGCTTTCTGCATGGCAGGGATTTATGTAAAGAGGGTTAGAAGGATTTTTGTCCAAGGGTCATAATGGCAGAGAAACAGAGTCATTATTGTGATATCAATCACCTTGTACTCATCTCTAGCTTTCTGCCTTGGCAATATCTCATTCTGCTTAGTTACTCTGAAACCCAACAGTTGAAACATTGTCATTTCCAATTTCAGGTAACCCACAACTCCAGTTCTCTACTCCACACCTTGTTTTCTCCTTCCTTTATTCACTTTGCTCTCCCCCTTCGCCACCTGGCTCCATCTGTCCATCATGCTCCTCATGTCCAGTTCAATTTACCACCCACCAGCTTCCAATTCCCTCCCCCAACCCCAGTTCTCTACAACAATGTGAGCAGAAGGGCCTGTTCCTGTTCTATAGTTTCTGTGTGGCAATCTTTTCCCTGTCTTCCCCACCCAGGTGTAGTGTTTCAACCAAATTATCATCATATCGCTCCCCAGAGCTGTGTGACCTGCTGAATTGTCCCTGTATTCTGATTTTCCCTTTATTGGGAATTGTTGGGGAACACTGAAGTTACACTTCTCCTGAGAAACCCTTCAGCACTCGGAAGTGACAGTTTATTGAGACAATTCTTCAGGAGTTGTGCAAGGTGTGAGTATGAATATGATATTTTGCATGCTTCAATTCCTGAGAAGACATCAGATTGTGTGAAGGGAAAGAGACATAAACAACAAAGGAAACTGGAACTTAGAAGTTTGCCAAAGATCTGTCATGAGGTCTAAAACTTTGACAAACTTCCATGGATGTGTCCTGGAGAGTATACTCACTAGTTGCATCATGACCTGGTATGGAAACACCTCCGCCTTTGAACGGAAATCCTACAAAAGTTAATGAACAGACCAGTCCATCATGGCTAATGACCTCCCCAACATTGAGCACATCTGTACAGAACACTGTCACAGGAAAACAGCATCATGGTCCCCACCACCCAGGCTATGCTTTCTTCTGGCTGCTGCCATCATGAATAAGGTACAGAGTGTCACCACACCAACACCACACCACACCACCACACCCACACCCACACCAACAGGTTCAAGAACAGTTATTAATTCACAACCATCAGGCTCTTGAACTAGTGTGGACAGCTTCACTCGCTTCATCATTGAACTGTTCCCACAACCAATGTTCCCTCTGAGGTGTGCGCATGTGAGTGCTCACATCCTTTGCTATTAGCACACAAAGAAATTTAAATTGTGCACAAAAGGTTGTCACCCTCTACCTCATTGATATGTTAAGTGTATTTCAACATATTAAAGTCATATTTCAAGTTTCAACATATTAACTAGATTTCATCACCTTATCTACTTTCACTTCTTATAATATTTCACTCTGCTAGCAGGCCTTACACTTTCTCAGCTATCACTGTGTGTATCACTATTTTCTGTCAAAAAGTCACAGGCTATTGCATCTCAGATAACTGAAATTCTTTTCCTTTGATGATATATATCAAAATAAAACAATATTTTCCAGTGTATGATAGTCAATAAGGAAGAATGAAACCAACAAATACATGTTCTGTGTCCTTGCTAAGTTGAAGGAAGTTGACAGAACCTCTCTTGCATCTAGCACTGCCTTTGAAAGAGGTCTTAGCCTCATGAATCAAATCAAAAACAAACTGAGAGACTATTGAAGTGAATATTTGAATATGCTGATAAGAGTTCAAAGAATTTAACAGAATTTCAACTGAATTTACAAAGAGTGGGCAAATGCCAAAGACAGGAGGGAGAAAAAAATGACTGAGCAACTTAAATATGTTCATTACCTTGTACAACTCTATGTCTCCTATGTAATTAAGCTACAAAATCTGTTCTGTATGCATTGATTTCCAAATAAAATACCCATCAGGATATTTTGTCAAGTAGCTTTGTAATTTTATAAGATCTGTTGGACCTTTTCAAACAGCTTTAATAACGTGAAAAGATTGATATGATTACATGCTGTTGCATAGTCCATGAGATATAAGACTCATTGATTGGTATTATTTTATTTCTTCTCAACAATGAACAACAAACTGGACAGTAGTTTATTGTCCTTAGAAAAGCTTCAGGTTTACATCCATTATTGCACAGCACAAGATTTTTGCACCAAGTGGTCATTACAAATTAAAGGGAACATTATCCACAACCTCTGGACTCACTTTCAAGGACTTTTCATCTTATGTTATTTTTTTCTCTTGTATTTGCACAGTTTGTTTCTTTTGCACATTGGTTGTTTGTCTGTCCTGTGGGACGCGGACTTTCATTGAATCTGTTGTGTTACTGTGCATGCCCACAAGAAAACAAATCTCTCAGTACCTCCAGATGAACTCTGTCTTTTTGTGTGTTTTCCCCCAGCCATCATTCTGTTGTTTTGTATTGCCATGTGCTCTTTTTTTCATGCCCCACGTGCTCCTGTTCCTGCTGCTGCTCCTGCTCTACACCTGCCCCTGTATTATCGAGTACTCCACTTCTCACCTGTTTCCCATTATTACCTGTTTTGCTGCAACCTGTGTCTCATTGTGTATCATCTGCCTCTCTGTTTATTATTCAGTGGATTTTAGTCCTGTGCTTTCACCTGCTTGTTGCAAAATTGTGCCAGTGAGTTTTCCTGAGCCTTTCCAGAATTCATATCTAAACTCTGTCTGTCTGAATATTGACTCTGCCAGTTTCCCAATTCTGGTTTTTGAATTTCTCTGGATTTTTTAATCTCCTCCTGAACTTTAAAGTCGACTTTGTTGCCCCTCTGGATTTGCTACTCAATAAATATCACAGTGAGCACAGTCTGCGATTGGGTCCCTGCTTCAGCACCCTGACAGAATCTCAGGGTTATATATGACATATTGGTACTTTTATAATAAATTCAGTTTGAACTTTGTCAAGGTCCAATAAAAACAAGTCAGATCTAAGCAGAGCAGTCATTGTGGGAGTGGGCCAATGTTAATTGTGGAGTGAGGCTTAGGCTCATTGAGCCTTCAGCTTGGAGAGGTTATGCTTTAGGTAAATTTGTTTCCATGTGTCTATGTTTTCTGGTCCTTGGGCTAAGATTGTAAATTGGGGAAAGGCCAATTTTGATGATATCCAAAAGGACCTAGCAAGTGTGGTCTGGGGCAAGTTGTTTTCTGGCACAGATGGTAAGTGGGAGGTCTTCAAAAGTGAAATTTTGAGAATACAGAGTTTTATATTTCTGTCAGAATAAAAGATAAATATAACAGTTTTAGGAAACTTTGCTTTTTAAGAGAAGAATGCCCTGGTTAAGAAAAGAAAGAGGTGTCTAGCAGACATAGTCAGGTAGGATCAAAGGAGGCACTTGAGGAGTTTAGCAAATGGAAAATAACCTTTAAGAATTAAATCATCAGGACTAAAAGAAGACATGGGGTTGCTCTAGCAGACAAGATATGTAGAAACCAATCCTAAGGGCTTCTGAGAGCAAAAGGACAACAAAGGATAAAATTGGTCCTCTGGAAGATATGAGTGGTAATCTACCCATGAAGCTGCAAGATATGGGGTAGATCTTAAATAGATTTTTACATCTGCATTTACTCAGAAGATGGACCTGGAACCTATAGATGAGAGATGATGCAGCAGCAAAATCATGGACGGTACAGATTACAGAGGAGGAGCTGTTTGCTACCTTGAGGCAAATTAGGGTGGATAAATCCCCAGAACCTGACAAGGCATTCCCTCAGACCCTTTGGGGGGATAATGCAGAAATTGCAGGGACTCTAGCAGAGATATTTAAAAAACCTAAGTATTTGGATAGATAGGGATAGTCAACAAGACTTTGTATGTGGATGGTCTTATCTAATCAATTTTAGAGGTTTTTGAGGAAGTTACCAGGAAATTTGATGAAGGCAAAGCAGTGGATGTTGTTTAAATGGACTTGAGGAAGGCCTTTGACAAGGTCCATATTCAAGAGCTTGGCATTCAGAATGAGGTAGCAATGGTTGCCTCTCTGAAGGGCAAGGTACTGAATACAGAAATTAGGATGTTATGGTGAAATATTATATGACATCGGTAATTTGGAGTCTTGTTCATTTCTGGACACCCACCTGCAGGAAAGATGTAAATAAGATAGAAAGAATGCAGAGGAAATTTACACGGATGTTGCCGGGACTTGAGGAACTGTGTGAGATGGAAAGGTTGTATAAATTAGGACTATATTCCATGAATGTAGAAGATTGAGAGGAGATTTGATAGAGGTATACAAAATTACGAGGGGTACAGAGAGAGTAAATGCAAGCAGGCTTTTTCCACTGAAGTTTGGTGAGACTACAGTCAGAGAATGAAAGGTGAAGTGTTTCAGTCGAACATGAGGCAGGTGTTTCCTGCATTCTGAACTGTCCTCTTTTTGGCTAAAAAGGCCTTCAGGTAATGTTTTGAATCTTTACACAGAATTCAGCCACCTACACATTGCAGCTCAACAGATGGTGGGTTTACAGGTTGGAGTGGACATAGAAATGCCGTCTTCTCAATAAAAATAATTTTGAAATCAGAATTGGGTTTATTATTACTGACATATGTTGTGATATTTGTTGCTTTGTGGCAGCAGTACAATGCAAGAGACAAACATTGTTGTAAATTGCACTAAATAAATACATCGTCAAAAAAGGAATAGAGGGGCAGTGTTCATGGGTTCATGGACCATTAAGAGGGTAGAAACAGTGACTGAATGGCTGAGTGTGGGTCTTCAAGTTCCGGTACCTTATCCCTGACGGCAGTACCGAGCAGAGAGAGTGTCCTGGGTGGTGAGGGTCCTTAATGATGGATGCTTGAGACACCGCCTATCGAGAACATTCTCAAAGCTGGGGAAGGCTGTGTTCATGATGGAGCTTTCTGAATGAGTCTGTTTTGAAACGAGATAGAGAATACTTGAGTTGTTCAAACAAATCTCAATTGATAATGCATAGTGGTTAGGCAAAGTAATTGTCTTGTGTGCGGCATTAACGTAAATAGAAACAATTTCAGACCACTGTTCATCTCCACTCAGATTAAAAAAGACCCTCCCCACTCTGTTCACCAAAAGCAGGTCTTCCCAGTCGTCAACCATTTTATTTTCCATCCCCAGTCCTGTTCCGACATGTTGGTCCATTGCTGCTGCTTCTGCCACAATGAAGTTACTCTCAGTCTGGAAGAGCAGCACCTTATGTTCCATCTGGGTAACCTGTGATGGAATGAACGATATGTCCTTCCAATATACTTCTTTCTTTTCCCTCCCCTTACCCCTTCTTCTACACCCCACTCTGGATTCTCACCTGCTCTGATCAGCCTGTCACCTTCACCTGGTGCCCCATTCTTCCCTTTCTCCCATGGTCCATTCTCCTGTCCTAACAGATTTCTTTTTCTCCAGGCCTCCACCTTTCCAACTCACCTGGTTTCACCTTAAAACTTGGCCTCTTTCCCCCACCCTCCCACTTTTTTATTCTGGCACCTTCCCTTCCTTTCCAGTCTTGATGAATGGTCATGGCCCAAAAATCGATTGTTTATTCATTTTCATACATGCTGCCTGACCTGCTGAGTTCCTTCAACATTTTGTGCCTATTGTTCTGCATTTCCAGCATCTACAGAATCTCTTGAGTTTATGAAAAAGACCCATTTATTCCATCTCTAGTTTCCATGAAGGAGTAAATTTTCCATTCATGCCAACACATTCATGTGGCAAGTTGTCAGATAGAATTTGGAAATCTAATCGCTGGTTATCCTTTCTGAGAAATGCCCTCATTATTCCAGGAGAGACTGGAGAGGGGTATTTTCTTCAGGGAACATCAAAGGGAAGTTGAATAGAAAATGAGTGCAGAGTTTGTATGTTCCTGTCAGGATTAAAGGCAACGTGAATAAGGACAATGAACCTTGGTTCTCTCGGGATATTGGAATTCTGATTAAAAAGAAGAGAGAGATGTATGACATATATAGGAAACAGGGAGCAAATAAGGTACTTGAGGAGTATAAAAAGTGCAAAAAGGAATTAAGAAAGAAATTAGACTAAAAGTAAAAAGAGGGCTAAAAGTAGCTTTGGCAGTCAGGGTGAAGGATAATCCAAAGAGCTTCTACAGGTATACTTAGAGCAAAAGGATAGTAAGAGATAAAGTTGGTCCTCTTGAAGATTAGAGTGGTTGGCTATGTATGGAACCTAAGGAAATGGGGGAGATCTTAGATGTGTTTTTTGTGTCTATATTTACTAAGGAAACTGGCATGGAGTCAATGGAAATAAGGCAAACAGGAAGTGAGGTAATGAATCCTATACAGATTGAACAGGAGAAGGTGCTTGCAATCTTGAGGCAAATTAGAGTAGATAAATCCCGAGGACCTGACAGGGTATGCCTTCGGTCCTTGAAGGAGACTAGTGTTGAAATTGCAGGGGCTCTGGTAGACATATTTAAAATGTCTGTATCTACGGGTGAGGTGCCAGAGGATTGGAGGATAGCTCATGTTGTTCTGTTGTTTAAAAAAGGCTCTAAAAGTAATCCAGGAAATTATAGGCTGGTAAGTTTGACATCAGCACTAGGTAAAATATTGGAAGGAGTACTAAGAGATAGGATCTACAAGTATTTAGATAGACAGGGACTTATTAGGGAGAGTCAACAAGGTCATGTTTAACTAATCTATTGGAGTCTTTCGAAGAGGTTACCAGGAAAGTGGATGAAGGGAAGGCAGTGGATGTTGTCTACATAGACTTCAGTAAGGCCTTTGACAAGGTCCTGCATGGGAGGTTAGTTAGGAAGATTCAGTCGCTAGGTGTACATGGAGAGGTAGAAAACTGGATTAGACATTGGCTCAATGGGAGAAGTCAGAGAGTGGTAGTGGAGGATTGCTTCTCTGAGCGGAGGCCTGTGCCTAGTGGTGTGCCACAGGGATCAGTGCTGGGTCCATTGTTATTTGTCATCTATATCAATGATCTGGATGATAATGTGGTAAATTGTATCAGCAAATTTGCTGATGATACAAAGATTGAAGGTGTAGTGGACAGTGAGGAAGGTTTTCAAAGCTTGCAGAGGGATCTGGACCAGCTGGAGAAATGGGATGAAAAATGGCAGATGGAGTTTAATACAGACAAGTGTCAGGTATTGCACTTTGGAAGGAAAAACCAAGGTAGAACATACAAGGTAAATGGTAGGGCACTGAGGAGTGCAGTAGAACAGAGGGATCTGGGAATACAGATACAAAATTCCCTAAAAGTGGTGTCACAGATAGATAGGGTAGTAGAGAGCTTGTGGTACATTGGACTTTACAAATCAATGTATTGAGTATAAGAGTTGGAACGTTATGATGAGATTGTATAAGGCATTGGTGAGGCCGAATTTGGAGTATTGTGTGCAGTTTTGGTCACTGAATTACAGGAAGGATATTAATAAGCTTGAAAGAGTGCAGAGAAGGTTTACAAGGATATTGCCGGGACTTGAGAAACTGAGCTACAGAGAAAGGTTGAATAGATTAGGACTTTATTCCCTGGAGCGTAAAAGAATGAGGGGAGACTTGATAGAGGTGTATAAAATTATGATGGGTATCGAGAGAGTGAATGCAAGCAGGCTTCTTCCAGTGAGGCTAGGGGAGAAAAAAACAGAGGACATGTGCTAAGGGTGAAGGGGGAACAGTTTTAAGGGAACATTGGGGGGACTTCTTCACACACAGAGTAGTGGGAGTGTGGAATAAGCTGCCGGATGTTGTTGTAAATGTGGGCTCACTTTTAACATTTAAGAAGAACTTGGGCAGGTACATGGATGAGAAATGTATGGAGGGATATGGGCCGGGTGCAGGTCAGTGGGACGAGGCAGAAAAATGGTTTGGCACAACCAAGAAGGGCCAAAAGGCCTGTTTCTGTGCTTAATGTTCTATGATTCTATGGTTCTATGACAGGGCTCAGGGTAGTGAATATTGGGCTGATGTTCTTTTTCAGTGGAGGGGTCAAGGACAGAGGTCACAAATATAAAAGGGAATCGAGTTAGAAGTGACATGAGAAAAATCCTCTTATGATGTGCTACTTCAATGGAATCAGCAATCCAGAACTGGAGAAGGAAGCTATGAGGTCAGTTCCTGAATGGTTTCCTGGAGCAGTGCTTCATGGAACCAACCTGGGATCTTGGTTCTGGTCATCACTAATGGAGCAAGGTGTGTATAAATTGGAATTGGTTTATTGTTGTCACATGTACCAATATACAGAGCAAAGCTTATTTTTGCAAATGTTTATACAGAGCAGATTCATTACACAGAGTATTGAGGTCATTCAAGGCCAAACAATAACAGAATGCAGAGTGAAGTGTGGCAGCAACAGAAGCAGTTAGACAATAAGGTGCAAGGTCAAACCGAGTTAGATCATGAAGTTAATTGTCCAACATTTTACACTAGGGGACCATTTAACAGCCTCATAAATATGGGATAGAAACAACCCTTGAGCCTGGAGGCACGCGGGTTTAGGTTTTCTATCTTCAGGTTGATATGGGGACGGGAGATGATAAAATGTCCAGGGTAGCTGGGCCTTTGAAAATGCTGGCATTTTTCTGAAGGCAGCAATAAGAGGAGACAGAGTGAATGGATGGAAATCGGTTTCTGTGATGTGCTGAGCTGTATTACAACTCTTTGCAGTTTGTTTCGGTCCTGAGCAGAGATACTACCCATGATGCTAGTGGATAGGATACTTTCTGCTGTGCATGATAAAATTGGTGAGTGTCAAGAGGGACCTACTAAATTTATTTTACATCCTGAGGAGGTAGGGGTGCTGGTCAACTTTCGTCCCTGTGATGACTGCATGGTTGGACCTCGACAGGCTTTGAAGATGCTCAATCCAAGGAACTTGAAATTATCAAGCCTCTGAACCTCAAAAACTTTCACGTAGGCAGGGACATATGCTCTGCACCTTTCCCTTCCCTGAACTCAATGATCTTCTCTTTGGCTGACACTGAGGAAAGGCATGACACCATGTAATTAAGCTCTATATCTCCTTACAGTACTGTAATTCATCAAAATTTGTCCTGAAATTAAATGGTCCGATGAGTATAGTACTCAGAACCACAGTGACATGGAGCATGTGCAGTTTCCCAAATGTGTTAAGACCATAAGACACAGGAGCAGAATTAGGCCAGTAGGACAATTGAGTCTCCTCCACTATTGCATCATGGCTGATTATGATACTTCTCAACCCCATTCATCTGCTGTCTCCTGTAGACTTTAGTGACCTGACTAATCAAGAACCCATCAGCTTCCACTTTAAGTATACCCAGTGACTTGGAATCCACAGTTGTTTGTGGCAATGAATTCCACAGATTCTCCACTCTCCAGCTTAAGAAATTCCTGATCATCTCTGTTCTTAAGGGATGCTCCTCTATTCTGAGGCTGTACACTCTGATCCTAAACTCCACAACCTCTCTACATCCATTCCACATCCACTCTATCTATCCCTTAATATTTGTTAAGTCTCGATGAGACACATCGCCTCATTCTGCTAATTTCCAGAGAATACAGGCCCAAAGCTATGTATTTGATTTCCCAGCTTCACATATATTAACCCTTTCATTTTTTGAGTCATTCTCATTAATCTCCTCTGGGTCATTTCCAATGCCATCAAACCTTCCAGCTTAATATGGTTCTGGTGAAGCACAGTGCTGACTTGTTGGCAACATATACAACTAGTTACTAATTTATTAATCACTTTTTGTTGAAAATGGACGAGACTCCATTTTGCAGCGAATGGAGTGAGACACACTTTATCCACACTTTGGCTCCACATTTTTATATACTTTACATTCCACTGATAGACTTGTTTTAAGTCTGAAGATTTAGAACTTTTGTTGAAGGATTTATGACTTAATTACAATGGCAGGAAGTTGATTTGGTATTGAATTGAGAAGCAGCAAGACCTTTCCTGAAACGGAACAAACTCAACAAATAAAGAAATCAGAGGAACCTGTTACTCTAGCAGAAATATTCTTTTCAATATAAAATCTGAAGTTTGAATTTGGATTGCTTAACACTAAGGTTAATAAGCTGATGGACACTAACAAGAAGCTCAAAAAATCCATCCTTAATGTTCAAGAACCTCTGAAGAATTTGGACTTTCAATTTCTGACACTGAAGCAGACAACCCATCGAATTTTTAATTTTTTTTAATTGAATTTTGAAATTGGTTACAGAAAGAAAAAAATAAATTATCAACCCTTCCCCCTCCCCTTTACCCCTCCCTCCTAACATATCCCTATAGAAAAAAAAGAAGAAAAATGAAAGAAAGGAAGAATGCCTGATATTAGAAGAACCCCACATGCTCCATGGAGTTCTTAATAGCTTTAATATGTATATTTATTTATTTCCCTAGATAACCAATAATTTTATCTTTGGAGCACCTATGTATTGAATCCTATTTTTTTGTAAATAAGGGCACCAAATTTTCAGAAATATTTCATATTTATCTCTTAAATTATAAATAATTTTTTCAAGTGGAATACAGCTAAAATTTCATTCTTCCAATGATCTATACTTAAGTATGAATCCGATTTCCAAGTAACTGCAATAGCCTTTTTGGCTACTGCTAATGCAATTTTTATGAATTCTTTCTGATATTTATTCAATTTGGATTTTGATTTTATCCTTTCAACATCCCCTAGTAAAAATAATATTGGATAATGTGGAAGTTGTATTCCAATAATTTATTCCAGTAAAACTCTTAAATTTGTCCAAAAATGTTGGATTTTGGAACAAGACCAAGTAGAGTGTAAAAAAGAACCAATTTCTTGATTACATTGAAAACATTGATCAGATAAATTTGAGTTTAATCTCTCTATTTTTTGTGGTGTAATATATATTTAATGTAAAAAGTTATATTGTACTAATCTTAGTTGAACATTTATTGTATTTGTCATACTGTCAAGACATAATCTTGACCAACTTGTTTCATCAACTTTAGTATTCAAATCAGTTTCCCATTTTTGTCTTGACTTATGAATTCCTTGTTTAATTGCCTGTTTCTGAATCAAATTATACATACCAGAAATAAATTTTTAAATTTTTCCTTTATGAATTAAAGTTTCTATTTCATTAGGTTTTGGCAATAACATTGTTTGAACCATTTTATCTCTTAAATAAGCCCTTAATTGGAAATAACAGAAAAGAGTGTTATTTGATATTTTATATTTATTCTTTAATTGGCCAAATGACATTATATACCTCCTTCAAAACAGTCTCCTATATATCTAATCCCTTTGTGAAACCAGTTATATAAAAGTTGATTATTCATTGTAAAAGGGATAAGTTTATTTTGAATTAAAGGTCTCTTTGCTAATAAAGATTTCTTTATCTCATCATCAACATTTATCTTATTCCATAAATCAATCAAATGTTTTAGTATAAGAGATTCTTTCTTTTCCCATATCCATTTAGATTCCCACTTATATATAAAATCTTCTAGTATATTTTCTCCTATTTTGTCTAATTCTATTCTTATCCGTGCTGGTTTATCTTCATCAAAAAAAAAATGCAATAAATGTAAGTTGATTTGCTTTGTAATAATTCTTAAAATTTGGTAATTGTAACCCTCCTAGGTCAAATTTCCATGTCAATTTTTCCAACGATATTCTTGACATCTTAACTTTCTAAAAGAACTTCCGCACATATTTATTTAACTCTTGAAAAAATTTCTGCGGTAATTGTATTGGTAATGTTTGGAATAAATATTGTAATCTAGGGAATATATTCATTTTTACAGCATTGACTCACCTATTAATGTTATTGGTAACATCATCCATTTATCAAGATCCTCTTGAATTTTTTTCAATAATGGCAAATAATTTAATTTATATAAATTCTTTTTATCATTATCAACTCTTATACCTAAATACTTTATACCATTCATCGGCCATCTAAATTGAGTTATTAATTGACATTGACTATAATCTCCTTTAGTAAGGGGTAGAATTTCACTTTCATCCCAATTTATTTTGTATCGTGATATTTTCCCATATTCTTCCAATCTAGAAGATAATTTATGCAACAAATGTAATGGGTTAGTTAGATAAATCAGAACATCATCAGCAAATAAGTTAATCTTATATTCCTCCTGATTAACTCTGAAACTCATAATATCTGAGTCAGTTCTAATTAATTCAGCTAATGGTTCTATCGCCAACACAAATAAAGCAGGTGATAATGGACAACCTTGTCCAGTTGACCTTGTTAACTGAAATGATGTTGAAATTTGGAAAATTGTCACCACTTTAGCTTTGGGGTTAGTATTTTAATCCATTTTATAAACGATACTCCTAATCCATATTTTTCCAATACCTTGAATAAAAAATCCCATTCCAATCTATCAAATGCTTTTTCTGCATCCAAAGCAACTGCTACACTCATTTCTTCCCTCTATTGTGCCAAATGAATTATGCTAAGTAGCTGAGTTACATTATCTGCCGATTGTCTATTTTTAATAAATCCTGTTTGGTCCATGTGTATTAAATTTGGTAACTATTTAGATAATCTGTTAGATAAAATCTTTGCTATTTTTTTATAGTCCGTGTTCAACAAAGAAATAGGTCTATATGATGTTGGCTTTAAACGATCTCTGTCTTTTTTTGGCAATATTATTAAAATAGCTGTCGAAAAAGATTCTGGAAGTTTTTGCGTTCTTTCTGCTTGGCGTATTAGCTCTGTAAAAGGAGGAATTAATAAAACTTTAAACTTTTTGTAAAATTCAGGTGGAAGACCATCTTCCCCTGGAGATTTATTACTCTGAAGTGATCCTAGAGCACCTTCGACTTATTTTAATGTAACAGGCACATCTAATCCCTTCTGTTCTTCCGAATTCAATTTTGGGAGAGTTATTCGTGAAAAAAAAAACCTTTCTATCTCAAGAATATCATTTTGTGATTCTGATTGATACAATTCAGATTTTAAAAAAAATTAAGTTTCATTGATTTCTAAAGGTTCATAAATAATTTTATTTACATTTGTTCTAATTGCATTTATCATTTTGGAAGCCTGGTCTATTTTTAACTGCCAAGCAAGAATCTTGTGTGATCTTTCACCTAGTTCATAATATCTCTGTTTAGTTCTCATAATTGCTTTTTCTGTTTGGTATGTCTGAAGTGTATCATATTGTAGCTTCTTATTAACAAGTTGTCTTTGTTTTTCTTCCGTCATATATCTTTGAGATTCTTTTTCTAATTTTGTAATCTCTTTTTCCAATTGATCTATTTATACCATATATTCCTTCTTAATTTTAGCAGTATAACTTATTATCTGGCCTCTCAAATATGCCTTCATCACTTCCCATAATATAAATTTATCATCAACTGAATGTGAGTTTGTATCTAAAAATAACTGAATCTGTTTTTTCATAAAATCACAAAAATCTTGATGTTTTAATAATATTGAATTAAATCTCCATCTGTAAATCGATTCCTCCTTATCCATCATTATCATTGTCATTATCAAGGGGGAATGACCTGACAATATTCTTGCTTTATATTCCATATTTTTCATTCTGTCTTGAATATTTGCTGATAGTAAGAAAAAATCTATCTTTGAATAAGTTTGATGTCTATTTGAATAAAATAAATAATCTCTTTCTCTTGGGTTAATTCTTCTCCATATATCAATCAAATTTAAATCTTTCATCAATGATAAAGTTAATTTTGCTACTTTTGGTTTTGTAACAACCTTTGTTGATCTATCTAAAACCGGGTCTAGACAAAAGTTAAAGTCTCCACCTATTAATATTTTATCGTGTGCGTCAGCCAAATTCAAAAAAGCCTCCTGTACAAATTTTACATCGTTTTCATTTGGTGCATAAATATTCATAAGAGTCCATAGTTCTGAAAAGATTTGGCAAAGTATAATTACATATCTTCCTGCAGAAACAATTAATACATTTTGTATTTTAATTGGTAAAGTTTTGTTGACCAAAATTGCAACTCCCCTCGCTTTTGAATTAAATGAATCTGCTATAACATTTCTGACCCAATTTCTCTTTAATTTCTGATGTTCTATCTCTGTTATATATGTTTCTTGTATAAAAGCTATATCTATTTTCATTTTCTTAATGTATGTTAAAATTCTTTTTCTTTTCACCGGTCCATTAAGCCTATTAACATTAAAACTTAAAAAATTCAGTAAATTAGTCATTATTTTAACAGGGTTCCTCCAGTCTATAATAATACATAATATTTCAACTCTCATAGTACCTTGGGGAATTATTTTAAAATTTTCAATGTTGCTATGTGTCTCCCCTCTGATCATCCATGCAAAGAAAGAAAGATAAAAGAAAAATAGATTATAAAGGAAAAAAAAAACAAAAAAAACCCCTGCTAATTTTGTGAATGAAAAAAAAACACATTACCCCCTCTGTTGTGCGGGTCATGGCAAACGCCATGATTACACATGTGAATCCCGTAGTGATTGATCCAAAGTCTCCCAGCTCCCCGTAACATAAAAAAGTATATATAAGATAAGAAAAAATAATACTCTCGATTAATATTTCTCAAATGTTTACCGTTCTCCCCCTGTATCATATACTTAAAAGTATATTTAAATATTCTTCTGTCCATAATGTCCATCAACTCACTTCAGTGTCCCTGTCTTCATCTTTAATCTGTTTCACTTTTAAATCGTTATTGTGTCTAGTGAATATTTGGGAGTTCTTGTGCAAACTCCTCTGCATCCCGATGATCAGTAAAAAAATCTTATTTTTCCGTCATCCAAAAAAATTATCAGTTTTGCCGGGTGGCACAATATAAATTTATAATCCTTTTCCCATAAAACTTTTTTCGCGTGGTTAAATTCATTCTTTCTCTTCAAAAGGTCATAACTTATATCAGGATAGAAAAGAACTGCTTTCCCTTCTATCATCAATGGCTCATTTTTCTTTCTGGCACGTTGGGCAGCCGCCTTCAGGATCTTTTCTTCATCTTGATATATTAAGCATTTTATCAAGATTGGTCATGGGTTTTGATCAGGGTGGGGTTTTGATCTTAAGGCTCTGTGGACGCTTTCGATTTTAATCAACTGGGTTCCCTCTTCCATTTCCAAATTTTTCGAGATCCATTTTTAAAAATGTTTTATTGGATCCTCTCCCTCTATTCCTTCTTTAAGACCAACAATTTTAATATTATTTCATCTACTAAAATTTTCAAACTCTTCTATTTTTTCCAACAGTCGTTTTCTTTCTGATGTCCAGGCAAGAATATTATCTTCCATTTTATTCACTCTATCAATAGTGTCTCCTGTTATTTCTTCCAACTTTTTAAATTTCCTGTCCATTTTCTCCTGTTTTTTCACCATCTTATCAAACATAGCCTTCATATTTTTAATATTTTCTTGTGTTATTTTTAGTGTTTTTAATTCTTTTAATTCTTGCATTATTTGCACTGAAGCTTCTCTTGTGTCTCCAGAATATCTTCCACCTCCAACCTCTTCCTGTTTTTCTTCTTTTACCTCCTCATCTTCATCTGTCTGTTCCAGAGAATCCAAATCTACCTCGGGTTCATTTTCACTTTCACTTCCAATCGTAGCTGGGATTTGTAGGTCAAATTTCTCATGTTTGTGCATGCTCTTTCCTTCGTGCATGTGCAATTCCTGTTGTTCCTTCTTGGAGACTGTTGATGCTGCGGCCGATTCCTGTTCTGTATCGCCAGAGGTGAGATAAACTTGAGTCCAAGGCTTCTTCATGGTGGCCGGCCCAGCTTGTACTGTCTTCAAAGTAGAAGTTTTCTTCTTTGTCTGTTTAGGAGGCATATCTATGGAAAATCCTGAGTTGTTTAGACGTAGTTTTTAGAAAATATTTACTAACTTTTCTTCACTTAAACATTAATTCATTAGTTTTTTTACTGGAGAGCTGGATATCCACGTCTCAATCCTATGTCATCACGTGACGTCCCCCCACCCATCGAATTGAGAGGGAACAGAAACAATTCAGGCAAGCTATCAATGAACAAGAATTGAAGGTGTCATCTATGGAAAAATATGAATGAAGTTACCTTGGAACTAACAAGAACAAAGAAAAAATGATTGATTTAGACAGCAGAGCACATCGGAGGAATTTACGTATATTAGGTTTGCCTAAAAATACTGAAACTGGTGACCTGTTAAAATTCTTCTCAGATATGCTGTAATCACTTTTTAGTGAGACTCTTGAAGCAAGCCCCTTACTCAACAGAGTCCACAGAATTCCAAGATTTCAGCATTCATCTGAATTACATCCCCCGCCACTTATACTTTGCTTGCATTCAAGTCAAGTCAATTTTATTGTCATTTCGACCATAACTGCTGGTACATAGTAAAAATGAGACAATGATTTTCAGGACCGTGGTGTTACATGGCACATTATAAAAACTAGACTGAACTATGTAAACGAAACAACACAGAGAAAGCTACACTAGACATTACAATAAATAATAAACAGAACAATAGGGCAAGGTGTACATCCAGGCTTTGGGTATTGAGGAGTCTGATAGCTTGGGGGAAGAAACTGTAACATAGTCTGGTCGTGAGAGCCAGAATGCTTTGGAGCCTTTTCCCAGATGGCAGGAGGGAGAAGAGATCGTATGAGGGATACATGGAGTCCTTCATAATGCTGTTTCCTTTGGGGATGCAGCATGTAGTGTAAATGTCCATGAAGGCGGGAAGAGAGACCCTGATGATCTTCTCAGCTGACCTCACTATCCACTTCAGGGTCTTGCGATCTGAGATGGTGCAATTTCCAAACCAGGCAGTGATGCAGTTTCTCAGGATGCTCTCAATACAACCCCTGTAGAATGTGATGAGGATGGGGGGGGGGGGGGTGGGAGATAGACTTTCCTCAGACTTTGCTGTAAGTAGAGATGCTGCTGGGCTTTCTTTGCTATGGAGCTGGTGTTGAGAGACCAGGTGAGATTCTCCGTCAGGTGAACACCAAGAAATTTGTTGCTCTTAACGATCTCTGCCGAGGAGCTGTCGATGTTCAGCAGGGAGTGATTGCTCCGTGCCCTCCTGAATTCAACAAACATCTCCTTTGTTTTGTTCACATTAAGAGACAAGTTGTTGGCTCTGCACCAGTCCACTAGCCACTGCACCTCCTCTCTGTAAACTGACTCATTGTTCTTGCTGATGAGACCCACCACAGTCGTGTCATTGGCAAACTTGATGATATCGTTCGAGCTGTGTGTTGCAGTCCAGTCGTGGGTCAGCAGAGTGAACAGAGGTGGACTGAGCATGTAGCCCTGGGAGCCCCCATACTCAGTGTGGTGGTGTTGGAGATGCTGCCCCTGATCTGGACTGACTGAGGTCTCCCAGTCAGGAAGTCTGACTATTATTATACAACCAAGGAAATGTAAGAACCAATGATTATTATACAACCAAAGAAGCCATACTCTGAGAGGCCAGAAGAAGGCGGAAACTAATCTACAATTCAACTAAAATTTGTATAGTCAAAGATTTTCCTCCTGAGATTTTTGCCAAAAGAAGGAAATACCAGGAAGTGATGATCGAATTGTATAAAAAAAAATGCCGTCCATCGCTTTGCTATCGAGCTCGGCTGATAATTTCTTCCCTGATTCTCAGCCACAGAGGATTTTCTCCTCTGACGAAGGGTGGGAGTTTATTAAGAACTTCAAAGTTAAGCCGATTGTAACCTGAATAGGTAATTCTGACCTATGAGATGTTCATAGATGCCTTGAAGGAAGTCTATTCTACGCTTTATGGATGTCCATATGGGACTTGGCTGATTTAATTCTTCTCTTTATTTGTTAATAATTAGTATATTTTCATAGTTGCTTTGAAAGAAATCTGTTTCATATTATAGATGTTTGCACAGGACCTGGTTTGAATTACTTTCTCTTTAACTTTTCACTTGTCTCGATATTAATATGGCTTTAGGTTTGATATATATATATTCACTTATTTTCTTGTACGACTTGTAAACTGTTTTTTTTAAATGAACTTCAGTTGTAATATTATTTGCTTGGTATTTATTCTGTTCTGAACACAAGATTAATACTTTAGATGAATTTAAGATGGCCGTCGCCAGTTACATTTTTATTATTGTTAGACATAACACTGCAGTATTTGAAATTTCTTTATCTCCTTTATTATGACTGGAATTGTTGGGATAAACATTACAATTTTTAATATAGTTGCAAAATTGAGGATGGGGTCAAGGGTTATTAGGTTTATTATGCAACTATCTGATTGGTCACTTCTTTCTTTCTGGCTTTGGAAGGGGGGCTATAAGAACAGTTTTATTTTCTTGACTGGGCGGTTCTAATGAGATTACTTTTTCTCTGAATTTTGCCATCATTTCTGGTCAAATCAGTGTTGTTTTTTTCTGAACTAGTGTGTGCTTGCGCAATAGGTTTTTTATAAAACTTTAAATTAAATCTTAAATATGGATGCTAATAACATTAATATAATTTCTTGGAATCTGAATGGCATGAATCATCCATCCTATTGTGCATAAAATGATTTTTAAGAAATTAAAAACCCCTAATGTGGATATTTTTGTGCAAGAAACTCATGTACAGAGAGAGGAAGGTTTGTTTTTTTCAAATTCTGGAAGGTCCTTTATATCATTCATTATCGACAAATAAAGTTAGAAGAGTATCTATTTTTGTTAACTCTAAAATCCTTTTTGTACATTTTAATACTATTAATGATTTGATTAGAAGATATTTAATTGTCACTGGTTTATTATGCGGTCAAAAAGTAGGTTTGGTGTGTGTTTACGCACCTAATTCAGACAGTCCTGAATTTTTTAATAAGCTTTTTTCTGAGCTACCAAATCTGAATGAATATAAGTTGATCATTGGTGGTGATTTTAATTGTTGTCTAAACCCGGCTATTGACAGGTCATCAACCAATTTGTTGCTTCCTAATAAAGCAGCGACCTGTATTAACTCTTTTCTACTAGAATATGTCCTGGTCAATATCTGGAAATATAAACACCCTAATACAAAGACTTTTCTTTTTTTTCACATGTTCATTATAAATACTCAAGAATTGATTACATTTTCTAGGTACACAGTTGTTATGCTCAATTGTTGAGTGTGCGTATGATGTCATTGCGCTGACTGATCACGCATCTATGAAATTAACTCTGAAGCTCTCTCACAATATTTAGAAAATGTCTCAGTGGAGATTGAATCCCATACTGTTACAGGATCCAGCCTTTGTTAGTTTTACCAAGGAGCAAATTTCTATATTTTTTGAACTTAATACAATTGAAGGAATGTCAAATTTGGTTATATGTGATAGGATAAAATCTTTTCTTAGGGGACAGATAATTTCATCTTCTGCAGCTTCAAGAAGGAAAATCAAAGCAGAACTTTTAGTGATTACTAATAACATTAGAGAGATAAAGTGTATTCAGTAAGACCTACTGAAGAGCTATATAAGAAAAGGGTTGAACTTCAAACACAATATGATCTGCTTTTGACCTTTCCCATTGAGCAGCAAATTTTTAAATCTAAGTCAATTTTATCAATAGTGATAAATCAGGTAAATTGATGGGGTCAATTAAAGGCAAATGGGGTCAGAAGACAGATTTTGAAAATATATAGACAAGATAGAATTGAAACATTAGACCATTATGAAATTAATAAGATATATATGGATTTCTATTCCAATGTTTATAAATCTGAGTTCTCTGATAATACTATTGTTATGAACAGATTTTTGCAAAAATTAAATATACCTAAAATTTCTATTCAAGATATTAATACACTAGATGCACCTATCAAACAAGAGGAAATAGCTAGGGCTATATTTTCTATGCAACTAGGGAAAGCTCCAAGACCAGATGGATATACAGTGGAATTTTATAAGACCTTCAATGAAATGCTTACACCTCAACTTTGGCAAACTTTCACTGATTCTATATCCTTTGTGAATCTTCTGAAAACCTTTTATGAGGCATTAATTTCATTGACTCCTAATAAAGGTAAAGATCTATCTGAATGTACCTCTATCTCCTTATTGAATGTTGATTTTAAAATCTTCTTTAAGATTTTAGCCAATAGACGAGAATATTTTGCCTACTGTTATCTCAAATGATCAAACTGGATTTATTAAAAATAGGTATTCACATTTTAGTATTCAAAGATTGTTAAATATTATTTACTCTCCCTCAGTTAAAGAATCTGAATGTATTGTGTCTTTGGATGCAGAGAAAGCTTTTGATAGGTTGGAATGGCCTTATTTGTTCCAAGTTCTGAAGAGGTTTAGTTTTGGTCTGGGATTTATTTCCTGGATCAAACTGATTTATCAAGCCCTGATGGATGCAGTTATAACTAATAATCAAAAATCTCCTTATTTTAGACTATATAGAGGAACCTATCAGGGCTGTCCTCCCTCTCAGTCCTTTATTATTTAATTTGGTTTTAAAACTACTTGCTATTGCTCCTAAGGATTCTAACTCTGTCCAGGGTCTTAAGAGAGGGGATCAATTACATAAGGTTTTGTTATATTCAGATGATTTATTAGTTTACATTTCAGACCCTAGGTAATCTATTCCCTCTATGCTGTCCATATTTACTGAATTTAGCATTTTCTCTGGATATAAATTAAATATAAAAGTGAACTATTTCCTAGTAATAATTACTCTGATTATTATGATCAAATACCCTTTAATGTTGCTAAAAATTATTTTATCTATCTTGGTATTAAAATTACTAAAAATTTTAAAGATTTATATAAGTATAATTTCCATCCTCTAATTGAATATACACAACAATCGTTTTCCAAATGGTCGCCTATGACAATGTCATTAATTGGTCGAATAAATGCTTTTAAAATGGTAATTTTACAGAAATTTTATGTACGTTTCAAGCGGTTCCATCTTTTGTCCTGAAATTGTTCTTTGATAGAATAGATTTTATGATCTTGTCATTCATTTGGAATAATAAAAGTTCCAGACTGAATAAATCTTTATTGCAAAAATCAAAAAAAGATGGAGGACTGGTGTTACCAAACGTTCGATTTTATTATTGGGCAATTAATATTCGTTATATCACCTTTTGTATTTACGGTGTAGATAATCAGGACCGTCCTTCATATTTAGACTTGGAGGAGAATTTGGTAAGGGGGTTTTCTTTGCCTTCTTTACTGGACGCTCCTCTTCCATTTATTTTCTCTAGGATAGGTAGACAAGATCTTGGTCCTATTGTTAAACATACAATAAAAATTTGGTTTCAGTTTCGCAGAGTTATTTTTACCAATTTCTTATTGAAACCAACAAATTACATTCAATACAATCAGTTGCCAATTACATTTTGACTGTTTAACCCAGCCACCCCCAACCTT
The DNA here is from genome assembly GCF_030144855.1 of Hypanus sabinus. NCBI lineage: Eukaryota > Metazoa > Chordata > Chondrichthyes > Myliobatiformes > Dasyatidae > Hypanus > Hypanus sabinus. The sequence continues at coordinate 55,150,589 of NC_082706.1, forward strand.
CCTCACCATCCCCCCTCTACCCCTCTCCCCTCCACCAACTGAATAGTAGTGCATACACAGACAAAGCATTCCTATTTGAACAAAAGATCTTTTAAGTTAGATATCAAATTTGTCCACATTAAGATGAGTTTGGTCGTGCATCATTTACTCTTGCTGATGAAAGTTCCAAGTAAGACATGTCCAAAAAGCTCCGAAACTGGTGAATATATGAAATATCAATGGGAGGTTTCCAACACTGGACTACAATCTTCTTAGCTGCAGTCAGGCCTGCAGGCTGGACTTTGTGTGTTTTTGCCATAAGGGAAAAATTGGAAGTCATCATTTAGAAGATGTACAGTGGGGTCCATTGGTAATTGTACCCTCATTACTTCTGTAAGAGTACTGATGACCTCCCCTCACAAACCATAACCCCCTGGACATTCCCTAACAACATGAATAAAAGAGCCAATGGTTCCGTGGGGGCAAAATGAGCAATATGGGTCAGGAACCAGTCCCATTTGATGTCTAATTCTCGGTGTTAAATATGCTCTATGACAATATTTCAAGTGTATATACCAGTGATTTAGGTTTTCGAAGCACCGACAGCATTATCCCAAATCGCATCCCAGTCTAAGTCTTGTCCCAATTCAGATATGTCCCTATCCCAGGCTTTCATTCCTGATGTGGGCATGTAATTCTGGGAATTTAACTTAACATAAATATATGACACTATCTGTCTTGGAGCACCCTGTATCCAACTTAAAATGGGATGGTCCTTTAAATCTGACCCCCAGGGTATGCCGTAGGCTTTACAAGCTGATCTTACTCTAAAGTAGAAGAAAAGAAAGTGTTTATAAATATTATATCGAGATAACAATTCTTGAAAGCTAAGGATAGTACTTGCCCCATTACTATCTTGAAGAGTAACAATACCTTTATCCTCCCAAGTTCTATTAGTGAATGGTTTCCCCCCAGATTGAAAATGATTATTGTTCCATAATGGAGATGATTTGCACCATACGCTTTTAAATTTTAAGAATTTTTCTGCTGCTCTAAACACTTGTAACATATTGGTTAAAATTGGACTGTAATACAAATCACATTTTTTGGTAGACATACCTATAAGGAGAAAGTCCTTCAAACTTATTGGTGCTATTAACTCTTGCTCTAGATTTTTCCATAATGAAACTTTATCCTCCTCCATCCAATATCTAAGACTTTTTAATACAAATGCCTAGTGATACAGTTTAAAATTTGGACATGCCAATCCCCCATACGACTTTTTGAATTGTAGAGTTGACCACTTTATATTGGGTCGTTTACCATTACAAACATAGCATCATAGTAAGGAGTCCAATTTTTGCCAATATCCTGCTGGAGGTGCAAGTGGGACCATTGTGTTGATAAAATTAATGCGGGGTAAGATGTTCATTTTAATATACGGGCTGGGACTGATGCTGGCAGGTGTCTCCATCTATTAATATCTTCTATTTTTTTTCAAAATTAAAGAGTAATTTGTTCTAGCCACAGATGATAGGGAAGTATTAACTTTAATACCCAAGTAGAGGACCTCATTTGTAACCGTAATTTGGGGAGGGACAGTCACCTTACTTTTATCGGTATTAATCAGCATCAGCGCTGATTTTGACTAATTAACTTAGTATCCTGAAAAAATCCAAATTGGTCCAGTGTTTTTTAAACATAGGGGAGAGCATGTTGAACATTTGCCATATAAACTAGCATGTTGTTCGCGTAAAGTGATATTGAATGTGAAGTTGTACTATTGTAATATGGGAGATCTGAGGAGAGTTTTTAATTAACTGTGCAAGCGGTTTAATAGATATAGTAAAAATTAAAGGGGACAAAGGGTCCTCTTGTCATGTGCCCCGTACTATGTCAAATAACTCTGAGAAACCTCCTCCCACACATACCCGGGCTGAAGGATTAGCATACAATGTTTGAATCATATTGATAAATTTATCGTCAAACTTAAGAACTCTCCAAAGATATGGCCATTCAAGACGATCGAATGCTTTTTCAGCATTTTCAGCAGAAATAGCAGGCCACAGGCAGACGGGATTTTATGTGTTGCACTTAGTATGCGTAAGAGCCAGCGAATAATATCAGATGCGAGACGCCCCTTGATAAAGCCTGTTTGATTTGGGCTAATTATTTTCCCAACTACTGTCTCAAGTCTACTGGCTAAGACTTTGGAAAATATCTTGAGGTCGGCATTTATCAAGGAGATTGGACAGTGATTGGCACACTCCAAGGAGTCCTTACCGGGCTTAGGTATAACTATGATCAAGGCTGTGTTTAGATCTCTATGGAAAGTGCCATTTCCAAAAGCATAATTTAATGTTTCTAACCATACTGGTCCAAGAATATCCCAAAGTGCTAGGTAAAGTTCCACAGGTATGCCGTCTATACCTGGCGTACGGCCTCTGTTTGTAGCCTTGACTGCTTTAAGTAGCTCATCTAGTGTAATAGGAGAGTCTAGAGGTTTGTTGTCCTCTAATGACAACATAGGGAGGTCTAATCCACTAAAAAAAAATCAGAGAGGTCATTCTCAGAAGGAACTGAGCCACTTGTATACAATTCTTTAAGGTATTTCAGGAATGTCTTGTTTATTTCCTCTGTTGAAGATACTACTCCACGTTTAGCACATAAAAACACGGGTGTAGACCTTTTAGCTTCCTATTGTTTGAGCGTTAGTGCCAAAAGATGGCTCGGTCTGCTGCCTTCTGCATAATACTTATGTTTGATTATATGGATCATATATTCTGCCCTGCTTCTTAATAAATCATTTAATTCTGCTTGTTTTGTTTTGAGCTTGTTTCCTTTTGTTATGGTGTATCTCCTTTTGAGATAATTCTCCAAAACCTTACATTTTTCTTCTAGGGTGGAAATCTTTTGAAGCAGGTTTTTATGTAGATGGGCACTGAACCATATGATGTTAATTCATAAGAAACCCTTGATGGAGGCCCAAATCACTGTCACTTCTGAGACGCTATTTTTATTTAAATTTATAAATTCTATCAGTTTTGTTCTCAGTTGTGATAGAAATTCATCGTTTTTTAGAAGGGTGGAGTTAAACCTCCACCTATTAGCCTTATTTTTAATTTTGCCATAATTTAAAGTAGATATGACTGGGTTGTGATCAGATAAATGCCTGGGCAAAAATTCTATTGAGTGTACTAAAGGCAGCAGACTGGAGGATACAAGAATGTAATCTATCCGAGAGAAAGTTTTATGTCTTGTGGAGAAGAAGGTACAGTCTTTAACAAATGGATTATGCACCCTCCACACATCAGTTAAATTTAAATCCATTAGAAAAAAATTATGTACTTTGGAAGCAGATTCTTGAGAGGTTGATATAGTTGAGGAAGATTTATCGAGATTAATGTTTATCAAACCATTCATATCCGAACCAACATATAGCTGGTAGTCACTTAACTTCAGTAATTGTGAGGTAATTGAGGGAAAAAAATCAACCTTGAATATAGTTGGGGCATATAGGCTAACAAATGCAACTTTTTTACCCTGAATGGATGTACAGCAAAAAGCTAAACGTTTTTTATTGTCGGTGCCAGACCTTTCAATTGTTACATTAATATTACATCTCATTAATATCATAACTCCTTTGGTACGAGTACCATCAGCTGATGCCACAATGGGTTTATAAAAGCGGTTTTGAACTCTGGGAATGTCATTAGGTTTAAGATGTGTTTCCTGCAACAGTGCAATATCTATTTTCTTCCTGCATAAGAAATCCAAAACCTTTGAACGCTTGTAGGGAGAGTTTAATCCTCTAACATTAAATGATACGATAGTAAGATTTTCTAATTTATCTCTGTTGCTCATCTTTCCCTGGGTCTGTTGTTGTAAGTTGGTGGTGGAGCCCTGAGTTACCCCCTTCCCAGCCCCCTCCCATCACGCCTCACATTCAACCCTTTACAACATCTGTGGGTGTCACTTACCAATGTCATTCACCGAACACTGACATTAACCACCCCCCTCTAGCAACAACAAATTAGAAAGATAAAGCAGTTCTCATAGACAATCATATCAAAGAGACAAGAAAAAAATACCTGGACAAACCCATTAACCTATATAATTAAAACCATTTCCTTCTCAAATATAGTATAACACATTATCAAGACCCCAACAGCTCTCTCATGAGAAACTGTCGCTTTAACAGATCACCGCTTGGCGATGGCTCCAGTGCTGTCTTATCTGTGCTGTCTGTTTCTCAGCTTCATTCTTGATGAAGTATGACAATTGGGTATGTTGAATATCACCTTAAAACTCTGACCTGCAATACTCCAAAACAAATTGGCCCCTTAATTAACTAAATACAAGTGCAATGAATGACTTTCCAATAACTTCACACCTAGAACGTTAACTTGCCCGTGCCTGTTAGATTGCGCATACAGGCTAGTCCAAGCTCTTAATGTAGTTCCATCTCCTCCCGAGGGTCGTGTGGACTTTGCCTAGGGTCTTCTTCCATATCTCCCAGCACCGATGATTTCAGAGCTTCTTTCACTTCCTCTGCCGAGTTAAACAACATCTTCATGCCCTTGATATTCAGTCTCAATGTCACCGGGTAAATGAGGAACGAGTCGATCCCCTTCTGTCAAAGCTTAGCATGGATCTCCTTGTATCTCTGCCGTTCCTGCATCATACTGGGGCTGTAATCAGTGAAGAACTGCAGCTTGGTGCCATCAGAGAGAGTAGGTTTGGCTTTCCTCGTGCTCTCCAGGATAGCCAGCCGGTCGGTGTACCATAGAAGCCTAAAAATCATGGTCCACTGTCTTGCCGTATTGTTGGAAAAGATCCTATGTGCTCTACCAATCTCCAATGGAGTGCTGTGGGAATTCTTGAGCGCTGGAATCCAATTAGGCAGCATCTCCTGGAGGCAGCCTCTTGGATCGTCGCCATCAGTGCCTGTCGGTAGGTTGACCAGCCGCACATTGTTTCTCCTGGATCTGTCCTCCAAGTCGCTTAGCTTCTTCCATAACTTACTCACCTCCACAAGACAGGAGTTAGCAACTTTCTCATTCTTGCATAAGCAAACCTGAATATTGTCTATTTTGTTGAAGACCATGCTACATTTTTTAACATGAATGTCCATTTGCTCTTTTAACGACCGGAGATGTTACCATTCTCTGCCATATGCTTCTGTACAGGGTTGAGAGCCTTTCCCAGCAACTCCTTTGACATGTCGGCTACCACTTCTTGCAGCAACTCCATCGCCGTTGTCATTGTTTGCTTAATTAGCATAGCTATTTCCTCGGATGAATCGCCCCCTTGGTGTCGTCTGCTGATATCTTGTTTCCTGGTTGAGTTTGAATCATTTTTTGAGGTCATGTCTTTAGTTGGATCTTTCTCCAACTCAACCTTGTATTAAGACCATCTATGAGCCCTAAAGAATGTGCAAAAGGAGGGTTATATGTCAACACTCAGTGCCGTGCTGCCATCTTGCCTCGTGCCTCGCCAGAAGCCCGAAGCCCAGTTTCGCAGATTTCTTAACTTAAATAACTTTGTTCTCTCTAGTAATACCCATTTCAACTTTTTTTTTAAACCACCAATTCTGGATAAGGCTTTTTTTAACATGAAGAACTGGAGAGTAAAAACTTTTTTAGATTCGTTTTTAGAGGATTGTGTAATTTCTTTTTCGCAGCTTAGTGGATAAATATGATATACCTAATGCACGATTTTTTAGATACTTACAAGTGAGGAAACTTTTACGTGATTTTCTACTGAATTATCTATTTGCTCATTTACCAAATATGATAGATGCTATTTATCAGCTTATACTATTTCAAAAAGGATTGATAGCTATTATATATAAACGGCTAATGAATTTATGAATGATGCCTAACGATAAGGTTAAACGTGCTTGGGAAATGGAACTTCAGGAGTTACTTTCAGATGATCAATGGAATAAAATTTATTATTTTGTTAACAATTCATCTATCTGTGCATGTCAGTCTCTAATTAAGTTCAAGATAGTGCACTGGGTAAACTAGCGCATATTTTTCCTAATATAACTCCATCTGTGATAGATGCAATGCTGAGGTGACTACCCTAACTCATAAGTTTTGGTCTTGTATAAAGTGAAATAAATTTTGGAGAGATGTTTTTTGCATGTTATCAAAAGTCATAGATGTGGATTACAACCGAATTCACTTACTGCAATCTTTGAGATTACTCCAAAGGAAGCAGGAATTGTCCTTGCTTCCGCTCAACATGTGATAGCCTTTTCAACTTTATTGGCCAGGAGAGCTATTTTGTTTTACTGGAAAGATCCTAATCCACCTACAGACTTTCTCTGGCTCTCCTCCATTATGTCCTGTTTAAGCTTGGAGAAAATAAGAAGTTGGACGTTCGTTACATCTTTCAAATTTGAGCAAACCTGGTGACCTTTTATTGTATTCAATATTTTCATCTGATCTAATTTTTTTCAGGTAATTTTGCTGTCTCCCTCTGTGAAATTTCAGATTTGACCAGAAGGATGTTTTCTTTCATTTTTGTAACTTTATCCTCAAATGGTCCGCCCAGTCCCTTTTTTTGTTTCAGTGTTTTTTTTCCTCTCAATAATAGAAAATTTCCAGTCTTTTTTTTTGTATGAATTGTCAAGAGGAGTTATGGTTCTCTGTTTATATATATATATATTAACCCAATATTATATTATACATGATTTTGACAGTGTATATTCCTTTCTTTCTTTGTACACTTATTGTATTATGTATTTTATATAACTTCTCCTCGGCTTTGTATCTATTCATAATTTTTTTAATCAATAAAAAGAGATTGAAAATGAAAATAAAAAATGAAAATTATCACTGTAATCAATGGCCTGTAATTTTCTGTCAGAGTTATGTCTTTGATATGCCTGTACGATCCGTCATTTTTGGTGTGAACTGAAGTCTTGAAGCTGCAGGATAGTTGCAGTGTGGCATGTACAGGCTCAATTGAGGCAATGGAGCTCTCACCTCTCTTTTACTCTTTATATGCCTGAAAAAATTATTTTGAACTTTGGAAACAACTGTTGTCTGTCTGTACATAGAAAAACAATATTGGGACATTATGTTGTAACATTATAAACTACTGGCTATCCTGCTCTTGGAGGGCTCTGTGTATTTCTGGTCTCCATCCTGTAGCAAGGTCCAGTTCCAATAGACAGAATGCAGAGGATGTTCATCAGGATGTTGCCTGCAGTGCTGCACTTTAGTTAAGGCAGAGCTTATAGCTGGGTTTGTTTTCCCTGGAGTGAGGGATCTGAGGGGTGACACGATGGGCTGAATGGCTTAATTCTGCTCAATTTTGTATCCTCATCTACAACCTAGCTGAAAACCCTGTCTTCATTTCAGTCTGGTATCATATCTCGATTCCAGTCTCTGATACTCTAGCACTTGGGTCCGAACCATCCTCCCGTTGATCTCTTGTCACAGTGAATAAAAACAACAATCTGTGTCAATACAAAAGAAATAAAGAAATAACGATGATGATGATAATAATAATAATAGATAAATAAGCAACAAATGTCAAGAACATGAGATGAAAAGTCCATGAAAGGGAGTCCATAGATTGTGAACACACACAAAATGCTGGATGAACTCAGCAGGCCAGGCAGCATCTATGAACAAGAGTGTAGTTGACATTTCGGGTCAAGGCCCTTACATGTGTTGCCTTGATTTCTAGCACCTGCAGATTTCTCTTGTTTGCAATAGGCTGTGGTAACAGTTCAGTGATGGGGCAAGCGAGTTCATTCCACTCGTTCAAGAGCCTGATGGTGAGAGGTAATAACTGTTGCTGAACCTGGTGCTGAGAGTCCTGAGGTTCCTGTATCTTCTTCTGGATGGCAACAGTGAGAAGCGAACATTACCTAGGAGGTGGGGTGTCCTGATGATGGATGCTGTTTTCCTGCAACAGTGCTCCATGTAGATGTGCACAATGGTAGGGAGGTCTTTACCGGTGAAGGCTTGGGCTGCAGACACTTACTTTTGTAGAATTTTCCTTTCAAGAGCATTGGTGTTTCCCTACCAGGCTGTGATGCAGCCAGTCAATATACTTTCCAGTACTCATCAATACAAATTGTCAATATTTTAAATGTCATGCCAAATCATTGCAAACTTCTAATGAAATAGAGGTACTGTTGTACTTTCTTTATAATTGCATTTCTGTGCTGGACCTAGGGGAAGTCCCCTGAAATGATAACATCAAGGAATTTAAAGTTGCTGACCATCTCCACCTCTGACTCCCTGATGAAGTCTCTCTTGTGGATCTCTGGTTTCCTTCTCCTGCAGTCAGTAATCAGGTCCCTGGTCTTGCTGATATTGACAGGTTGTTGTTGTTGCACAACTCAGCCAGATTTTCAGTCACTCTGCTATAAGCTGACTCGTTACCACCTTTGATTTGTCTAATGAAGGTGTTGTCATCAGCCTGCTATTCAAGTACTGTAACTATTATGGAAACATGTATTATTTAGGTTACTGTATTCTAGGATACTATTCTAGGTTACTGTAGCCATAGTACATCTACCTACATCTACCTCATTGATTCCATTCTCCCTGCTAGGGCAGGCTCTTTATTTGGGGACTCTATAGTTAGGGGGTCAGACAGGCGATTCTGTGGATGCAGGAAAGAAACATGGATGGTAGTTTGCCTCCCGGGTGCCAGGGTCCAGCATGTTTCTGGTTGCGTCCACCATATCCTGAAGTGGGAAAGAGAACAGCCAGGGGTCGTGGTACATTAAGGTACCAATGACATAAATAGGAAAAGGGAGGAGGTCCTGAAAATAGACTACAGGGACTTCGGAAGGGGGTTGAGAAGCCGGATCTCAGAGGTAGTAAGCACGGATTACTGCCTGTGCTACGAGACAGTGAGTATAGGAATAGAGGGTGGTGGAGGATAAATGTGTGGCTGAGGGATTGGAGCAGGGGTCATTGGGATCATTGGGACCTCTTTTGGAGCAGGCATGACGTGAACAAAAAGGACCGGGTTGCATTTGAATCTGAGGGGGACCAATATCCTGGCAGGGAGGTTTGCTGAGGCTTTCGGGGAGAGTTTAAACTAGAATTGCTGGGTGTTGGGAACCAAACTGAGGAGACGGAGGAAGGAATGGTTGTCTCACAAATCAAGCAACTTTGTAGGCAGTGTCAAAAGAAGGATAGGCAGGTGATAGAGCAAGGATGTGTTCAGACCAATGGTTTGAGATGCATCTATTTTAATGCAAGAAGCATCACGAAGAAAGTGGATGAGCTTAGTCTGGATCAGTATTTGGAGCTGTGATGTTGTGTCCATTACAGAGACTTGGAAGGCTCAGGGGCAGGAATGGCTACTTAGAGTTTTAGATTTTTAGATTTTAGATATTAGGTTTTAGATTTTTCAGAAAGGACAAAGAGGGAGACAAAAGAAGTGGGGGCATGTGTCTGCTCATCAGAGATAGTGATATGGCTGCAGAAAAGGAGGAAGACATGGAGGGATTGTCTACTGAATCTCTGTGGGTGGAAGTTGGGAACAGGATGGGGGTCAATAAGTCTACTGAGTGATATTCATAGACCACCCAATAGTAAGAGGGACATCGAGGAGCAGACAGGCAGATAGATTCTGGAAAGGTGTAATAATAACGTATGGTGTACTGGCCTTCATCAATTGTGGAATTGAATTTAGGAGCCAAGAGGTAATGTTGCAGCTATATAGGACCATGGTCAGATCCCACTTGGAGTACTGTGCTCAGTTCTGGTTGCTTCACTACATAAAGGATGTGGAAGCCATAGAAAGGGTGCAGAGGAGATTTACAAGGATGTTGCCTGGATTGGGGAGCATGCCTTATGAGAATAGGTTGAGTAAACTTGGCTTTTTCTCCTTGGAGCGATGGAGATGAGAGGTGACTTGATAGAGGTGTATTAACAGATGAGAGGTATTGACCGCTTGGATAGTCAAAGGCTTTTTCCCAGATCTGAAGTGGTTGCTACAGGAGGACACAGGTTTAAGATGCTGGGGAGTAGGTACAGAGGAGATATCAGAGGTAAGTTTTTTTACTCAGAGAGTGGTGAGTGTGTGGAATGGGCTACCGATAATGGTGGTGGACGCAGATATGATACGGTCTTTCAAGAGACTTTTAGATTGGTGCATGGAGCTTAGTAAAATAGGGGGCTATAGGCAAGCCGAGTAAATACTAAGGTAGGGACATGCTCAGCACAACTTTGTGGGCCAAAAGGCCTGTGTTGCGCTGTAGATTTTCTATATTTCTATAACAGGGTTGTCGTAGTGGGAGCTTTTAATTTTCCAAATATTGATTGGCATCTCCCTAGTCCAAGGGGTTTAGATGGGGTAAAGTTTGTTAGGTGTGTTCAGGAAGGTTTCTTGACACAATATGTAGATAAGCCTACAAGAGGAGAGGCTGTACTTGATTTGGTATTGGGAAATGAACCTGGTCAGTGCTCAGGTCTCTCTGTGGGAGAGCATATTGGACAGAGTGATCACAATTCCACCTCCTTTACTATAGCATTGGAGAGGGATAGGACCAGACAAGTTAGAGAAGCATTTCATTGGAGTAAGGGAGAAATATCAGGCAGTAACTTGGAAGCATAAATTGGAAACCGATGTTCTCAGGGAAAAGTATGGCAGAAATATGGCAAATTCTTGGGGTTTATTTGCATAGTGTTCTGCATAGGTATGTTCCAATCAGACTGAGTAAGGATGGTAGGGTACTTGAACTATGGTATACAAAGGCTGTTGAAAATCTTATCAAGAAGAAGAAAAAAAATATATAAAATGTTCAAAAAACTAGATAATGATAAAGATCCTGAAAATCATAAGGCTAACAGGAAGCAGCTGAAGAATGAAATTAGAAGAGGCAGAAGGGCCATGAGAAGGCCTTGGTGAGCAGGATTAAGAAAAACTCCAAAGTATTCTACAAGTATGTGAAGAGCAAGAGGATGAAATGTGAGAGAATAGGACCAATCAAGTGGAAACGTGTGTATGGAACTGAAAGAGATAGCAGAGGCACTCAGTGGATATTTTGCTGCTATATTCACTAGGGGAAAGGACCTTGGTGATTGTAAGGATGATTTACAACAGACTGAAAAGCTTGAGCATATAGATGTTAAGAAAGAAGATGTGCTGTAGCTTTCCGAAAGCATCAAGTTGGATACATCACTGGGATCAGATGAGATAGACCCCAGGCGACTGTGGGAGGTGAGAGAGAAAATTGCTGAGCCTCTAGCAATGATGCTTCATCATCAATGGGGACTGGAAAGGTTCCAGAGGATTGGAGGGTTGCAGATGTTGTTCCTTTATTCAAGAAATAGAGTAGAGATAGCCCAGGAAATTATAGACCAGTGATTCTTAATTCAGTGGTTGGTAAGTTTATGGAAAAGACCCTGAGAGGCAAGATTTATGAACATTTGGAGAGGCATAATATGATTAGGAACAGTCAGCATGGCTTTGTAAAGGGCAGGTCATGCCTTACGAGCCTGATAGAATTTTTTGAGGATGCGACTAAACACATTGATGAAGGTAGAGCAGTAGAAGTAGTGTATATTTTAGCAAGGCATTTTAGCAAGGCATTTGATAAGGTACCTCATGCAAGGCTAATTGAGAAAGTAAGGTGGAATGTGATCCAAGGGGACATTGCTTTGAGGATCCAGAACTGGCTTGACCACAGAAGGCAAAGAGTGGTTGTAGACGGGTCATATTCTGCATGGAGGTCGGTCACCAGTGGTGTGCTTCAGGGATCTGTTCTGGCACCCTTTCTGTCCATGATGATTATCATTTACCTGAATGAGGAAGTGAAGGGTTGGTTAGTAAATTTGCTGATGACACAAAGGTTGGGGGTGTTATGGACAGTGTTGAGGGCTGTAAGAGGACATCAATAAGATGCAAAACTGATGAGAAGTAGCAGATGGAGTTCAACCCAGATAAGTATGAGGTAGTTCATTTTGGTATGTCAAATATGATGGCAGAATATGGTATTAATAGTAAGATTCTTGGCAGTGTGAAGGATCAGAGGAATCTTAGGATCTGAGTCCATAGGACACTCAAAGCTGCTGCGCAGGTTGACTGTGTGATTAAGAAGGAATACGGCTCTTTGGCCTTCATCAACTGTGGGACTGAGTTTAAGAGCTGAGAGCTGCAGCTATAGGACCCTGGTCAGACCCCACTTGGAGTATTGCATTCAGTTCTGTTCTCCACATGACAGGCATGATGTGAATTCTATAGAAAGGTTGCAGAGGAGATTTACAAGGATGTTGCCTGGAATGGGGAGCATGCCTTATGAGAATAGGGTTGAATGAACTCAGCCTTTTCTCCTTGGAGCAATGGAGGATGAGGGGTGAACTGATAGAGGTGTATAAGATGATGAGAGGCATTGATTGTGTGGATATTCAGAGGCTTTTTCCCAGTCTTGAAATGTCTAGCACAAGAGGGCATAGTTTTAAGGTGCCTGGAAGTAGGTACAGAGGAGATGTCTGGGGTAAGTTTTTTATGCAGAGGGTGGTGAATGCGTGGAATGGGCTGCCAGCAACAGTGGAGGCAGATAGGATAGGGTCTTTTAAGGGACTCCTGGATAGGTAAATGGAGCTTCAAAAAATAGAGGCCAATGGCTAAACAGAGATAATTTCAGAAGTAAGTATACGTTCAGCACAGCATTATGGGCCGAAAGGTTTGTATTGCACAGGTGGTTTTCCATGTTTTTATGACAAATCTGTTGGAGGAAATAATAAGCAAGACAGATAAAGGGGAGTCAGTGGAGTTTGTTTTCTTGAAATTTCAGAAGGCTTGCGAAAGTGCCTTAAATGATGCTCCTAAAAAGATAAGATCAGACGGTATTACAGGAAAGATACTAACATGGATAGAAGTTTGACTTACTGGCAAGAGGCAGAGAGGGAATAAAGGGGCTCTTATCTGATTGGCTGCCGGTGACTAGTGGAGTCTCACTGTGTCAGAGTTGGGTCCGTTTTTTCACAAGTTACGTGTCAACAATTTGGATAATGGAATTGGTGGCTTTGTGGCCAAGTTTGCAGACAAAATGAAGGTAGTTGAAGGGTCAGGAAGTGTTGAGGAAGCAGGGACTGTGCAGAAAGATTTAGAAGTGACCGTTGGAATACAGCGCTGGGAAGTATATGGTTATGTGTTTTGGCAGGAGGAATAAAGGTATCAATTACTTTCTAAAAAGAGAGCAAATTCAGAAATCAGAGGTGCAAAGGGCTTTGGGAGTCATTGTCCTGGATTCTCTGAAGGTTAACTTGCAGCCTGAGTCAATTGTGAGGAAGGAAAATGCAATGTTAGCATTTGTTTGAAAAGGACTAGAATACAAAAGCAAAGATGTAATGCTGATGCTTTATAAAGCACTGGTCAGACCACACTGGAGAATTGTGAGCAGTGTTATGCCCCTTATATAACAAAGGATGTGCTGGCATTAGAGAGGGCCCAGATGAGGTTCATGAGAATGAATCCAGAAATGAAAGTGTTAATGTATGAGGAGTGTTAGATGGCTCTGAGCCTGTACCCAGTGGAGTTCAGATGAATGAAGGAAGGTCTCATATCAACCAATGGAATATTGAAAGGGCGTGATAGATGGATGTGGAAAGGATGTTTCTTACTGTGAACTAGTCTAGGTTCAGAGTATACTGTCCCATAACAGAACAAAGATGAGGAGGAATTTGTTGAGCCAGAAGGTGGAGGATCTGTGGAATTCTTTGCTACAGATGGTGTGGAGACCAAGTCATTGGGTACATTTAAAGTAGAGTTTGACAGGTTCTTGATTAGTTGGGTGTCAATGGTTATGTGGAGAAGGTAGGAAAATGAGGTTGTGAGGGATCATGAATCAGCCAATGGAATGGCAGAGCAGACTTGATGGGCTGAATGGCCTCATTCTGCTGTGGTCTAATCTAAAAGAATATCTCTGTCAGGTGAGTGTGCTGTCATATCTGCCGCCTTCACTCACATTTCCTCAACTGTACATATCTTTGTTGTGTATTTAATATTTCAGTTCAACATATTTGAGTGATATAGTATACATATTGGTTGATTGAACATTCTTGTTAAAATAATCTTGTTTAAATAATCATTATGGATTATATGTATAAATACATGAATTACATAAATCATCACACTGCCACGTGATACATGTCTAGCTTGCTGACAGTCAGCACAAAGTTAGATGCACATTTCAGATTCCTGAATCTTCCTCTCAATGAGTTTAAGATTTTGAAGCTACAAAACATAACACTGACGACGAGGTATTTTTGAAACAAACATGAGATGGTTATCAACCTGCTGAATGGCAATGAGACATTCAAACTGTTATGGCTTGTAATTTCAAAACATTCAACTAATTCAATGGAGACACGGGAGTCTGGGGATATGGGTCTAACCGTGTTTTAGTGTAAGTGAGGCTTGCATGTATCATGTGGTAATGTGGTGACCTATGAAATTCACATATTTATACATACAACTCATAATGAATTATGTAAACAGACTAGAACACTTTGTCAACCAATACATATATATACAAGATTACTCAAATATTATGAAACTACAACTCAAGAGAGAATACGTCCCAGCTGTATACACAACATACTACATAATATGTGCCAACTGGTAAGTTAATTACTTCCTGTAACTTGCTCTGTGATCAGGCAAGGGTTAAATGGGGCTTCGGGGTGGTGCGGTTTGAAGGGCCAAAATGGGCCATTCTGGTTTGTATATCTGTGTTGAATAAATAAACAATGACCATACGTACACATCCACAGTTTAGCAAATTTTAAGGACCCCCATCACCCAGGACATGCCCTCTTCTCATTACTACAGGGAGATGGTACAGGAGGCTGAAGTCACACATTCAGTGACTCAGGAACAGCTTCTTCCCCTCTGCCATCAGACTTCTGAATGGAAATTGAATCCATGAACACTAACTGGCTACTTTGTTGCACTAATTATTTAATTTAACTTTAGGAAAGAAATATCTATACTGGCATAATTCACAGCTTTATTACCATTTATTGCAATGTACTGATGACACATATTTCATGACATATGCTATTGATAATTGAACTGATTCTGATTCACAGATCAGAAGCTTTCTCAGACATGTTGCCTATAAAACCTGTTGTCGTCAGATCATTGGATTCGTCACTTTCACAATTCCTTTGAGCACCGTGGTCCCTCCTTGGTCCAGTACACTTTCCAGCCAGAGGCTGTCACCAACACCAGTTTGTGCTCCACTGGGCAATGGTTCATCATCTTCGGCATGGAGACGCTGGTGGCATCATCCAGTAGATTTTTACCACATACAAGCTCAATGTGGCTTGTTGGTTGTATTTCATTGTTACAAATGTCATTCCCACAGGAGTTATCTTTTCACCAGTACAAGTTCTTAGTTGGATATGTGTAGTCTTCACTTTAGCATCTTTGAAATGCCTGTCATGTTCATTTTGTGGAATGACTGAAACAGCTGAACCAATGTCCAATTCCATTTTAAGTAATTTGCCATTTTCTTCTGCTTTAAGCCATATCACTTGTCTATTGCAAGTTTTCAGATCGTAAATCTCAAGGCTACACACTCCTCTGACACTCTTATATTATGAAGGTAATGCAGAAACATTTATAACTGAAATGATTGCTGATTGCAGAATGCTTTCAGCATCATAAATGGAATTTAAAGGAAGGGGAATCCATTTCAGCATATATGGCTGAATTGAAGAAATTGTCTGAGAATTGTCAGTTCAGTGACGGTCTTCATGATGCACTAAGAGATCATCTGGCTTATGGAATCTTACAGGGAAGCATTCAAAAATGCCTTCGAACTGAAGCACAACTTACATTTGAAAGAGAAGTTGAAATTGCTGTTTCAATGAAACTGCAGACAGAGATGTGGTTGTGACAGATTGAGTTGTGGTCAGGAATGAAAGTGAATGTAATCAGAATTGCAGCATTGAGATGGAGGCCTTCATGGTCAAACCAATTGTGTTGCCATTGTGGTGCAGACTCATATACGCTGGTAGGAAATCATATTGGATCAAGGAAGGACCATGCTGCTCAGAGGAATTGTGAAAATGACGAAGTTAGTGGTCCAACTACAACAGTTTTTGAAGGCAACATATCAGAGAAGGGTTCTGATATATTAATTAGGCAGTTCTTTGTCAATGTGGTTTATCAATGTTCTTTGTCAATGTCAATGTTAGCTGGAAGAGAGACAAAAAGCTGTTTATAAATGTAGAAGCAAAGAACAAAGCCAAGCTGAATGAATAGTAGACCAAATAGAAAGGAGTCACTTCAAGTAAACATGAATTTAGACCCACCTTCCCCTGAGTAAGTTTAATGTTTTAAAATTATAAAACAAAACAATCTTACCCTCATATCATCCCCTTGGAATATCTACAGGGACCTGCCCTCTATCAGCTTTAAACTGCTAAATCTGTTCAAAGCTCAAACCTGTTTAATGGGTCTACCCACATCACCCCACGCTGTCATCCACAATGTAACCTGACATCAGTTACTTGATTTCCCATAGGTAAATCCAGGTGGACTTTCATTAGCACCCTGGACATTATATTGCGGGTAATGTGGTTGACATTCCAGGGGAAATGAAGACTGTGTTACATCCTGATCTTCCCCGACCCGTCTGGGTTGTGGGCAGACCCCCGCAAAACACTTCCATGGGGACTCGGTATTCATAACAGGAGGAACGTAGACATTCTGACCGTGTCCTTGACCACCCCTTCCAGTAGCTGGTGCTGCTGAGTGTGACGAAGGCATATCCTGTTAGTCACCCTGTCCCCCTTCATTCTGCCACTACACACCTTGTTCTCTTATAGGGGACATTTTAGAACCTGTTTCCCCTTATCCTCCATCGAACCTTTCTCCCTTCCTTCTCCCATTCTCATTTCAACCTTCTGAGAAACTATCTTTCAGTGTGTGTGGGATCAGACATTTCACACAGTCTTCTGCTCTCCTCAGTACTGTGTGATACCAGAGTCTTCAGCCAGTTAATACTCTGTTGTTGAGTCAAATCCCACCTGTCCAAAATGGGAATATAAACACTTGAGAAAACCAACCATAACCTTATCACAAATGCAGTAGGGTGCTCTCCTTTTCATGGTTTTCACTTAAGGAGAGCTTCCACTGGGTTACTTTGATTAGTTCCTTCAGCTTTTGATAAAGCCTCATGTACATCTCACAGTGGCCTTTGCCCTTGTGCCTGTTTCTTGAAATAAGACCCACACCCTTCTCCCCTCACTCCCCTTTCCCCCTCCCTCCCCTCTTGCCTCCCCTTTCCCCTTCTTCTTCCACCTCCCTCATCTCTCCCACTTTCTCCCTCCTTTCCCTTTCTCATCCTTCCTTCTTCCACCTCCCCCCTTCCCCCTCCCTTCCCTCTCTCCCTCCCTCCACAAATGCAGTGGGGTTCTCTTCTTTTCATGGTCTACACTTATGTGGAGCCTCCACTGGGTTACTTTGATTAGTCCCTGCAGCTTTTAATACAGAGTCCAGTAAATCACACAGTGTCCCTTGATCTTGTGTCTGTTCCTCTGGCAGGGCTGAGTGTAACACTGAAGTTAGACACAGGAGGGATAACGTCCACTCCTTTGCTCCATCTAAACTGTGAATTAACTTGTGTTGTTGAGTGAGCTGGACAAGTTCTTGAGGATCATCTCCCAGCCCGCACTTTGGTATATACATTCATAGCACTCAAATGGGCCACTTCAGAAGGGATTGAGTCACATCCAATCCGTCTGGCTTTAGCATCTACTGAACTCTCTCTATTACCATGAGCATCACTGGGGCAGCAGCTGATGTAGGTTTCACTTCCTTCTGAAAAGTTACAGAGGGAGGAGATTTATTTCCCCAATCATCCTCACTATTTTTGTGTGTCACCTCATATGCTGTCACCCCAGCATACATCCCATTGTAACAGCTTTTTAATCCATTTTGATTTATTTTCAATAATTTCAGATCACAGACACAGACTGCCCTTGGATAAATGTCCTATCTTACTGGAGATCAAGTTCTTCTTTAGAAATAAGATCATAAGATTCAAAGGTTCAAAGTACAATTACTATCAAAGTAGGTATGCAGTATACAACTCTGGGATTCATCCTCCCAGAGACAGGCAGGAAGCAAAGAAAACCACAGAACTCGAACAAAGAAAAACATCAAAACCCAAGGTGCAATAAAAAGAATTTTATTCTTAAATTGTGCAAAGATGAAGAAAAAATGAGTGAAGAACACAGAGTATAAAACATCAAAACACAAAGTCATCAAAACAGTTCAGGAAAACAGTTTCAGCTCAGTTCAGTTCAATCTGTGATGTTCCTCCTGCAGCAGTGAGAGAGAGAGAGAGAGAGACCGATCGAATGCAGGCACCTTCCCCAGTAGCAGTGAGAGAGACTGGTCAAATGCAGGCAGACAGCACTGAATACATGCTCACCTTCTACTCTCATCCTTATTGATTTCAATCTTCCTCAATGCGTTAATTGATAATAAATGGAATCGATCATGGGTCCAGGCTTCTTATCATCCAGGCTGCACACGTTGCTCAAAACCTCACTGAACTCCCTTGGAGAGGGCAAACTGCCAGATCACTCAATCAGCCCAAAAAACATAACATCAAAATGGAGATTAGTCTCCAATAACAGCAGAATCATAAGACCATAAGACAGAGGAGTAGAATTAGGCCATTTGATCCACCTAGTCTGCTGCACCATTTTATCACGGCTGATCCATTTTTCATCTCAATCCCTTTTTTTTGCTTCCTCCCTGTAATATTTCATGCCCTGAGTAATCAAGAACCAATCAACCTCCACCTTAAATGCACCCAATGACATTGCTTCCACAGCCACCTGTGGCCATGAGGTGCATAGATTCACCACTTTCCAGCTGAAGAATTTCCTCTTCATCTCTATTCTAAATAGACGTCCCTCTATTCTGAGGCCATGTCCTCTGGCCCTACACTTCCCCACTGCAGGAAATATTCTCTTCATATCCTCTTAATCTAGGCCATTCAATATTCGATAGATTTCAATGAGATCCCCACCTCATTATTCTGAATTGTAGTCCAGAGCTATCCTCATATGATAACCCTTTGATTCCTGGAATCATTCTAGTGAACTTCCTCTGAAACCTCTCCAATATCCATACATTCATTGTTAGATTAGGGTCCCCAAACTGCTCACAATACTCCAAGTGAGGCCTCCCCAGTGTCCTATTAATCCTCAGCACTACATTCCTATTTTTATATTTTCATTCTCTTGAAATGAATGCTAACATTGCATTTGCCTTCCTCACCATTGACTCAGTCTGCAAGTCAACATTCACTGGGGGACGTCACGTGATGACGTAGGATCGAGACGCTGGAACCCAGCCCTCCCGTAAAAAAGTTAATAATTTAATGTTTAAGTGAAGAAAAGTTAATTAATACTTTTTTAAGGTTACTTATAAATTACTTTGGATTGTTTTAAGCTATGCCTCATAAACAGAGGACGAAGAAAACTGCTACCGCGAAGACCGCTCAAGTTGGAACAGAATCAAGGCCTACTTCTACTGAAGAACCACGGACTCAGGTACAACACACCGCCGGTGAAACAGAAAAGGAGACCGTGGCAGCATCGGCCATTTCTAAGGGAAAAGATCAACGAGAACTGCGCAAGCGTAAAGGAATGAGCATGCGCAAAAGAGAGCAACCAGAACTACAAAACCCAGCAACGACTGAAACCGACAGTGAAAGTGAGTCTGAGAGAGAGCCGGACTCTCTGGAAAAATCAGACGAAGATGGAGAAGAAGAAGAAGATGAAAGTTCCTCTGAAAATACAAAAAAGGCTTTGAGGCTAATAATGCATAAATTAGAAAAATTAGAAAAAGTAATTAAAAGTAACCAAAAAGTAATTCAAGAAAAAATAACAAATATGGAGGCTATGTTTGATAAAATGACAAAGAAACAGGAAAAAATGGAAAAGAAAATTACAGATTTGGATGTCAAAATGGAAGAAATGGATGGAAGAATGAAGAAGATGGAAGATGATAATGATGCCTGGACATCAGAAAGAAAACAACTCGTGGGAAAAATTGATAAGCTTGAAAATTTTAGTAGACGCAACAATATTAAAATTGTTGGACTTAAAGAAGGTACCGAAGGAGAAGACCCAATAAATTTTTTTCAAAAATGGATTCCTGAAAAATTGGAAATGGAGAAGAAACTTTAATTGAGATTGAAAGGGTGCACAGAGCCTTAAGACCAAGATCTCAAGATGATCAAAATCCGCGATCAATTTTGATAAGATGTTTAAGATACCAGGATAAAGAAAAGATTTTGAGGGCGGCGGCCCAGGGTGCTAAAAGAAGAAAAGGTCCGTTGATGATAGCAGAGAAACCAGTTCTTTTTTATCCTGATATAAGTTATAACCTTTTGAAGAGAAAGAAAGAATTTAATCCAGCTAAAAATGTTTTATGGGAAAAAGGTTATAAGTTTTTAATGCGTCACCCAGCAACACTGATAATTTTTTTGGAGGAGGGAAAAAGATCTTTTTCTGATTATCAAGATGCGGAGGTGTTTGCACAAAAACTTCCATCTCTTCGTTAATTAAACATAGAGACTTCTAAATGTAATGGTTAAAGATGAAGACAGAGAAAGCAAATGGAACTGATGGACATTTAAGGATGATATAAGGAAGAAAAGTAAAATTTTAGAAATATTAATTGAGAATAGTATGTTTTTTTATATATATATATATACTTTTTATGTTGCGGGGGGGCTGGGGAGCTTTGAATCAGTTACTACGGGATTCACGTGTGTAATCATGGCGATTGCCATGACCCGTACAATAGAGGGGGGTAATGTGTTTTTTTTCTTTCACAACATTAGTAGGGGGGTATTTTGTTTATTTTTCTTTATTTTCTATTTTTCTTCTATTCTTTTGCCTGGATGATTGGTGGGGACACACATAGCAACATGGAAACTTCTAAAAAGATTTCCCAGGATACAATGAAAGTTGAAAGATTAGGTATTATTATAGATTGGAGTAACATAAATAAAAATAATGACTAATTTATTGAATTTTTAAGTTTTAATGTTAATGGGCTTAATGGACCAATAAAAAGAAAAAGAATTTTAACATATATTAAAAAAATGAAAATAGACATAGCTTTCTTACAAGAAACTCATTTAACGGATATAGAACATCAGAAATTAAAAAGAGACTGGGTTGGAAATGTTATTGCAGCTTCATTTAACTCAAAGGCAAGAGGAGTTGCAATTTTGGTTAATAAAAATTTACCAATTAAAATACAAAATGTATTAATTGATTCGGCAGGAAGATATTTAATTATACATTGTCAATTTTTTTCAGAACTATGGACTCTTATGTATATTTATGCACCAAATAAAAATGATGTAAAATTTATACAGGAGGTCTTTTTGAATTTGGCTAATGCACATGATAAAATATTAATAGGTGGAGATTTTAATTTTTGTTTAGATCCAGTTTTAGATAGATCAACAAAGGCTATTACAAAATCAAAAGTAGCAAAATTAACTCTATCATTGATGAAAGACTTAAATTTGATTGATATATGGAGAAGAATCAATCCAAAAGAAAGGGATTATTCATTTTATTCATATAGACATAAAACATACTCAGGGATAGATTTTTTCCTATTATCAACAAATACTCAAGATAGAGTGAAAAATGTGGAATATAAAGCAAGAATATTGTCTGATCACTCTCCTTTAATAATGACAATGATAATGATAGATAAAGAGGAATCAATTTATAGATGGAGATTTAATTCAATTCTACTAAAATGTCAAGATTTTTGTGATTTTATGAAAAAGCAGATTCAGTTCTTTTTAGACACAAATTTACATTCAGTTGACGATAAATTTGTGGGAAGCAATGAAAGCATATTTGAGAGGCCAAATAATAAGTTATACTTCTAAAATTAAGAAGGAATATATGATAGAAACAGATCAATTGGAAAAAGAGATTATAAAATTAGAAAAAGAATCTCAAAGAAATATGACAGAAAAACGAAGACAACTTATTAATAAGAAGTTAAAATATAATACACTCCAGACATATCGAACAGAAAAAGCAATTATGAGAACTAAACGGAGATATTATGAACTAGGTGAAAGATCACATAAAGTTCTTGCATGGCAGTTAAAAACAGATCAGATTTCTAAAACAATAAATGCAATTCGAACAAAAGTGATTGAAATTACTTATAAACCTGTAGAAATTAATGAGGCTTTTAAGAATTTTTATTCTGAGTTGTATAAATCAGAATCAAAGAATGATGACGTTAAGATAGAAGAATTTTTATCACAAATAACTCTTCCAAAATTAAATATAGAAGAACAGAGGGGATTAGGTATGCCTTTTACATTGAAGGAAGTTGAAGAAGCTTTGGGATCACTTCAAAGTAATAAATCTCCAGGAGAAGATGGTTTTCCACCTGAATTTTATAAAAAGTTTAAAGATTTATTAATTCCTCCTTGTATGGAGTTAATATATCAAGTGGAAAGAACGCATAAACTTCCAGAATCTTTTTCAACAGCTATTTTAATAGTATTGCCAAAAAAAGATAGAGATCTTTTAAAACCAACATCATACAGACCTATTTCTTTATTAAACACCGATTATAAAATAATAGCAAAAATCTTATCTAATAGATTATCTAAATGCTTACCAAAATTAGTGGATATGGATCAAACAGGATTTATCAAAAATAGACAATCGGCAGATAATGTAACTCGGTTATTTAGTATAATCCATTTAGCACAAAAGAGGGAGGAAATGAGTGTGGCAGTTGCTTTAGATGCAGAAAAAGCATTTGATAGATTGGAATGGGATTTTTTATTTAAGGTACTGGAAAAATATGGATTAGGATCATCATTTATAAAATGGATTAAAACCTTAAATACTAATCCCAAAGCTAAAGTAGTGACAAATGGTCAAATTTCAACATCATTTCAGTTAACAAGATCAACTAGGCAAGGTTGCCCACTATCACCTGCTTTATTTGTGTTGGCAATAGAACCACTAGCTGAATTAATTAGAATGGACCCAGATATTAAGGGTTTCAGAGTTAATCAGGAAGAATACAAGATTAACTTATTTGCTGATGATGTTCTACTTTATTTAACAGATCCATTACATTCACTACGCAAATTATCTTATAGACTAGAAGAATATGGGAAAATATCGGGTTATAAAATAAACTGGGATAAAAGTGAAATTTTATCTCTTACTAAAGGAGATTATAATCAATGTCGATTAATAACTCAATGTAGATGGCCAGCAAATGGTATAAAATATTTAGGTATAAGAGTTGATAATGATATAAAAAACTTATACAAACTAAATTATTTACCACTTTTGAAAAAAAATTCAGGAAGATCTTGAAAAATGGATGGCATTACCAATAACATTAGTAAGTAGAGTAAGTACTATACAAATGAATATATTCCCTAGATTACAATATTTATTTCAATCATTACCAATACAATTACCCCAGAAGTTTTTTCAAGAGTTAAACAAATATGTGAGGAAATTCCTCTGGAAAGGTAAGATGTCAAGAATATCGTTGGAAAAATTGACATGGAAATTTGATTTAGGAGGATTACAACTTCCAAATTTTAAGAATTATTGTAAAGCAAATCAACTTAGATTTATTGCATCTTTTTTCGAGAAAGATAAACCGGCATGGATTAGAATAGAATTAGATAAAATAGGAGAAAACGTACCAGAAGATTTTATATACAAATGGGAATCTAAATGGATACGGGAAAAGAAAGAATCTCCTATATTAAAACATTTGATTGATTTATGGAATAAGATAAATGTTGATGATGAGATAAAAAAATCTTTATTAGCAAAGAGATCTTTAATTCAAAGTAGACTTATTCCTTTCACAATGGACAATCAACTTTTATATAATTGGATTCAAAATGGGATTAGATATATAGGGAATTGTTTTGAAGGAGGTATATTAATGTCATTTGATCAATTAAAGAATAAATATAAAATATCAAATAACACTTTATTTTGTTACTTTCAATTAAGGGCTTATTTAAGAGAAAAATTAGGTCAAACAATGTTATTGCCGAAATCTAATGAAATAGAAATTTTAATTCAAAAAGGAAATATTAAAAAATATATATCTTGTATGTATAATTTGATTCAAAGACAGGCAATTAAACAAGGAGTCCATAAGTCAAGACAAAAATGGGAAAGTGATTTGAATATCAAAATTGAAGAAACAAATTGGTCAAGACTATGTCTTGATAGTATGACAAATACAATAAATGTTCGGTTAAGATTAGTGCAGTATAATTTTCTACATCAATTATATATTACACCACAAAAAATAAAAAAAATTAAATCCAAATTTATCGGATCAGTGTTTCCAATGTAACCAGGAAACTGGTACTTTTTTACATTCGACATGGTCTTGCTCTAAAATTCAACCTTTTTGGACAAATTTAAGACTTTTACTGGAACAAATTATAGGAACACAATTTCCTCATAATCCAATATTACTTTTACTAGGTGATATTGAAGGGATAAAACCGAAACTCAATCTAAATAAGTATCAGAAAGAATTTATAAAAATTGAACTGGCAGTAGCCAAAAAAGCTATTGCAGTTACTTGGAAATCGGATACATATTTAAGTATAGACTCTTGGAAGAAAGAAATCTATGGCTGTATTCCATTAGAAAAAATTACATAATTTAAGAGATAAATATGAAACATTTCTGAAAATTTGGAGCCCTTATTTACAAAAGACAGGATTAAATATATAGATGCTCTGAAGATGAAACAATTGGTTATTAGGGGGAAGAAATAAATATACACATTAAAGTTATTACGAATTCCATGGAGCATGTGGAGATCTTCCAACAACAAGGCATTCTTTCTTTCTTTCTTTTTTTTTCTGTAGGGCAGTCAGGGGGGAGAGGTTAAGGGGAGGGGGTAAGGGTTATACACATTGTTTTTTCATACTTCACTTTGTAACTACTTAAAAATGCAATAAAAAAAGTTTAAAAAAAAATTCACTGAATCCTCAACAAGGAGTCCCAGTCCCTTTGCATCTCAGATTTCTGAATTTTCTCCCTGGTTAGAAAATAATCTATGCATTTATTCCTTCTACCATAATGGTCGAACAAACACTTCTCAACACTGTTTTCAATCTGCCACATCTTTGCCCCTTTCTCCTAATCTGTCTAAGTCCTTCTGTAGCTTCCCTGCTTCCTCAACATTACCTGTCCCTACACCTACCTTTGTGTCCAATCTAGGTCACAAAGCCATGATTTCCATCATCTTCGCCATTGATGTACAACGTAACATGAAGTTGTCCCAATACCGACCCCTGTGGAACACCAATGGCAGCCAACCAGAAAAGGCTCCCTTATTCTCATTTTTTGCCTCCTGACAATCAGCCAATGCTCCATCCATGTTAGTGTCTTTCTTGCAATACCATAGGGGTTTAACTTGCTAAACAACCTCATGTGTGGCACATTGCCAAATCCTTCAGAAAATCCAAGTACACAACATCCACTGATGTTGTCTATCCTGATCATTTATTTCTTCAATCATGCATGTTATCTCTTCAAAGAATTGCAACAGACTTATCCATGCTGGAATCTTTCCTATAATACCACTGAATACCTGTTCACTTTCCACTCTTATCGTTATTGATTTCAATATTCCCCAGTGTTTTAATTGATCAGTTTGGTAAAATAGAGTCAATCATGGGCTCGAGCCCCATCTCCAGGCTTCTTATCATCCAGGCTGCACACTTTGCTCAAAACCTCACTGACCTCCCTTGGAGAGGGCAAACTGCTAGATCACTCAATCAGCCCAAAACTATAACATCAAAATGGAGATTACAGTCTCCAACAACAGCAGAATCATAAGACCGTAAGATACAGGAGTAGAATTAGGCCATTTGATCCATTGAGTCTGCTGCACCATTTTATCACGGCTGATCCATTTTTCATCTCAATCCCATTTTCCTGCCTTCTCCCCATAATATTTAATGCCCTGAGTAATCAAGAACTGATCAACCTCCACCTTAAGTACACCCAATGACCTTGGTTCCACAGCCATCCGTGGCCTTGAAGTCCATGAATTCACCACCTTCTGGCTGAAGAAATTCCTCTTCATCTCTATTCTAAATGGACGTCCCTCTATTCTGAGGCCATGTCCTCTGGCCATTGTGTACAGTTCTGGTCACCGAATTATAGGAAAGAAGACAACAAAATAGAGAGAGTACAGAGGACATTTACCTGAATGTTAACTGGGTTTCAAAACCTAAGTTACAGGGAAAGATTGATCAAGTTAGGTCTTTATTCTTCAGAGCGTAGAAGGCTGAGGGGGGACTTGATAGACATATTTAAAATTATGAGGGGGATAGATGGAGTTGACACAGATAGGCTTTTTCCATTGAGAGTAGGGGTGATTCAAACAAGAGGACATGAGTTGAGAGTTAGAGGGCAAAAGTTTAAGGGGTAACACGAGGGGGGATTTCTTTACTCAGAGAGTGGTAGCTGTGTGGAACGAGCTTCTAGTAGAATTGGTAGAGGCAGGTCATTTAAAGTAAAATTGGATAGGTATACGGACAAGAAAGGAATGGAGGATTATGGGCTGAATGCAGGTAGGTGGGACTAGGTGAGCGTAAACATTCAGCACGAACTAAAAGGGCAGCTATAGATATGACCCTGGTCAGACCTCACTTGGAGTTCTGTGCTCAATTCTGATCGCCTCAATACAGGAAGGATGTGGAAGACATAGAAAGGGTGCAGAGGAGGTTTACAAGGATGTAAGTTGAACAGTCCATGTTCCAAGTCTATACCGGTATCCATCCCCCACTTTTACTTCGCTACTTCGACAACTGCATTGGTGCTGCCTCTTGCACATATGCTGAGCTCGTTGACTTCATTAACTTTGCCTCCAACTTTCACCCTGCCCTCAAATTTACCTGGCTCATTTCCGACACCTCCCTCCCCTTTCTTGATCTTTCTGTCTCCATCTCTGGAGACAGCCTATCTACTGATATCTACTATAAGCCAACAGACTCTCACAGCTACCTGGACTATTCCTCTTCCCACCCTGTCTCTTGCAAAAAGGCTATCCCTTTTTATCACAATTTCTCCATCTCCACCACATCTGCTCTCAGGATGAGGCTTTTCATTCCAGGACGAAGGAGATGTCTTCCTTTTTTAAACAAAGGGGCTTCCCTTTGTCCACCATCAACTCTGCTCTCAAATGCATCTCTCCCATTTCCCGCACATCTGTCCTCATCCCATCCACCCGCCACCCCACTTGGGATAGGGTTTCCCTTGTACTTACCTATCACCCCACCAGCCTCCAGGTCCTACGTATAATTCTCCGTAACTTGTGCCACCTCCAATGGGATCCCACTACCAAACACATTTTTCCCTCCCCCCACTTTCTGCTTTTCGCAGGGATCACTCCCTATGCGACTCCCTTGTCCGCTCGTCTCCCCCCATCCCTTCCCACCGATCTCCCTCCTGGCACTTATCCTTGTAAGCAGAACAAGTGCTACACCTACCCTTACACTTCCTCCCTCACCACCATTCAGGGCCCCAGACAGTCCTTCCAGGTGAGGCTACACTTCACCTGTGAGTCGGCTGGAGTGGTATACTGCGTCCGGTACTCCTGGTGTGGCCTTTTATATATTGGTGAGACCCGACGCGGACTGGGAGACCGTTTTGCTGAACACCTACGCTCAGTCTGCCAGAAAAAGCAGGATCTCCCAATGGCCACTCATTTTAAATCCATGTCCCATTCCCATTCTGATATGTTTATCCATGGCCTCCTCTATTGTCAAAATGAATCCAAACTCAGTGTGGAGAAACAACACCTTATATACCGGCTGGGTAGCCTGCAACCTGATGGCATGAACATCGACTTCTCTAACTTCCGTAAGTGCCCCTCCTCCCCTTCTTACCCCATCCCTGACATATTTAGTTGTTTGCCTGTTCTCCATCTCCCTCTGGTGCTCCCCACCCCTTTCTTTCTCCTGAGGCCTCCCATCCCATGATCCTTTCCCTTCTCCAGCTCTGTATC
Organism: Hypanus sabinus; assembly: GCF_030144855.1. Classification (NCBI taxonomy): domain Eukaryota; kingdom Metazoa; phylum Chordata; class Chondrichthyes; order Myliobatiformes; family Dasyatidae; genus Hypanus; species Hypanus sabinus. Next base: position 55,178,669 of record NC_082706.1, read on the forward strand.
ACTTTTGCCAATCACCTTTCCAGCTCTTAGCTTCATCACACCCCCTCCGGTCTTCTCCTATCATTTTGCATTTCCCCCTCCCTCCACTACTTTCAAATCTCTTACAATCTTTCCTTTCAGTTAATCCTGACGAAGGGCCTTGGCCTGAAACGTCGACAGTGTATCTCCCTATAGATGATGCCTGGCCTGCTGTGTTCCACCAGCATTTTGTGTGTTGTTGTTACAAGGATGTTGCCTGGATTGGGGAGCATGCCTTATGAGAAGTGGTTGAGTGAACTCAGCTTTTTCTCCTTGGAGTGATGGAGGATGCGAGATGACCTGGTAGATGTATATAAGATGATGAGAGGCATTGATTGTGTGGATAGTCAGGCTTTTTCCCAGGGCTGAAATAGTTGCCACAAGAGGACACAGGTTTAAGGTGCTGCGGAGTAGTTCAGAAGATCTACATCTGATGCAGGATCAACATTGCAGATTAGTGCTGGAATAACTCAAGGGGACAGTGTAACATTGATTAGCTGACAGAAGATGCCATAGTGAAAATAAATAGTCCTGGAATAACACACGGGGGACACGGTGACAGAGATTAGTCCTGGAGTAACACACGGGGACACAGTGACAGAGATTAGTCCTGGCGTAACACACGGGGGACACGGAGACAGAGATTAGTCCTGGAGTAACACATGGGGACACAGTGACAGAGATTAGTCCGGGAGTCGCACAGAGAGACACAGTGACAGAGGTTATTCCAGGAGTAACTGTTGCAAACAACGACTGGATGTGGACCCAAGTGCAGGACACCGACATGTAGGCAGCATTAACAGAAGTGTGTTTATTAATACTTACAAGGAAGGAGAGCCAGGATTAGATTATTATGTGGACGTAAACGTTAGACAACAAACCAAAATACCCTGGACCCGGGTAAATACCATGGATCCAGGACTTGGACTTGGACCCAGAGCCAGGACTTGGACACTGACATGGAAACTGGACTTGGACTTGGACACGGAGTGACTAAACCACACAACAACAGATAATTCATATCTTGGCTCGGAGTAGCAGCAAATGGCCTGCAATTCTCAGCTGGCAATAAAAACGACAGAATTCCCAAAGCAACCCCAGGCACTGTAGCAACATAGAGTCCACTATTTTCAGCGGCCTGGAATGTGCATTGCTGCACTGGCTCAGGTGATGGTCCTGCCCTGAGTAGATGTACACCAGAGTTTTTATGCTGTTGGTTCGGATGAGAATCAGGTGCCTTAATCAAGAAGCCTGGTAGAACAAGGGGAAAGGGAAATTAACTGAAATGAGGAGTTAATGGACCACACCGTGAAAATAACACATGGAGACAGAGTGACAGGGATAAGTCCCAGAGTAATATAAAGGGATATTGTGACAGACTAGCAGAAGAATGACACAGAGCTGTGTTCACATCCCAGAATCAGTCTCCTCTGTCTCTTGATGTCATCCAGTCAACTTCTCCCACCCTGGATATGTGCCCACCAGTAGCTTGAGGTAAAGAGAGTCTGATTTTATTAAATCAGAGAGAAGTGTTGCCATGTGACAGTGCGGGATGTGGGCAGTGAGCAGGGAGATTTGACAGGGATATGGATAAGCTCAGAGACTGAGCAAAGACAGGGCAGGTATAATGGGTTACACACACAAAATGCTGGTGGAACGCAACAGGCCAGGCTGCATCTATACGAAGAAGTATAGTCAACATTTCTGGCCAAGACCCTTCGTCAGGACTAACTGAAAGGAAAGATAGTAAGAGATTTGAAAGTGGGAGGGGGAGGGGGAAGTCCGAAATGATAGGAGAGTACCGGAGGGGGTGGGGTGAAGCTAAGAGCTGGAAAGGTGATTGGCAAAAGGGATACAGAGCTGGAGAAGGGAAAGGATCATGGGTCGAGAGGCCTAGGGAGAAAGAAAGGGGGAGGGGAGCACCAGAGGGAGATGGCGAGCAGGCAAGGAGTGATTGTGAGAGGGACAGAGAGAGAAAAAGAAAAAAAAGAGGGGGGGGGGAAATAAATAAATAAATATGCCACCTGACATATCCTTGTCTATTCACTTTCTCCATCTGTATCCCTGAATTCTCTGCACCCTCCCCACAGTGTCACCTGAATCCTCAGCACCCTCCACCTGGCCCCCGGTGTCACCTGAATTCTCTGCACCCTCCCTACGGTGTCACCTGAATCCACAGCACCCTCCACCTGGCCCCCAGTGTCACCTGAATTCTCTGCACCTTCCCCACGGTGTCACCTGAATCCTCAGCACCCTCCACCTGGCCCCCGGTGTCACCTGAATTCTCTGCACCCTCCCTACGGTGTTACCTGAATCCACAGCACCCTCCACCTGGCCCCCGGTGTCACCTGAATTCTCTGCACCCTCCCTACGGTGTTACCTGAATCCTCAGCACCCTCCACCTGGCCCCCGGTGTCACCTGAATTCTCTGCACCCTCCCTACGGTGTTACCTGAATCCACAGCACCCTCCACCTGGCCCCCGGTGTCACCTGAATTCTCTGCACCCTCCCTACGGTGTTACCTGAATCCACAGCACCCTCCACCTGGCCCCCGGTGTCACCTGAATTCTCTGCACCCTCCCTACAGTGTTACCTGAATCCACAGCACCCTCCACCTGGCCCCCGCTGTCACCTGAATTCTCTGCACCCTCCCTACGGTGTCACCTGAATCCACTGCACCCTCCACCGAGCCCCCCGGTGTCACCCGATTGCCCACTAGCCTGGATACAGTACAAGTGATTTCCTCACCCACATCACTGATTTATCGCAGTATCACTGCTGCACTCATAGGGACATAATGGAGGGCTCATCCACTGTGTTCGTGTGGGAAGAACTCAAAAATAAGAAGGGTGTAATCACTCTGGAGGGCATCCATCATCAGGGACCCCCATTAACCAGGATTGCTACCAACGGAAAGAAGATTCAGGAGCCTCAGGACTCACAGCACTAGGTTCAGGAACAATATCCATCAGGCTCTTGAACCAGGGATGATAACTTCATTCAACCTCAGCTGGAGATTTTGCGGTCACAAAAGAGGTGCCAGGATGGTGTGTTGCTTTCCAGGTGCTGAGGTCCAGGAGGTTTCAGACCTGCTGCAGAATATTCTCATGGGAGAGGGTGAACAGCAAGAGGTTGTGGTGCATATTGGCACCAATGACAACGTAGAAAGAGGGAAGAGGTTCTTTGCAGTGAACATAGGGAGTTAGGAAGAACAAGATTTCCAAGGTAGATTTCTCCAAGTGCCACATGCTAATCAGAGCAGAAATAGGATGATAGTACAGATGAATAAGTGGCTGAGGAACTGGTGCAGGGGGCAGGGTTGGAGATTCTTGGATCGTTGGAATCACTTCAGGCCAGAGGTGACCTGTACAAGAGGGACGGTTTACAGCTGAACTGGAGGGGAATCAATATCCTGGCCAGGAGATTCAATGGTGCCACTTCAGAGGATTTATCTAGTTTGGCAGGAAGATGGGTACCAGTACACCATTGAGAAAGTGGAGAGATGGAGCGGAATGCAGATGCCAAGGAAAGTAAAAACAGGTAGGAACAAGGTAATAAATTCATTAGGACAGATACTTTGAAGTGTGTGTATTTTAATGCTATTATAGGTAAAGGTGATGAACTTAGAGCATGGATCAGTACATAGAGCTATGATGTTGTGCCCATCACAGAGATTTGGTTTAGAGAGGGACAAAAGTGGGTACTTATTGTCCCTGTGTTTCAATATTTTAGTAAAGATAGAGAGGAAAATAAGGAGGAGACAATGCCATATCTGCATTCAGAGAGAACATAATGGAGTCCTCGTCCATTGAGTCTGTTTGGGTTAAACTGAAAAGTAGGGAGGGTGTAATCACTCCAATGGGATTGTACTACACACCCCACAGTAGCCATCGGGACATTGAGGAACAGATATACAGACAGATTGAGGAAAGGTGTAAAATCAAAAGTGTTGTTGTCATGAGGAACTTCAATTCCTGTAATATCAACTGGAACTTTCTTAGTGCAAGAGGTTTAGATAGGGCAGAATTTATTAGCTGTGCCCAGGAGGGTTTCTTAAATCAAATGTAGATCGTCCATCAAGAGGTGGGTCTGTGCTGGACCTGGTGTTGGGTAATGAGCCTGTCCAGGTGATCAACCTGTCAGTAAGTGAACAGGCAGGGAACAGTGACCATAACTTCACAATCTTTACGCAAGCTATACACAAGGATAAGTATGGTCCTTGTGGGAGAGGGTTAAACTGGAGCAGGGAAAATCAGCAGAGCATGAGGAAGGAATGAGTGAGAGTTAATTGGGAACAGCAGGTTCTGCACAAGTCCACATCTGACATGTGGAGGGTGTTTAAAGAGGGATATCAGTGGCACATGTATTAATATGCTAGGGCATTTTGAAGTAAAGGAGGAGGTAGTGTGTGGTCTCTAAAGAGCACAAAGGTGGATCAGTCACCAGGACATCTTGGGATATACTCCAGATCATTCAGAGAGGCAAAGAAGAGATTACTGGGGTCTTGACCAATATCTTCATCCATTTCAGTCACAGATGAGGTACTGGAGCACTGGCAAGTTGCTAATGTTGTTATATTCTGCATGAGGGAAGCAGGAATAATTCTGGAAACTACAGGCTGGCGAGTCTCACATCATTAGCAGGGAAGTTTCTGAAAAGAATTCTTTGGGATAGGAATTATGAACATTTGGAAGACCATGATCTAATTAGGCTTTGGGCAGTGAAAATTGGGTCTTACCAGCTTAATTGAAGTTTCTGACAGGGTAACAAGGGTGATGAATGACAGTAGAGCTATGAACATTATCTACATGGATTTTATTATGACATTTGACAACATCCCTGATGGGAAACTCATCCAGATGATCAAGATGCCTGAGATCGACAGTGAATTGGACATTTTGATCCAGAACTGGCTTGCCCAAAGGAGACAGAGGGTAGTGGTTGAATGGACTTGTTTGAGCCGGAGGCAATTAATTAGTTATGTTCTGTGGGGATCTGTACCGGGGACCCTGCTGTTTGCGAAGTATATAAATAACCTGGATGAACGTGTAGATGAGCAGGTTAGTAAGATTACAGATGATACAAAGATTGGTGGTGTTGTGATATCATGGATGACTGGCAAAGAATACAGCAGGACAGAGATCTGTTACAGAAATGGGCAGAGAAATGGCAGATGGAGTTTAACCCAGCCAAGTGTGAAGTGTGGCATCTTTGTAGGTCAAATGTGCACTGTTAATGCAATACACTTAACAGTGTTGATATGGAGAAAAATCTTGGTATCCAAGTTCATAACTCCCTGAAAGTGGCTACACAGATTGAGACATTGAGTTCAAATGTCAGGAAGTTATGTAATTAAATGAGGAAGTTTGTAGATATTGGAAATCCAAAAAACACACACAAAAATGCTGGAAGAATTCAGAAGTTCAGGCAGCATCTTTGGAAATGAATAAGCAGTCAAAGTTTAGGGCCGAGGCCCTTCTTGATAGTGTAACCCTTACCCACAGACTGGTATATGTCTAGGGGAAAAAGGAGATCCAGCCACTCTCCAACCCACCTCCCGTACACGCAGGTGCTGTGAGAATCGAGTTAATGCCTCGCGCCCACCAACAGTATCAAACCCACAACAAATACCGTTATGAAATACACTTTAAAGAGTTTACTAAATTTAAAAAAATTGTAGGCAATATATATATATATATATATATATATATATATATATATATATATACAAGGAAAAAAAAACAAACGGCGCCAACTTATCAAAGTTCAGTCTGTTTAGTGCACTCGTTGGAGCTCAATCCACGAACCAATCGACCCATCCGGCCGTCGCACCTGGGACCACCCCGGTGGTCTTACGAGCAGTCCAGCACACATCCACCTTCCTCAGCGTCTTCCTCGGCCTCCCCAAAAAAACCCGCGAAAACCCCTCCCCCAAGTTCCCAGCATCACAAGACACAATGACATTCCCCATTGATTAACAATGAAGACAATTACCATATCAGCCATTCTAAAGTGAAACAACGGCGAGAGAAACACTTATCCGACAAAGAAACATTCCTACTTGTTAAAAACCAACGAGGCCATTTTGAGTAACATACCCAGGACATTGTACAATAGGAAGTTATGTTGCAACTTTATAGAACTCAAATTTGGCCACAAATTCGGTATTACATACAGTTCTGGTCACCCCACTATAGGAAGTATGTCAAGGCTGTGGAGAGGGTGCAGACGGAGTTTACCAGGATGCTGCCTGGATTAGAGGGCATGTGCTATAACGAGGCCTGGTCTGCCTGGGGTGGTGGTAGAGGCAGATACATTAAGGACTTTTAAGAGACACTTAGATAGGCACATGAATGAGAGGGAAATGGAAGGATATGGACATTGTGTAGGATATGGAGATCAGCTGTTGGTCATTTGATTACTAATTTAATTGGTTCAGTACAACAGTGTGGGCTGAAGGGCCTGTTCCTGTGCTGTACTGTTCTATGTTCCTTGTTCTATCCGGACTCAGTGAGAGTGAGTGTGAGGCTGTTCTTCAGTGTAAATATCCAAACTGTCCAGTTCTGTCCATTTGTGAGTGAAACCTGCTGTCCTCACCCAGTCAGACCCCATGAGTCCCAGCTAATTATTCACTGATATCAGGGACTTGCATTTAACTGCCAACTTTCCCAGCCTCAGGACATCCTGATGCTTTCCAGCCAATAGATTGGAGTGAGGGTTATGGTACTGTTTGGGTACATCAGGAAGACAGGGAATAGACAGTGAACACAGCCTGGCCAGCAGCATATAAAGTTTGTGAGTTTATATTAAATGAACAATAGTGTGGAAACCTGCTTTTTGGGAAAATTGGGATTGTCTCCCATCAGAACGTCAGTGATTATTGATGAATGTACATCTAGAGCCAAGGAGAAAGCATTGATAACAGATGATTCCTCAGACGGCACACTGCTCTTGGGAGGGTTGTAGTCCACAAGGTAATTCCTCAGAGTCTCCATGTTCCTTCCAAAGACCAGGGAGGGAGAGCATCAGCTGCCTCAGTGAAATGGGTTAAAGAAATCATCACATTTCTCTCTGTCCGGTTGGGATCACACACTGCAATTAAGGGAGCCTACCTCTCATCCATCGTTGGCTGGTGAAAGTGAAAATGGAATTCTCAGAGCCAAGAATTTCTAAGAGGGGGTTCTATTTTTGATTGATGATATTGGAGCAACAGTCCAAGATGATTTTCCTGAAGGATCATACTGTGAAGGTTTCTGGGTGGGTCTGAGAAATAAGACCGGGATGATTTACATTGTCAGGATTATTCTATAGGTCTTCCAAACAGTGAATGGATTGATAAAAACAAATATGAAGGGAGATTGTGGACAGTTGTATGAATAATTTGGTTGTAACAGTAGGGGATTTCATTTTCCCGAAAATGGACTGTGACTGCTGCCACATTTAGGCTTAGATGGGGAGCTGGGGTGAAATTTGTTGTGTGTATTCATGAAAGAGTCACAGAAAATGTATCCATCAGTTGTGCTGGCAGCTTGTTTCACAGTCTCACCACTCTGAGTGAAGAAGTTCTCCCCTCATGTTCCCCTTAAACATTTCACCTTTCACACTTAACTTATGACTTCTAGTTGTAGTCTCACCCAACCTCAGTGCAAAAAGCCTGCTTGCATTTATCCTATGCATACCCCTCATAATTTTGTATACCTCTATCAAATCTCCCTTCAGTCTTCCACATTCTAAGGAATAAAGTCTAACCTATTCAATCTTTCATTATAACTCAGATCCTCCAGTCCAAACAACATCCTTGTAAATTTTCTCTGTACACATTCAATTTATTTATTTATACTCTTGCTGTAGGTAGATGATCAAAAATGCACACTATACTCCAAATCAGACCTCAACAGCATCTTATACAACTTCAACGTGACATCCCAACTCCTGTGTTCAGTATTCTGATCTATGAAGGCCAAGGTGCCAAGCACTTCCTTTACAACCTTATCTAATTGTAAAAACACTTTCAATGAATTATGGACATGTATTCCCAGAACCTTTGTTCTACCACATTCCACAGTGCTCTACCTGTTCTCTGGGTAAGATCTACCCTCACACATGTCTGCATTAAATTCCAATGCCATTTTTCATCCCACTTATCCAGATCATGTTGCAAACTCTGATAGTGTACCTCACTGTCCAGTACACACCCAAGCTTGGTGTCATCCCAAATTTTCCGATTGAGTTAACCACATTATCATGCAGATCATTGACATAGATGACAAACAACAACGGACTCAGTAACGATCCCTGTGGCACACCAATAGTCACAGGCCTTTAGTCAGAGAGACAGCCATCCACTACTACTCTCTAGCTTCTCCCACAAAGCCAATGTCTAATCCAATTTACTACCTCAGCTTGGATGCCAAGCAACTGAACTTTCCTGATGAATCTCCCATGTCAGTCCATGTTAAATTTCTTGGAAACGTCATGTAGATACACCCTCTGCCTTGTCTTCATCCTGGTAAATTCTCTCATACACCATGTCACCTTGTCTCAAAGAGAAACTTCACGCCTTCTTTTGGTCCTCTTGATTTCTTTCCCATATGTTCTCTTGCATTTCTTACATTCCTCAAGTGCCTCATTTGTTCTTTCCTGCCTAACCTCCTATGCACCCCCTTTTTCTCTCAGCCGGAGCCTCAATATCTCTTCAAATCCAAGAGTCCTTAAACCTTTCATTCTGACAAACATATAAACTTTGTACTCTCAAAATTTCACTTTTGAAGGAATCCCACTTATACTTTTGCCAGAAAACATCTTGTCCCAATCCACACTTAACATAGTTATGGACAAGGGCAGATCGGGCATACAGGGTTATGTTTGAAATTGTCATGAGACGAATTTCAGATATAGATTTATTTATCACAAGTGCTTTTATACATATAGGTAAATGAGTTACTTCCATTAATAACCAACAAACCCAAGGATGTGCTGAGGGCAGCCCACAAGTGTCACCACACAATCCGGCATCCACATAGCACGTCCACCATCCTGAGAATTTTGATGGCACGTAGGTGTGAGATGGTATTGGAAAGATTGATTGAAGTGAGTTGATTGCAGGCAAAGAAACCACAGGCAAGACAGGTCTGAATGTCCTTGTTGGAGAGAATTGCCAGGCTGGTAAGAGGAGGGTGCCTTTGATGATGAGGGACATTGAGGCATTGGGCAGGAAAAAGGAGTCATGGAGCAGCTGGATCAAGTGAATCCCTCAAGTGGAAGAGGGGATGCAGGAGTGTACTCCACAAGGAAATCTTGTGGGCAAAGGGGGCACACAAGATAACTTTAGATTTTTCTTGGTTAATTTATAAGCAGTTGACAAGAAAAAGAGTAACTTGAGTGAGAACACTTGCTGGATGTGTTTCGGGATCAAGGTGACCACTCTCCAGAGCCTGAACAGGTGTCTCCAAGAACTCTGATGGAACCCAGAAAATAAACTACGGGAACTTTGGTTATGGTATCGGTATCACATACTGCAGCCAGGTTTGAAGTGCTGGAAGAGCAGAGTGGGCATTGTTGTGCCTTTCTTTAAGACAGGTGGCAGAGGAAAACCTCAGAAGTAAAGATCAGTGAGCCTATGAGCTGTGCACGCAATTTACTAGAAAGTTTGTCAGTCTTCTGTGTATCCACAGCACCACCAATCTTCTTTTATTGTATTTCAAGTGGTTACAAAATAAAAGTAGAGAAAAAAATGTATATTACCCAACCCCCCCCCTTAACCCCTCCCCCCAGCATCCCTATAGAAAAAAAAGAGAAAGAAAAAAAAAAGAAAGAGTGCCTGGATATTGGAAGATCCCCACATGCTCCATGGAGTTCATAATAACTTTAGTATATATATTTATTTATTTCCCCAAATAACCAATTATTTCATCTTCGGAGCACCTATATATTTAATCCTGTCTTTTGGAAATAAGGGTGCCAAATTTTCAAAAATGTTCCATATTTATCTCTTAAATTATTTTTTCAAGTGGAATACGGCTATAAATTTCTTTCTTCCAATGATCTATACTTCAATATGTATCCGATTTCCAAGTAACTGCAATAGCCTTTTTGACCACTGCCAATACAATTTTTATAAATTCTTTCTGATATTTATTCAATTTGGGTATCGGTTTTATCCCTTCAATATCACCTAATAAAAATAATATTGGATTATGCGGAAGTTGTATTCTAATAATTTGTTCCAATAAAACTCTTAAATTTGTCCAAAAAGGTTGAATTTTAGAACAAGACCCAGTAGAATGTAAAAAAGTACCAATTTCTTGGTTACATCGGAAACATTGATCAGATAAATTTGGGTTTAATTTATTTATTTTTGTGGTGTAATATATAATTGATGTAAAAAGTTATATTGTACTAATCTTAGCCGGACATTTATTGTATTTGTCATACTCTAAAGACATAGTCTTGACCAATTTTTTTCTTCAATTTTAATATTCAAGTCACTTTCCCATTTTTGTCGAGTTATGGACTCCTTGTTTAATTGCCTGTTTTTGAATCAATTTATACATACAAGAAATGATTTTTTTTAATCTTTCCTTTTTGAATTAAAGTTTCTATTTCAATAGATTTTGGCAATAACATTGTTTGACCTAATTTTTCTCTTAAATAAGCCCTTAGTTGAAAGTAACAAAAAAGAGAGTTGTTTGGTACTTTATATTTATTCTTTAATTGATCAAATGACATTAATATACCTCCTTCAAAACCATCACCTATATATCTAATCCTTTTTTGAAACCAATTATATGAAAGTTGATTATCCATTGTAAAAGGAATAGGTCTATTTTGAATTAAAGATCTCTTTGCTAATAAGGATTTCTTTATCTCATCATCAACATTTATCTTATTCCATAAGTCAATCAAATGTTTTAATATAGGAGATTCTTTCTTTTCCCGTATCCATTTAGATTCCCATTTATATAAAAAATCTTCTGGTATATTTTCTCCTATTTTATCTAGTTCTATTCTAATCCATGCTGGTTTATCTTTCTCAAAAAAAGATGCAATAAATCTAAGTTGATTTGCTTTATAATAATTCTTAAAATTTGGAAGTTGTAACCCTCCTAGATCAAATTTCCATGTCAATTTTTCCAACGATATTCTTGACATCTTACCTTTCCAAAGAAACTTCCTCACATATTTATTTAACTCTTGAAAAATCTTCTGGGGTATTTATATTGGTAGTGATTGAAATAAGTATTGTAATCTAGGAAATATATTCATTTTTATGGTATTTACTCTACCTACTAATGTTATTGGTAATACCATCCATTTATCAAGATCTTCTTGAATTTTTTTCAATAGTGGTAAGCAATTTAATTTATATAAATTCTTTATATCATTATCAACTCTTATACCTAAATATTTTATACCATTTGCCAGCCATCTAAATTGGGTTATTAATCGACATTGATTATAATCTCCTTTAGTAAGAGGTAAAATTTCACTTTTATCCCAATTTATTTTATAACCTGATATTTTCCCATATTCTTCTAATCTATAGGATAATTTATGCAACGAATGTAATGGGTTTGTTAGATAAAGCAGATCATCATCAGCAAATAAGTTAATCTTGTATTCTTCCTGATTAGCTCTAAAACCATTAATATCTGGATCCATTCTAATTAATTCAGCTAATGGCTCTATCGCCAACACAAATAAAGCAGGTGACAATGGACAACCTTGCCTAGTTGACCTTGTTAACTGAAATGGTGTTGAAATTTGACCATTTGTCACTACTTTAGCTTTGGGATTAGTATTTAACGTTTTAATCCATTTTATAAAAGATACTCCTAATCCATATTTTTCCAATACCTTAAATAAAAAATCCCATTCCAATCTATCAAATGCTTTTTCTGCATCTAAAGCAACTGTCACACTCATTTCTTCCCTCTTTTGTGCTAAATGAATTATACTAAATAGCCGAGTTACATTATCTGCCGATTGTCTGTTTTTAATAAATCCTGTTTGATCCATATGTATTAATTTTGGTAAGTATTTAGATAATCTGTTAGATAAGGTTTTTGCTATTATTTCATAATCAGTGTTTAATAAATAAATAGGTCTATATGATGCTGGCTTTAAAAGATCTCTATCTTTTTTTGGCAATACTATTAGAATAGCTGTCGAAAAAGATTCTGGAAGTTTATGTGTTCTTTTCGCTTGATGTATTAACTCCATAAAAGGAGGAATTAATAAATCTTTAAACTTTTTATAAAATTCAGGCAGAAAACCATCTTCTCCTGGAGATTTATTACTTTGAAGTGATCCTAGTGTTTCTTCGACCTCTTTCAATGTAAAAGGCATATCTAATCCCTTCTGTTCTTCCATATTTAATTTTGGAAGAGTTATTTGTGATAAAAATCTTTCTATCTTGACATTATCATTTTGTGATTCTGATTTATACAACTCAGAATAAAAATTCTTAAAAGTTTCATTAATTTCTAAAGGTTTATAAGTAATTTTAATTACTCTTGTTCGAATTGCATTTATTGTTTTAGAAGTCTGGTCTGTTTTTAACTGCCATGCAAGGACCTTATGTGATCTTTCACCTGGTTCATAATATCTCTGTTTAGTTCTCATAATTGCTTTTTCTGTTCAATATGTCTGGAGGGTATTATATTGTAACTTCTTTTTAATAAGTTGTCTTCATTTTTATTCTGTCATATTTCTTTGAGATTCTTTTTCTAATTTTGTAATCTCTTTTTCCAATTGATCTACTTCTATCATAAATTCCTTCTTAATTTTAGTATAACTTTTTATCTAACCTCTCAAGTATGCCTTCATTGCTTCCCATAATATGAATTTATCATCAACTGAATGTGAATTTGTATCTAAAAAGAACTGAATCTGCTTTTTCATAAAATCACAAAAATCTTGACGTTTTAGTAACATTGAATTAAATCTCCATCTATAAATTGATTCCTCTTTATCTGTCATTATCATTGTCATTATCAAAGGAGAATGACCTAACAATATTCTCGCTTTATATTCCACATTTTTCACTCTATTTTGAATTTTCGTAGATAACAGGAAAAAATCTATCCTTGAATATGTTTTATGTCTATTTGAATAAAATGAGTAATCTCTTTCTTTTGGATTAATTCTTCTCCATATATCAATCAAGTTTAAATCTTACATCAATGATAGAGTTAATTTTACTACTTTTGATTTTGTGACCACTTTTGTTGATCTATCTAAAACTGGATCTAGACAAAAGTTAAAATCTCCACCTATTAATATTTTGTCATGTGCATTAGCCAAATTCAAAAAGATCTCTTGTATAAATTTTACATCATTGTCATTTGGTGCATAAATATTCATAAGAGTCCATAATTCTGAAAAAAATTGACAATGTATAATTACATATCTCCCCGCTGAATCAATTAATACATTTTGTATTTTAATTGGTAAATTTTTATTAACCAAAATTGCAACTCCTCTCACCTTTGAATTAAATGAAGCTGCAATAACATTTCCAACCCAGTCTCTTTTTAATTTCTGATGTTCTTTATCTGTTAAATGTGTTTCTTGTAAAAAAGCTATATCTGTTTTCATTTTTTTTAATGTATGTTAGAATTCTTTTTCTTTTTACTGGTCCATTAAGCCCATTAACATTAAAACTTAAAAAAATCAGTAAATTAGTCATTATTTTTAATTATGTTACTCCAAGCTATAATAATACCTAATCTTTCAACTTTCTTGGTACTTTGGGAAATCTTTTTAAAATTCTCCATGTTGCTATGTGTGTCCCCACCGATCATCCAGGCAGAAAGATAGAAGAAAAATAGAATATGAAGAAAAAAACGAAGTACCCCCCTACTAATGTTGTGAAAAAAAACACAACATTACCCCCCTCTGTTGTATGGGTCATGGCAATCACCATGATTACACACGTGAATCCCACAGAAACCGGTCCAAAGCTCCCCAGCCCCCCTGCAACATAAAAAAGTATATACATAAGAAGAAAAAAATACTATTCTCAATTAATGTTTCTAAAATTTTGCTTTTTTCCTCTATATTATCCTTAAACGTCCATCATTTCTGTTCACTGTCTCTATCTTCATCTTTAATCCATTACGTTTGGAAGTCTCTATGTATAATTAGCCACTAGATGGAAGTTCTTGTGCGAACACTTCCACTTCTCAATAATCGGAAAAAAATCTTCTTTTTCCCTCCTTCAAAAAAATTATCAATGTTGCTGGGTGATGCGTCATAAATTTATAACCTTTTTCCCATAAGACTTTTTTCGCTGGGTTAAATTCCTTCTTTCTCTTCAAAGGGTTATAACTTATATCAGGATAAAAAAGAAATCGTTTCCCTGCTATCATCAATGGCCCATTTCTATTTTTGGCTCTTTGGGCAGCTGCCTTCAGGATCTGTTCTTTATCTTGGTATCTTAAGCATTTTATCAAAATTGATCGTGGATTTTGATCAGGTTGAGGTCTTGACCTTAAGGCTCTGTGAGCCCTTTCTATCTCAGTTGGAGTTTCTCCTTCTATTTCCAATTTTTCAGGGATCCATTTTTTAAAAAAACTTATTGGATCATCACCTTCTTCATCTTCTTTAAGTCCAACAATTTTAATATTGTTTCGTCTACTAAAATTTTCAAGCTTATCAATTTTTTCCATAAATTGTTTTCTTTCTGATGTCCAAGCAGTATTCTCATCTTCCATTTTGTTCATTCTTTCAACCATGTCTTCTGTTGTAGTTTCCAAGTCTATAATTCTCTTTTCCATTTCTTCCTGACTCTTTGTCATTTTATCAAACATAATCTCCATATTTATCATTTTTTCTTTGAAACATTGATCTTTTTTTAAAATTAAAAGTAAAAATTAAAAAGTAAAAAGTAAAAATTTGATTACTTTTAATTACTTTTTGATTACTTTTAATTACTTTTAATGTGCCTAATTTACGCATTATTTGCCTCAAAGTCTTTTCTATATTTCCAGAAGAACTTTTATCTCCATCTCCATCTGATCTTTCCAGAGAATCTGACTCTCCCTCGGATTCACTTTCACTTTCAGTTGCAGTCGTATCTGGGCTTTGTAGTTCTGGTTGCTCCCATTTGCGCATGCTCCTTCCTTTGCGCTTGCGTAGTTCTCGTTGGTCTTTTCCTTCAGGAATGTCCGATGTTGCCGCAGTTTCCTGTTCCGTATCGCCTGTGGTATAATGTCCCTGAGTCCGCGGTTCTTTGGTAGAAGTGGGCCTTGGTTCTGCTCCAAGTTGCTTTGTCTTGGTTTTCTTCATCTTCTGTTTTTGAGACATAGCTTGAAACAATCCGGAGTAGTTTATAAGTAACTTTTAGAAAGTATTGACTAACTTTTCTTCACTTAAACATTAATTTATAGATTTTTACGGGAGAGCTGAGTTCCAGTGTCTCGATCCTACGTCATCACGTGACGTCCCCTACCACCAATCTTGAAAGTGCTGATTGTGGACTTCAGGAAGGGTAAGATGAAGGAACACATACCAATCCTCATAACAGAGTGATCCGAAGTGGAGAGAGTGAGCAGTTTTGAGATTGGTGTCAAGATCTCTGAGGACCTATCATGGTCCCAACATATAGATGCAGTTAAAAAGAAGGCAAGGCACCAACTATTTTTCATTAGGAGTTTGCAAGAAATTTGGTATGTCAACAAATACGCTCAAAAACTTGTACATGGAAAGCATTCTGACAGGCTGCATCACTGATCACTGTCTGGTATTAGGGGGGGGGGGGGGTGTGGCTACTGCACAGGACCGAAAGAAGCTGCAGGGGGTTGTAAATTTAGTTGGCTCCATCTTTGTAGGTGCTAGCCTACAAAGTACTCGGGACATCTTCAAGGAGCGGTGTCTCAGAAAGGTAGCGTACATTATTAATGGCTTCCAGCACTCATGGCATGCTTTTTACTCACTGTTACCATCAGGTAGGAGGTACAGAAGCCTGAAGGCTCACAGTCAGTGATTCAGGAACAGCCTCTTCCCCTCTGCCAACCATTCACTAAATGGACATTGAACCTGTGAACACTGCCTCACTTTTTTAATATACTATTTCTGTTTTTTTTTGCACAATTTTGATCTATTCAATATAAGTATACTGTAAATTGATTTACTAATTTATTATTATTATTATGATGTTTTTCCTTCTTCTTCTATTATATGTACTGAGCTGCTGCTGCTAAGGTAGCAAATTTCATGACACATGCCGATGATAATAAACCTGAGCCTGATTCTGATTCTTTCCCTTACCTTCTTAACTAAATTCATCCCCTCTGTCAATATTTAAGGTTCACTTACCTTGTCATCCGTGTTCTTCCTGCTGAGTGGAACTTACTTGTCCTGTACTGTGCTGTTGGTCTTTAAACATCCTCCATGTGTCAGATGTGGACTTGCCCAATAACAGCTGTTCCCAATTAACCTTCACTAGTTCCTGCCTCATGCTGTGGTAATTTGCTCTGCTCTAATTTAACCCCTCTCCCAAAAGGTCCATATGTATCCTTATTTGTAGCTGTCTTCAAACTCAGGAGTTCTTGTACCTGTTCCCTATCTGCTCACCTGCTGACTGGTCACCTGGTCAGGCTCGTTGTCCAACATCAGGTCCAGTTCAGCCTCTCTTCTTGTTGGACTATCTACATGTTGACTTAAGAAACTCTCTGGATGCCAATTCTGCCCCATCTAAACCTCTTCCACAAAGAAGGTTCCAGATACATTCTTGGAACAGTTTGTATGAGAGCCAACCAGGGACAAGGCTATTCTGGATTTAGTGTTGCGTAATGAACAGTATTTGATAAGCGATCTTGAAGTAAAGGAGCCATTAGGAGGTAGTGACCATAACATGATAAGTATTTATCTGCAATTTGAGAAGGATAAGGGCAGATCAGAGGTGTCACTGTTACAGTTGAACAAAGGAGACTATGGAGCCATGACGGAGGAGCTGGCCAAAGTTAAATGGACAGATATCCTAGCAGAAAAGACAGTGGAACAGCAATGGCAGATATTCTTGGGAATAATGCACAATGTCCAAAATCAGTTCATCCCCCGGAGAAGGAAGGATTCAAAGGGGGGAAAGGGGCCATAGTGGTTGACAAAGAAAGTCAGAGATTGCATCGCATTAAAAAAAAAGTATAACAGAGCTAAGGTGAGTGGGAAGATATGATTGGGAATTTTTTATGGAACAACAGAACTTAACTAAAAAGGCAATACGGGGAGAAAAAATTAAGAATGAACGCAAGCTCACCAGGAATATAAAGGAGGATAGCAAAAGCTTTTTTAGGTATGTGAAGAGAAAGAAGATAGTTAAGAACAATGTTGGGCCCTTGAAGAATGAATTGGGTGAAATTGTTATGGGAAACAGAGAAATGGCAGAAGAATTTAATAAGTACTTTAGATCTGTCTTCATTAGGGAAGACACGAGCAATCTCCCAGATGTATGGATGGGCCAAGGACACAGGGTAACAGAGGAAATGAAACAGATTGACATTAGGAAGGAAATGGTGATGGGTAGACTGATGGGACTGAAGGCTGCTAAATCCCCAGGCAGATGGTCTGCATCCTAGCGTACTAGAGGAAGTGGCTCTGGAAATTGCGGATGCATTGGTAATCATTTTCCAATGTTCCTTAGATTCAGGATCAGTTCCTGAGGATTGGAGAATGGCTAATGTTATCACACTTTTTAAGAAAGGAGGGAGGGAGAAAACAGAGAACTATCATCCTTTCAGCCTAACATCAGTAGTAGGGAAGATGCTAGAGTCCATTATTAAAGATGGAATAGTGGCATGTCTAGATAGCAGTGATAGGATTGCGCTGAGCCAGCATGGATTTACCAAGGGCAAATCATGCTTGACTAATCTTTTGGAGTTTTTTGAGGATGTAACCAGGAAGTTAGAAAAGGGAGATCCAGTGGATGTAGTGTACCTCGATTTTCAGAAGGTGTTTGATAAGGTACCACATAGAAGATTGGTGGGTAAAATTAAAGCTCAGGGCATCGGAGGAAAGATATTGGCATGGATAGAAAACTGGATGGCAGATAAAAAGCAAAGGGGAGCGGTGAATGAGTGTTTCTCGGAAAGGCAGGTGGTGACTAGTGGGGTGCCACAGGGCTCAGTATTGGGACCACAGCTGTTTACGATTTACATCAACGATTTAGATGAAGGCATTGAGAATAACATCAGCAAGTTTGCTGATGATACTAAGCTGGGTGGCAGTGTGACATGTGATGAGGATGTTAGGAGAATTCAGGGTGACTTGGATAGGCTGGGTGAATGGGCAGATACTTGGCAGATGACGTTTAATGTGAGTAAGTGTGAGGTTATTCACTTTGGGAGTAAGAACAGGAAGGCAGATTATTATCTGAACTGTGTAGAGTTAGGTAAGGGAGAAATACAAAGAGATCTGGGAGTCCTTGTTCATCAGTTACTGAAGGTGAATGAGCAAGTGCAGCAGGCAGTGAAGAAGGCTAATGGAATGTATGCCTTTATTACAAAGGGGATTGAGTACAAGAGCAAGGAAATCATTTTGCATTTGTACAGGGCCCTGGTGAGACTACACCTGGAGTACTGTGTACAGTTTTGGTCTCCAGGGTTAAGGAAGGACATCCTGGCTGTAGAGGAAGTGCAGCGTAGATTCACAAGGTTAATTCCTGGGATGTCCGGACTGTCTTACGCAGAGAGGTTAGAGAGACTGGGCTTGTACACGCTGGAATTAAGGAGATTGAAAGCGGATCTGATTGGAACATATAAGATTATTAAGGGATTGGACAAGATAGAGGTAGGAAGTATGTTCCAGATGCTGGGAGAGTCCAGTACCAGAGGGCATGGTTTAAGAATAAGAGGTAGGTCATTTAGGACAGAGTTAAGGAAAAATTTCTTCTCCCAGAGAGTTGTGGGGGTGTGGAATGCACTGCCTCAGAAGGCAGTGGAGGCCAATTCTCTGGATGCTTTCAAGAAGGAGCATGATAGGTATCTTATGGATAGGGGAATCAAGGGATATGGGCACAAAGCAGGAACTGGGTATTGATAATAGATGATCAGCCATGATCTCAGAAAGGCAGTGCAGGCTCGAAGGGCCAAATGGTCTACTTCTGCACCTACTGTCTATTTATATTAAGGAAGTTGAAGTTCCCCATGACTACAATTCTATTGATTTTTACACCTTTCCTAAATCAGCCTGCAGATCTATTCCTCAAAGTTCCAGTGACTATTGGGGGGTGGGGTCATGTTTACAGTACAATCCTACAATCCCATCAGAGAGATTCCACCCTACTTACTTTTGAGTTCTACCCATAGAGATTCAGTGGACAAGTCCCCCATTATGTTGTCTCTGAGTGCAGCTGTGTTATTGACCCTGATCAGTAATGCAACTCCTCCCCCAACGACTCTACCTCACATGCTATCTGTTCTAACCCACTGAATCCTGTAATATTTTAAATCCAGTCCAGTCCCTCTCACAATCAAGTCTTTGTACTGATCACAACATCATAGTTCCATTTATTTACTATATCTGTGCTCTAGGTTCATCATCCTTATCCATAATATTCCTAGCATTAAAATAAACTCACTTCATTGTTTCAATTACTTTGCCCTTCCCTGTTGTTACCGGTCATAACATCTACTCTCCTCTCAATCCCTCCATTCTCTTACCTAATGCTCTGCTTCCCATTCCCTGGTAAACTAGTTGCAATCCTGAGGAGTCCTGGTGAACATCCAGCCCAGGATTTTGCTTTCCCTGCAATAAAGGTGCAATGTGACCCTCTTGTATGGACCACCGCTGCCCCATTAGAACGCACAGGATCCACAGTGACTTGACTGGTTGGATTCAGAATTGGCTTGCTATAAATAAGAGGGTGGTGGTCAATAGGACTTTTGATGGCTGGAGGTCTGTGAGTAGTAGTGTTGTGCTGGTCTATGCTGGGACCTGTGCCTTTCATGCATCAGTAAGACCACAGAGGATACAAAGATTGTTGGTGTTGTGGATAGTATAGAGATTGTCAATGCAGTTCCCTGTTTTGTTCCAAAAACATTTTTTGATAAAATAGATTCTCTGATTTTGTCTTATGTTTGGAATAATAAATGCTCTAGAGTGAATAAAATGTTATTGCAAAAACGAAAAACAAGATGGAGGTCTGGTTTTACCAAACTTTAGATTTTATTATTGGGCAAATAATATTTGTTATATTACTTTTTGGATTTATGATCTAGATGACCAAGATTGCCCTTCATGGTTACAGTTGGAAGAAAATTTAGTAACAGGGCTTTCATTAGCTTCTTTATTAGGAGCTCCCCTTCCATTTTCACTCTCCAGATTAGGTAGACAAGCTCTCAACCCTATTGTTAAACACACTTTAAAAATTTGGTATCAGTTTTGTAGATTTTTTGAATTAAATGATTTTCTGCTTTCCAGTAATATTTATTCTAATTTCTTTTTTAAACCATCAACTCTAGATAAGGCTTTTTTAACATAGAAAATTAAGGGAATAAACACTTTTTAGATCTGTTTTTACAGGACTGTTTAATGTCCTTTTCGCTGTTAATGGATAAATATGATATCTCTAATACACTTTTTTTTCAGATACCTACAGGTTAGAACTTATTTTAACGAGGTTTTTTACCAAATTACCCCTTGACCTGCTCTTTAAATTTGGCTTATGTTATTTTTCAGCTTAAAACTTTTCAAAAATGATTCACAGCTATCATTTATAAACAGTTAATGAATGCTCACATGTCACCTAATGACAGGGTTCAATGCATCTGAGAAGTAGGACTTCAACATTCACTTTCAGACAATCAATGTCTGAAAATTTATTATCCAGTCAATAATTCATCTATCTGCAAATGCCATACCTTAATTCAGTTTAAGATAGTACACAGGGCCTATATGTCCAAAGATAAATTGACATATATTTTTTCCTAATATAAGCCCTATTTGTGACAGATGTAATGCAGAAGTGGTGATTCTAACTCATATGTTTTGGTCATGTGAAAGCTTAAACAATTTTTGGAGGGATGTGCTTGAAATATTATCTAAAATTATAGATGTGGATGTTCAACCCAATTCACTTACGGCAATTTTTGGGATTATTCCAGAGGAAGCAATCAAAGTGTCTGCTTCCGCTCAACATGTGATAGCTTTTTCAACTTTATTGGCTAGCAGAGCTATCTTGCTATACTGGAAAGATTCTAATCTACCTACTGTGTTCTACATTATTCGCCTACTGCTCGCCTACATTATTTCATGTCTAAGCTTGGGGAAAATTAGAAGCCAGACATTTGATACATCCTTTAATTTTGAACAAATCTGGCAACCCTTTATTCAATATTTTCACATGATTTAATTTTATTTATTTATTTAGTTAGTTATTTCTCTTTATTCTCTTTTGGGAAAATCCTTATCCGTGAAGGTTCGGAGATAACTGAACGGATGTTTTTTCTTTCTCTCTATTTCTTTTTTCCAATTTTATCCTCAATTGGACTGCCAATCTTTCTTTTTCTTTCTTTTCTCCTTTTTTTTTTGTTTTAGTTTAGTTAGTGGGGGTTTTTCCCCCTTTATCAAATAAAATTTCCAATCTTTATTTTTTATGATTGCTATGAGGAGTTGTAGTTTTTTTGACTATATTGTATATATAACAGTGTAACATTTTACTTATCTGAACTTGACAGTATATACTTTCTGTTTTTTATTGCTGTTTATATGTCTTTTGTATTATCTGTTTGCCAAACTCCTCCTCTGATTTGTATATTCTTTATTTGAAAATCAATAAAAAGATTGAAAAATGATATCAGATTGTCAATGGACACAGTGGGATATAGATAAGTTCCAGATATAGGTAGAGAAACAGAAGACAGAGTTTAGTCCAGACAATTCTGAGCTGATGCCCTTTGGGAAGTCAAATATAAAGAGACAGTAGACAGGATCCTAAAAAATATTGACATACCTGAAGGATTATTGTCTTCTCCATGGATGTTCAGCCCCTATGCAATTTTAGCCCCCATCAAGAAGGCGTTAAAACTCTCCACATCTCTTTCAACAAAAGAGCCATTGGATTCCACTCCACCACCACTCTGCTCCAACCTGCATCTGACAGGACTGGTCCTCACCCTCAACCATATTTCCTTTGGCTCCATGAGGAAATCTGCAGATGCTGGAAATTCAAGCAACACACACAAAATGCTGGTGGAATGCAGCAGGCCAGGCAGCATCTATAGGAAGAAGCACTGTTGATGTTTTGGGATGAGACCCTTCATCAAGATTAACTGAAAGAAAAGACAGTAAGAGATTTGAAAGCAGGAGGGGGAGGGGCAAATCCAAAATGATAAGTGAAGATAGGATGGGGTGGCGTGAAGCTGAGAGCTGGAAAGGTGATTGGCAAAAGGGATACAGAGCTGGAGAAGGGAAAGGATCATGGGAGAAAGAAAAGGAGAGGGGGAGCACCAGAGGAAGATGGAGGACAGGCAGAGTGATGGGCAGAGAGAGAGAAAAAGGAGGGGGGGATAAGTAAATCAGGGATGGATTAAGAAGGAGAGGAGGGGCATTAACAGAAGTTAGAGAACTCAATGTTCATGTAATCAGGTTGGAGGCTACCAGATGGAATATAAGGTGTTGTTCCTCCAACCTGATTGTGGCTTCATCTTGAGAGTAGATGAGGCCATGGATAGACATATCAGAAGGGAATGAGATGTGGAATTAAAATGTGTGGCCATTGAGAAATCCTGCTTTCTCTGGTGGACAGAGCATAGCTGCTCAGCAAAACGGTCTCCCACTCTGCGTCAGGTCTCACCAATATATAAAAGACCGCACGGGAGCACCGGACGCAGTATACCACACCAGCCGACTCACAGGTAAAGTGTTGCCTCATCTGGAAGGACTGTCTGGGGCTCTGAATGGTGGTGAGGGATGAAGTGTAAGGGCAGGTGTATCAATTGTTCTGCTTACATCACCAATATATAAAAGGCAATTTCTATAATTTTGTTGATGACACTCAGATGCTGACGAGGCAATGTACAGGACTGAGAGAGATCAGCTGGTTAAGTGGTATCATGATAATCTTGCACTCTATATCAGTAAGGCCAAGGAATTGATTGTGGACTTAGAGAAGGGGAAATCAGGAGAACTCTCACCAGTCCTCATCAAGTCCTCAGCTGTGTAAAGTGGAAGTGGTTTCAACTTTTTCTCTGTCAGCATTTCATAATGTTTATCCTGAACCCAATATCTTGATGCAGTTATGAAGCAGCCACACCAGTGGCTAGATTTCATTTGGGGTTTAAGGAAACTTGATCTGTCAGCAAAGACTCTCACAAATTCCTGCAGAAGTACTGTGAAGAGTATTCTGACTGACTGTCCGGTCAGAATGTTAAGATGGCTCAACCAAAGTTGTGCAACAGCTTACTGGTAGTTCAGATGGTGAGAAGTAAAACTAAGAATATTACATCTAGCAGCTTTGCGTGTTGGGGCATTTTTACCCCACTGATATGATGAACTGTGGTGTCTAATATAAGTAGGCCTGGGCCTATGCCAACTGCTCTGGGGAGCAGATCTAAGACTCAGTCTGGTTCAGGATGCTGTTGTTTGCTTGTGTTGTTTGTATAATATGTTCTTTTTGCTTGTTTATCTTTACATTTTAAACTGGTTTCTTCAGGTTTCTTGATTTGTGACTGCCTGTAAGCACACAAAACTCAAGGTGAATAATTTTTATATTCTTTGATAATAAATGCACTTGAATTTTGAATTACCATCTGGTATGGAGGGACCCAATGCACAGAAATGGAAAAAGCTGAAGAAAGTTGTAAACTCTGCCAGCTCCATCGTGGCCACGAGCCTCCCCAACATCGTGAACATCTTCAGAAGGTGATGTCTCAAAAAGACATCCATCACCCAGGACAATCCCTCTTCTCATTGCTAATAAACCTAATTTTCAACTCAGTGGGTCAGGCAGGATCTATTCAGATAGAGGGATGGTGACATATCACATTCCTACAGCAGGATTTCCTTATAAATATTGACCATCCCTTCTCCTCCACAGATGCTGCCCGACCCGCTGAGCTCCTCCACACACCACAGGTTGTTTTCTGCTCCACAGTTATTGAACGATAGTAGAGAAGAGGCAAAATTCAGCACAGCCTCCAATGAGAGAAGGTCATCAAGTCAGAGGGAGACAGAACAAGAGTGTCGGCCTGTGACCCACTGGAGCTTGGAGATGGATGGCAACCATCATGGTTCGATAGACTGTGTCCTCGGATCGAGAGAATCCAAGGAATGTGAACATAACAGGTTCTTTGTGAATTTACCACAGGAAACATCCCTGCAATGTTTCACTGGGGAGTCCGAGGGAAAGTATTTAACAATGTACGGTCTAAAGAGTGGGGGGACTGATGCCTACAGATCCACCTCACACTGACCCAACCCACTTGCTCCAGTCCCATAAACCTCTCCACTTCCCTACACTTGGACAGAAACAGGGAGAATGTTGTTATAATGTGGTCATTGGGAACAGACCCAAATGCAAGACGCAGACACTGAAGTACTAGGGACAGGACTAGGTGTATCAAGAAAGCAAATTACGTGGGGAAGAAATGACGCTGGACAAGACACAGGCCCTGGAGAAGACTACAAGACCAGGCCTGGGCTAGGACTAGAATAGGAAAGTGGGACCCGGACGAGGTACTAGCAACTGGGAACTAGAAACTGGGAACCAGGACAAGGACTCAGAGCCAGAGACTGGACAGGGACCCAGAACCTGGGCTCGGACTCCAGATCCAGGCGAGGACTGGACGCGGGGCAGGACATGGAACTCCAGCGATGGATGAGGACATGAAGCTCAGACTTGGTCTTGATCAAGGAAGAGCAAGAATGCAGAGTCTAGGTCCAGGGAGAGCAGGAACGCAGAGCCTGGGTCCATGGTGAGCAGGAACGCAGAGCCTGGGTCGAGGGAGAGCAGGAACTCAGAGACTGGGTCGAGGGACAGCAAAGCAGAAATGGGGAGAGGTGTAGCTGGACATGGACACTAGCCCTGGTCGAGACCAAGACTCAAGGCCTAGGCTACAACTTGGACACGGAATGGAACCTCCTCAATGCCTCGGACTTGAGCTGGAACCTCCTGGGGGACTCTGACATGGGCTGGAACCTCCTGGGCACCTTGGACATGGGCTGGAACCTCCTAGGCACCTCGGACACGGGCTGGATCCTCCTCGGGGCCTCGGACATGGGCTGGAACCTCCTCGGGGCCTCAGACATGGGCTGGAACCTCCTGGGGGCCTCGGACACGGGCTGGAACCTCCTGGGCGCCTCGGACACGGGCTGGAACCTCCTCGGGACCTCGGACATGGGCTGGAACCTCCTCGGGTCCTCAGACATGGGCTGGAACCTCCTCGGGGCCTTGGACACGGGCTGGAACCTCCTTGGAGCCTCGGACACGGGCTGGAAACTCCTCAGGACCTTTGAGTGGAGCACAGGAACACTGAGCCTTGGACTAGAGCACAAGAGCACAGAACACAGAGCTGGGACACCTACTTCAGAACACAACATAGGGCCGGGACTCATACACAGACACTAAACACAGGGACACAAAGAGACAGTTTCAAGCTCAAAGATAGATAGTTCCTTCTGTTGGCATGGCAAGGCACTGGTCTCACTTCAACAGCTGCACTTGACAACGATGCAGGCGAGGACGCTGGAGAGGTTGCTGGCAAGGTTTCAGGAGTGGGCAGCTGGCAGGGCTGCAGGCATAGGTTACAAGCAGGGCTACAGGCATAGGTTACAAGCAGGGCTACAGGCCAGGCTTCAGAGGGAAGGAAGGGAACAGTCCAGCCTCAGGGTAACAGCAAAAACAGCCTGACAGAAGCAAGGACAGGAAGGGACAGATCCCATCATAGGGTAACAGCAGGAACAGCACGACTTACCCCACAGAGGCAAGGACAGGATACCAATGAGACGAACCAGCAACCACTCACAAAACCAGGGCCACTTATATTCCAGTCCCAATATGAGAATCAGGTGCCTGTGATTAAGCCCAAATGAAACAACGGACAGCCAGAAGACCCAGAGTCCAGAGTCCACAGACTGGACCGTGAACTGGAACGTGGACTTCATGGACGAGACCATGACAGTTGTAGGCGGAAGGGTCATATAGAAGAGAAGAGGAGATTCCTCACCTCTCCCTCCCTATCTTCCACCCTCTCCTTCCCAACCCACCCTTCCCCTCCATCCTTCCTTATCTCATCCCATTACTCTGCCCCGGGACTCACCTTTCCATCAATTCTCCACCTTTCACTGAACTGCTCTTGTTATTTCTGTGTTCTCCGAACCTTTGGGAGCCGGACCCACCTCTCCATGCTGCAATGCCATTGGCTCCAGTGGGAACCACTCAGCACACTGCCGGATTGTAAGTGGGCAGGAAGGATAAGATTACCCCTCATTCTTCTGATGTCCAATTGTAAGGGCAAATCAAATAACATTCAGAATCAAATATTGATATTGTCGAGGAATTCAAGATAACACTCAGACCCAGATATTTGATTGTCTTTTATTTCCTTGGCCATGTGAGAGTTGACTCTCAGAAAGCAATGATTCTCAATTATATATTCCATAATGCACCCTATTATTACCATGTGCAATGTCCAATCAGGAGACTATCATGCTCTGCCTTAAATACACCGAATGACCTGACCTGTGCAGCTGAACGTAGTAACTAATTCACCACCATCTGGCTGAAGAAACTTCTCTGCATCTCTGTTTTAATTAGATCCCCTCTACCCCGAGGTTGTGGCATCTTGCCCTAGGCTCTTCACCATGGAAAACAGCCCTTCCACATCTGCTCTGGCTAGGACTTTCAACATTCGAAAGGTTTCAATGAGATGCCCACTTATCCTTCTAAATTACAGTGAGTAGACCCAGAGATATCAAATGTTCCACTTATGAGAACCCTTTAATCTCTGAATCACCCTTGTGAACCTCCTCTGAACCCTCTCCAGTGCCAGCACATCTTTACTTAAATCAGGAGCCCAAAACTGTCCACCATACTCAAGCTGAGGCTACACCAGTATCTTATAAAGACTCAGCAGAGTACAGCACATTTGCAACATTCCCATGCAAGTCCAAAAAAGATCTTTTAAAAACCTGGTCTCTATAAGACAGAGACACCACGTAGTATAGTGGTCATCATGGGAGTGGTCGTCGTCGGAGTAGTCTTGAGTCAGAGTGGTAAGGCTTTGCCTCAACAGGGCTTTGGCAAGAACATGCAGAGGCTAGGTAAGTTCATCCTTTTTATCTTATTTAACTCGAGAGAAAACAGGGGTTATGTCTACAGAGCCAGTGTTCTGTTGTGGGTGTCAGATGTGAGAATTTCAGGAGACTCCCAGACTGCCCAATTGTCACATCTGCACCAGAAACTGTATTAGGGATCTGGAGATGAAACTCAATGATCTTTGGCTTGTTAGGGAAAGTGTTAGGGAAAGTGAAGACAGGAGATGCAGGGTGGTAGTCACCCCAAGGCTACAGAAGACCGATAAGTGGGTGATTGTCAGGAGAAGGAAGGGAGAATGTCAGATAGTGGAGAGCACCAGTGACCATCCCCCCTCAACAATAAGTACTCCATTCTGAGCACTGTTGGGTATGGGGAGGGGGGGGAATCCTACCTGCGGGTAGCAACAACAGCAGTGCCTCTGGCACTAAGCCCAGCCCTGTGCCTCAGAAGGGTAGGGAACTGAAGAGGCTGGAGGCGGTAATAGGGGACTCTATAGTCAAGGGGTCAGATAGGTGATTCTATGGGTAGGAAAAGGTAACACGAATGGTAGTTTTCTTCCCAGGTGTCAGGGTCTGCGATGTTTCTGGATACCCTGAAAAGGGATGCTGAGCAGCCAGAAGGCTTGTTACATATTGGTTCCTGTGACATAGGAAGGAAAAGGGATGAGCTTCTGAAAAAATAATGCAGGGAGTTAGGAAGGAAGCTGAGTAGCCAGACCTCAAGGGTAGAAACCTCATGACAGTGAGGATAGGAATCAAATGAGGTAGCAGATAAATGTATGGCTGAAGAATTGGAGCAGGGGACAGGGATTCAGCTTTCTGGAGAATTGGGAACTCTTCTGGGGCAATTGGAAGTGGTATGAAAGGGGCTGGTTGCACTTGAACCTGAAGCTGACCAATATTCTTGCAGGCTGGTTTACCAGAGCTGTTGGGAGTGGTTTAAACTAATATGGCAGGTGATGGGAACCAGGATGATAGAGCTGAGGATGAGCCAGCAGGTTTACAAGTAGGTGATGGGTGTAACATGAATGTAAGGAAGGACAAGCCAATGATTAGGTACAAATGCAGAAAGAACGAAGGGTTAAATTGTACCATAGAAGGCAAATTTAAAAGAGCAAAGAATGCAGAACTGATGGTGCTGTATTTAAATGCACGTAACATTCGGAAGAACTTCGACAAAGTCATGGTGAAATTAGAGGTTGGTCAGTATGATGTTGTGGGTGAAAGAAGGCCATAGTTGGGAATTTAACATCAAAGGATATATTTTGTATCAAAAGGACAGGCAGGAAGGCATAGGCTGTGGTGTGGTTCTGTTAGTAAGAGATAGAATTACATCTTTAGAAAGAAGTGACATAGGGTCAGAGAATGTTGAATCTTTGTCTTTGGAGTTATGAAGCTGCAAGTATTAAAAAGTCATGATGGGAGTCATATAGAGACCTCCAAATAGTAGCCAAGATGTGGGGGTTGAGATTGCAAAGTTAGATGGAAAAGGCATGTAATAAGGGTAATGACACAATTTTAATGGGAGAATTCAATATGCAACAAGACTGGGAAAATCACTAAGCAGGGTATTTGTTGAATGCCTATGTGGTGGCTTTTTAGAGCAACTTGTGTTTGAGCCTATATGGGGAAAAACTATCTTCGACTGGCTGTTGTGTAATAACCCAGATCTTATAGGGGAGCTTAATGTAAAGGAACCCTTAGGAGACAGTGATCATAATATGATTGAATTCATACTGCAATTTGAGAGGGAGAGGCATAACTCATATGCATCAGTAAGGCAATAGAATAAAGGGAATTACAGAGGCTGCATAGAGGAGGTTGCCCAGGTGGATTGGAGGACAATTCTGCCAGGGATGACGGCAGGGCAGAGATGGGAATAGTTCACAAGGTGCCGGATAGATATGTCCCATGGAGGAAGTAGTTCTCAAATGGTGGAGTAGGCAACCATGGCTGACAAGGAAGTTACAGACTGCATGAAAGCCAATGAAAGGGCATATAAGGTTGCAAATGTGGGTGGGAAGTTAGATGATTGGGAAGATTTTAAAATCCACCAAAATGCAATGAAAAAAGCTATAAGAAGGAAAGAGATGACATATGAGGGCAGACAAGCCAACAATATAAAGCAGGATATCAAAAGTATTTTTCAGTTATATAAGTCATAAAAAAAAGCTCAGAGTTAATACTGGACCACTGGAGAATGGTGCTGGTGAGGTAATATTGGGGGCAAAGAAATGGCAGATGAATTTAATGGTTAGTTTGCATCTGTCTTGACTGTGGAAGACACTAGCAGTGAGCCAGTGATCCGTGAATGTCAAGGAGCAGGAGTGAGTGTTATTGCTATTGTAAAGGCAAAAGTGCCCGGCAAACTCAAAGGTTTAAAGATGAATAAGTCAACCGGACCAGATGGACTACATCTGGAGTCCCGAGAGAGATCGCTGAAGAGATAACGGATGCATCGGTCATGATATTTCAAGGTCCCCACCACCCAGCCTATGCTTTCTTCCTGCTGTTGCCATCAGGAATAAGGTACAAAGGTCTCAGACCCCACAACACCAGTTTCAAGAGTTATTACTCCTCAACCATCGGGCACATGAACTGGTGAGGACAACTTCACTCGCCCTATCACCGAACTGTTCCCATAACCAATGTTTCCTCTAAGGTGTGCAGTTTGTGAGTGCTCATGTCCTTTGTTACTAGCACACAAAGGAATTTAAAATGTGCAAGATGGTCACCCTCTTCCTCATTGGCATGTTAAGTATATTTCAAGTTTCAACATATTAATCAGATTTTATCACCTAAGCTGCTTTCACTTATAATATATCACTCTCCAGCTGGTATCAGGCCTTGCACATTCTCAGCTATCACCATGTACGTGTAGGGTGTGGAAATTGTATAGCCCAGAACCCAGGGCTATCCTTTTTTGATATGCCATTATTCTGTCAAAAATTCTGAAATATGTGAAATTCTTCTCTCTTGATAAATA
This sequence comes from Hypanus sabinus, assembly GCF_030144855.1. Lineage (NCBI taxonomy): Eukaryota > Metazoa > Chordata > Chondrichthyes > Myliobatiformes > Dasyatidae > Hypanus > Hypanus sabinus. The sequence goes on from NC_082706.1 coordinate 55,208,928, forward strand.
TTTCTCAAAAATAAAACACTTTCTTCCATTGTAAGAAAATTGAAAATGCAAAATGAAACCATTGAATACATATTCTGAAAATATGACTTCTGTGTCCTTGGTAAGCTGAGAAACCCCTGGCTGCCCTGTTTGTCCCTTCTGTACATTTAAACAAGTGTTGCTGACCTGAAGTTCAGGAGTTTTGTCTCCCACTTGAAGTTCTTGTAGTAACCTTATTGCACATGGAGTAGATTCTATATACTCACAAAAGCTGAATGCAGCAGCTTTCCTGAAGCTCTTTGAACTCTCTTCCTGCTTAAAATATTGCCACATTTCTCTAGCAGCTGCCTGATTAACTGTTGTTCTCAGACCACTGCTTTCCACACTTCCACGCTTCCTCTGAGCAGTGTGTTGTGGTCTTTCCTTGTCTGATATACTTTCCAACCAAAGGATCAGAGTTTGGCACCAACACCTGATTGCCCTCTGTTGGGACAGTTGTGAGATCATCCAGTGTATTTCTTAATTCACTTTCTTATGGCCTCATGTGGCTGGATCTCCAATCAAGTATCAGTTTTCTCAGCCACTCATGTCCCCATAATGCTGGTCCTCCTGTTTTTACCACAGACAAGCCCAAAGTTTTGACCAGCGGCCAGTTTGAGAGGAGGGTATTTCGATCAGGTCCACTGCCTGTGTAGAAAAGGCTGCAGTGGGTTGGTCCAGCGAGAAAGAGTTTTCTCCAGTGACCAGTCACATTTGTGATTGATTAGCAAGAACAAATTAAAGGAAGACAGAGGCAAGTGCAGTGGCCATCGTCATGGCCGCTGCTGTCTGAGCGGACAGAGTCAGAGTGGTGAGCTGGACATTTTAGCTCTCTGGGGCTTCGGTGAAGACAAGCTTTGCTCAAGAAATCAAAGAAACTAAAACCCCTGGGTTAGGTTATTTTCTTCCCCTTCTTTATTTCTGCTCAGCTAATATCAGAAACGACAGGCTGGGTAGTTGATTGTGTGCTGTGGGAAGGCAGGGAGCCATCCAGTGTCCCTGACAACTACAACTGCAAGAAGTGCATTCAGCTGCACACAGCCTTAAGGAGTTGGAGCAGGAACTGAACTCCAGATCTTTCGGGAGGCTGAAGGGGTGATAGAGTGGACACAGAGAGAGGTAGTTACAACCAGGGTGCAGGACCCAGGAGAGCTGGTGGCAGTCAGGAAGAGGAAAGGAATCAAGGAACCAGTGCAGAGTATACCCCTGTGGCCAACCCCCTCAATAACAGGCATATCACTTTGGACACTGTTGTGGGGGTGACCTCACAGAGTAAAGGCACAGTGGTCGGGTCTGTGGTACTGGGTCACCTCTGTGACTCAGAGGGGAAGGAGGGAGGAAAGGTACACTGTGGTGATAGGGATTCATTAGCCAGCAGAATGGAGAAGAGGCTCTGTGGGCCAGAATGAGATTCATAGATAACGTGTTGCCTCCTGGGTGCCACGTGCTGAGATATCTCTGATTGAGTTCTCAGCATTCTGAAGTGTGAGGGTGAACAGCCGGAAGTCCTGTCTGTGTAGGTATAAATGACACGGGTAGGATGAGTGACAAGGTTCTGTACAGTGAGCCAGCTGCCAAGTTAAAGGGCAGTGATCACAGGGTTGCTACCCATGATAGCTGTTAGTTAGGCTATGACTAGGAAGATTATACAGTTTAATATGTGCCTAAGGAGTTGGTGTAGGAGGCAGGGCATAAGATTTTTAGACTATTGGGCTCTCTGCCAGTGAAGGTGTGACCTGTACGAAAGAGATGGTTTACTCCTGAACTGGAGGGGGACGAATAATGTCGTGGGAATGTTCATTAGTGCTGCATGGTGGGGTTTAAATTAGAAATGCAGGGGGATTGGAACCAGAGTGCCAGAACAGTTAGTGGAGTGGATGTGGAGGCAGATGTTGGTAAGACCTCAGACAAAGTTTGTAATCAAACGGTTGAGGATGGTGTGACTAGTGTCCTGAGCTGCATGTATTTCAGTGCAAGAAGCGTTGCAGGAAAAGTGGATGAACGTGCTGAAGCTGAGGTAACGGGTTTACAGACAGAGGCAAAGTGCAGTGAGGAGAGACTGTTGATTGGGAAAAGTTGCACTCAACAGGATGAGCTGTAAAATAAAAGGTGAACAGAATCAGAAAGGTGAATTCAAGACTGAAGGTGTTATATTTGAATGCGTGCAGTATACAGAATAAGGTTGATGAACTTTAAATGGAAACAGGAAGTAGGAGGGGACCCAGGGGCAGTGTAATAGGCTGAGAAAAAATGAAATGTCAAGGTGGTGAAATTTTTCTATCAGCAGGAGAAATCAATATTCATGTCTTCAAATCGGAGGCTACCTGGATGGAATATAAGATGTTGCTCCTTCACCCTGAGGGTGGCCTCATCTTGGCAGAATGAAAGGCCATGGACCAACACGTTGGGATGGGAATGGGAATTGGAATTAAAGTGCTGAGCCACCAGGAAGTCCCACTTGTGGTGTATGTTGTGGAGGTGCTTGATGAAATTGTCCACAATTTACAACAGGTCTCTTTCTTTATTCACCACTCTGACCTTTCACTTCTTCTCACCTACCTACTAATTCTCCCTAGGTTCCCTCCTCATTCCCATTCTCCTATGGTCCACTCTCCTCTCCTATCAGATTGTTTATTTTCCATCCCTTGACCTTTCCCACTCACCTGGCTTCACTATCACCTTCTAGATCGCCTCCTTCCCCTCACCCCCCCCCCACCTTTTTATTCTGTCATTATCTCCCTTCCCCTTAAATTTGCATGAAACATCAACTATCTACATTTCCATAGATGCTACCAGACTTGCTGAGTTCCTCTAGCACTTTGTGTGTGTTACATTAATACATTAATCGAAAAATTTCCACCAGACTTCACTCTGTAAGACACAAAGTTTTGTGTAACACTATTACAGTTCAGGGCGCTGGATTCAGAGTTCAATCCCAGCATCTTCCCCATGGAATGTTTGAGTTTCCTCCCACAGGGCCATAATGTACCAGGCATCATTGCAACAGATGACTGTGCGGGCCAAGTTATTAAGGTGGATATTGATAGGCTCTTGATTAGTCAGTGGCAAAGGATAACAGGAAGAAGGCAGGAAAATGCGATTGAGAGTGATAATAAATCAGCCATGATGGAAAATGGCAGGCTCAATGGGCGGAATATCCTAATTCTGCTCCTATGATGTATGTTCTTATTTGTGGATTATTTGGACATTGTATGTTGTCCCGTGATCGGATTAGAGATAAATCACGGTAGATTGGGTGTTGCTGGGCATTGTGGCTTGAGGGGCCGGAAGAACCAAACCTGTGCTGTATCTCTAAATAAATAAAATTACAATTTTGTTTTCAAAAGACAGTCCCAACTTAAAGTTACACATGGATATGAACAGCACCCAATGATTTCCACATAAGAAAGGACATATAAGATGTTTATGAATTTCAGCTATATTCATAACCAGAAGGGTTAAGTTTATCAGCAATGTGTAAATAATTTCAGATTTCCTGTTACAACACACACACTCAAGGGGATTTCCAGCTTCTCTGCTCAACACTGCAGTGAAGTGTGAGGTATTCTTGCATGATAAATGTACCATTATTGATTCATCTAGTGCTACATAGTGGTTGATAAGGTTATTACAGCTGGGAGTCGTAATGTGGATCAGCTTCCGCTACCTATTAAATGCTCACAATGGAGTGCATCTTTTTTTTTCATTTTAAATCTTTTTATTGATTTTTGAACAAAACATTATAACAATAGAGATGCAGAGAGTTTGGGAATACAAAGTTAATATAACAGTATATACAAATAACAGCTATTAGAAACACAAACATGCCAAATCTCCCAAACTCATCCTGTATTTATAATGAAAGGAAAAACCCCCAAATTGAATAACAAATTAAAAAAAGCAACTAACTAACTTGAAAATAAACCGAGAGAAAAAAAAGCTGGGCTATTATATTACAACCGATATGAACAACAGTGTCAATAACTCCGCTCCTCTATCCAAATAATTAAAGGTAATAAAAGAGGTTCGGGAAAGGTCAATTCATGAGTGGCTTAGCTACTAAGTTCAAAGCTAATTTATTTAGCATACCAAGTCAGTATGTATTAATTATATTGCATAATATTCTGAGTATGTAGTTGGGACGTGTTCCATGCTTCTTCCTTCTCCCATTCTCATTTCATCCTTCTGAGAAGCCATGTTTCAGTGTGTGTTGGATCAAACATTTCACATATTCTTCTGCTCTCCTCAGTACTGTGTGGTACCAGAGTCTTCAGCCAGTTAATACTCTATTGTTGTTTCAAACCCACCTGTCCAAAATGGGAGTGTAAACTTGGGAATACTGACCATAACCTTATCACAAATGCAGAGGGATGCTCTCCTTTCAACTGTCTACACTAATGCAGAGACTCCACCTGGTTACCTCAATGAGCTTCTGCAGCTTTTAATATAGCATCCTGTAAATCACAGCTGCCTATTCTTCCAGCAGGACTGAGTGCAACACTGATGTTAGACACAGAAGGATTATCTTTTGTTCCTTTACGTCATCTAAGCTGTGAATTATCTTCTGCTGCTGTGTTCTCAAAGATCATCTTTGTACCTTTTGCTAAGCCTATAGCAAAGAACCTAATAAGAGTGGATCTGTTCAAAGCATGTTTGTTACTTGCAAGGAGAAGCACCACTAACCTTCAATGGAAGACAGGCTGCTTTACATTTACTGCATATAAAGTTGATTTTTAAACAAGATTTCAAGTATTTCTGTGGTTGTAATCTCAGCTCCTCCACTTAGCAGTTAGAGTACTCAAGGCTACATCATATACCAACATCACCTTTGTTACACAACGACCAATGATCAGGACATTACATGCCTCCTGTCACATACAAACAGGTTAAAGCAAAGGACTCTGGTATTATATAGGTTGAATTCTGTCATATTAAAAATAATACATGAAATATCTCAATGTTTTGAATATATTCCCTTCTTTTTATAATTACATGACATCATTCTGTTGGTTAGAAGAATGGGCTGAACGTTGGCAGATGGAGTTTAATGCTGAGAAGTGTGAGGTTCTACATTTTGGCAGGAATAATCCAAATAGAACATACAGGGTAAATGGTAGGGCATTGAGGAATGCAGAGGAACAGAGAGATCTAGGAATAACAGTGCATAGTTCCCTGAAGGTGGAATCTCATGTAGATAGGGTGGTGAAGAAGGCTTTTGGAACACTGGCCTTTATAAATCAAAGCACTGAGTACAGAAGTTGGGATGTAATGTTAAAATTGTACAAGGCATTGGTAAGGCCAAATTTGGAATATTGTGTGCAGTTCTGGTCACCGAATTATAGGAAAGATATCAATAAATTAGAGAGAGTGCAGAGACGATTTACTAGGATGTTACCTGGGTTTCAGCACTTAAGTTACAGAGAAAGGTTGAACAAGTTAGGTCTCTATTCATTGGAGCGTAGAAGGTTGAGGGGGGATTTGATCGAGGTATTTAAAATTTTGAGAGGGATAGATAGAGTTGACGTGAATAGGCTGTTTCCATTGAGAGTAGGGGAGATTCAAACGAGAGGACATGATTTGAGAGTTAGGGGGCAGAAGTTTAAGGGAAACAAGAGGGGGTATTTCTTTACTCAGAGAGTGATAGCTGTATGGAATGAGCTTCCTGTAGAAGTAGTAGAGGCCAGTTCAGTTTTGTCATTTAAGGTAAAATTGGATAGGTATATGGACAGGAAAGGAGTGGAGGGCTATGGGCTGAGTGCGGGTAGGTGGGACTAGGTGAGATTAAGAGTTCGGCACGGACCAGGAGGGCCGAGATGGCCTGTTTCTGTGCTGTGATTGTTATATGGTTATATGTTATATGGTTATCATTATAATTTCATAAGCTTCTGTTTTAGAATACAGTAATCAAAGTGATTTCAGAAATTCATATGATGATACAGTCTCAGAATTTAGTAAAGCAAAATCCCCTTTTCCTAGTCTGTCCCACTGTCTTCCTATGGGTCCAAGTACCTTTGCACAGGATATAGTTAATCAGTTCACAAATTAAACTTGATTTTCTAATAAAATCATTCCCCAGAATATGTTCTTGAACGGTTGGCAAGTTGATTAACACAACTGGGCCACACTCAGTTTTCCCAACTCTATGTTCAGTGGTGTAGTCAACCACCCTACTGTAAATGCTCATTAAATCCAGATAAAATAAGATTATCTTATGTTTTCCAATAGTGCACTGAATGTGGATGTGTTTAGGGTGTTTCAAGAGCCTCCTGTGTCCCAAAAAAACTTTACAGGGTCAGTATCCTACTCTAGTTTCCACCAGGGGTCTCCATGCACCATCCCCCCCTGCAGTGAACTCTAGCGAAACAACCTGGTACAGTTATAGTGCACCCAAAGTCTCTGCAGGTAAATCCAAATATAGTCCTGGATTCTCATCTGCACCCTGATTATTACATTATGGATAATGTATTTGACTTGCCATGGATAATGAAGCATTTCATACATCCTAATCATTCCCAGCCTATCTGGGTTTTAGGCAGATCCTAGTAAAATGACCTTCATGACCATAATTGAAATATTTCTATGGGGATCTGGTATTTATAAATGGAACAAAGTAACCATTTTGACTGCCCCCTCTAATAGGTGGTGCTGTTGAGCGTGGCAGCATTTTACCCTAATAGATACCCATCTCCCTTCATTCTGCCACTCAACACCCTGGTTCCCCTTATCCTCCATCGTACCTTTCTCCCTTCCTTCTCTGATTCTCATTTCATCATTCTGAGAAACCATGTTTCAGTGTGTGTGGGATCTGTGGGATCAAACATTTCACACAATCTTCGGCTCTCCTGTGTGATACCAGAGTCTTAAGCCAGTTAATACTCTTTTGGTGAGTCAAATCCCATTTGTCTAAAATGGAAATATAAGTACTTGAGAAAACCGACCATAACTTTATCACAAATGCAGTGGGGTGCTCTCCTTTTCACGGTTTTCACTTAGGCAAAGACTCCACTGGGTTACTTATTTTAATCCCTGCAGATTTTAATGTAGCTTCCTGTAATTCTCACTGTGTTCCTCCAGCAGAACCAAGTGTTACATTGAAGTGAGACACAGAAGGGTTAAGTTCCACTCCTTTGATTCATCTGAATCGTCAGTTATCTTCTGTTGCTGAGTGAGCTGGAAAAGTTCTTAAGGATCATCTCTGTCATGTACCTTCTTGATAGATCTTATAACAAAAAACCAAAGTACAGAGTGGATCTGTTGAAAGGCATGTTCATTACTTGCAAGGAGAAGCAACTCCACTCCTCAATGGATGGCAGGTTGTTTCTGATTTACAGCTTGTAATCTTAGGTTTATATACAATTTTTCAAATAATTCCATGGCTGTTGTCAGTTAGCAGCTACAGTACTCATGGCCACATCATATATTAACCTCCCCTTAGTCAGACAATGAATAATAATCAGGACATTACATGCCTCCTGTCGCATACTCACTTAACTTATAGCAAAACGCTCTGTGACTAAACATTCTAAGCAAAATCCCTTCTTCTTCATCTGCAATAACAAGTATTGATTTTATAATAGTCTCTTCTTCCATGTCCAAATAACTTGCACAGAAGCCACATGAGAATGACTGACAATATTATAATACCAATACCCTCTCCACAATGCAGGACAGCAGCCCGTCATCATCCTAAATGGCCACGAGTGTCCTGTGGGATTTTAACTGTGGAACCGGTCTCCTACTTCCTTCATCTTCCTGGTGGCCTCTCAGATGTGATCTGTCAAGTGAGTTATATTCTCCTGATTCCTCTTGTGTGTCAGTGCAACATCATTGTCCACTGGAGGCACTCCTGGCTCCTTTCTCAGATAAAACAAGATTAATATTTTTAATGCCACTGTACAGACCTCCACCAATTCTTCCAACAATTTAAATATTGTCGATTGGATTTGATTGAGAGTATATGCAGTTTCATTTCAAAGTTTCAAAGGTACAATTTAATGTCAGAGAAATGTATACAATATGCATCCTGAAATGCTTTTTCTTCACAACCATCCATGAAAAACAGAGGCGTGCCCCAAAGAATGAACAACGGTCCCCTCCCATGCGCAAGTGGCAGCAAGCAACAAGACCCCTTTCCCCCACCAGCAAACAAAAAGCATCAGCCCCGTCACTGAGCACTAAAGCGTGAGTAAAGCAACAGCAAAGACACAGACTTGCAGTTACCCCGAAGACTTAGTGTTTCACCTGGTATTTGACATACCACAGGTTCTCTCTCTCTCTAATAAGAGAGAAAAAGGTGTCTTCACTTTCCTAGCGACCAGGGAGACATAACAAACAACTTGTTGGTTTATGATGTTAAAAGTCCACCATGTTGTTTTTTACAAGCTCTGTACCCAAAAAACTGGGCACACATCTGAAGATATTCTGACTCCCTGATTGCACATGGGTCCCCTGATATGATGCTAAACCTTGATCCACCTGTCTCCAGAGCCCCAAGATCCCAGGATCCCGAATCCGAGCTGGACTGTTTGACCAAGCCTTTGGTGTGTCCAACAACGGTCGGTTGTGAAACCCCAAGAACGGGTCTAATTCCCGCAAAGAATTGAAGTCAGCATCAGGTCATGGTCTCTAAAAGAGCCCTGAAAGGGAAAAATAGAGGTATTAAAGATGGTACTAGAGCTGTTCCCGAAGATGCAAGCAAAGAAGGTTCCATTAATTCTCCTATGCTCCGCCTTGCTAACTTTTCCAATGCTGATTCCATGTTAATCAGTTTATATGCTGTTTTATCAGTTCCCTGGGCAAGTGTTCACTTCCCTAGGGTCAACACTAAGTCTTTTTACCCTGGGGCTATTGTCATTGGGTGTATACCATCCTCTAAAACACTCATTGTTTCCAAATTTTTATCCCCAACCTCCCCCAGTGTCATCCTGGCTGTACTGATAAGGAGAAGAAGGAGGTCGATGTTTCTGAGTTCCATCATTATTATACCGGAAACTAAACATATCCAACATTGGACCAATTAAAGTAACAGTTTATCTCTGTTTCATTGAATGGAGTGGGTAAAAGGGACACACATTTTTACATGTACTGAGTCAGCCAGACAAACCCAGCAGTTTGAGTATTCCTGGCAGACACATCTGTCAGGCCAAGTACAAGATTTAATCCAAACACCATCATTCTGACTCTCAGTGGTTTTGTTTTTTTCTATATTGTTAGGCACTTACCATGAAAGGTGTGAATCCACGATGGGCTTTCTTTTACCTTGATGGCTGTGTTGGTGATCAGCAATATCTGAACTAGTCCTTCAAATTGAGGCTCCAAAACATTTCTTTCTATTAGATGTCCACACCACCATATAGTCTCTGGGTTCAATGCTGTAGCATTTAAGCTCCATGACTGGTTGCTGGGTTTCCTTTCCCTGTTGCTGATATTTAGTGAGGCATTTTGTCAAATCTATACAATAATTCAACATGTTCTCATCCAGGTTGTGAAACTCCACTTGTTTATTTCCTCATGGTGCATCAGTTGACAGATACAGTTCCATTATCATTTCATGTGGGGTCAGGCCAATGGTCCTATTAGCAGTTGATTGAATTCTCATCAGAACCAAAGGCGGCTGTTGTTTCCACATTAGCCCAATTTTCTCACACATTTTGCTCAGTTCCATTCACTCTGTCACCTCGGCCCACTGACTGAGGATGGTAGCCACAGAGGAAATGTTGATCCACTTGTAAGGATTTGCACATTTCTTTAACTAATATACCAGTGAAATGGGTATCATTGTCACTAGATAGTTTCTAGGGTATCTGAAATTGCAAGATTATTTCCTTTTACAAACATTTTGCTACTGTAAATGCATCACTCTTTCACCAAGGAACTGCTTCAGCTGATCATGAGCACAGCTCAATACTGACTAGAACATATTAATATCCTTCAGATGGATAATTTAAAAAGTCTATCTGTAAATATATGAAAGTTTATCCAACAAGCGGGGTAGGAGCCCCTGGTACTTGTACCAGTTTTCCCAGATTCTGTAAAGCACATCATACGTTAGCTACAGATTTATTCTGCAACTTGAGGTACTCAAGGGACATACCAAGTTTACTTTATTTGATCAGTCATTCCCCTCTTGGCTGCATGTGTGAACTTGTGAACACATCGGACAATCCATGGTACCCATTTACCTGGGGGCGCAATGCATCCAATGGGGTGAAGCCACATACGATTGTGCTGCTTACAGCCTAGCTTATCCCACTTTACCCTTTCGGTCGATGGAGCAGTCGACTGGTATGTTTGTGCATCCTCAAAGTGAGATGTGTCATTAGGGCCAACTATGTGGGCTGCTTGTTTCTGACACAACAAGGTTGAGCCTAATTTCAACCTATTTTGCAACACATTCTGCTACTTTATTACTGTTAGAGACCAAATCTTGTCATGGCTGGAAGACAACATGGTAATCCTCTGGCTATTGGGTCTAACTGAGCACCGAGGTAAGCAATTGTCCTTTGTCCTCCCCCATGGCTCTGTGTCAAAATGGACTGAGCAAAGAAATTCTTAGTCTGGGAGGCCGAAATCTGAAGTGGATGTCATTGTCCCTTTTATATGTTCGGACATCTCTTCAGCGTCCAAAGTCCATGATAACGGATCTGGTTGATTGGGAAAAGATATATTCTAGAGAGGCCTAACAATAGCTGCACAATCTAAAATCCATTGCCTACTCTTCCCCAGAAATGCTTCATTTCCTGATGAGTCATTGCTGTGGAGCTCTCACTATTGCTTCAATATGAGACTTGATCAATGACCTTGAATCCTGCAATAGGGAGTGTCCTAGACAATTAACTTCTGATTGTACAAACTGTAGCTTGTGCTTTGATACTTTGTGACCTTTCCTAACCAGATTCTGTAAGGCAGAGGGTATCCTGCTCAAAGGCTTCGTTGCTTGGGGTGGTCAACAGGAGGTTATCCAGATATTGTACTGGAGCAGTGCTCCCAGAAAGCTCCTTACTTTCTTGCATTTGCATGACAAAACATTCATTGCATCAAAGCTATTTTTTTCTAAGAACGTGAGACTCAAAATCAGTATGTCAGCAGTCCTAATCAACATCTTTGAGGCTCTATAAATGAAAGTAGTCTTGTTAGAAAAGCAACTTCTAGAAGTGTTCCCAAAAAAAATTCCCAGCTTCGCGATTTCAATTCCCAATCTAACACTCAGTCATGTTGTGCCCGCCATGATGCTGAGCTCTTCTTCTGCCACTGCCTTCTCCATGCCTACTTCATGGCAAGGACTCTCCAGCCCACACTGTTGATCCTTTCTCCAAACCTCAACAGTCGACCTCTCGTCTGTCAGCTCTGGATCATTTCATTATTAAATGCCCATGAGAAATCAATGGTGTTAACTTTACCACACCTCACACTTTCTGAACACACTGCACCCACTCTTTCTCCAACTAATCCTAATCACAAACTCAATCCCACAGATAAGGGAGCTCCTGTAGTAGTCTGGCAAACCAATGTCTACTTTGTTGAGGCCAGGCGACAACTCTCAGACATTTCCTCCTACTTACTTCTCGAACAAAACCCCACCAAGGAACACCAGACCAATGTCACCCGCAGCATCACTGACTTTATTAACTCTGAGGATCTCCCAACCACTGCCACCAACCTCAGAGTTCCCTTACACCCACCTCCTGTTTCTACCTCCTACCCCAAGATCCATAAACCTACCTGTCCAGGTAGACACATTGTTTTTGCTTGTTCCTGCCTCACTGAACATATCTGCATACCTCTAGTTTGGCCCCTTCCTACCTATATCCATGACATTTCACATGATATACATGTTTTCAATGTCTTCAGATTCGCTGGCCCAGGACATTGAAGGTTGACACCAAACTTTAGTTTACTATAAAACAAAGAACAGTTGTGTCTGCAATAGTGACAGTTTTGCTTGCATGCTCCTCTCAGAGTGACTGCTATATTTTGAGTCTCAACATTCCAAGCTACGAAACCCGGGTGATGAATGTGATGAAAGGTGACATCCAACAACTAACTGGAAAGCTGGGCCATCAAGGCGTAGAGAAGATCCTCTGAAATTTTGTGGTGGAAGGAATGGAGGTTGTCAGTTTGTGAGACTGGTCTGAAACCTCCATTTTGTGAGTCTGTGTTCTGAACTGGTTTTTTTCAAGAACAGCTGAACACAGTGAGGCAGTGGTGTCCCTACTGACAATATTCTGCTCATTTCTAAATATGACGTTCGGCGTGAGATGTTTTCGAGTAAGATAGCCAATGCAGATTTATGAATAGGGCAACAAGTGTCTGTGAACTGAGGTAAATTGAGCCCAGCAACTGGATGATCTGGTTAAACTGGTCTGAAATAGTTTGATTCAGGTAGGACAAAGAAACAGATACTAATTATAAGTCATTACTTATACGAAGGGCAGAAGAATAATGCTGCCTTGGATGAGAGCCAACAAAATCTAATACTTGTTAGTCAGGTAGATCCTGGACAGCAACACCAAAATACAACGGTGTCAGCTAATAAGGAAAGAAAATAGGAATTGGGATGTGTGGGTGTTCAGATGTAAGAACCATGGAGAGTAACTATCGCAAGGAAGCCCACACCCCATGCCTAAGCCAGGGAGAGGGATTAGTCATTTGTCCAATGGGAGATCCCCTTTCTCAGTTTTATAAATTAGAGTTGTGGTTTGTATGGGTACTGGTACAAAACAAACAATACCATTCATGGTGTCAATTGCTGGCTGGAATTAACTTATAATTTCAGAGTTGTATTGTGAATTACCTGATTTAAGATCTTTTTGTGATGGGTCAATGTGTCTCTTGAACCTGCGAGGTGTGGTGTTTCTGGGTTTGGGAAGAATTGTTAAAAAGGCTTTCTGACTTGTGAACTGCATTTCATAGTTGCTGCGTGGTGTGTTGATGATTGTGGGGCTATGGATCACTGACACGGACCTCTGAGTTCCTTGACTCTGATCAGAGAACCTGACACTGACCCCAGACGTGATTAAGTGCTGAACTTGACCATGCAGCTGTGGCTGAAATTCAACATGCCCGGGCCCCTCTTCATTTGTGTGAGTACTGGCACAAAACAAACAAAAGCATTCATGATATCATTTGCTGGCTGGTGTTAACATAGTTAAACATGTGGCCTTTAACAGTGTATGAAATCCCCATCAACAACATGTAAAAGCTCTAAAGAGTGATCAGCACGCATGTGGAACAGTGGCTTGGACTTCCACGATGCTTAAGTCCTGTTGGACTGTACGGGAACGGCAAATTGGAATTACCAATTACAAGTCTTCTGGAAGAATACAAATGCACCAAAGCAAGGTTGGTCATTACCCTCACTGAATCCAAAGATACTGTTATTTGAACAGTGTTGCAACGGGGAGGAAGTGGACCCCATCTAAAGCCGTTCAGAATGCTAGGTCTGCGCTTCACTTCAGGAATGTGGTTGGCCAAGTCCAACATGGGAGAGCCAGTCTCGGGCTCATCCCAAAGGCTCCTCAGTGGCACAAGGCAACATCAGTGCAGAAGAGACGGCTCGTGGTGGAGGAAGTGAGGAGACAGGAGGAGGCAGAGTGACATGCCAGAGCCGTTTCAATGGCCAAGCAGGGCCAATGGACTAATTGGGAGAGCCTGGAAAAGAGGAAATTTTGAGCCTCCAGGTAAACCACCAGGCTTGCCCGGATTGTAGCATCAGATGAGGGAAGGGTGTAAGATGAAGGAGCAGGGGATCCAGGTGTGCTCCTCAGGACTGTATCCCTCCCAATCGATGAGGCACTGGAGACCCCTGCTTCGGCGGTGCACGTTTGGTATTCACTGGGTGGTGTAAGCTGGATGATCATTGATGATCCGGACAGGTGGAGGGGGTTCAGCAGGAGGGCACAAAGGGCTGACAGACACAGGTTTCAGTTGGGAGACGTGGAACGTGCGATGAATGCGCATGGATCTGGGTAGCTTGAGTTTGACCACCGAGGGGTTGATGATACTCTCAATTTCGAATGGTCCGATGTAACAGGGGAGTGATTCTTGGATTCAGTTTTGAGGGAGATGTCTCTTGAAGGGAGCCAAACTTTCAGACCAGGCTGACAGTTGGGTGCTGGAATCCGATGGTGATCGGCGATACTCCGGTTGTGGTCAGCGGAGCGGAGCAGGGCCGAGTGAGCATCCCTCCAGACCTCGTGACACCGTTGGAGATGGGCCTGAACTGAAGATAGAGCGATGTCGTACTCGTGGGTAGGAAAGAGAGGGGGTTGATAGCCTTGGGAACCCTCGAAAGGGGACACTCCCGTGGCAGTGCTAGTCAGGGAGTTGTGGGCATACTCAGTACAAGTGAGATGTGTGCTCCAGGACGATGGGTTACTGGTGGAAATGCAGCACAGTGCTGCTTCCAGGTCCTGATCGGCTCGCTCCGTCTGACCGTTAGTCTGTGGATGGAAACCGAAGACAGACTTACTGAAGCTCCGAGGGTTTGACAGGATTTCCAGACGGGAGATGAATTGGGGGCCCCAGTCAGAAATGATGTTGGGGGGATTCCATGTAGGCGGAAGACGTGTTGGACAAGGAGGTCAGGGAGAGACTCCGCCTACTGTCTAATGGAGATTTGTGCGGCTGCAATTAATTCTTCCTTTTCCCCTGTTTAAACTTTGAATTTTTAACTTTTATTTGTCGGATCTTAGAGGGGAATAGTTGTTTCTATGTCACAATCTTTAAGAACTGGAAAGCAGCCTCCTGAATCCAGCAATGGAAAGCAGAAAAAGTCGGAGGAAACACCAGCTTGGGCTGAGCGTCTGGAAATTTCACTGATGGGTCTGGATAAGAAAATAGACAAAAGCACGGTAAAACTTGATGCTACTTCTTCTGAGATGAAGTCGTTACGAGAGGGTTTTCAATTTGTGCAGGAGAATATTATTTCCCTGAATTCTGAACTTCAAGAGGCGAAGCGTCAAATCGCGGAGATTTCAGCTCGCTTGGAAAAGTCTCGACATAAGATTATCGATTTGGAAGCAAGATCTTGTCGGAATAATATTCGAATTGTTGGATTGAAGGAAGGATCTGAGACTGGAGATTTATTAGACATGTTGCTAACTTGTTTTAATCTTGGTTTTCGGGTATTTTACCTCAACCTCCCGACATCGACAGAGCACATACGATTTTCACTGCAAAATCTTGGGATAAGCCAATGTCCGTTTCGGTCCGCTTCCTTTGTTTTAAAGACCAAATGAGAAAATATGCAAGGAAACACAGAGTTTTTAAATTTAAGGTTCCGAGATTTGTTTTTATGAAGATTATCCACGGGAAGTTATGGACATACGGTCTAAATTCATTCCAACCATGAAGATAGCCTATGACAAGGGATTATTCCCATCACTTCACTATCCATTCCGATTAAAATTATTTCCCAAAGATTCAACTCCACGTGTTTTTCTGTACCCCAAAGTGGCATTGGACTATGTTAATTCTATTCCGGTTGTAGCCGAGGTTTGAGATAAGCTTCGAATATTTCTGATTTGCTTAAGATGTTCTTTGATCGATCGACCATTTAAAGATGATGTTCATGTGAATGATGAATGACTTTTCCAAAATCGGTTTGGTCTACTGAGCGAATTAACACAATGGACAGATTGTTTGATTATTTGTTTTTATCCTCCTTTTTAATTAATTAATTAAGCTCGCAAGTCGTCATAACAAAGCTGTTTTCTATTTCTGCTGGTTCTTTAACCCGTTATGAGGTAAGTAGCAAAATGGCTAGCTTATTTTTAAAGTTTCCATCTTTACCTTCTTAATTAGTTTTTTTATTTGCCTTCTGTTGGTTTTTAAAAGCTTCAAATCCTCTAACTTCCCACTATTATATGCCCTCCTTTGGTTTTTGTGTTGGCTTTGACCCAGTTGTGTCGTCTTTCCTTTAGAATACTTCATCCTCTTTGGGATGTATATAGCCTATGCCTTCCAAAGTGCTTGCAGAAATTCCAGCCATTGCTGCTCTGCCATCATCCCTGCTAGTGATTTTTTTCCAATCAATTCTGGCCAACTCCTCTCTCATCCCTCTGTAATTCCCGTTGCTCCACTGTAATACTGATACATCTGACTTTAGCTTCTTCTCAAATTTCATGGTGAATTCAATTATATTATGATCACTTGACTCTAAGGGTTCTTTTCCCTTGTTCTCTAATTGATTCTTGTTCATTGACAACACCAAATCCAGAATAGCTGATCCTCTTGTGGGCTTAACCATAACCTGCTCTAAAAAGCAGGCATCCAGGCATCCAGCATCAAACTGATTTTCCCAATCTACCTGCATATTGAAGTCCCCCATGACTATTGTAACATTGCCTTTTTCGCATGCATTTTCTATCTCCTGTTGTGATTTGTTGGCCACATCCTTGCTACTGTTTGGGGATCTGTATACTACTCCCATCAGGGACTTTTTACCCTTGCAGTTTCTTAGCTCAATCCTCAAAGATTCAACATGTTCTGACCTTATGCCACCTCTTTCTAATGATTTTTTTTTTTTACCAACAGAGTAACACCAAACCCTCTGCCTTCCTGTCTGTCCCTTTGATAAAATGTGTACCCTTGGACATTATAATCTTCTTTCAGCCATGATTCAGTGATGCCTACATACCTGCCAATATACCTCATACATACCTGCTAATCTGCAACTCTGCTGCAAGTTCATCCACTTTGTTCCTTATTCTACACACATTCAAATATAATACCTTCAGTTCTGTACTCACCCTTTTTGGTTTTGTCCATCCTTTATGTGGGCAACTCATCCTGTTGACTGCAATTTTTCCCTCTCAACAGCCTCTCCTCAGTACACTTCTCCTCTGTTTGTAAACCAGCTACCTCATCTTCAGGACTGTCATCCACCGACTTCTTGCATTGAAATAGATGCAGCTGAGGACATTTGCCTCACTAGCACATGGCACAGGACAATAGTAAAGATGTGGCCTACACTAGAGGCTGAACTTTGGTTGGTTAAACCCAAATCAGTAAGTGCTGGCACAGACTTCGAAGTTCTACCCAATTATGATCCACACCTTCAATCTGTTGTCACCTTCACACAGTTCTTTCTTCTGCACTTGTGCTCCAGGGTCCAACTGACTCCTGGTCCAAGGGGAATTGGGAAAGATTGCAGTGGCTTTTGTATTCGAGTTGGTAATACGGTTGGAGGATCAGAGGAATGTGGTGAGCGATGCCTCCTTCACCATCATTGGAGATCTTTCAAACAGAGCATTGCTCCCTATAGAGCGTTGTTGCAGACAGAATTTGGGGAACTTTTTGTCTCTTTGTAAGCGAGTGTGTTACAATATTCACATCATATAATTATGTAAATATTGCAGCTATATAAAACTGTGTTCAGGGCACATGTTGAGTTCTGTGTACACTGCTCATTTGAAGGAACAATACTGAAGCTTTGGAGAGGATATTCTGTAGAAGAGTTTCACAAGGATGATGCCTGCATTAGAGAACATACTATTGGAGAAGTTGGACAAACTTGGGTTGTTGCACCTGGAGCACCAGAAGCTGAGGGGAGACAGGTCATATGCTTTAGAGAATTATGAGAATCATGGATAGGCGAGTCAGACCATGTCACTTTCCCTGTGTGAAAATGGAAAATGTATAGGGCATTTGTTTACGGAGAGACAAGTTATAATTAATCACGATATATTGGACAATTAGTATCTACTTTTCAAATTAATTGTTCTTTGCATAGAAAGTGATGGATGCCCAGAATTCACCGCCAGGAGAGGCGGTGAATGCAGACACCACGGTAGTGTATAAGATGGTCTTATTCAAACACTAACAGGCAGGGATACGGCTGCTGGCCAGTGGAGGGTTCTCCTCCTCAACAATAACAAGGGATCAGCTGTTACTGAAGGAATAGCCACAGGGAGACACCTGCACTCTTTGTCTGTCTATCTTAATTGTGAACTTCAGTCAAGGTCTCATCTATGGTGCTCTCAGCAAATCCAGATGATTCCAAATACACCTTCAGGTTCTGATCTAGTTTGTCAGCGGCTGTATCTCCTGCAGATGTAGTCATCGGGGAGTCAGTGAGGTTACTTAACTTTCCACATTTTATAGGAGGAACAGTCTACTGTTTCTCCTGTACTGATGGAGACAGCCCTGGGCATAGGTACTATTGATGCCTGTTTTGAAGCAGGTAGGAAACTCAGGCCACAGAATGGAGATATCAAATGTGTCCATAAATACTCCATGCAGTTGATCTACGTATAGAAGATAAAAACTTAGAGCATCACAGCACCATACAAGCCCTTTGCCCCTCGATATTTTAACCTACTCTAAGTTCGATATAACCCATCCTTTCTATTTTACTATAATTTATGCGCCTATCTACGAGTTTCTGATATGCCTCTAATCTATTCGCTACCATCAACCATGGAGCATGTTCCAAGCAACCACCGCACTCTGTGTAAACTCACCTCTGACATCCCCTATATTTCCTGTTTTCCTCACTTGTCAATCCCTTCAATCCCCATCTCATGCCCCTCCTTCTTCACTTTCTTCCATGCCCCACTCTCTCTGCCTATCAGATTTCTTTTTAAGCCCTTTCCCTTTTGCACCTATCATGCCCCTGCTTCTTACTTCATCACCCCACCATCATCATCTGGCATGCACTCCTCCCCTCCCTCCACTTACTTCTTCTGGCATCGATCCCCTTCTTTCCAGCCCAGCATGAGACATTACTCTTTATTGTTCTCTGTAGATGCTGTCTGACCTGCTGTGTTTCTTCAGAATTTTGTGAGGCTGAAATATATTCTGTAAGTATTCAGAATAATGGTGACAGATATAACACATGGATTGGTAGACAGAAGTAAAGTGTTGTGGCCATTACAAGAATTTGACTGCTGGGAGGCCACATTTGGCTGTCTGATGTTGCCAGTTATTAGGAGAGCTAGAAAGGTACCTGAAAAGGCCTTGGCAACTAAGACAGAGGAAAACCCAGGGTGCTCCCCTCGGTCCAAAACCTCGACTGTTCTCCAAAGATGCTGCTTGATCTGCTTAGTTCCTCCAACATTGTGTGCATGTTTATCAAGATTTCCAACATCTGCAGCATCTCTTGTGTTTTTTAAAGTAATGTGTTCAGCTCTGGTTGCTCCAATATAGAAAGGGTGTGGCCACCTTTAGAGATTTTCCAGGATGCTGCCTGGATTAGAGAAAATGTCTCCTCTGGAAAGTTTGGAGTAATGGAGGATGAGAGGATACTTGACAGAGGTTTATAAGATTATGGGATGTGTAGACTGAGAGGAAAAACCCTCCAAAAAAAAAACTTTCCCTTCTCCAAATCTGCAGTCTGTGGGCAGTTGGCTTAATGTAATGTGCACACAATTAGACTCATGTCCCAAAGCCCAATTCCATCTGCAGTAACTGCAGGACTGAATTTCTTGCTGATTTTCACCCAGCCGTCATGACGCTGAGGAGTAGGGATGGGGAAGACGACAGGTCAATCATTTGGAATGCAGGGAAAATGTGAGTAGATGAATGTCTCCTGGCAAGACCAGATGATAAAGCAGGGGAGTTTCTTTACTTGACCTTATCGGGCTGCAGCTCGGCAATAATCAGCCCTTCACCTCTGAGCTTCTCCACAGAAACAAGATCCTACAATGTCACATTGTGCTGGGGCCGGTTACAGGAAGATGTGGTCACTCCAAAGGGGCCCCGGTATTGATGAGAAGTTGCCTGTTGACTGGAAGACCAAGTCGACTGGATAACAACTGAGAAGGGGATGTATTGACAATGAGGTAGGACACACTGTGAGGTTCAGCAGTGTTTAATAATAATTCATTAGTGAGGCATACAGAGGACCAGAGCCAAGCATATGTTAGAGACCTTTGATCAGTATAAACATCGTCCTACACACAAGCACACACACACACAACATTCACTCTCACTCAGGGAATATCTGAAGTCTGAAGTTATTTATGGAACCCCTTCAAGACTGGGGCAGTTCTAATTGAAAACATCTGGAGCAGATCATGTCAGAAGTTGGGAAAAAGCATTTCAGGCAGGGTCGAGACATCAGGTTTCCCAGATGGTGGGTGGATCAGGAAATCCACAGTCTCCTCCAGCAGGGTTCCCTGGAAAGGAAACACAAAGGGCTCCATCAGCTGTCCATAGAGTGATTTCCCCCCTCCCCCCTCCAACCTTACAGGAGTGAGATCAATGGTGTGCGAGCACATGGAAAGAATGCACACTGCCTCATCCCACGCCTGCCCATTGGATCCCCTGTGTTCAGTGACACCAACACCATGGGAGATTAATAGATCACCCAGAAGTAAACTGGATGCTGAGGTTCTGTTCAGTGGGACAGAGTAGAGAGTCAGAAGGGGTTATTTTAACCCTGTAAGGAGCCTTGGTCAGAACACACTGTGAAGTGGCACACACTTCTGGAGAAGGCACATTAAAGATTTACAAGGAGCAGTCACAACCCAGAAATTCTGTACAGGTTGGGGAAGGGAAGGCTGAGGGGTGTCTTAGGAGTGGTTCTCATGATTACAGATGGGCTCAACGGGAGGAAGTTTCCACCTGGCTGGAAATGCACATGTTCTTCAATACAACAGTCACTGAGAAATCAGACAGAAGACAAGGAAACTTCTTCCTCAGAGAGAGGAGAGAGGTAGAACATTGTCCCATTGGAAGAGGCAGGATAAATGATGAGAAGGATACACTGAGGGGTGAGACAGAGGAGGCTGGTATTGGACAGAGACACCAGTGAGGAGCAGTGTCCTGATTCCCTGTTGTGTACACTGTTGAATGCACACTCTCCAAAGCAGGTTGTGGGACTGTGTCACTGAAGTCACAGGTAGTTAATCAGCAATGACCAACAGCTAGAGGACATCTAGGACCAGGGGTTTGCTCCATCCGATCCTGTCCATCCATTCACACACAGTGATTGCAGCATGTGCTTGTAGATCTTTACATCAGGTGTGGGGAGGCGTAGTACAGTCTGAAACTGGGAACATAAACAATGAAATGTCAAAGCATGCTGGGTTGTGATTCTTTTATTGGTATCCAGGCATTAGTGGTAAAATTCTGAAACTGGACAAAGTGTGCAACAGCATAAACAGAGATATATCTCTGAGCACAATAATTGATCCCTGCATCTGTGGAGTCACCTATGGACCAGACCAGGTGAGGTCATCAAGTGTACTTTCCATTAGAGATGACAGAACATATGCTACACCAGCCAGTACATTCACGTAACCTGTGGGTATGAGATGGAGTGGGTTTGGGGTTGTGTTGCACCCACATTGCCATGGGGTGGAGAAGTCTCATGGTTGCATGATCAACTCCTGTAGTTTACCAAGCATTTTTCAACATCACCTCCCAAACCCAAAACTCCATCACACAGAGGGACAAGAGCAGTGGGGGTAAGGGCAATGGGGGGTAAAATCAGTGAGGTAAAAGAAGCGCAGATAAGGATAACAGAGGAAAATGACAGGAAGACCCAAAGCAGCAGGGAGAGGGCATCGTCACCACACACTTATCACACACAGGGAGCAACAAGTGCACTAAGCATTACTTTGAACACTTTCTTCGTAATTACATTCAATGATGATCCGTTTCACTTTGTCCATTGCCTCCTTATTACTGCGACTCTCCTGAATCCTATTTGGTGCATCCCAGAGAATTCGCACAACCACAGTTTTGTCATCAAATATTCCCTGATGATCAACTTCCACAGGTTTATTCCATTTGTTCAAAAACTTTTCCAGCAGGATCACAGCACAGATTTCTTCTTTTTTCCTCCCTCGATCACCTATTGTGCAAATTGAACACAATTTAATTGCTTCATTTTGAGACAATTTCAGTTATTCCTACCAAATCTGTACATATGCACAACGCCACACTGGGAAACTAAACTATCTGTGTGGACAATCTCTCCAATTTCTCCTGGCTCGCCACAACCACTACTGTCCCCTCACTCCTCTAGCTCTACACCTTCTCTGAGTATCTCCGATTTCCAAACACCTCTCTGTCAGACGATATCTTTCTTCTGAACTCCAGAATGTGCCAGTCAATTTTCCTCAGTCCCTGCTCGGCAGATCTCCTCACCCCAGGAAATGGTTCATTGCATCGTTCCAGCTGAGTGCTGTCCCATTGTGTGTGACTCTATAATTTAATTGACTCTTTTGTCTTTTTGGCATTTAATTTGCATGCCCATAAGAAAATGAATCTCAGGATTCTATAAAGTGCTACATGTATGTACTTTGATAATAAATACACTTTGAATGTTGAACTCTATAGTGCTTCATCGGTAGACTGAATAGCTACAGGTTTCTCGACCTGGTCCTTCGTACCCTCTGCAATAAGAAGCAACACTACCCCCTACTGGTTGCATGCTAGATCTGCGGTTTCATTCACAATCCAACTCCCTCACCAGTGTATCAACACTGGGCAATTTCTCACTGTTTGAATTTCTCTCTCTCCTTCTCCATTCCTCTTACATTGCCATATAAGGTCATCCCCACCACCAGATCCCACAACTCAGCTGGCCTTTCTTCCATTGAATTTGGACGTATGGCTGAAATGTCATCTGAAACATTCCACAATATCAGGTCATGGCCCTGGATAAAACTTAATTTATTCCACTTGTAACAGCCTTTCAGTCTGAAAATGTCCAGATATTCTCATTTCCACCATCTCTACTTCCTCAAGCAACAGCATGTGACATGCCAGATTACAATCTGCCGGAATCATTGCCGGAATGTGGAGCGTTCAGATACACTATTGGATGCGTGACCTCTGGAGTCAACACTGGTAGCAGACCAAGGGCTTTTATCCACATACAGGTGGACACTGATGGCCACAGGAGCACCGGTGAAGACCTCGAAGGTGTGATCAGGGGAGGTGAGGAACACCTACATGACTACATTGAATTGGTCGATGGTATCATATTCAGAGATTCATTTTGGGATATGAATGAATATGCCACAGTCATCACCAACTTTAAAAAGAAACTGCGTGGATGTGTGTGTGTGCCTTTGAGAAAATATACAAACCATAAGCCATGGATGAACCAGGAGGTTTCTCCTCTGCTGAGGGCATAGATTGTCATGGTCCAGATAGGTTTACCTTTAAATTTATCTAGGTTGTGTTATGATCCAGACTATTGACTCCTTGTTCCCCTTTAATTCCCTGTTTCACGTGTCCCTCGAGCTTGGTGATTAAGAATTTACTCTCGACCGAACTGGCAGTTAATAAGCCCCTGGCTTCAGCTGTTTGGGGTGAGAGCATTATGTAACATCAGCCAGTTGCCACCCACTTCAACTCTGCCTCTCATTCCCATCTAGATCTGTCCATACATGGCCTCCTCTACTGCCATGATGAGGCCAGACTCAGGTTGGAGGAGCAACACCTCATCTACCATCTGGGTAGCCTCCAGCCTGGTGGTATGAACATTGAATTCTCCAATTTCCGGTAATTCCCTCCCCCTCCCCGTATCCCAGGTCCCTCTCTGCCTCTCTCCCCTTTCAACTTTCTGCATCTTTATCTCTACAGTTCTTTCATGCTTATCCCCTCCCCATCCCCCCTTTATCTTTCCTCTGATTGGTTTTCCACCTGGTGCCTCTAGGCCCTACCCCTCCCCTATCTCTATTACTGTGCTTCGGTCCTCTCTTCTCCCCCCCCCCCCCCCCAATTCCTGATGAAGGGTCTCGGCCCGAAACGTTGGCTACACTTTTCCCACGGATGCTGCCTGACCTGCTGAGCTCTTCCAGTGTTGTGTTCGTAGGCTTTGATCCACAGCATCTGCAGTTGTATTTTTGTGTCCTCATACCTCCAAATTGTTGTCCATTCTTCCTCAGATATAATTATCCCTCCTTCCTTCTCCCATTTTGTTTTAATGTATGAAGTCAAATGTGTTTTAAGATTTGACAACCCTTTATACATTCTTGAAATGATTCTACTACCATTATCTGAATTATATGCTTTTCTAAAGAGCTCTATTTAGCATGTACTTTCCTTGGTTACATTTTTAAACGTCTAATTAACATATTGTCGCATCTGTAAATACCGATAGAAATCTTGTTTTTCTAATAAGGGTTTCTCTTTAAGCATTTCAAAACTGAACAATGTTCCTTCTTTCATTATGTTGCAAAGAACTGTTATTCCTTTAGCTGTCCAGTCCTTAAATCGAGCATCCAATTTATTTGGTGTAAAATCCAAGTCATATGCACACCATTTAAGAATTGCAATATCTCCCTCTAGATTATATTCTTTTATAGTAGTTTTCCATATTTTAAGAGTCAATTTCCGGTGACATCATTGTCGAGAATGGCAGCTTAAGTCACTAGCTCCTCCAGAAAAACGCGTATTAAGCCCTGTTAACCTATCAAATATAATATTTTTGGAAAAATATTTGAACTGAAAAGAGGGGCAAGAATGGGGAAAAGGAATGGAATTTAAAAAGCGACACCGCGGAGCCTGTGGCCGACAGGAGTGCAGTAAGCGGCTCTCCTACTCGACCGCGTGCTAGCGAGGCGGACGCTGGGCCTTGTTCAGGCGAAGCGGCAAATGTGATCGAAATCCTGAAAGAAATAATGGAGTTCCAGAAAGATATAAAACAGCAGCTCTGTGATATTAAGTCAGAGCTCACCAGCGTCAATCAAAAAGTTGTGGTGGCAGAGACTCAAATTGAGAAGCTAGAAGATCACGTTCAAAACATAGAATGGATACAGAGTAAGAAAATAAAAATATTACATCACCAAGAAGGTAAACTGCTTGACCTGGAGAGAAGATCACTGCGGAAAAATATCAGAATCTACAACGTTCCCGAAGGAGCGGAGGGTTCAACTATGATGGAGTTTGTCAGAAAGTTACTGCGGGACACACTGGATCTTCCCTCGGCTATGGAGCTGGAAGTCGAAAGAGCCCACCGGGTGCTCGTCCTGAAACCAACCCAGGATAGAAAGCTCAATAATAATTAAATTCCTTCGGTACAGCACCAAGGCGGAGATTCTACAAAGGGCCTGGGGTAAGAAGAGAGTGTTTTTTGGCAATAAATTAATATATTTCGACCAAGATTACACCCCCCCCCCCCCAGCGGTCCTGCAGAAATGCAAAGAATATGTGAGTACTTTACTGGACGATCTTTTAAATTTAAAACCTTTTGTTAGTGGTTCTATTACTAGTATCTATAACTTGTTGATTGAATCTAGACAAGACTTTTTAGATAAAATAAAAAAAGCTTGGGAGGATGACCTAAATTGTCAGATTTCTGATGATAGATGGAATAAATTCTTAAACAGGTTAATAAATCATCTTTCTGTGCTCGTCATTCTCTTCTACAATTTAAAGTGGTTCATAGAGCTTACATTTCTAAACAGAAGCTGTCCAGTTTCTATCCGAATGTTTCTCCACTTTGTAATAAATGCAACTCTGCTGATGCATCTTTAATTCATATGTTTTGGGTTTGCCCTAAAATTGAAAAGCTTTGGCGGGAAGTATTCCATACCTTCTCACAAATTTCTAGAGTCCAATTTGAACCAAATCCCCTTACTGCCTTGTTTGCTATTATTGCAGATGAAAATATAACTTTAAATACTTCTAACCTCCAGGTTTTAGTTTTTACCTCTCTTTTACAAAGGAGAGCAATCTTGCTCAAATGGAAGGAGTCTACCCCTCCTACACATCTACAATGGCTACGTGATATTGTGTCTTATTTAAATTTAGAAAAGATCCGCTGCTCAGTCTTAAGTTCGAAACAATCTTTTTATGATATCTGGGGACCTTTCCTAAATTACTTTTCCAATTAATAAAGTTGAACAGTGCACAGACTTTTATGTATATTTTTATCTTCTTTTCTTAAGCGAATATGTTTTCTTTTCTAATTTATCCATTATCATCCATCAGCTTTTTTCTTTGGTAGTTGGTAGGCGGTCAAATTTTTATATATGATTTTTTTTATGATGTATGACTTTAAATTTCTGATTACAGAGTGGTATACCTTTATGTGTTATGCTATAACATTTTGATCAATTTTATCACAATATACGAATGTACACAAGTTGTGTTGAGATGTATCTATGTGTTGCACTCTGTAAATCTTGTGTTTTTTCTTCTGAATAAAAATATTGTAAAACGAAAAGAAAGATTAATAAAGCAAAAAAAAAGATTAGGTTTCAAACTCCATACCCTACTAAACTTCGAGTGTTTTATGACAACAGGTCATGGTTGTACCAGACAGTGGAAGAGGCGACTACAGACATGAAGGCCAGAGAGTTTCCGATCAGCGTGAACAAAACGAGGGAAAGCCTGGCTGTGGAATTATCCCACTCCGCTTGGGAAATAGTGCGAGAATCGAGAAGGCAGGAGGCGGGATGAGGCAAAGAGAAATATATCAGGAAGAGACCGGGAGTTTCCCAAATACAGTCCTCACCCCCTTCAGAAGAGCCATAAAGTTTGGCTAACTTTAAAAATGTTGAGAAGCTAAACGGAAGAAAAAGTACATGGTGATATACCAATCTTGAGAAATACTTACTATAATGTGTGGATCTTATATTACTTAGTTGTTACTCTTTATTTGTTCACTCACTCCTTTTTCCCCACCAAAATGAGAATATATATATGTGATATATGTGTGCATATATGTGTATGTAATATATGTGTGTGTGTGTGTGTGTGTGTGTGTGTATGTGTGTGTGTATATATATATATATATATATATATATATAGGAGGAGTACACAGGGAAATCTTTTCTGCGTAATGGATTTGTTCACTGACCTTTATGAATTCTGCAATGGGGGCCCTCAACTCACAAGTAGGAGGGGTTATCCCCCACAGCTAGACATTTCCTCTAGCTCAACACAGGGTCATCTACTAAAGACCTCAGCCTTGGAATCACACGTTTGTTGCCATCTTTGTTATTATTTGCGTTTCTTGGTTCTTATTTGTTCAGGGATTAGATCGATTAAGTTTTATTCTAATTTCAGTGATACATTGACAGATAAATACAGATGGCCAAGGACAAGGTAAAAATAATTTCTTTTAATGTCAATGGGCTATTAAATCCAATCAAACATAAGAGAATTTTATCCAGAATGAAGAAAGAACAAGCCCATGTAGTATATTTACAGGAAACTCATTTAAGTGATAATGAGCATAAAAAACTAAAGAGAATGGGCTTCACTAATCTGTTTTCCTCCTCATATAAATCAGGACATAGGAGAGGAGTTGCTATTCTTATCTCAAGTAAGCTAAATTTTGAAAGAGTATTCGAAATGGGAGATTAAGAGGGCAAATATATTCTGGTAAGTGGGAATATATAAGGAAATTCAGTTACACTATTGAATATATACACACCCCCAGGAAGTGATAGTGGTTTCTTTCAGAAAATTACTGATATTATTATGGTACAGAAACAGAAGGTCTCCTGATATGTGGGGGAGACTTAAATTTACAATTACAACCAAACTTAGACTCTTCCAATAGAAAAACCTATGAAACAAAATCATTTCATAAGAAAGTTAATACACTTTTTGAGGATGTTATTTTAATTGATATATGGAGGGACCTTTTCCCTGACAGAAGGGATTACACTCATTATTCTGCTCCCCATTCTGTATATACAAGAATAGACTAATTCATAACATTTGGAAAAAGACAAAGACAAAATAAACATCTGTCAAACTGGGACAATAGATGTAAGTGACCATGCACCTATATATTTATCTGTTGATTTTGACCTACAACCAAAGAATACTATTTGGAAACTAAATTCAAGTCTACTCAATGATCAATGCTTCAAGGAACAAATTTAAAAAGAAATTGGTCTCTACTTAGAATTTAATTATAATGGAGAGGATTCACCTCCCATTTTATCGGATACTCTGAAGGTGATCTTAAGAGGGAAAATTATAGCAAAATCTTCATATAAGAAAAAATAAGGAATAAAACATTAGAGGAATTACAAAATAGGCTGAAGGAACTAGAGAAAAAAACACAAATTGAATATGGCACAGGATACATTAGGGGAAATTAAAAGAATTAGATATGAAATAAATAGTTTGGCTACACAAGAAATCAGGAAAAACTTAATGTTTCTGAACCAGAGACATTATGAAAGTGCATCAAAATCTATGAAAATACTGGCGTGCAAACTGAAAAAAAAAGATAGCAGAAAATACAATTCATAAAATTAGAGACCCAAGAACGAAAATGATAAAAGATAAGCTAAGTGAAATTCAAGAAGCTTTTGAAGTGTTTTACAAAACTCTATATTCCAAAGTTCCTGGGGGAAGCAGAACCCAAATTGACACCTTCTTGAATTCTCTAGAGTTACCCACTTTAAGTGAAGAACAAAATAGAATGATGACTGCTGACATAACTGAAGTTGAATTAAAAGCTGCAATTAGTCGGCTTAACTTAAGCAAGTCACCAGGATCAGATACAGCGGAGTGGTACAAAGAATTTAAAAATGTGTTAATTCCTGTTTTACTCCCCACACTGAACTGGGCTCTAAAAAAGGCACAGATGCCACCCAGTTGGAAGGAAGTGATAATCTCAGATATACCGAAAGAAGGCAAGGATAAAATGGAATGCGGGTCATTTAGACCAATATCCGTTCTTAATGTAGGTTATAGATTAGGTACCTCCATCATGGCCAAATGATTAAAGGAGTTTCTAGCCATACTGATACGTAACGATCAGATAGGTTCTATACGACAATACCAGACACAAGACAATATATGAAGGACACTTCACATTATGGATCATATACAAAAAATAAAATCGAAGCAATAGTGATAAGCGTGGATGCTGAAAAAGCATTTGATTCGGTTAATTGGAATTTTCTTTACAGAGATTTACATGGATTTGGTTTCCAAGACACAATTATTAAAACTATACAGATACTATATGACAATCCTACTGCTAGGATTAAAATCAATGGATATTTATCAAATAACCTTACCCTAGAAAGGAGCACGAGAGAGGGTTGTGCATGGTCACCGCTACTCTTCGCATTATATCTGGAACCATTAGCTTAATACATCAGACAAAATGAAGACACCAGGGGAATTACTATTAAAGGGACAGAGCATAAATTGGCTTATTATGCGGATGACATTTTGATCTATCTAGGGCAACCAACATACTCTTTACCTTAATTGATGCAATCGTTTGAACAATATGGTCAATTATCAGGATACAAGATCAACATAGATCAAACCCAATTACGTTCATATTACTATAGCCCACCAAGAGAAATTGAAAATTGGTACCCCTGGGCATTGCACACAGAGTCTTTCAAATATTTGAGCATCATTATGCCAAAAGATTTAGCAAAATTATCAGAATGTAATTATCAGCCTTTATCCATGCCTGGTGTCTGAAGGCAGAGTTCCAGCTCAGTGTCTCATATCCTGTGTTTGGTTATCAAGGCCTGGCCCTGGTTTCCCAAGTCCAAAGTGCCAAGACCTGGCTGTGGCGATCCAAGTCTCCAAGTCCTGGCTGTGGTGTTCCGTGTTCCATGTACCCAAGTCCAAGGTCTGTGTTCCCCCAAGTCTCCAAGTCCAAGGTCTGTGTTCCCCCAAGTCTCCAAGTCCAAGGTCTGTGTTCCCCCCAAGTCTCCGACCAAGGTCTGTTTTCCCCCAAGTCTCCAATTCCAAGGTCTGTGTTCCCCTGTCTCCAAGTCCAAGGTCTGTGTTCCCCCAAGTCTCTAAGTCCAAGGTCTGTGTTCCCCCAAGTCTCCAAGTCCAAGGTCTGTGTTCCCCCAAGTCTCCAATTCCAAGGTCTGTTTTCCCCCAAGTCTCCAAGTCCAAGGTCTGTGTTCCCCCAAGTCTCCAAGTCCAAGGTCTGTGTTCCCCCAAGTCTCCAAGTCCAAGGTCTGTGTTCCCCCAAGTCTCCAAGTCCAAGGTCTGTGTTCTATCTTTGCGTTATGGTTCTCCTTGTAAAGAGTAATAAACTCTATTTTAGTTAACCTTCAAAACCGTGTTTGTGTCCTGCATTTGGGTCCTCCTCCAGTACCATTGCCCCCCTAGAGTGTCACAGAGATAGGTTGTAATATCTCCTTGCACACAATTAACACATACCTCAAGTATGCATGCTTAATGCACCATTCTAATCTCTCATAACTCATGACTGTGTGGCTAGGCACAGTGCAAATGCCATCCATTATTTCACAAATAAATTGGTTGGCAGAATTTCAGATGGTGGTGAGGTAGAGTGAAATAGATCAGCTGATGGAGTGGAGTCACAACAACAACTTCACATTCCACATCAGCAAGACCAAGGAACTGATTGTGGACTTCAGGAAGGGGAAGTTGGGAGAACACATCAAAAGGGCCAGCCGTGGAAAGGATGAGGAGAGTTTCAGGTTTCTTGCTGTCAACATCTGAGTGGATCTACCTTGCTATCTTTGCAGTATTTATTCTTAATATATTCCTAATGGCAAAGAAAAATATGTATTGTACTATTTTTATGTATTGTACCCTAATACGGCCACAGAGCAACAAATCTTATGACAAATGTCAATGAAATTAAACCTGTTTCTGATTTTGATTCAGTTTTCAGAATTCTGAGTTCCTCTTGAAGCATCTCCTAAGTGATTCTGTCCCCCCCCCCCCAAGTTCATTGTTGATTTAAACCCCTAGTACACAATTTTCTATAAAATTTCTGTCTTCCCCAACATAGCAGGCAAATTACTTTTTAATACCTTGAGCATTTTAGGCCTCCATTAAACAGAGGGCAGTATAAACAGGAATAGATTTCTAGGAAACTGAATCTTGCCTGTCATTCAATATGGTCATGCGTGATCTATGCTGGCCTGAACTCCCTTTCTGCATCTCTTTCCTGTACTTCCTCATTCATCCTCTTTGCAAATATATATCCATTTCTATTTCCCTTCTGTATAGAGAAGTAAAGAGATTCACATAATGCTGTGAAAAGTATTTTTACACAATCCGTTCCTACCAGCCTATCAATCTAGTGAAAACATCCGAACACCTATCCTGTGAAGCCACTCTGGATGTCATCTGCTTGAAATAAAGGATATGTGCTAGAAAGAGAGGCTGGGCGAATTCTGATTGCCTTCCCTGGTGTGATGGAGGCCCAGGGAGGTCGGAAATATTTAGAAAATTATGAATAGTATAGATAGGTCTCCTCTTCTCCCCCCCATATGTGACATTTACTGGGAGGGTTCTAGACAAAGGGCCTGAAAAGTTGCGGATGATCCCTATCAACTATCTCTTTGACCCACTAACATCAGCAAGGAGATGCAGAAGCATCAGGACTGGGATTGTCAGACTGGATAACAGCTTCTTCTCTCAGTCTATGAAACTAATGAATACCATGCCAACACTAAGGCCTCATCACCAGGAGAGTGAGCTGTTTACTGTTGACTGTACTATTTACTGTTTAACTGTGTCACACACATCATACATTTTGAATTAGTCTTTATTAACTCGTTGATGGTAATATCTTGGTTTATGTGTTGTGTGTGTTTGTGGGTGCACTGTAGTCCAGAGGGATGTTGATTTGTTTAGGTGTATTTATATACAGTTAGTTGACAATAAACTTCAGCTTTAACTTGAACTTGAATTAGAAAAATATCATCTTGAGACCAGGGTAGAAATGTCGAAGATGCAGCTTTAAAGAGAGGGAGGTAACGTTTAAAGGGGATGTGTGGACTGGGTTTCTATGGAGTTTAATCTGGCACTGTGATCCACATAGACTTCTTGGCCGAAGGCCTGTACATGTGCTATACTGTTCTATGTTCAAAGGAACTTTTATCGCTGGTGAGACATCTGGCCCACCATGACTACGTCTCCAGGAAAGGTACCTCCAGCTTCATCTCAGGATGTCTGATAAAAGCCATTAACTCCACAACTCTCTGAAGTGTTGGGTCTGGGATAAACATTGACCTGAGAGACCTGGAATAACTCAGCTGCATGTGAACAATGAGATCTTCATTGCAACCCAGAGAGCAAACAGCTACTAAAAAGTGCAGGATATCCCAGTGCTGCACAGGGAATGCTCCATGGCAAACGATTGTTACCAAAAGGACAAAGAGGCAATGAAATCACCAAAGGCTCTGATAAAGATCCTACCTTCAATCCACTGCAGAGCGTTGCGGAGATCCTCAAGTTCACGGGACACTTTGTAGACAAAGAGAACAAGTGGAGCATCTTGTTTTTCGAGAACAGAAAAGTTTAGTTTTCTCTCAATATACAGGTGGACGTTTCCTTTGCCGTAACACTCCACTGGTACAAAACAAAATGTGCAACAGTCACCTTCATACACATCCACATCACATCACCCCACCCGAACCCCTCCATTCTGACTGGGCCACTGTCCAGCTCCTAAACAACACAAATAAAATGCTGGAGGAACTCAGCAGGCCAGGCAGCGTCCATGGAAAAGACTAAGCAGTCAATGTTTCGGACCGGGACCATTCATCTGGAGTCCCGATGCAGGGTCTCGGCCCGAAACGTCAACTGTTTGCTCATTTGCGTCGATGCTGCTTGACCTGCTGATTTCTTCTAGCATTTATGTGTGTGTTTTTTTGAGTTTCCGGCACCCGCAGATTTTCTAGTGTTCGGGGTCCTCCTGTTACCTTTCGCTTCATGTGAACATCCTTCTCAACTGCCTCAACATTCAGTAAACTCTGCCCCGGATCTCATCTCCTTTTGCCCCAGTTTCTCATCGCGCTGGTCCTGTAACTCTGTCCCTTGGATCCAGACTCTCCCGCTGAGGGAAACATCTCCACGTCTCTCCTGACCTGTGCCCTCAGTGTTCAAGATGTTTCACTAAAGCCGCCCCTGATTCGACTGACACCGGCCGTGTAATGCTGTAACCCACCTTGGCAGAGCAGGTTCCGCCGGAATGTCCCGTTTGACCGTGTACGTCGGTCAGGGAGAATGGATCGCAGTGTGGAGATGAGCGGAGTATGGTCCCGCTTCCGACACAAAAACCTGAGGCAGACGCACAGTGAGATCAATGGAATGATAGCCAACACCAGAAAGGCGTATCTCCAAGAATTGTCCTGGAAATAATCCCCGGAGC
This sequence comes from Hypanus sabinus, assembly GCF_030144855.1. NCBI lineage: Eukaryota > Metazoa > Chordata > Chondrichthyes > Myliobatiformes > Dasyatidae > Hypanus > Hypanus sabinus. The sequence continues at coordinate 55,241,992 of NC_082706.1, forward strand.
CTGTTTCGGTGTGGTTCAGGTCGAGGAGATCAGCCGACTCCACCGACTCCATTCTCACAACTGTGACACCACCACACGGCTGCAACGACGAACCCAAGAGACTGTGCAGTCCTGCGGCCCTATTGGCCAGTTCAGCTGCCACTCAGGCATGAAACTCCGATGGTGCCGCGAACTATAAAAATCGCAGGGATAGTCCTTTTGGACTGAAGATTGAATGAACTTCCTGGCCAGTGTGTGTGTGAGAGAGAGGGAGGGAGAGAGGGAGAGAGGGAGAGGGAGAGGGAGAGGGAGGGAGGGAGGGAGGGAGGGAGGGAGGGAGGGAGGGAGGGAGAGAGAGAGAGAGAGAGAGAGAGAGAGAGAGAGAGAGAGAGAGAGAGAGAGAGAGAGAGAGAGAGAGAGAGAGAGAGAGAGAGAGAGAGAGAGAGAGAGAGAGAGAGGAGAGAGAGAGAGAGAGAGAGAGAGAGAGAGAGAGAGAGAGAGAGAGAGAGAGAGAGAGAGAGAGAGAGAATGTTAAAAAAACGGATTCTGCAGATTCGATTCACAGCAACAACCTTGCGCTCAGTATCAGTGAGAGGAAAGACTTTAGGAACGTAAAGACGAGGGAACAATGCGAACCAATCCCTCTACGTGAGCAATCTCAAGTCCCTGGGGGTCAAGTCCTCTGAGGATCTAACTTACTCCCGACATCTCAATGCAACTATAAGGAAGGCAGGACAGCGGCTGTATTTCATTAGGAGTTTGAAGACATTTGGTTTGCCAACTAACAACACTTGGCAAGTTCTATAGATGCATCGTGGAGAACATTCTGACAGGCTGCATCACTGTCTGCTATGGGGATGGGGGGGGGGTACATACGAACATCAGAAATAGGAGCAGGGGTAGGCCATACAGCCCATCGAGCCTGCCCCACACAGGACCGAAAGAATTTATGGAAAGTTGTACAATTAGTCAGCTCCATCTTGGATTCTAGCCTCTGTAATATCCAAGATACCTTAAAAGAGCGGTGCCTCAGAAAGGCGACGTCCATTATTAAGTACCCCGATCATCCAGGCATAACTTCTTCTCACTGTTACCGTCAGGGAGGAAGCACAGATTCAACGATTCAGGAACAGCTTCTTCCTCACTGCCAGATGATTTCTAAATGGACATTGGACCCGTGAACACTACCTCACTTTTTTAAAAACATATATTACTTCTGTATTGCACTATTTCAATCTATTCAATATCCGTATGTATACTTACTGTAAACACTGGACAACAAATTTTTTCAAAGGGGTTGCTTCCTCAGATTTTTTTTTGTTTATGATAGACTGCTTGAAGATGAACACAAATATAATTTCAGACTACTTGTATCCTGTAGGAATTTGGAGAAACAACAAATTAACTTTTATTGAATATAATGTGTTTAATTACATAATGGTGCTGATGCTTTGCAATAGTTCAACTAAGTTAAAATATTTTGTTAATGAGTTTCATTTGTACTCAGTATCTGAGGCTTCTCCTTAAGTGTCCAACAATAATTCACCAGCATTGAAGGATTCCAATTGCCCTGGTATCTTTTCTCCATGACCACAATGTCCTGGTGAAACCTTTCACCATGCTTGTCACTAACAGCACCAAGATTTGCAGGGAAGAAGTCTAAATAGGAATGCAGAAAAATAAATCTTTAGTGACATGTTGCATTTCATGGTTTTATATGCTTGAAGCATGCGTTCAACTAGCTGCATGCAGTTTGGTGCTCTGTCGATGCCGAGAAAATTTTCAACAACTTCCTTGAATGTCTTCCATGTGATTCTCCAGTCCTACCAGAAATTCTCCAAATTCCCTGTCATTGATGACCTGTTTGATTTGTGGGCCAACAAAAATGCTTTCTTTAATCTTGGCATCAGTTATTCTAGGAAGCATCTGTCTCAAATATCAAGATCCTTCATCAAAACTTTTGCGCCTGGTGATAACAAATTCCATCCTTACAGTCCTGAACCCAATAATTATTACTAAAACCTGTCCTGACATGCAGCAGCCGTGCCACCTAAGCATGTCCAAGCACGCCTGGACAAGATAGGAAACTTTCCAGCTTACATTGTAGACAACATTTTAATTGACTTGAAATATGAATTGAAATAATAAACATAAGTTTATTAAAAATGGTGCGCGGTAGGGAAATTTCATGGTGATTTTCATGATCAGTGGCCCAAAGTTCATAAGATACACCTAAAGGTATTCAGGAAGCAAAATCTTTGTTGTTCAGTGTAATTAATTGATTGATTGATTTTCTTTCTATATTATCATGTATTGCATTGAACTGCTGCTGCTGCTGCTAAGTTAACAAATTACACAACACATGCTGATGATAATAAACCTAATTCTGATTCTGATTCTGAGATCGCAGACATGGTTGGTGCTGTCGATGGGATTATCTCTGAGCAAGTTAACAAAGTGGAAGGCCTGCAATTTTTTTTACCACCCCTTTACTAATGGATCAGTTGGCATTGACACGAACAGTGCCTTCAGCAAACAGCAACTGGCTGCAACCCCCCATCCATCAGACAGATCAACATTCTTTCCTCAGGGAACTGAACAATCCAAATTTAACAAAAAATAACTTCCTGGAAAATGATTGGAAATTAACTGGACAGTTATTTCCTCAGGTGCAATGCTATGTACAGAATAATTACAGATTCAAATTCTACACATAATACATTTTGGAGATTATAAACACAAGAGGTTGGAAATTCAAAGCCACACACACAAAGTGCTGGAGGAACTCAGCATCTATGGGAATGCATAATCAGTTGACGTTTGGGTTGAGACCCTTCTTTAAGACTGGGAAAGAAGGAGGAGGACGTCAGAATAAAGAGGTGAGGGTGGTGTAGGAGGATAGCTAGAAGCTGATAGGTGAAGCCAAGTCAGCAGGAAAGGTAATTGGATGCAGAGGAGGGAATCTGATAGGAGAGGGGTATGAACCAGGGAGAAAGAGAAAAAGGAGGGGCACCGGGTTGAGGTGATAGGCAGGTGAGAAGAGGCAAGAGGACAGAGTGAGGAATAAAGGAAGAGTCGTAGAGAAGTACATGACAGAAACAGGCCTTTCATTGCATTTTGTACATGCAGAAACCCATTTAAACTACATATTCCCAATGACCTACATCAGGACCATAGCGCTCCATATCCTTACTATCCATACTTCTCTTAAAAATTGAAATCTAGTTCATGTGGACCACATGGTGGCAGCTCACTCCACACACTCAAGGCCCTCTGACTGAAGAAGTTTCACCTCAACTTCCCCTTAAACTTCTCACCTTTCACTCTTAAACATGACCTCTGGTTGTAGCCCCCACCCCACTTCAGTGGAAAAAGCCTGCCTGAATTTACCCTCTCTGTATCCCTCATTATTTTGGATACCTCTATCAAATCTCCTACATTCTACAGAATACAAACCTAACCTATTCAATCTTTCCTTATAACTCAGGTCCTCCAGACCCGGCAACATCCTTGGTCATTGCACGCTTTCATCCTTGTTTACATTTTTCCTGTAGATATGCGACCAAACTGCAGACAATACTCCAAATTAGGCCTCACCAACATCTTATAGAACTTCAGTATAACATCTCCAATGGGATCTCACCAGCATGCACCTCCTCTGACTTCTGGCTTTCTGCAGGGATTGCTCCCTTGTTCACTCATCCCTGCTGAATGATCTCCCTCCTGGCTCTTATGCCTGCAAGCAGAACAAGTTCTACACCTGTCCCTACACCTCCTCCTTCATTACTATTCAAGGCCTCAAACATTCCTTCCAGGTGAGGTCACGCTTCACTTGTGAGTCTGCTGTGGGTCATCTACTGTACCCAGTGCTCCCAGTATGACTTCCTGTATTTCGCTAAGACCCAACATAGAGTGGGAGACTCTTTTTCCAAGTACCTATGCTCCATCTGCCAGAAAAAATGGGATCTCCCAGTGGATCTCCCATTTTTATTCCCATTCCATCTGGGTAGTGTGGTGCATGGTCAAATGGTTAAGGTGTCGGTCTAGTGATTTGAAGGTTGCTACTTTGAGTCTTAGCTGAGGCAGCATGTTGTGTCCTTGAGCAATGCACTTAACCACACATTGATCTATAATGGCACCAGTGCCAAGCTATATGGGTCTTAATGCCCTTCCCCTGGACAACATCAGTGGCATGGAGAGGGGAGACTTGCAGCATTGTCAACTGTAGGTCTTCCATGCAACCTTGCCCAGGCCTCAGACATCAGTGAAAGTCGATGGACAGCTGAAGAAGCTATCTGGGTAGCCTCCAACCTGATGGTATGAACATTGATTTCTTGAACTTCTGGTAATTCCCCATTCCTATTTTTCTCTCTCACCTTATCTGCCCATCACATCCCTCTGATGCTCCTCGCATTCCCTTTCTTCCATGGCCTTCTGCCACTCCTATCTGGATCCACTTCTCCAGCTTTTTATATCTTTCATCAGTTGACTTCCCAGCTCTTTTCTTTATCTCTCGATCTCTTGCTGTTACATCAATCACCTGCCACCTTGTATTTCTTCCTCCCCTGCCCCACCTTCTTGCAGCCCAAAATGCCCACTGGTTAACTTTTTCTTAGATGCTGCCTGGTCTGCTTAGCTCCTCCATCGTTTTGTGTGTGTTTCTTCAACATAACATCCCATCTTCTGTACTCAGTACGTTGATTTATGAAGGCCAATGTGCCAAAAGCTTTCTTTAGGAACCTATTTACCTGTGATGCAACTTTCAATGTATTATGTAGGTATCCTCAAACCTCCTTGTTCTACCACACTCCTCAGTGCACTACTGCTCAGGGAGGAGAAGATGGTGGCGCGACTCAGCACGTGCTATCTCTCTGGAGAATGGATATCTGTTACTTGTTAAGTAGGGATCCATGCACAATCCTGATTTGATGGAGACAGATGTGAGAGCATGGAGGAATATCTGGAGAAACTTCTGAAATTCACGCTTCGCTGCCACTGCTACTGTGCGGTCCGGAATCTCCGGAGAGAAGGCCTCTGAGACCTCGGCTTTGCTTGTTTTGGTGGCCGGGACATGGTTGAAGGTGCTTGGCAGAGGATGGCACTCGGGAGGCTGTATCGGAGGCTCAAAGTTTTCAGACGAACTCAGAGTCTGCTGTGGGGGGACGTCACGTGATGACGTAGGATCGAGACACTGGAACCCAGCCCTCCCATAAAAAAGTTAATAAATTAATTTTTAAGTGAAGAAAAGTTAATTAATACTTTTTTAAGGTTACTTATAAAGTACTTTGGATTGTTTTAAGCTGTGCCTCATAAACAGAGGACGAAGACAACTGCTACTGCGAAGACCGCTCAAGTTGGAACAGAATCAAGGCCTACTTCTACTGAAGAACCGCAGACTCAGGTACAACACACCGCCGGTGAAACAGAAAAGGAGACCGCGGCAGCATCGGCCATTTCTAAAGGAAAAGATCAACGAGAACTGTGCAAGTGTAAAGGAACGAGCATGCGCAAAAGAGAGCAACCAGAACTACAAAACCCAGCAACGACTGAAACCGACAGTGAAAGTGAGTCTGAGAGAGAGCCGGACTCTCTGGAAAAATCAGACGAAGATGGAGAAGAAGAAGAAGATGAAAGTTCCTCTGAAAATACAAAAAAGGCTTTGAGGCTAATAATGCATAAATTAGAAAAATTAGAAAAAGTAATTAAAAGTAACCAAAAAGTAATTAAAGAAAAAATAACAAATATGGAGGCTATGTTTGATAAAATGACAAAGAAACAGGAAAAAATGGAAAAGAAAATTACAGATTTAGATGTCAAAATGGAAGAAATGGATGGAAGAATGAAGAAGATGGAAGATGATAATGATGCCTGGACATCAGAAAGAAAACAACTGGTGGGAAAAATTGATAAGCTTGAAAATTTTAGTAGACGCAACAATATTAAAATTGTTGGACTTAAAGAAGGTACCGAAGGAGAAGACCCAATAAATTTTTTTCAAAAATGGATTCCTGAAAAATTGGAAATGGGAGAAGAAACTTTAATTGAGATTGAAAGGGTGCACAGAGCCTTAAGACCAAGATCTCAAGATGATCAAAATCCGCGATCAATTTTGATAAGATGTTTAAGATACCAGGATAAAGAAAAGATTTTGAGGGTGGCGGCCCAGGGTGCTAAAAGAAGAAAAGGTCCGTTGATGATAGCAGAGAAACCAGTTCTTTTTTATCCTGATATAAGTTATAACCTTTTGAAGAGAAAGAAAGAATTTAATCCAGCTAAAAATGTTTTATGGGAAAAAGGTTATAAGTTTTTAATGCGTCACCCAGCAACACTGATAATTTTTCTGGAGGAAGGAAAAAGATCTTTTTCTGATTATCAAGATGCGGAGGTGTTCGCACAAAAACTTCCATCTATTCGCTAATTAGACGTAGAGACTTCTAAATGTAATGGTTAAAGATGAAGACAGAGAAAGCAAATGGAACTGATGGACATTTAAGGATGATATAAGGGAGAAAAGTAAAATTTTAGAAATATTAATTGAGAATAGTGTGCTTTATATATATATATACTTTTTATGTTGCGGGGGGGGGGCTGGGGAGCTTTGAATCAGTTACTACGGGATTCACGTGTGTAATCATGGCGATTGCCATGACCCGTACAATAGAGGGGGGTAATGTTGTGTTTTTTTTCTTTCACAACATTAGTAGGGGGGTATTTTGTTTTTTTTTTCTTTATTTTCTATTTTTTTTCTATTCTTTTGCCTGGATGATTGGTGGGGACACACATAGCAACATGGAAACTTCTAAAAAGATTTCCCAGGATACAATGAAAGTTGAAAGATTAGGTATTATTATAGATTGGAGTAACATAAATAAAAATAATGACTAATTTATTGAATTTTTTAAGTTTTAATGTTAATGGGCTTAATGGACCAATAAAAAGAAAAAGAATTTTAACATATATTAAAAAAATGAAAATAGACATAGCTTTCTTACAAGAAACTCATTTAACGGATATAGAACATCAGAAATTAAAAAGAGACTGGGTTGGAAATGTTATTGCAGCTTCATTTAACTCAAAGGCAAGAGGAGTTGTAATTTTGGTTAATAAAAATTTACCAATTAAAATACAAAATGTATTAATTGATTCGGCAGGAAGATATTTAATTATACATTGTCAAATTTTTTCAGAACTATGGACTCTTATGAATATTTATGCACCAAATGAAAATGATGTAAAATTTATACAGGAGGTCTTTTTGAATTTGGCTAATGCACATGATAAAATATTAATAGGTGGAGATTTTAATTTTTGTTTAGATCCAGTTTTAGGTAGATCAACAAAGGCTATTACAAAATCAAAAATAGCAAAATTAACTCTATCATTGATGAAAGATTTAAATTTGATTGATATATGGAGAAGAATCAATCCAAAAGAAAGGGATCATTTTATTCAAATAGACATAAAACATACTCAAGGATAGATTTTTTCCTATTATCAACAAATACTCAAGATAGAGTGAAAAATGTGGAATATAAAGCAAGAATATTGTCTGATCACTCTCCTTTAATAATGACAATGATAATGATAGATAAAGAGGAATCAATTTATAGATGGAGATTTAATTCAATTCTACTAAAACGTCAAGATTTTTGTGATTTTATGAAAAAGCAGATTCAGTTCTTTTTAGACACAAATTTACATTCAGTTGATGATAAATTTATATTGTGGAAAGCAATGAAAGCATATTTGAGAGGCCAGATAATAAGTTATACTTCTAAAATTAAGAAGGAATATATGATAGAAACAGATCAATTGGAAAAAGAGATTATAAAATTAGAAAAAGAATCTCAAAGAAATATGACAGAAGAAAAACGAAGACAACTTATTAATAAGAAGTTAAAATATAATACACTCCAGACGTATCGAACAGAAAAAGCAATTATGAGAACTAAACAGAGATATTATGAACTAGGTGAAAGATCACATAAAGTTCTTGCATGGCAGTTAAAAACAGATCAGATTTCTAAAACAATAAATGCAATTCGAACAAAAGTGAATGAAATTACTTATAAACCTCTAGAAATTAATGAGGCTTTTAAGAATTTTTATTCTGAGTTGTATAAATCAGAATCAAAGAATGATGACGTTAAGATAGAAGAATTTTTATCACAAATAACTCTTCCAAAATTAAATATAGAAGAACAGAGGGGATTAGGTATGCCTTTTACATTGAAGGAAGTTGAAGAAGCTTTGGGATCACTTCAAAGTAATAAACCTCCAGGAGAAGATGGTTTTCCACCTGAATTTTATAAAAAGTTTAAAGATTTATTAATTCCTCCTTTTATGGAGTTAATATATCAAGCGGAAAGAACGCATAAACTTCCAGAATCTTTTTCAACAGCTATTTTAATAGTATTGCCAAAAAAAGATAAAGATCTTTTAAAACCAACATCATATAGACCTATTTCTTTATTAAACACCGATTATAAAATAATAGCAAAAATCTTATCTAATAGATTATCTAAATGCTTACCAAAATTAGTGCATATGGATCAAACAGGATTTATCAAAAATAGACAATCGGCAGATAATGTAACTCGGTTATTTAGTATAATCCATTTAGCACAAAAGAGGGATGAAATGAGTGTGACAGTTGCTTTAGATGCAGAAAAAGCATTTGATAGATTGGAATGGGATTTTTTATTTAAGGTACTGGAAAAATATGGATTAGGATCATCATTTATAAAATGGATTAAAACCTTAAATACTAATTCCAAAGCTAAAGTAGTGACAAATGGTCAAATTTCAACATCACTTCAGTTAACAAGATCAACTAGGCAAGGTTGCCCACTATCACCTGCTTTATTTGTGTTGGCAATAGAACCACTAGCTGAATTAATTAGAATGGACCCAGATATTAAGGGTTTCAGAGTTAATCAGGAAGAATACAAGATTAACTTATTTGCTGATGATGTTCTACTTTATTTAACAGATCCATTACATTCACTACGCAAATTATCTTATAGACTAGAAGAATATGGGAAAATATCGGGTTATAAAATAAACTGGGATAAAAGTGAAATTTTACCTCTTACTAAAGGAGATTATAATCAATGTCGATTAATAACTCAATTTAGATGGCCAGCAAATGGTATAAAATATTTAGGTATAAGAGTTGATAATGATATAAAAAACTTATACAAATTAAATTATTTACCACTTTTGAAAAAAATTCAGGAAGATCTTGAAAAATGGATGGCATTACCAATAACATTAGTAGGTAGAGTAAATACTATAAAAATGAATATATTCCCTAGATTACAATATTTATTTCAATCATTACCAATACAATTACCCCAGAAGTTTTTTCAAGAGTTAAACAAATATGTGAGGAAATTCCTCTGGAAAGGTAAGATGTCAAGAATATCGTTGGAAAAATTGACATGGAAATTTGATTTAGGAGGATTACAACTTCCAAATTTTAAGAATTATTATAAAGCAAATCAGCTTAGATTTATTGCATCTTTTTTCGAGAAAGATAAACCGGCATGGATTAGAATAGAATTAGATAAAATAGGAGAAAACGTACCAGAAGATTTTATATACAAATGGGAATCTAAATGGATACGGGAAAAGAAAGAATCTCCTATATTAAAACATTTGATTGATTTATGGAATAAGATAAATGTTGATGATGAGATAAAAAAATCTTTATTAGCAAAGAGATCTTTAATTCAAAATAGACTTATTCCTTTCACAATGGACAATCAACTTTTATATAATTGGATTCAAAATGGGATTAGATATATAGGGAATTGTTTTGAAGGAGGTATATTAATGTCATTTGATCAATTAAAGAATAAATATAAAATATCAAATAACACTTTATTTTGTTACTTTCAATTAAGGGCTTATTTAAGAGAAAAATTAGGTCAAACAATGTTATTGCCGAAATCTAATGAAATAGAAATTTTAATTCAAAAAGGAAATATTAAAAAAATTATATCTTGTATGTATAATTTGATTCAAATACAGGCAATTAAACAAGGAGTCCATAAGACAAGACAAAAATGGGAAAGTGATTTGAATATTAAAATTGAAGAAACAAGTTGGTCAAGACTATGTCTTGATAGTATGACAAATACAATAAATGTTCGGTTAAGATTAGTGCAGTATAATTTTCTACATCAATTATATATTACACCACAAAAAATTAAAAAATTAAATCCAAATTTATCAGATCAGTGTTTCCAATGTAACCAGGAAACTGGTACTTTTTTACATTCGACATGGTCTTGCTCTAAAATTCAACCTTTTTGGACAAATTTAAGACTTTTACTGGAACAAATTACAGGAACACAATTTCCTCATAATCCGATATTACTTTTACTAGGTGATATTGAAGGGATAAAACCGAAACTCAAACTAAATAAGTATCAGAAAGAATTTATAAAAATTGCACTGGCAGTAGCCAAAAAAGCTATTGCAGTTACTTGGAAATTGGATACATATTTAAGTATAGACTCTTGGAAGAAAGAAATCTATGGCTGTATTCCATTAGAAAAAATTACTTATAATTTAAGAGATAAATATGAAACATTTCTGAAAATTTGGAGCCCTTATTTACAAAAGACAGGATTAAATATATAGATGCTCTGAAGATGTAACAATTGGTTATTAGGGGAAAGAAATAAATATACATATTATAGTTATTACGAATTCCATGGAGCATGTGGAGATCTTCCAACAACCAGGCATTCTTTCTTTCTTTCTTTTTTTTTCTTTCTTTTTTTTCTATAGGGCAGTCAGGGGGGAGGGGTTAAGGGGAGGGGGTAAGGGTTATACACATTGTTTTTTCATACTTCACTTTGTAACTACTTAAAAATGCAATAAAAAAAGTTTAGAAAAAAAAAAGAGTCTGCTGTGGTTGGGTGCTTCTGAGGCATTAGTTGTCAGTGCCTGGAGGTTTATGGCGGGGAGAGTTTCTCCTTTTGCTGCCTGATATCGGGACTATCGGAGTCGATCAGGACTTGAGACTTTTTTTTTAAACCATACCCATGGACTGCTTCATCAAATTATGGTATTGCTTTGCACTGCTGTAACTATATGCTATAATTATGTGTTTTGTCAGTGTGAATCTTTGGTTTGCCCTGTCTTTTATTTTGTGATGTCACTCTGGAGGAACATTGTATCATTTCTAAATGCCTGCATGCATTTCTAAATGACAATAAACGAGGACTAAGTGTCCTCATAATCTAAAAAAAAAGACCTATCCCTGTTGGTCCTGGTACAAAATCTTGCACTTATCTGCATTAAATTCCATCTACCATTTTTCTTCCTGTTTCTCCAGCAAACCCCTCTGCAAACCATGCTAGCCAAGCAAGAAGGGGGAGGGAAAAATTACCTGGAAGGAGAAATCAGTGTTCATGCCACCAGGATGAAGGCTACTTTGAAAGAATATGAGGTATTGCTCCTCCACCCTGAGAAAGGCCTCATCGTGGCACAAGAGGACACAAGACGGAACAGGAATGAGTATGAGTTAAAATGTTTAGCCACTGGGAAATTCCACTTTAGGAGGATAGTACTGAGGTTTTAGACAAAGTGGTTAATGGTGTCTCTCACTACTGTAGAGGAAGCTGCATGGGGAGCACATTATACAGTAAAGGACACCAGCAAATTTGCAAGTGAAGACTCACCTGGAAGGACGGTTTGGGACCCTGAGTAGACGTGAAGGAGACGGTGGATGGGCAAGCGTAGCACCTTTGGGCAGGAGTGAAATTAGTGGGGAGAGACGTGGACAAGGGGGATCATGGAGAAAGTGACCCCTGTGGAAAGCTGAGAGTGTTAAAGATGTGCTTGTTGTTAGGATCCCGTTGCAAGTGACGGAAGTTGTGGTGAATGATACGTTGGATGGGATGGCTCATGGGCTGATAGGTGAGAACAACAGGAATTCTATTTTGGTTAAAGTAGTGGAAGATGGAGTGAATCTGGTTGTCTGGAAAATGGAGGAGATGCAGGTGAGGGCAGCATTAATGGTGGAGAAAGGGAAAACCCATTCTTTGAAGAAGGAAAAAATCTCTGGTGCCTAGAAATGAAAGCCTCATCCTGGGAACATATGCAGCGACGTGGCAGCGTGGAAGTCCACCCCTCCTCCAAATGACCAAGTGCTGTGTCTCACCGTGGCCGATGTGAGGAGAACCCAGGGAAGGCTGCTGGACTGGACAATATTCCTGGTAGAGTGCTTAGAGGATGGGCAGACCAACTAGCAGTTGTTCTCACTGACATCTTCAACATCTCCCTGAGCAGCACCATCATTCCAAACTGCTTCAAGGTCGCCACCATCATCCCCTTGCTGAAGAAGTATTCTGTGCCCTGCCTCAATGACTACTGTTGCGTTGCACTCACATCCATCATCATGAAGTGTTTCGAGAGGCTCATCATGAGGCACATCAAGACCCTGCTTAGAATTCAGTTCAGCTTTCAACACAATCATCCCTCAGAAACTGATTGGAAAGCTGAGCCTACTGGACCTGAACACCTTGCTCTGCAACTGTAACATAGACTCCTTGACTGGAAGACCTCAGTCTGTCCAGATCAGAAGCAGCATCTTCAACACCATCACACTGAGCATGGGGCCCCCAAGGACAGTATGCTCAGTCCACTGCTGTTCACCCTGCTGACCCAGGACTGTGCTGGAACACACAGCTCGAACCACATCCTCAAGTTCGCCGATGACACGACCGTGGTGGGTCTCATCAGCAACAATGACGAGTCAGCTTACAGAGAGGAGGTGCAGTGGCTAACAGACTGGTGCAGAGCCAACAACCTGTCTCTGAATGTGAACAATGCAAAAAAGATAGTTGTTGACTTCAGGAGGGCACAGAACGACCACTCTCCACTGATCATCGACGGCTCCTCAGTAGAGATCGCTAAGAACACTAAATTTCTTGGTGTTCACCTGATGGAGAATCTCATCTGTTCCCTCAACTCCAGCTCCATAGCAAAGAAAGACCACCAGCATATCTAATTTCTGCAAAGGCTGAGAAAAGTCCATCTCACCCCCCCCCCCCCATCTTCATCACATTTACAGGGGTTGTATTTAGAGCATCCTGAGCAGCTGCATCACTGCCTGGTTTGGAAATTGCACTCTTAGATTGCAAGACCCTGCAGCGGATAGTGAGGTCAGCTGAGAAGATCATTGGGGTCTCTCATCCTGCCATTACAGACATTTACACTACACACTGCATCCGCAAAGCAAACAGCATTATGAAGGACACCATGCACCCCTCATACAAACTCTTCCCCCTCTTGTCGTCTGGGAAAAGGCACCGAAACATTTGGGCTCTCATAACCAGACTATGTAACAGTTTTTTCTCCCAAGCTATCAGACTCCCCAATACCCAGAGTCCAGACTGACACCAATTTACTGCCCTCTACTGAGTCTATTGTCTTGTCTATTATTTATTGTAATGCCTGCACTGTTTGTACACTTTATGCAGTCCTGGGTAGGTCTGTAGTCCAGTGAAATTTTTTTCTGTGTTGTTTTACACAGTTTCAGTGTAGTTTTTGTTTTGTTTCATGTAGCACCATGGTCCCTGAAAAATGTCTCAGTTTTACTGTGTACTGTACCAGCATTTATGGTCGAAATGACAATAGAAAGTGACTTGACTCTCCAAGGGAATTTCACATTTAAAGATGCCTTGTAGGGCATTGTGTATCCCCCTGCAATAGTTTTTGATAACAGGGCAGTCCCAAAAAATATGATAATGATTTGCATTTTGTTCTCCACAATTTCTCCAGCAAACAGGAAGGTTACTATCATAATGGGATTTCTGAGAGGGTGTAATAAAATATCTTATCAAGGTTTTCCATCCAAACTCCCTCCATTTCTGTGAACTGGTACACTTCCATTGATATCTCCATATTGTTGTCCATTCTTCCTCAGATGTAATTATCCCTCCTTCCTTCTCCCATTTTCTTTTAGTTTATGAAGTCAAATGTGTTTTAAGTTTTGACAACCCCTTATACATGCTTGAAATTATTCTACTACTATTATCTGAATTATATGCTTTCCGAAAGAGCTCGATCAAGCATGTATTTGCCTTGGTTACATTTTAAGCATCTTATTAACATATTGTCACATCTGTAAATACCAATAAAAACCTTGTTTTTCTAATAAGTGTTTCTCTTTAAACATTTCAAATCTGAATAGTGTTCTTTCTTCTATAATTTGGATATATACCTCAAGAATGGTTGAAAGAGATAAATATTTAAAGAATATACTGCTGGTGGCCGGTAAAAAGACTCTTACTAGGAAATGGTTATCACAGGAGTGCCCAACTTTAAATACATGGATGGAAATTACAATGGACATTTACAAAATGGAGAAGATAACAGCATCTGTTAATCATAAGCTGGAACAATTTGATTCATACTGGGAAAAATGGTTTAACTGCATAACACCTCATAGGCCTGATTTTATTCTCACAGATCAATGAATCTGTTGTTAAAAAAAAAAGATCACTCCCTACTTGTACATAGTTCTTTCCTTTTGCTTGTTTTTTTCTTTCCACTCTTTTCTATAAGTGTATACCCCAGACAAATACTTTGTGGAGATTTTGTGATATATATGATTATATGATATATGTGTACAATGTCTGAAATACGTCTTATGGAAATGTTTGTTTGATGACCTTCAAAAAAAATTACAATAAAAAATTGACTTGACTTCACTTGACTTGGCTTGATCTTACAAGAGACAGGGTGTGAAGAGGTATAGTCAAGGTAGCCATGAGAATGTTGATAAAAGACATTGGAAGAATGTTTATCTCCAGACATGGACGCAGAGAGCTTGAGAAAAGAGAGAGATGTGTCAGACATGGACCATGTGAATTTAAGGTCAGAGTGGAAGTTGGAGACAAATTTTTGCAATGATGAGTTCAGTACGGGTGCCAGTGCAGTCATCAATGTAGTGAAGAACATGTTGGGAGCATTGCTAAGGAAGGCTTGGGATGCGGACTGTTCAACATAGCTAAAGAAAAGGCAAGCATATCTGGGGCCCATGCAGCCTGTGGAAAGTGTGAAGAGCTGAAGGAGAAATTCTTGAGTTTGAGGACTAATTCTACCAGAAAGAGGAGAGTGGTGGTGGAGGGACTGGTTTGTTCTTTTGTTTAGAATGAAGCAGAGAGCGTTAAGGTTTTCTTGATGTGGGATGGAAATGTATAGTTCCTGTACATCCATGGTGAAAATCAGACAGTCGTGACCAGGGAAATGAAAGTTAGTGAAGAGATCAAGATCATCCAAAGTATCGGGGATGTAGGTGGGAAGAGATAGAACTAAGGGGTATGAGGACACAAGTTCAGTGGGACAGGAACAGGCAGAATCAATGGGTCTACCCAAAGAAACATGTTTGTGGGTCCTGGTTAGGATGTAGAAGACAGATTTGTGGAGTAAGGGAACTATGAGTTTGGTGGCAGTGAATGAGGGCTACCCAGAGTTGTTTCAATGATGGTGTGGGAGACAATTTTGTGATATCCAGTGTGTGGTTCTATCTGAGAGTTGCTGCCTTGCTTTAGTAAGATAGATGTCAGTCTGCCACACCATATTAGCATGCCCTTTGTTTGTGGAATTGAGAGTAACTTTGGGTTGATGTGGCAACAGTAGAGTCCAGTGCGTTCAAGGAGGAGTGAGGAGTGCTGGTGTTGAGCTGGTTGAGATCACGCCAGCATTTAGAGACAAAAAGATCCAGGGAGGCAAAGAACAAGTGTGGGGTGTCCAAGAAGAGCATTGGGGTTGGAGCTGGAAGAAGAGGTTATTGGTGCAAAGTGGGGGATTCTTCCGAAAGAAACAGGCTTGGAGATGGAAGCGACAGAAGAAGATCTTAGCATCATGGCAGGTGTGGAACTCACTGAGGTGCAGATGTTGGGGACAAAGGTAAGGCCTTTAGTGAGGACAGAACACTCCACCACAGAGAGGGGAATATTGGAGGGAATGGTGAAGAAACGGTTGAGAATAAAGTTAGGGTTAGAAGATTGGATGAGTGGGGGTGACTCTTCTTCAGACTGATTCAGATTCAGAGTCTGGTTAGTTTATTGCATGGAACCTGTTATAAAAATGCTCTAAGCAACAAGTTTAGAGTAAGAAGTCTATGTGACAAAAATAAGAACCAACAATAAGTACAATGACAAGTGTACAACCCTCTTCAGCTGCGGCAACAGAGAATGAGTTCACACTTTTGTGGGGTACACACGTAAAATGAAAAATGGAGCACTATGTCTGAGGTTAACTTGATGTTAGAATAATATAGAAGGCCAGCACATCATAATGGGCCGAAGGGCTTGCACTGTGCTGTAGTATTCTATGTTCTCTGTAACTGCCACAGAGTTTTACAGATACTGTGATTTCTGTCACCCACAACACCTTTAATTTTACAGAGATACTATCTTTACTTTAGTTGTTATGTAAACTCAGTGGCCACGTTATTATTTACCTCCTGAATGTATGTTTGTGGTCTTCTGCTTCTGTAGTCCATCAACATCCGCCTTAAATAAAACCAGTGATTTGGCTTTCACAGACTTCTATGGCAATAGATTCCACAGATTCACCACTCTCTGACTAAAGAAATTCCTACCAGTCTCTGTTCTGTAGTCCTAGACTCCCACACGACAGGAAACATCCTCTGCACGTCCACTCTATCTGGGCCTTTCCATATTCAGTAGGTCATTCATGTAAATTCCAGCGAGAATAGGAGACATCAAATGTTCACTCCCAGGATCATTCATGTAATCTTCTCCGGACTCCCTCCAATGCCAGCACATCCTGACTTAGATATAGGAATATAGGATCCAAAACAGCTAGTAATACTCCAAACACGAGGAAATCTGCAGATGCTGGAAATTCAAACAACAACACACACAAAGTGCTGGTAGAACACAACAGGCCAGGCAGCATTTTGTGTGTGTTGTTGTAATAATACTCCAAACGTGTTCTAAATAATTTCTTATGAAGTTTCAGTATTACAGTCTTGTGTTTACATTGCAATCCCTTTGAAATGTCTCCTAATGTTTCATTTCCCATCCTTACTGCCAATTCAACCTCGTAAGTATATCCTACAGTTGGACTCCTAAGTCCATTTCCACCTCTGATTTCTAAATTCCCTTGCCATTTAGAAAACAGTACTTTCCTTTATTGCATCTACCGAAGCATGTGACCATACACTTCCCTGTGCTGCATTCTATTTACCACCTCTTTGCCCATTTTCCTAATTTGTCCAGATCCTTTTGCAGACTTCCTGCTTCCTGACCATGACTTGCTCCTCCTTTTATCTCTACATCAAGTCTTTACTGATCAGATCTCGTACATTATGTTCCAAATTTGTCATAGAAATAATGACTAACAAGGGCACGAGTACCAATTGCTGTGGCATACCAAATATCTCTGGCCTCCATTACAAAAATCCTTCAACCCACGTGGTCTGTTTCCTTCCTCAGAACCATTTTTTAATGCACTTATTCTTCCTGGACACCATGGGAACTAACCTACTAAGTCAGCCTACCATGTGGAACCATGACAAATGCTTTACTAAACTCAAAATAGACAACATCTAGACATATAAGCTGCCTTCAAAAATTATCTAAGCAGGCACGACAAGCACGGCTTTCAAAGTACAGACCCATGGTGATCTTTCTAATCCAACTTCATCTGTCCAAATTCCAGCAAATCCTGCCATTTAAAATTGTTTCCAGTAACTTCTCTCCCTGCAGATGTCATGCTTAAAAGCCTTTAGTTCCATGGCTTGTTATTGCTCCTTTTCTAGTCAATGAAATGGCATTAACTACCTTCCATTCGTTGGGAATGTCATCAGTGTCTAACAAAAAGAGCAAACATATCCAGATGGAATTCCCCAATTTGTTCTCCAGTTTCTCACAAAGTCCCTGCTTGCACCCAGGCTCTGAGGGTTTATCCTTCTTAATGCGCAGTAAGGCATAAAATACAAGTGTCTTCCAGATCACCTCCACTTGCTTCTTATCCCTCGAAGAACCACAATTATTTACTCACTGGACGTCTGGAAGAGATATTCGATAAAACTAACACTCATCTCTCATGTCTTTAGAGATAAGCGTACTCGTCAAAGGAAGCTGCACTCTTCTCTTTTGTCTTTCTACTGTTTACATAGCTTTTGAAACTCTTGGGACTTTCCTTAACCTTACCTGCCAGGTGCAATTCATAGCTCTCTTTGCACACTCGATTTCCATCTTCAGAAAGTTCTTAATCTTATTTTCATCACGCGATTCTATTCCCAACACCTACAAACCTCTGTAATTGTTTTTTTTCTTGAGAGCCTCAATATCTCTCACCTGCCAGCATTCACTAATCAACAGCCAGCCTGCTGAGAGGGTAATGGTGGGGAGGCATTTTTTTATAATTTGAGGTCTGTGACCAGTAGTGTACCACAGTAATTGACACTAATACCTTTGCTATTTGTGGTTTATATGATTACTGTGGTGTAAATATGGGAGGTTTGATTAATAAGTATGTGAATGACATGAAAAATGTTATGAAATTTGATGGTGCTCTGGTTCGCAAACATGGTTATCTAAGGTTGCAGAAATATATAGAACAAATGGCAACAAGGGCAGCTCATGGGGAAATGCAGTTTAATTCACACATTTGTAATTATGCATTTTGTTAATTCATATGCAGTAATTGACCAGGTACTATGGGATGTTGCTGATGACAAAGAACTGGAGGTCTATATCCGCAGCTTCCTCAGAGTGACAAAGTCAGGCTGTAGGGGGTAAAGATGACATACAGCATGCTTCCCCGTGCAGATCTAGGCATAGAATATATGAAATAGTTGGGATTATAATTTGCAGCTTCCTATTGTGTATTGTGTGCAGTTCTGGTTGCCAAATGATAGGAAGGATGGAACTGTACTGGATAGAATGCAGAGAAGATTCACTGTTACGTACCCCATAACTGGGTGTCAGACCAGCAAAGATAGAAGTATCCATTGGAGTCTGGTGGTACTATATTCAAAGGTGTTTATTAGTAAAATAAGCAAAACAATACCAATAATGCAAATATACATACAACACAAGTTAGCAATAACAAATCTAAAAGTGTAGGAATAATAATAAGCAATAAAAAACAAGCTCTATCGATGTCTAGGGGTAAATGAACTGTCATAGAAGAGTATAAAGTTCAGTTCAGTTCATAGCTATAGTTGTTGTGTGGTAATCGTTGGAGAGAGAGCGAGAGAGATGTAACAGCTGCAGTAGGCAAACCTCTCTGTAGCTTTCTTAATTCATCGTGTTCGTAATTCGTGCGGCCATTCAGTTATAATCCCTCCATCCTTCAGCTAGACCACTCTTCTGTGGTGGACTCGTCACTCTGGCATAAGTTGACACACACACAAGTCCCCACCAGCCCTGCCATTACATTGAGAGCTTTACTGACGAATCTCCTGATTCGGTCTCCGAAGCCCCCACCTTCCTGTGGGTTCCACACCACTCAGTCAGTGTCCACTGGTGTGTCTGAAGGGTGTCTCTCCAGACCTGTCTTTTATCCCCACCTACGGGGTCTCAGCTATCCAGCAACTCTGAATGATTGTGTCCATCTAATCAGGCCACTCCTGCTGTCTCTTGAGGAATGTTAATGAGCAAAGTAAAGTCCTTGTAGTGAAGGGTAAATAATCCAGGAAGAGTCAAAATATAATAAATCAACAGTCTCTCTATCCCTCTTACCTGTAGCAAATGTTCGTGTCCGTGTATCGTCTCTCTCTACCATGAGCAGCATAGCAACAGCGATAGTTCATGGTTCTCGTGGGGGGGGGGGATGGTTAACTCTGCACCCCATTGTCTATCAGGTCTGTTCATCACTCATAACACCCCCATCCTTCCAGGAATTTTCACCAAGGTGAAAATTAACTAATAAAGCATATTACAGAATTACAGAATTTAACAAAAAATACGGAAGTGGTCTTAACTACAAGAATAATACAGATACACATTCAACTGAACTTCTGGATAAACAATCAGCAATTAGTTTGTCACTCCCCTTTACATGTTGTATGGGCTGCAGACATTCATTTAAACAGCTTCTCCACAGCCTCAAGGTGCTCATCCCATGTATCATTCCAGACCACTACATCATCAATATAAGCCTTTGTATTCGTTAACTCTCTAATCACTGCGTCAATCATTATCTGAAACGTCCCTGGAGCATTTTTCATCCCAAACAGCAAAACATTGTATTCATAGAACCCTGATGGTGTGACAATAGACAATAGGTGCAGAAGTAGACCATTCAGCTCTTCGAGCCTGCACTGCCATTCTGAGATCATGGCTGATCATCGACTATCAATACCCGGTTCCTGCCTTGTCCCCATATCCCTTGATTCCC
Source organism: Hypanus sabinus (assembly GCF_030144855.1). Lineage (NCBI taxonomy): Eukaryota > Metazoa > Chordata > Chondrichthyes > Myliobatiformes > Dasyatidae > Hypanus > Hypanus sabinus. The sequence goes on from NC_082706.1 coordinate 55,262,374, forward strand.
CTATCCATAAGATACCTATCTAGCTCCTTCTTGAATGCATCCAGAGAATTGGCCTCCACTGCCTTCTGAGGCAGTGCATTCCACACCCCCACAACTCTCTGGGAAAAGAAGTTTTCCCTTAACTCCGTCCTAAACGACCTACCCTTTATTCTCAAACCATGCCCTCTGGTTCTGGACTCTCCCAGCATCTGGAACATATTTCCTGCCTCTATCTTGTCCAATCCCTTAATAATCTTAAATGTTGCAATCAGATCCCCTCACAATCTCCTTAATTCTAGCAAGTACAAGCCCAGTCTCTCTAACCTCTCTGCATCAGACAGTCCAGACATCCCAGGGATTAACCTCGTGAATCTACTCTGCACTTCTTCTACAGCCAAAATGTCCTTCCTTAACCCTGGAGACCAAAACTGTACAAAATACTCCAGGAGTAGTCTCACCAGGGCCCTGTACAAATGCAAAAGGATTTCCTTGCTCTTGTACTCAATTCCCTTTGTAATAAAGGCCAACATTCCATTAGCCTTCTTCACTGCCTGCTGCACTTGCTCATTCACCTTCAGCAACTGATGAACAAGGACTCCTAGATCTCTTTGTATTTCTCCCTTACATAATTCTACACCATTCAGGTAATAATCTGCCTTCCTGTTCTTACTCCCAAAGTGGATAACCTCACACTTATTCACATTAAACGTCATCTGCCAAGTATCTGTCCACTCACCCAGCCTATCCAAGTCACCCTGAGTTCTTTTAACATCCTCATCACATGTCACACTGCCACCCAGCTTAGAATCATCAGCAAACTTGCTGATGTTATTCTCAATGCCTTCATCTGAATCGTTGATGTAAATTGTAAACAGCTGTGTTCCCAATACCGAGCCCTGTGGCACCCCACTAGTCACCACCTGCCATTCCAAGAAACACCCATTCACCGTTACCCTTTGCTTTCTATCTGCCAACCAGTTTTCTATCCATGTCAATATCTTCCACCCAATGACATGAGCTCTGATTTTACCCATCAATTTCCTATGTGGGACCTTATCAAATGCCTTCTGAAAATCGAGGTACACTACATCCACTGGATCTCCCTTGTCTAACTTCTTGGTTACATCCTCGAAAAACTCCAATTGATTAGTCAAGCATGATTTACCCTTGGTAAATCCATGCTGGCTCAGCCCAATCCTATCACTGCATTCTAGATATGGCACTATTTCATCTTTAATAATGGACTCTAGCATCTTCCCCACTATTGATGTTAGGATGACAGGACAATAGTTCTCTGTTTTCTCCCTCCCTTCTTTCTGAAAAAGTGGGATAACATTAGCCATTCTCCAATCCTCAGGAACTGATCCTGAATCTAAGGAACATTGGAAAATGATTACCAATGCATCCGCAATTTCCAGAGCCACCTCCTTTAGTACCCTAGAATGCAGACCATCTGGACCTGGGGATTTGTGAGCTTTCAGTCCCATCAGTCTACTCTTCACCATTTCCTTCCTAATGTCAATCTGTCTCATTTCCTCTGTTACCCTATGTCCTTGTCCCATCCATACATCTGGGAGATTGCTTGTGTCTTCCCTAGTGAAGGCAAATCTAAAGTACTTATTAAATTCTTCTGCCATTTCTCTGTTTCCCATAACAATTTCACCCAATTCATTCTTTAAGGGCCCAACATTGTTCTTAACTATCTTCTTTCTCTTCACATACCTAAAAAAGCTTCCGCTATCCTCTTTTATTTTCCTGGCTAGTTTGTGTTCGTACCTCATTTTTTCTCCCCATATTGCCTTTTTAGTTAAGTTCTGTTGTTCCTTAAAAATTTCCCAATCATCTGTCTTCCTACTTACCTTAGCTCTGCCATACTGCTTTTTTTTTAATGCTATGCAATCTCTGGCTTCCTTTGTCAACCACTGTGGCACTTTTCCCCCCTTTGAATCCTTCCTTCTCTGGGGGATGAACTGATTTTCCACCTTGTGCATTATTCCCAAGAATACCTGCCATTGCTGTCCCACTGTCTTTTCTGCTGGGATATCTGTCCATTTAACTTTGGCCAGCTCCTCCCTCATGGCTCCATAGTTTCCCCTGTACAACTGCAACACTGACACCTCTGATCTCCCCTTATCCTTCTTAAATTGCAGATAAAAACTTATCATATTGTGATCACTACCTCCTAATGGCTCCTTTACTTCAAGATCACTTATCAAATCCTGTTCATTACACAACACTAAATCCAGAATAGCCTTGTTCCTGGTCGGTTCTCGTACAAGCTGTTCCAAGAATGCATCCCGTAGGCACTCTACAAACTCCCTATCCTGTGGTCCAGCACCAACCTGATTCTTCCAGTTCACCTGCATGTTGAAATCCCCCATAACTACTGCAACATTACCTTTGCCACATGCCAATGTTAACTGCCTAATTAACTTGCACCCAATATCCATGCTACTGTTTGGGGGCCTGTAGACAACACCTATTAGGGTCTTTTTGCCTTTACTGTTCCTCAGTTCTATCCACACAGACTCTACTTCTCCTGATCCTATGTCCCCCCTTGCAAAGGACTGAATCTCATTCCTCACCAACATGGCCACCCCACCCCCTCTGCCCACATTTCTGTCCCTACGATAGCACGTATACCGTTGTACATTCATTTCCCAGGTCTGATCTCCCTGCAGCCATGTCTCCGTTATCCCAACAACATCATAGTTACCCATTTGCACCTAAGCTTCAAGCTCACTGAGCTTCTGACACTTTGTGCATTCAGATATAGAATTTTTAGCCCATTTCTCTTCTCTCTGTTTAAATCGCTGCCTATTGTGCTTAACCCAGCTCCCTGAACTCCCATCGGGCTATACGCCCCTTGAATTTTGTTGTCCTTCCTAAATTTACTTATTCTGTCAGCATATTTAACTCCATGTTCTGTCAGAGCATCCCTCTGTACATGTTCCCTCCTTATCACTTGTTCTGCCTCACCTTTCTCTACTACACACTTAATATACCAGAACCATGTAGTCCCCACCTGTCCTTTAATCTTCATCTCACTATCCTCTCTCACATTCTGGATCCTGGCCCCCTGCAAATTTAGTTTAAACCACCCCCCCCCGCCCCCCACTGAGCAGCACTAGCAAACTTCCCTGCAAGAATATTAGTACCGCTCCAGTTCAGGTGTAAACCATCCCATCGGAACAGATCCCACCTTCCCTGGAACAAAGCCCAATTATCTACAAACCGGAAGCCCTCCCTCCTGCACCATCCTCTCAGCCATGTATTAATCTGTATAATCCTTCTTTTCCTTGCCTCACTCGCATGCGGCACAGGTAGCAATCCTGAGATTGTTACCCTGGAGGTCCTGCCCATCAGCTTCGCACTTAACTCCCTGAAATCACTAGACAGGACCCCCTCACTCATTCTACCTACGTTGTTGGTCCCGACATTGACCAGAACATCTGGGTTCTTGACCTCCCTCTCGGGAATAACCTGCACCCGATCTGAGATGTCCCGGACCCTGGCACCAGGAAGGCAACATACCATCCGAGATTCCCGATCTTCCCCACAAAATCTCCTATCTGCCCCCCTGACTATAGAATCCCCTGTCACTACCACTCTCTTCTCTTCTCTCCTCCCCTTCCTAGTTGAGGGTCCAACCTCAGTGCCAGAGACAGAACCACTGCAGTTTGTTCCTGGTAGGTCATCCCCACCAACAGTATCCAAAACGGTATACATTGTTGACGGGAACAGCCACAGGGGTGCTCTGCTCTCTCTGTATGCTCCCCCTGCCTTTCTTGACTGTCACCCATTTGCCTACCTCCTGTCTTTTCGGTTTGACTACCTCCCGATAACTCTTATCTATCTCTGTCTCTGCCTCCCGAATGATCGGTAGTTCATCCAGCTCCTGCTCCAATTCCCTAACTCGGTCTGATAGGAGCTGCAGCTGGACGCACCTTTTGCAGGTGTGGTCATCAGGGACAACTGAGTTGACATTGACCTCCCACATACTGCATACGGAGCACACCACTGCTCTAACTGTCTCCCCCATTACCTGATCTCAGATTCATCAGAATCAATGAAAAAAGAACCTACTGACCTTACCCTTTTTACCTCAGCAAGCACGTGCTCAGGCTCACTGATTTCCTCTCACCGAAGTCCCCTTGCACTGAAGCCCGCTGAGCCAAAGCCCAGCACTCCACTGCTCGCACCAACACTGTCTGCTCCTGAACGTGAGCCTCTTTTTAAACTCCGCGCTCGCCATTGACATCACCTGCGCCTGTGCAGTTTTACCTTCCTCCTCAGGTAGTCCAGGTAGGTCCGACGGTCTCGGCCTCCCTACAACGGCTAATCCTCCGATCCGCCGATCTCCAGTCATCTGTCGACCTCGAGCACTCCTTGCTCCCGCTCCGCTGCCCGCACCGACACTGAGATTTCTCGAGCCCTGTCAGTTAAAGGAACACACCAGTATCCTTTGAGTAAGTCAATCTTGGTGACGTATCTAGCTTTACCCACTTTATCAATACAATCATCCACCCTAGGGATAGGATAAGCATCTGTTTGTGTGACGGCATTCACCTTTCTGTAATCTGTACAGAATCTTATGCTACCGTCCGGCTTCGGTACAACCACGCATGGAGATGCCCATGCAGAGGAAGATTCACGAATAATACCAACAGCTAGCATATGCTCAATTTCTTTTTCCACTAGCATACTCTTTTCCAAATTCATCCGATAAGGGAATTGCTTAATAGGCTGGGCTGAGGTAACAATAACATCATGCTCTGTTCCTTTGCACCTCCTTGGAACATCTGGGCATAAACCTGCATGCCGGTTAATTAGCTCTGACAGCTGCTCTTTTTCAGGTTCCAAATGACTGACTTTATCAGCAAAGTTGGCTAAAATAACAGAGTTCTCTAGTCTGGTGGGTACTATGCTTATCTTTTCAAAACACTCAGGCCCCTCCTTATCAATCCTTTCTGCCTCATCGGTTTTTGTGACAGCACCGACCACCATGGGCTCGCGTCATGATAACCTTTGAGCTTGTTAACATGAACCAACTGGCTTGGCTTTCGTCTATCAGGTGTACCGATCGCATAATTTAGAGAGTCTATTTTCTTGATCACTTTGTACGGCCTTTGAAATCTTGCCTGTAGGGGGCTGGTAACTACCGGGAACAGGACCAAAACCTAATCGCCCACTTGAATTTTTGCTCTCAGGCTCGTTTATCATACCATTGTTTCATTTTAGTATGTGAGTCTTTAAGATTTTGCTTTGCCAGGTCGCATACTTTGTGGAGCCTTTCACGGAACTTTAAAACATAGTCAATCACATTGACTTGCACGTTCGGACTAGACCATTTTTCTTTGAGTAAGGTTAGGGGGCCCCTGGGCCTGTGTCCAAAAACGAACTCGAATGGACTGAACCCCAGAGATTCCTGAACCGTGTCCCTCACTGCAAATAACAGAAGTGGTAATACATCATCCCAGTCGTGAGAGTTTTCCTGACAGTAAGCTTTAATCATGGTCTTTAAAGTCGCGTGGAATCTCTCCAAATTCTGGGTGGTATGCAGAGGGTAGAATTTGTTTAACTCCCACCTGAGCCAACATTTGCTGAAATGCACTGGACGTAAAGGTACTCCCCTGATCTGACTGATTTTCACCCTACCGTGGTGAAAAATTTAACGAGTGCCTTTACCACAGCAAGAGTCCTAATGTTTCCCAGGGACACAGCCAAAGGGAATCGAGTAGCAGCACACATCATGGTCATGACGTACTGCCGCCCAGTCGCAGTTCTAGGCAAAGGACCCACAAAATCCACGATGATTCAGGAAAAAGGCTCCTCAAAGGCGGGTATCAGACTGAAACGTGCCTTGGGGATAACCTGATTTGGCTTTCCTACCACCTGACAAGTATGGCACCTTTTACAATAGTCAGCAATATCCTTCCTCATATTTGGCCAGTAAAAATCTTTAATAACCCTATCACTGTCTTCCTTACTCCCAAATTTCCACTTAGGTGTCCCTTATGAGGCAACTTCAAAATTTCGTCCCGATAAACCTTCGGAACGACCAGCTGGTGTGCCACCATCCAGTCCTCAATGGCTGGCACCATGGTCAGCCTCCACTTCCTCATTAGCACTCCCTCCTTCAGGTAGTAGCCCTCTGGTTCCTTATCAATTTCTGCCTCAGAAAGAGCTGATTCTCTCAACGCCACAAGCTTCTCATCACGTCTCTGCTCCCATTATAAATTCCCTCCTTGCTAATGAGAGATCCACCTCCTCTCCTTTACTCTCTTTCACCCGACTATCCTCCGTTTTACCATCCTCTAACCCCTCTTGGTACAGGGTCGGTAAAAATGTCTCTGCTAAATCAACACTGTACTCATTTAAACGGGTTCCTGTTACAGCCGCCTTTCTAGACATGCTCTGAGTGATTGCGCATGCGGGATAAATTTTGGAATCTATGGGCGGGCCCTCAGCACTTATAGGATTGCTTGTCAGCTTCACCGCTGAAATCACGTCACCACCTGCCAGATCGTTACCGAGTAGGACGTCCACGCTGTCCATCAGTAGTTTCGACTGCACCCCTATTTCTACTGGTCCAGATACCAGGTCACATTTCAGAAATATCCTGTACAAAGGTACGGCCTCAGTCCCTTTTCCGATATCTCTTAACACAACCTCCCCAGTCTTGGTCTCAGCACCGAAGTCTAACACCTTACCTAGAATCAATGACTGACCAGCCCCAGTATCTCTCCAGATCCGCACTGGAACTGGGGTTTCACCCTCTTTCACATACACCATCCCTTCCATGATAAACTTCTCATGTCCCTCTTGCGTACTATCTAACTTTGCCTTGCTCTTTGATCTGTTGACCAGCTCATTGCAACCAGTCAGGATTGCTGTTTTCCCTTTTCCTGTCTCCTTCTTCGGAGCAAAGCACTTAGATGCTATATGACCAGCTTTCCCACAATTATAACAGGTAAAGCTAGGAACCTTCCTGCCAGCCTGCTTTTTGTCCTCCTTAACTTTTCCACTAGTTCCCTGCTTATTCTCTGCCTTAGATGGTGGGCTTTCTCTACTGCCCCTACTGCCTCTCTGGTAGCTCTTATTTGAGGAAAACTTTGTCTTGTGGGTTAAAGCATACTCATCTGCTAACTTGGCAGTTGCAGACAGAGTCACTGTCTCCTTCACATCCAAGTACATCTTCATACTTTCAGGGACACAACTTTTAAATTGTTCGATCAGTATTAACTGTAGTAGCGCACCAATGCTCACAATACATTTGCATCTAACGGGCAAACTCTAAATACGTGTGGTTCCACGGCTTTCTCAAGTTCACAGCTTTCCCCTGCCGGTATGGCTCTGGCACCAACTCGTAACTCTTGAGTACAGCCCTTTTCACTTCCTCATAATCCTTAGACTCATGCATGGACAATGCCGAATACGCTTGCAGAACCTTCCCCCTAAGTACGCTCTGTAACAGAACAGCCCATTTCCCCTTAGGCCAGTTCTAATTTACAGCCACTTTCTCAAAATGTTGGAAAAACTTATTGACATCCATCTCCTCGAATGGAGGTACCAACTGGATCTCAAGACCAATCTTGAACCCCTCATTTGGGTCTGCTGCCCAGTCTCTTCCCTGCAATACCTTTAACTTCTCTATTTCCAGCTCAAGCTGCCTCTCTTTCCTCTCTCTGCTTATCAACTTCTGCACTCTGTCTCTCAGCTTCTTCCTTCTGCCTTTCAGCCCACTTTCCACCTTGCAGCCACCGCCCTCTCTCTCTCTCTGCCTCCAGCTGCCTTATCTGGAACTCATGCTCCCTTTTCTCCTTTTCCACAGCCAACCTTAATCTTTCTATCTGTAACTGAACCTCACCCTCGGCTGGTTTCCCCTCAGTGAACAGGTCCAATGCCCCCAACAGAAACACATCTTGGGATACATAATACTCAGCTATTGCTCTCTGTATTTCCAACTTCCTCATCACTGGTTTCACCGCCGAGAGATTCAATCATCTCACAACACTCATCAATTTCAACTTTTGGGCATCTTCTAATGCCCCCGTACCAGGTACTGCCCATGCTGTGAAGTGGGTATGGGGGCCAGGTTACCGAGCCTCTCATGTTGTCTCCCCAGGACTGCTACGGGTTCTTCCTCTTGCCCCCTTGGGGCTGGTATGAACTCTCCTGGGATGACCAGGGGTACACCGTACACCAACTCGGCCGACGAGGTGTGCAGATCCTCTTTGGGCACCGTGCAGATTCCGAGCAGGACCCAGGGAAGTTCGTCCACCCAGTTAGGCCCTTTCACGTGGGCCATGAGAGCCAACTTCAGGTGATGGTGGAAACGCTCCCCTAGTCCGTTCTATTGTAGGTGGTAGGCAGTTGTGTGGTGTAGCTGTGTTCCCAAAAGGCTGGCCATAGCTGACCACAGGTTGGAGGTGAACTGGGCACCTCTGTCGGAGGTGATGTGAGCTGGTACCACCAAAGCGAGATACCCAGGTTGTAATCAGTGCTGGGGCGCAGGATTCGGTGGCGGTGTCGGTGAGCTGGACTGCCTCTGGCCATCTTGTGAACTGGTCTATGATAGTTAGGAGGTGCCGCGCTCCCTGTGACACTGGCAGGGGGCCCACGACATCCACATGAATGCGGTTGAAACACCAGCGGGTGGGGTGGAACTGTTACGGCAGGGCTTTGGTGTGTCGCTGCACCTTGGCTGTTTGGCACTGCATGCAAGTTTTGGCCCATTCACTGACCTGCTTGCAGAGTCCTTGCTAAACGAACCTGTTGGAGAACATCCAACAGACGGTTGTCCTGATGGAGGGGTGTGCTAACTTGTGAATAAACTTGCTACTGCCAGGCTGCCGGGACGATGGGGCGAGTTTGGCCGGTAGCTACATCACACAATAGGGTCCTCTCACCTGGGCCTACGGGGAAGTCTTGGAACTGCATACCGGAGACTGCAGTTCTGTAACTAGGGATCTCATTGTCTGCCTGCTGCATCTCTGCCAGTGCTGCATAGTCCACCCCCGGCACAGGGCCTGGACAGCTGGTCTGGATTGTGCGTCCGCCACAACGTTGTCATTTCCCGAGAGATGCTGGATGTCCATAGTGTATTCGGAGATGTAGGACAGATGTCGCTGCTGGTGGGACCACCAGGGATTGGACACCTTCGTGAACGCAAAGGTAAGCGGTTTGTGGTCCATGAATGCGGTGAAGGGCCTATCTTCTAAGAAGAACCTGAGGTGCCGGATTGCCAGGTATAATGCCAACAGCTCCCGGTTGAAAGCACTATATTTGAGTTCGGGTGGTCGTAAGTGTTTGCTCAAGAGCACCAGGGGTTGCCAGCAACCCTCAATGAGTTGTTCCAGCTCTCCACTGACTGCTGTGTTGGATGCATCCACTGTGAGGGTGGGAGGGACGGCTGTTCTGGGGTGCTCTAGCATCACGTTATTTGCCAAGGCTTCTTTGGTTTTAATGAAAGCGACTGCAGCCTCTTCGTTGCAGAAAATGTCCTTGCCTTTACCCAACATCGGAGTGAACAGGGGGCACAAGATTCGGGCTGCTCAGGAGAGGAAGCGGTGGTAGAAATTCACCATACCCACGAATTCCTGCAGGCCTTTGATTATATTGGGTTGGGGGAAGTGGCGGAACGCATCTACCTTGGCGGACAGAGGGGTTGCCCCATCTTTAGTAATCCTGTAGCCCAGGAAGTCTATGGTGTTGAGTTCAAACTGGCATTTGGTCGGGTTGATTGTTAGACCGTACTCACTCAGTCAGGCGTAGAGTTGACGGAGGTGGGACAGATGCTCCTGATGACAGCTGCTGGCGATGAGGATGTCATCCAAATAGATGAAAGTGAAGTCCAGGTCGCATCCCACCGTGTCCATTAGCCATTGGAACATCTGCGCGGCACTCTTTAGGCCGAAAGGCATGCGGAGGAATTTGAAAAGGCCAAAAGGAGTGATGAGTGCAGTTTGGGGGGTGTCGTCCTGATGCATCGGGATTTGATGGTATCTTTGGATGAGGTCTACCTTGGAAAAGATCCTTGCGCCATGCAGGTTTGTTGCAAAGTCCTGAATGTGTGGCACAGGGTAGCGGTCCAGTGTTGTAGCCTCGATTAGTCGGCGGTAGTCACCGTATGGTCTCCAGCCCCCTGTTGCTTTGGGCACCATGTGCCAGGAGGAGGCCCATGGGCTGTCGGACCGCCGTATGATCCCCAATTCCTCCATCCTCCTGAACTCCTCCTTCGCCAGTCAGAGCTTGTCCGGTGGAAGCCTTCAAGCACGGGCATGGAGGGGTGGTCCCTGGGTCGGGGATGTGGTGCTGTACACCGTGTCTGAGCATGGATGCCGTGAACTGTGGTGCCAGAACCGATGGGAATTCCGCCAGGACTGATGAAGGCGTTGTCGGACAGCGTGATGGAGTCCAGATGTGGGACGGCAACTTGGCTTTACAAAGGGAGAACATTTGAAAAGTCTTGGCATGGACTAGTCTCTTCCCTTGCAGGTTGACCAGCAGGCTGAGAGCTCGCAAAAAATCTGCCCTCAGGAGTGGCTGAGCCACGGGGGCCATTCTCACGTGAACCAGCTGGAGCCGAACTGTAGCCGTACTGTACGAATGCTGTAGATCCGTATTGTGCTGCTATTTGCAGCCCTCAGGGTGGGTCCCAGTTCATTGTTGCAGGTGTCGTAACTTGTTGGAGGTAAGATGCTGATCTTGGCTCTGGTGTCGACCAAAAAGCGGTGTCCTGACTGCTTGTCCCACACATACAGGAGGTGATCCCGATGGCCAGCCGCCGTAGCCATCAGCGGCGGCTGGCCCTGGCATTTCCCAGGAATTTGCAGGACAGGCTACAACTGCGGGCTTCTGTGCCCCACCGCTGCTGGTAGAAACACCATTGTTCAAAGGCCTCCACACTCCTGCCTCTGTGTTTTGTGGGCTCTGCTGCCAGGCCTGGTTCTGGTCCGCTGTTGGATGGCTTGGTGATCTGTGCAACGGACACCGCACTCTTCTTCATGGTGTTCCACAGCACGTCTGCCCGAGCCGCCACCTTCCGGGGTCGCTGAAATCCGCATCGGACAGCAGCAGGCATACATCCTTGGGCAGCTGCTCTAGGAACACCTGCTCAAACGTGAGGCAGGGCTTGTGTCCTTCCACCAGGGCCAGCATCTCCTCCATTAATGCCGACGGTGGCCTGTCTCCCAAACCATCCAGGTGCAGTAAGCAGGCAGCTCGCTCATGCCGTGAGAGTCCAAACGTCCTTATGAGCAAGGTTTTGAATTCTGTGTATTTGCCGTTCTCCGGGGGCAACTGTATGAACTCCTCAACCTGGGTGGCTGTCTCCTGGTCGAGGGAGCTCACCACGTAGTAGTAACGTGTGGAATCCGAGGTTATCTGCTGAATGTGGAATTGGACTTCTGCTTGTTGGAACCATAGGTAAGGTCGCAGCGTCCAGAAGCTTGGCACTTTTAACAAAACTGCATGAACAGATGCAGCGTCGTTAATCTCCAGTCCAAATATTGTTTGGGCCATCGGGGTCACCAATTGTAGCAGTATGCTGCACACAGCGCTGAAATAACAACACATAGTTGGTGAGTTGCAGTTGTGAAAAAAGATTTGTTCAAATCTTGGTGCCTCAATGTTAAGCCTTCCTGTTCCCGCCCTCACCGTGCGGGAATGCTATAGGAGGCACATATTCACAGTCCTTCCCCGCGTGCGGGCTTTTCTCCTTGCTGGTGAAGAAGGCCTGGCGCGCTTTTTGGGGCCGGCCTCTCTGCCGGCACACGCCATTTTGTGAGCCAGTTTGAGTGCGCTGGAAAGTGGGTCACCACAGTATCACAATTATACAAGAGGAGGTAATGGAATCAGATGCTATCAACATATTTGTGACTGGCATTTCAATAGGCAAGATGTAGAAGGTTATAGACCTACTGCAGAAAATGGGATTAATATAGAGGAGCAAAATTTCCGATTGAATGTATGCTCTGAGTCTGTGTTGAAGATATCTATATACAGTATCTATGGAACCATAGGCCACAGTTTAATTTCTATTGCTGTCAATAAACAAAAAGGAACTCTCAATGATTTATAAAATCTGAATATAATCAAACCAAGTCAGAATAGTCAGATGAAAGGTATGCCATGTTTAACAAGCTTTCCTGAGTTCTTTCACAGAAAGGGTCAACAGAGAACAGCGAACAGCGAAAACAAGAGCTTTGAAAGATATTATTTTTTCCCATTTGGAGGGATGACTCATGAAGTACGTCTAGGTTCTGATTATGGAAATTGAATTATTGACAATATACAGCAGGGTTTCTCAACTGGGTTTCTGCAAGAGGCTGTGATTAAAAAAATAAGCATAGTTTTTTGAAATGTGCACAATACACAATGCTAGTGCTCTCAGCAGTGAGCAGTGACTGAGCAGACCCATTAGTAATCTCAGTAGAGGTCTCTCAGACCAGTGTGGCAGTGCGCAGTAAGACTGGTTTATTTGTTTGAGTCCATTCTCAGTTTTTGACAAGAGGTAGTGGAGGCCAATGATAATTGGAGAAACTCTATTGCACTGAGGGGAAGACAGAAGGCTGATGAGTAACGTGAAGTGTGTTTTCTCTGCATTGAATGGACGTGCCTGATTTTATATTTTATTAACCACTGTGTTTTACAAACACGTCTGATGGTCCAATGTGGTGATTTTTCAATTACAAACTTCTAAGTCATCTCACTGCACTGGTGCAACAACAGCCACAGAAAGTCCATCTTTACATTGAAAGCTACTTATCAGTGGGTTTTACATGGACTGGTAATCCAAGTTGTCCGATTCCATTGGGGCTAGTCTGTAGGAAACAACTTACAAATGCACTAATGGCTCCAGCAAAATTGAAAAGACACTTAATTACAAATCACAGACATATGAGAGAAGAGGCAGCACACAGGTCCAGAAGCAAAATTTAAAAGGCGAAAGCTTCTCAGGAACTCAGCTGTAACTGGAGCACCAGTCATGAGTTGGAGAGCAGGGAAGGTTCAGGCATAAAAGGAAGACACTACATAGCGCAACGGTTATCTAATAGGGGCACACATCTAAGTTTGCCTGTCATGCTGGAAGTGTTCGGATGCTAGCGCTCCTGAAAAGGCAATTTTGGTGGCCACCCATGGAGGCGGATACCCGTTCCTGTGTCTCAGCATGATCCATCAGTGCCCGGGGAAAAGCCTCTCATCAGCCACTTGCGGGTTTACTTCGACCTCCAGCTCTCCATGGTCACCCCTGGTGACACATCATCCTGGACTTCATCACCGGTCTACCCTCTTCACATGGAAACACCAAAATGCCCACCGTTGTAGACCGGTTCTTCAAGGTGGTGGACTTTGTGGCCCTCTCTAAACTCCTTTCCTCTCAAGAAACCACAGATCTCCTCGTCCATCACGTCTTCAGCCTCCACAGAATCTTTGCAGACATCGTCTCTGATTGGGGTCCTCAATTCATCTCACAGGTATGGAAGGCCTTCGGTCAAGCCTTAGGTGCATTGGTCAGCCTGTCATCCTGCTTCCACCCCCAGACGAACGGGCAGACGGAACGGGTCAACCAAGACTTGGAGGCGACGCTACGTTGTGTAATGGCAAACAACCCGTTGACCTGGAGCAACCACCTCCCATGGGCTGAGTACACCCACAACTCTCTGGTGAGCTCTGCCATTGGAAGGTTTCCGTTCCACTGCTCCCTTGGGTACCAACCCCCGCTGTTCCCTGCGCAAGAAGAGGAAATTGCAGTACCGTCGGTTCAGGACTATATCAATCGGTGCCTGAAGGTTTGGGAGGAGACACGCACGCCCCTAGATCAGCAAAATGCAACAAGAAGATGGCTGACCAACACTGGACTCCAGTGCCTGAGTACCAACTGGGACAGGTGGTGTGGCTTTCATCCAAGGAGATCCCACTCAAGAACGTGCATAGGAAACTTGACCCTCGCTTCCTAGGACCATTCAAGGTCGAAAGTGTTACCAATCCTGTAGCGGTCAGCCTAAAACTGCCAAATCTATGCGCATCCACCCAACTTCTCATGTTTCCCAGTTAAAGCCAGTTTCTGACAGCCCCTTGTGTCCCCTGGCTCAGATTCCCCCAACTGCCCGTATCATCGATAACCATCCGGCATACACCATCTGAAGACTACTGGATGTGCACCATAGCGGTAGGGGTTTCCAATACCTGGTGTACTGGGAAGGGTACAGTCCAGAAGAGCATTCCTGGGTCACCCACTCTTTTATCCTAGACCCTTCCCTCCTCCAGGATTTTTATCAGGACCATCCAGACAGGCCTGGAGGATCGCCGGGAGGCTCACGTTGAGGGAGGGATGCTGTCATGGTCCCTTCTGGCAATCCCCCACCTGGCTATTTACCTCAGGAATTGGGCCTCAATCCCTTCATTTAGTTTCCAATCATTCCCAGGTTCCACTAACTACACACACCTGCTTTCCATCAGCAAATGCAGTATAAAAACCCTGTGATCACAACAAGGAGCTGCCAGTTCGTTGGTCGACTCAGGTGTGAGTAACCTTGTTTCATGGTTCTTAGGACTGCTAGTTCTAAGTCTAGCATCACTCCTGGATACCGATTCCACACTCGCTACGTGAAGAACGCCTCCCAACTCTGTCTTCGCACCTGGGTTCTGCACTTGGGTTTGTCCGCTGCCTCGCACGTGTAACACTGAGAGTATATAAAGTCATAGGAAGGGCCTCCAGCTACTTCAATCCAGTTTCCTGACATGTTTTAACCAATGTATCCTTTAATACTTCATTCATTCTTTCCACTAATCCAGAGGACTAGGGCTGATGTGGACGATGATACTCCCAAGTGGAACCTAATGCTTGGCCCAATTCTTTGATTAGTTTACCTGTAAAATGTGTCCCGCCGTCGCTATTAAATGTGTATGGCACTCCAAAATTACAAATAATCTCCTTCATCAATGTTTAACCACCGTTCGAGTATCATCCTTTTTCGAGTGAAAGACCTGCACCCACTTAGAGAGCATATCCACTATTACTAACAGGTATATACCCCTCCTCCTACTACCCCCACACACCGGCATGTGCACAAAGTCTATCTGCAGTTTGGCAAAAAAGATAAAATTTAGCAGATGATCTTCCTCAGTTATTTCATTGGTGGATTTCACAGCTTCATAGATCCAGTCCCGCAATTCCTGTCAGTCCTTGTGTAAACTACTGTTGTTGTATTTGAATTATAATCCCGCTCCCCCTTCTGGGCATGACCTTTCCCATGCACTAACCGAACAAGGGCATGCAAGAGATTTCTGGGGCACACCGGATGTTTGTCTGGATGTCTCTTTACCCCTTCAGAATCCCTGAAGCATTGCTTGTCCCTCCTTAACCCCCTCTCCTTCTCTGGGACCCCTTCTTGGCCAGCAAAAAATCCTGCAAGTAGGAGAAGGAGCTGTTCGTGTGCATTTCACTGGTATGAGCACCTGCATCGCTTTTTCATCAGTGCCGGCCTATTGAGCTGCTCCATCGATGGCGTCATTACCCTGTACTATGGGATCTGGAGCATTAGCGTGAGCTTCGCACTTAGTGACAGCAATTTGTTTCCATAACTGCACTGCTTCAATAAACTTTGAATAAAATGTGAATGTTGTATTGGCTTCCCCGATGATATAATAAACCCTCTCCATTGCCAGAGTGACCCAAAGTCATGCACCACCCCAAAAGCATAGCTAGAGTTTGTATAAACAGTTACTGTGTATCCCTCTGCTTGTGTCAGGGAAAAGAGTGGACTTTCCTCGGGAAAGGGCCCTGCCTCTAATGTCTCCGAAGGAGTCACTACTGCAGAACCTGCCAATATGGTGTGGTCATTAGGCTGACAAGAGGAGCCATCTGTAAACAGTATCAAGTCCGGGCTGTCGAGGGGCACTGTGGATAAGTCGGATCGGGGAGATGTAACAGTTTCAACCACAGTGACAACATAGTGGTTTGTGGGCCGGTGCTCTTTTGAAGGTTAAATTCGATTCCGTTCCCCATTCGGCGGGCTGTGGTAATGTTTTGGGTTGCTGCCCAGTTGAGAAGCAACATCACCACTTGAGGTGTCCACACAGTACAAGCGTGGTCTCGTACTAATGGTGCAGTCTTTTCAACCATCACCTCTGTGGCTGCCACTGCCCTCAAACATCCTGGCATTCCTTTAAACACTCAGGGCAGTAGTGTGGAATTGTATGCCACGGGTCCTCTTGGTCCCTCATGTTCCTGGGTTAGTCCTGCACTGGCAAAGCCCTCCTTTTCATTCACGTACAGCTGGAATGGGTAACTGTATTCTGGCAGTTCCAGGGCGGGCGCCTGGATCAGGGCACTCTCCAATGCCTAATAAGCTTGCTCCGTCTCCTCTGTTCATGATACAGTGTCTGGGGCTCCTTGAGTTATGGTGACTCGCAGGGCAGCGTCATGGAGCTGATATTCAGGGACCCAATGCCTGCATTACTCCGTCATGCCCAAAAAGGCCATCAGCTGCTTCTTGCTAGCCTGTCTGGGTGCCTGTACAATAGCTGTTACACACTCTAGCCTCAGCCAGCGGGTCTCTTGGTGCAATGATAACCTGTGTATGTCACCGTAGATTGGCACAGCTGCCATTTTGATAGGGATGCTCTGTGGCCTGTACTGCAAAGTGATTTATTTCATAAAGTCACAGAGTCCTGAGGGAACCTTGTCCATGTACACTGCTGTCCGTTATAGGTAAAAACGATCAGTTACTGACTGTTTTCCCGTAGAGGGATCAATAATTGGCTGAACAATAATTGATTGTAGTAAATGAGCAATTATCTGATGGGACAGAGGCCAATATCACATTTGTGCCCTGCGTTTCAGGTGATATGCATAGCACTGTCTGATTTATAGCCCTCAGGTCCTGTACAAGTCGCCACTCATCCGGTTTACCTGGCTTGGAAATGGGTAACATCAGCGTGTTGCAGGGTCTTTGTGTTATGCGAAGAATCTGTTGCTGCAATAAGGCTCCAATCACTGGCTTAAGCCATTCATTGCTTTGGAGCTAAACGATGCTGCCCAAAGGTGGGTGATTGGATGTTTCGCTTGATGGTGACCAGATGGGGGTCTACAGACTTAACTGACCCCAGACAATTCTTAAGTTGTGCCAACCACACCAGGTTCATTTGACCAATACTGTCAGCTTCACCCTGGGGGTGCAATGGTAACAACATTTAATTTACAGAGGGCCTGGCATTCAAACAAATTAACAGGCCAATTTCCTGCTGTTACAAATGTCTCATAAATCCAATTCTTCCCCCCCCCCACCTTTAATTCAACCGCCTCGGACAGGGTCTCTGTCAGAGGAACTCCGGCTGTTCTATGGTCTTAATGCCTTTATTGTCTTTTGGAAATGCCACGGAAGGATGTCCGGATGATATGCAAGACTTGAGTTGATCAGGACTGGTATTGTCTTGTTACCTTCCTACATCTCTAACAGGGGTCCTCTAAATGGGTTTCTGAAAATCTGATCATTGCTGCTTGTACCACCAGTCATTCATAGCCCCTCTATTGCATTTCAAAGGGATTGTGTTAAGAAAAAGGAGCCGACTCTCTGAAGGTCCCCTTATCCCTATTTCCAGCCCCACCCCCTTGCCGTAGTCCTTCATTCCTACTCCAGCGTTCCCTCGCCCAGTGTCCTTTCCTACCACATTCCCTTCAGACATCCTGACTCTTGTCCCGATGCTTATGTTATGCACTTACTGTCCTTTTACTCCTTGGTTCTTAAATAACACTTTTCTATCTCGAATCATTGTGGAAGGGGTTAAGAAGCTGCAAGGAGAAAAACATTATGAGAATTATATATAGGATTCTGAGTAGTAGCCAAGATGTGGCATTGAGATTGCAAAGTGCCATTGCTATTACAAAGGAAAAACTACTGGGCAAACTGAAAGGTCTTAAAGTTGTAAGTCACCTGGACCAGATGGACTACATCCCAGAGTCCTGAGAGAGTTTGCTGAAGAGGTAACAGGTACATTGGTCATGAACTTCCAAGAATCACTTGATTCTTGTATAGTTCTGGAGGACTGGAAAATTGCAAATGTCACTCTACTCTTTAAGAAGGGAGGAAGGCAAAAGAAAGGAAATTATAGATCAGTTAGCCTAACCTCAGGGGTTGGGAAAGTGTTGGAATCTATTATTAAGTATGAGGTTTCGAGGTACTTGGAGCCTAGCGATAAAATAAGTCAAAGTCAGCATGGATTCTATCGAGGGAAATCTTGCCTGACAAATCTGTTAGACTTCCTCGAGGAAGTGACAAACAGGGTGGACAAAGTAGGGGCAGTGGATTTTCAGAAGACGTTTGATAAGGTGCCAGACATGAAGGTGCTTAACAAGATAAAATTCAATAGTGTTACAGGAAAGATATTGGCATGGATAGAGGAATGGCTGACAGGAAGGAGGCGAGAAGTTGGAATAAAGGGAGCCATTTCTAGTTGGCTGCCAGCAACTAGTAGTGCTCCTCAGAGGCCATTATTGGGACCGCTACTTTCCACATTGTTTGTCAGTGATTTGCATAATAGGGAATTGATGGCTTTGTGGCAAAGTTTGAGGATGATACAAAGATAAGTGAGGTGTAGTTAGTGCAGAGGAAATAATGAAATTTCAGCAGGACTTGGACAAATTGGAAGAATGGTCAAAAAGTGACAGATGGAATACAGTGTTGGGAAATGTATGATGGTGCATTTTGGTAAACGGAAAAATAGTGTGGAATATTATCTAAATGGGGAGAAGAATCAAACACCAGAGGTGCAGAGGGACTTAAGAGTACTCGTGCAAAACTCCCAAAAGATTAATTTACAGGTTGAATGTGTGGTAAAGAAGACTAATGCAATGTTGGCAGGAATAGAATATAAAAGCAAGGTGATAATGAAGAACCTTTATAAGACACTAGTCAGGCAACACTTGGAGTATTGTCAACAGTTTTGGGTCCCATTTCTCAGAAATGATGTGCTCTCATTGGTGAGAGTCCAGAAGACGTTCACAAGGATGATTCCGAGAATAAAAGGGTTAACATATGAGGAGAGTTTGGCGGCTTTGGGCCTGTACTCACTGGAATTTAGTAGAATGTGTGTGGATCTCATTGAAATCTACCGTATGTTGAAACCACAAAATAGGGTGGACGTGGAGAGGATGTTTCCTATGGTGAGGATATCCAGAACTAGAGGGCATACCCTTAATGTTGCGGGGTGATCTTTTACAGCAGAGCTAAATAGAATTTTCTCTTTGCCAGAGAGTTGTGAATCTGTGGTGTGCTCTGCCACAGACTGTGGTGGAGGCCAAATCTGTGGGTTAAGGTGGAAGTTGATCTTTTCCTGGTCGGTCAGTGCATCAAAGGAGATGATGAGAAGGTGAGTGCAGGAATTGTATGGGATCTGGGATCAGCCATGATGGAATGGTGGAGCAGGCTTGATAGGGTGAATGGCCCAATTCTGCTTCTATATCTAATGGACTTATTGTCTTTTCCCAATGAATCAAGGAGGTCGCAATATCATTCCAATGCTGTGTTTGCCAGTTTAGATTATTTAATTTAAAAGAATGAGCCAACTCCAGTTGAAGGTAGTTCAGAAACGTCTGCACAGCTAGTGGAGCATTTTGCTGATTGAGTGAATTCCTGCACTAGATACCCAGGTATTCATGAAACGGACAATGAAATTGGTAATGGTTTCACCCTATTCCTGCAGACACCAAGAAACTTCACAAAATCCCCGGGTTGTCCTGTTTCCACAAGAATGGCATCTTTTACCTTTTCTGACCAATTGTTTATTTCATCTGTGGGGGTACCATTTGCAAGAGGAACCCAGACACCCCTTGGTCCTGTATTGATGGGAGGGAAACAGGTTCCTACTCCAAGCCATGAAGTTCCGTAAATCACTTTCAGCAGCGAATACACATCTCTAAGTACCGGATTGAAAATTTGACCGTTTTGGACCAACCAGTGGTGTTTGTAGCAAGCTGGCACTTCATTTATCATTCTTCGTACCTCAGCTGGGGTCCAGTGTTTTAATATAGCCACATCTCCAACCATAATACCGGGATGCTGACCAGTGGAGTCAGTGGACCTTTTGTCCTCCTTTGTCTTGGGTTGAGTTCCGCTGGCGGGACCACCTCCTGACCTTGCTGAAGAATCTGGCTCCACCCTGTCTGTCCCGGAGTCTTGTGGTTCTGATACTTGCTCCTCTTCTGAGCCCCACATACCTTGTGACAGCTGTTTCTGCCTCTGCTACTGGCGGTCTTGATGCCCAGACATGCCCACATCCATCACTATTATTTCCAAGTCTTCGGGGAGCTCCGGATAAAGAGGTGGGGGAGCTACTCAAGGGCATAGTCCCGTTCCCGAGGCAGTCAGAGCAGAGGGCCACAGTGGGTTAACTCCACCTTCTGATTGGTCGGTTCTCTTCTTTCTTCGGTATAACCTTTGGTGGCTGATGCTGTCTTTCCACCTCTTCCCATTTATTAAAACACATCACATATTCTAAGTCCCAATTTGGACCCCTATTTCCAACCTTGTTTCGTGTTTCCAGAATTAATTCTCTTTAGATAAAAACACCCAACACGTGGCCAATCACCTCAACTCCTCCTATACAAATCATGAGAGAATGTTTCGGAGTACCTGTTGTCCCCTGTTTCCAACCAAATCTTGTCAGCAAGTGAACCTGAAGGTTGTTTTGTCTTATAATTTTCAATCTTTCTTCATGTACTCTTATTCACTCAGGCCTTGGTTAGTGGATCAGCAGAATGTACTTAGGTGGATAATCCAACTCCAGAAGTTCATCTCAAGTTTGCAGACTGAGACTTACTGTTTTGATTCTCCTTCAGGACTTTTCACCTTTTATACTGTATCTATATGTCTTATTAAATGCTTATACTTTATCTTAATATCAAACATGCCCCCTTGGTAGGCCAACCAAATTCCAAATATCGAGTCTTGACCCCTTTTCCAAGTTCCTTCTTATTCCTTACCTGAACTCCAGGACTGGTCACCGGCTGCTCCAGGATAACCTTCTCCCCTGATCCCAATCTTGTTTCCAGTTTTTCAGGGATGTTTCACGGGTCAGTTTCTCCTATCCGACGTTTTGCTTTCTCAGTCATGGTTCGCTTTGATCCTGAATCTGTAGGGATTCCATCCTCGTCACCAAATTATCAGAGAAATTTACTATTGCTGATTAGTTTTAAACAAAGGCATAGATCCCGGAATTTGGTTTAATTACTTTAGCACGTGATCACGGAGAGACCACTAAGAGACTCTGCTAAAGCAAGAACAAGCACGGTCTTTTATATCTTAAAATACATGCACTTCACCAGCTTTCAGGGGTCAAGAGTTCCTGCTTAGAACTTTTTGACAAGGTTCATGATGCTTCCATATAGCATATCAGCTTTGGAGGGTGAAAACTGTAGAAGCAGTTATAGAATGTTACTCAAAGTCTACAGACAAACAGGTGATTGTGCAAATACATAAACAAGCATAAAAAATTCTAAAACTATGGGAAGACAATAAAACCTTCAATTCCCCACAGTGTTTGTGTTCCTGAAACTGGATCAGATTCACAGCACTGGACAAGGTTAACTGTAACCATTACACTGCTTTGAGAAAACGGTCAATGTTTCTGACCATATTATCCAGTATATACAGGGCCAGGATGCATTTTATCATCTCGATCTATTCACCTCTGCACTGATTCGAAACCACACACATGGAATGCCTTTCCATCCCGGTGTGTTCTGCCAACTGATCAAACTGAGTGAAAGGAAGGAGAAAGAGGGTATTAATGGAATTATAAACTCCACAGGCTTCAGATTCATGGCCAATGGTAGCAGTAACAGAGACGGAGAGAGCTATTCCAATGGGATGAGGTTCAGCTGAACTGTGTTGTGGCCAGTGTCCTGGGGAATCACGTGAATACTGTGTTGACCAGGCTTCAGACTAGACAGAAAGGGGAGGATTCCAAGGGCAGAGTGATTAATAACTGAAGAGGAAATGAGAGACCAGTGGCACAGAGGAGCGAGGGGGGATTTGACAAACAAAGTGTGGCAGGAAGGGGGCAGAAAATATCAGTAAAATGAGACAACACAAAGTAAAGCCTGAGTACTAGAGTTTAACACGTGGCTAAGGAGATGGTGCAGGAGGAGGAGGGCTTCAGATTATTAGATCATTGGGCTCTCTTCCAGTGGGATGGAAGTGACCAACAACTCTGATAGAGGCAGATGCCAAGTTTTTAAGCTCACCAGTGGGAGGTGGTGCTTTAGCACTGCCGGCCCACCACCTCGAGTGAGTCTTGATCATAAATGGGCCGAAACTCCTGAAGACAGGTGGCAGATCAACTAATGATCCCACTGGTGATAGCACAAGACAGTTAACATCTTATTCCAAGTGTAGTTTCAATCCAAATTCAGGGAAGGTGGGGCGTGTACAGATGGGATGGTTTGCACCTGAACTGGAGGGGAATTAATATCCTAGCAGGAAGGTTTTCAGGTGCTACAAAGGGGGTGGGGTCATGATTAAGCTAGACTTACATAGGATGGGAATCAGAGTGCCTGAACAGATAGTGGAATGGTTGTGGGGAAAGATGTTGCTGAGCCTACACACACACACAGAGTCAGGAATCAAATGTTATGGTCCCGATTGTCAATGCTCTATTTTGCCTCTAATCTCCTTCGATTATGCCTTGATTCCAATTGTTAATTTCCCATTGACTGCTGCCAGCTGGTAGCACAATGACATCAGCACCAGACTCCGGAGCGAAGGTTCCCGAGTTCAAATCCAAGTCGGCCCACTCCTGAGCACACTTTTCATCCGTGCTGGATTGAGTGTCGAGCTAGCCACTTGGCCTCATAAAAAACACAAGGGTCGAGTCAGGAATGTTCATATCATGACCCGGTTAAGCTGAAAGGAGACCGATCCTGACACCACGCACCAGACAAGAATGGCTGACTGTCTGGTGCGACACGCTTAAATAAATAAATTTACTGCTGATTCGCTTGATGACAGCACACCTTGTCTCCATCAAGAACTGCAGTATAAGAACCCTGGCATCACAACCACTGGTTGCCAGTTTGTTGGTCTATTCCCATGTGATAACTTCATTTCCCAAGCTCTTAGAACCGTTAGTTCTAAGTTCAGCTCCAGTTTCAAGACTCTGTATCAGAGCCCTGTGTCAAGATTCCTCCTGTTTACTGTTCAACGTTCACATCTGCGCAAGCATCTCAACTCAATCTCTGTGTCTGTGTCCTGCACTTGGGTTCTCCTCAGTCACTCCGTGCAACATCAAAAGGTTGAGCATGAGTTTTGTATGTTTCAATGCAAGGAGCATTGTAGGAAAGGCAGATGAGCTTAGGGCATTCAAAGGATTCAAAGTATGTCTATTATCAAAGTACATATAAATTGTACAACCTTGAGATTTGTCTTCTTACAGGCAGTCACAAAGCAAAAAAACAATTAAAAAAGACCAATGCTCAGTGTGCAGGGAAAGAGGAGAAAAACACACAAATCATGTAAACAATAAAATTATGTGACAGCATTCCAAACCAAATGGAGTCCTTAGACCCGAGTCCCAGAGCAGCAGGAGAAGGCCCATAGTTCATCATAGAGCGGGGCAAATTGCCACGACGCTCGCAGACACAAAGCCTGAAGCAGTCTCACAAGTTCAGAGCAAAATGTGAAAAGTTTAAGGGGAACATTGGGGGAAACATTATCGCTCAGAGGGTTCTGAGAATGTGTAATGAGCTGCCATCGCTAGTGGTACATGCAAGCTTGATTTCAACATTTAAGAGAAGTTTGGATCGGTACATGGATGGTAGGAGTATGGAGGGCTATTGTCCAGGTGCAGGTCAATGGGAGTAGGCATTTCAAATGGTTCAGCAGAGATTAGATAGGTTGAAGGGTCTGTTTTCTATACTCTGACTCTAAGCTTAATTTGGAGTATTGTCTGCAGTTTTGACTACCTACCTACTGGTTCAGAAGGTTGGGGGGGATCAAGGGTGCAAGGAAATGGGACAGAAGCAGATGAGGGCTGAGACAGATCAGCCGAATCGCAATGAATGGGGCAGGATAGAGGGACCCAATGAGCTCCTACTACCTCCTGTGTTTACATCTCTGCTGTCAGTGGGATCATGCTATGCACCGATGGGTGCTATGTTTCCACACCAATGTCAGGAACAACAAGGAACTGAGTATTAACTTCAAAAGGAGGAAAACAGAGGTCCATGAGTCAGTCCTCTTCGGGGTTCAGAGGTGGAGAGCTCCAGCAACTTTGAATTCCTCATTGTTACTATTTCAAAGGTCCTGTTCTGGGCCCAAAAATTAAGTGCAATTATGAACAAAGCACAACAGTACCTCTACTTTCTTAGAGGTTTGTGAAGATTTGGTATGACATCTAAAATTATGACGAACTTCTATGGTTGGGTAGTAGCATGTATATTCACTGGCTGCCTCACAGCCTGTTATGAAAACACCAATTCCCTTCAATGGAAAATCCTACAAAAATGAGCAAATATAGCTCAGAACAACACATGCAAAGCCCTTGACACCATTGAGCACATTTATAGGGAGTGCTGTCACTGGAAAGAAGGATCCATCATCAGGTGCACATCCCACCCAGGACCCCCTCTCTTCTTGCCGATGCCATCAGAAAGAGGTACAGGAGCCCCAAGGTTCACACTACCAGGCTCAGGAAGTTGTTACTCCTCAATCATCAGGATCTTGAATCAAAATGGATAACGTCACTCATCTTCACCTGCCTCTATCATTGAGATGTTCCCATACCCTCCAGACTCAATTTGAGGGACTCTTTATTTCATGTTATTGATATTTATTGCTCACTTTTAAAAAAAAAATATGATTTCTTTCTTTTTGTTTTTGTATAGTCTGTTGTCTTTTGTTCCTTAAGGTTGTTATAGCCGGGGGTGGTAATGGGGCCAAGCTCACACCACCTATCAAATACTCTCAATGGTGTGTGCCTCGTAGCCTCTGACAAGCAAGCCCAGCTCCTGGCTTTCACATGTGGCTTAGCTCATAAAGTGGCAGAACTGTTTCTACTGTCAGAATAAGGGAAAAAGGTGGGTTACTGGCACCTTAAAACCAGTCGCTTTGGGCTGACGGGGTTTGTCAGCCATGGCTGGCAACTCATCTAGAAGAAGGAAAACTCTGATCTCTAGCTTCACAGCTTTGTGGCTGTACTCACTGACGGGGAAGGCTTCAGGAGAAATTCCTGTGAAAAATCTGGAGCTGAAGTCCCTAAGGAAGTCCTACTTTGAGTTCAATGTTGAATTGAAACTCTAGCAATGCTGCTGGTACCAGTCTGTATTGGTCTCTGGTATTCCTGTGGGTTTATTAGTTGCATGGAGAGGGGATGCTTGCTACACGGGCAACAGCTTGTTCTCCATATCGTACTGCCAAGGCTTGCATATCTGGACAGCTAGGAGGCAATATCCATGGTCAACTCTGACTGATGGAGACCCTGTACTTATGGTCTTTTGCCACCAGCTGAACACCCAAGTTTGTGGTGCCTTTCACTGATCCTAGTATGATTAATGTTCTATGGATTATTGAATATCCCCACAGGAAAGTCAATTGCAGGGTTGTATATGGTGATATTTATATTATTTGATAATAATTTACTTTGAACTAAGGTTTCTCCTGTGGCTATAAATATAATGACATGGATTATGATGGTTCACTGTTACCCATCCAAGTGTGATCATGGATGGATAATAAATGGTAGATGTGTTTGCACACACAAAGTGGGACCATTAGACTGTAAAAATACAAGTTTGTACTATATTGATATCACTTCTCTGAATTCTACTGATTATTACCTTCTGCTGCAGTGACTATATTGATAAATCGATGCATTGTGTTTCTCTGGCGTCCCTAATTATTCAAACTTGGTCCCAATCACAACCCTGTGAACATCTGGAAAAGGGAGATGATCCAGATATCAATATGAAGCTGCAATGCTGAGGTGACAATGGTTACACAGACCAAAAGAAAGCACTTACATTTCTGTGCCATGATAGTCTGCAACTCTTGAAACATGATCATTTTATCGTCACTGATCAAGTCTGTGGAGTTGATGCTCAGTATGAATGTGACTCCATTTTCCAGAATAACAGGATAGTTGGAAACATCTGAGTCAGGGTTGAAATTGTGTAACTAAGTGAGACAATGAAGAACTGATTCAGAGGAAGTAGCAAATCACCGATGATCATGATCACTCAGTACTGAGATGAACACTGACTAGAGGGACCAGTCCCATCAGACAACACCCAGAAATCACAGTCACTGATCTACTGAGTTCCAAATGGGCTCTGACCTCATTCTTGCTTCAGGGATCAGTGGGATCTCTCTGCCCCTGACAATCTCCAGCTGAGAATGCTGCTTTGTCCAGTTTATTGTTACTTCTCAGTTCATTTCATTGTGGGTTCCACCCTGTCCCCACGAGCTGTTTCAGAATTTGCTCTGACCTCTTCAATACTCAGTGCCTCCCTCTGCATAATGTATCAACATTTTTCCCTAAATGTTGGGATGTGATAACAAAGTTTGCAGATGATTCAGAAACTGTTTGGTCCTTCACACTGCAGGATGATACAGATGTTTGGTCAGTGTGTAAACTGATGGGAAATTTAATCCTGAGGAGTGTGAGCTGTTCAGTCTCCATCAGTGACATGGGAGAGACAATCATGTGCATTGTATCCAGGTTAGTAGGTCACACAAAGGTACGTAGTAAGCATTTCTTCATGTTATTTCATTTCAGCCATTCTGCCAGTCTAGTCTACGCTATCCCTTAGTCAGTTAACACTTCTCTCACCTCCCCATCAACTCCCCACCATTCTGACAACCCACTGGAAATGACAGCAGCAGATTGACCCAGGTCATTGGGATGTGGGAGCCAGAAACCAGGAACATCAGGGGGGAAACCTATATCATCACAGGAAGAATGTGCAAACACCACACAGACAGCTCCGGAGGCTGGGATGGAATCGGAATCACTGGATCTGTGAGGCAGCACTACTAACTGCTCCATCACTGTGTCACACAGAAGTACAGACGACCTGCTCCAATTATATTGGGTCCTGGTGAGGCTTGTGTACAGTTCAGGATTCCTGACCCAAGGAAGGATTACAGCAATGACTGACCAGACTGATCTGGGAATGGTGGGTTTGACGAATGAAGAGAGATAAGAACAGGAACAGGAACAGAGTGTAGGGGAATGTAATGGGTGACAGATGGCACATATTGTTCATCACAGAAACTGTTCTACATGATTCACAAACACCATAATTGAGTTAGTGTTCACTTTCAGAGATTGTGTCTGATATAATGACATTAGTTTAATGTGACTGCTTTCATTTTTTCTGAAATGAAAGTAAAGGACTGCAAATCTTCTCAAGTACATAAAATGACTCTCACATATTTTACTCACAAAATCCTACAAGGGCAAACACCCCCCTCCACCCCACCCATCCCCCCACTCACCCCAGCCATCTCCTCCAATTTAGTAAGCAGTACTGATCTAGCCTGGAGCTCAACACCCTTCTTCTGTTAACCCATGGTCATTGACTCCTGAGTGTCTGTTTTCACATCAATTTGGATGTAAGATGTGATCTCTTGACCAAACACAAAATTAAAACTTCAAACCCCACATGGCGGAGAGATTGGCTTATAATGGATGCCAGCCAAATGCAACTGGTGGGAGACAAGGAAGAGCTGCTCCAGGTGAGTTGGAGCAGGGATCTGACCATCATAGGGGTAGGTGACCCTGTGGCCTTCACTATCAGTGGAGCGGATGTTGGGTCATGTGTTTCTGGGATTGATCCATTTCCCCATCACTGCTCCGTCTCCTGATCTGTATCATGTGGAGGATGTCAGCACATCACTCAGTCCTCCCTCAGAGGGACAAGAGCTCAACGTGTCCCAGTGATGTGTAGAGGGCAGGCAAGGTGGGGACAACTGACAGTGAAACACCAGGGAGAGTGGTACGGAATTCCCTGACTAACCTCTGTCACTGTGTCCCTGTGTGTTACTCCAGGACTAATCTCTGTCACTGTGTCCCTGTGTGTTACTCCAGGACTAATCTCTGTCACTGTGTCCCTGTGTGTTACTCCAGGATTAATCTCTGTCACTGTGTCCCTATCTGTTACTCCAGGACTAATCTCTGTCACTGTGTCCCCGTGTGTTACTCCAGGACTGATCTCTGTCTCGTCAGGACTAAAGCAGGAGGGGACAGGAGCCCTATAATGAAGGTGGGCGGAGGGTGGAATGTGCCAGGTGAAAAACCAATCAGAGGAAAGATCAAGGGGTGGGGGAGGGGAAGCAGGGAGGGGATAGGCAGCAGAGGTGAAGAAGGAATGTAAGGGGAAAACTCTATGGGTAGTAGAAGAAGGCAGAATCATGAGAGAAGTGATAGGCAGCTAGAAGAGGAGACAAGTGTGAAAGTGGAGTGGGGGAAGGGAGAGGGAGGGAATTACCGGAAGTTGGAGAATTCGATGTTCATACCAAGGCGCTGGAGATTACACAGACAGTAGATGAGGCGTTGTTCCTCCAATGGAAGTTTGGCCTCATTATGGCAGTAGAGGAGGCCATGTATGGACATATCCGAATGGGAAAGTAAAGGGGAGTTGAAGTGAGTGGCAACTGGGAGATCCTGTCTGTTGTGGCGGATGGAGCATAGGTGCTCGACGAAGCAGTCCCCCGATCTGCGCCGGATCTCACCAATGTAGAATAGACCGCATCGGGAGCACCGGATGCAATAGACTACCCCAACAGACTCACAAGTGAAATGTTGCCTTACCTGGAAGAACTGTTTGGGGCCCTGAATGGTGGTAAGAGAGGAGGTATAGGGACAGATGTAGCACTTACGCTTGCAGGGATAAGTGCCCGGTGGGAGATCTGTGGGGACGGATGTGTGGACCAGGCAGTCGCGCAGGGAACGATCCCTGCGAAAAGCAGAGAGGGGTAGAGAGGGAAAGATGTCCTTAATGGTGGGGTCCTGTTGAAGGTGGCGGAAGTTGCGGAGAATACTATCCAGGATCCGGAGGCTGGTGGGGTGATAAGTGAGGTCAAGGGGAACACGGTCCCTGTTGTGGTGACGGGAGGATGGGGTGAGGGCCAAAGTGTGGGAAATGGAGGAGATGCAGGTGAGGGCATCATTGACGATGGCAGAAGGGAAACCATGGTTCTTAAAGAAAGAGGACATTTGGGATGTCTTGGAATGGAAAGCCTCATCCTTGAAGCAGATGTGGTGGAGACGGAGGAACTGAGAATAGGGAATAGAATTTTTGCATTTGGTAGGGTGGGAAGAGGTATAATCAAGGTAGTTATGGGAGTCAGTGGTTTTATAAAAGATGTCAGTGGACAGTCTGTCTCCAGGGATGGAGACCCGAGAGATCAAGAAAGGGGAGAGAAGTGTCCGAAGTGGACCATGTAAATTTGAGGGCTGGGTGAAAGTTAGAGGCAAAGTCTATGAAATTGATGAGTTCAGCATGGGTGCAGGAAGCAGCACCAATGTAGTCATCAATGCATCAAAGGAAAAGTTGGGGAGCATTACCAGTATAGATTTGGAGCATAGACTTCCACATAACCCACGAACAGTCAGGCATAGCTGGGGCCCATGCAAGTGCCCATAGATACACCCTTGGTCTGAAGAAAGTGGGAAGAGCCGAAAGAGAAGTTATTAAGTGTGAGTACCAGTTCTGCCAACCTGAGGAGTGTGGTGTTGTTGGGGAACTGGTGAGGTCTATTGTCCAGAAACTAGCAGAGGGCTTTGAGGCCTTTTATGACATCTTTTTTTGTATGACACCTTTCATGGAGAGTGAAGTTCTGTGTAATGTAGAACACAAGGCAGACAGTATTTATACACCAAAATCCCATAAAGAGTAGAATGGTGATCAGCTGAGGATCTGGTGTGTGTTGCTGGTGGATGGCTAAGGATGTGCAATGGGACGCAGGAGAACTCCCTGCTTTTCCCTCAGTGATGGGACATTCCAATCTGCGGGAGGACTCCTTGCTCTTCATTCAGTGATAAGACATCCCAGTCTGTGGAAGATCTCCCTGATCTTCTCTCGGTCACATGATGTCTCATGACACAAGGAAACTCTGCTTCCCTTGCTGTCCTGGGACTGATTACATTTCCCAGAGAAGGCAGACAAATTCCTGGTATACAGACCCAGAGACATTCTGACTGCAGTAATGTTGTCCTGAATTATTGTGTTTAAGTCTCTGAATTCCCCTTTCAAACTACAACATTCTAGTTCACCGAAGAAACAAAATTAATAAAGGACAGTCTTCGTGTGAGAGAGCAGATACATGCAGAATACTCAACATATCAGGCAGCATCTGCAGAGAAAGGAACAGGGAATTTGTAGAATGCTTACAACTTGGCTTTTTAGAGGAATTTGTGGTTAAACCCACTTGGGAAAAGGTCATTCAGGATTAGATGTTATGAAATAAACTGGATTTGATTTGGGAGTTTAAGGTAAAGGAACCTTCTGTTGCAGTGAGTAAGGGAAGTGAACCCAAGTGCAGGGCACAAGCATAGAGACTGTGTTTGGATGCTTACACATGCATAAACGCCGAACATCAAACAGGAGAGATCTTGACATGGAGTCCCAATATCGAGCCTTGACATGGAGTCTGGACTCAGACTTGACAAAGAACCTTGACTCAGAGAGATGGCATCTTGTAGGTAAATCTTGAAACTGGGGCTAAATTAGAACAACTGGTTCTAAGCGGTCAGGAAACATAATTTACTCACAGGAAAAAGACCAATGAACTAGCGACTAGTAGTTGTGACGCCGGGGTTTATGTATTGCAGTTCTTGATGGAAATCAGGTGTACCATCATCAAAGTAGATTATCAGTAAATGGGAAATTAACGGTCAGAATCAAGGCATAGTCAAAGAAAATTAGGAGCAAGGTACGGAATTAACAATCGGGACCATGACAGTACCCCTGTCCCCCCAACGATAGTCTCCAAGCAATCCACCTGGCTTGTCTGGATTCTCCCAATGGAAATCACGGATAAGGAAAGGATCCAAGATGAAGGAGCAGGGAATCCAGGAGCATTCCCCAGGGCTGTTTCCTTCCCAATCGACCAAGTATTGGAGGCCCCTGACTCGGCGGAGCACATCCAGTACTCGCTGGACATGGTACGCTGGATGGTCGTCAGTAACTCAGGTGGGTGGACAGAGTTTCGCAGGAGGGCACAAAGGACTGACAGATACAGGCTTCAATTGGGAAACGTGGAATGTAGGATGGATGTGCATAGATTTTGGCCGAAGGGTTGACAATACTCTCAATCTCAAATGGTTCCAGGAAGTGAGGGGGGGGGGAGCTTCTTGGGCTCATTCTTGAGGGGGATGTCTTTAGAAAAGAGCCAAACCTTTTTCCCAGGCCAATAATCAGGTGCAGGAATCTGATGGTGATCAGCAGTCCTCCAGTTGCGGTCGGCCGAGCGGAGCAGGGCCGTGCGTGTGTCTTTCCAGTTCTTGCAACACTGACGGAGATGGTCCTGAACGAAAAGGGTTATGTTATGTACTCTTAATGAGCGGAGAACAGAAGGAGTTGGTATACATGCGAGCATTCAAAGGGACACATACTGGAGGGAGTGTTGACGAGGGAGTTGTGGGCATACTGTACCCAAGGGAGATGGTTGCTCCAGGCTGACGGGTTTTTGATGGTGATGCAGCGCAGTGCAGCTTCCAAAACCTGGTTAGCCCGTTCTGCTTGCCCATTCATCTGTGGATGAAAACCAGATGTCAGACTTATTGAGGCCTCAAGGGCTTGTCAAAAAGATCTCCAGACATGAGAGATGAATTGGGGACCCCGGTTAGAAATAATGTCCAAAGGAATCCCGTGAAGCCAGAAGACATGATGAACAAGGAGTTCGGCTGTCTTGTATAGATGCTCCAGACTGTGCCTCCGCTCCTCCAAAGCTAGGTTGACCGTCAGGGATGAAGTCCTCCCTAGGAGCAGGAGGACGAAAGAGGCTTGATCTTGCGGGAGGCGGAAATGAGTGCCGTGGAGTGGCCAAAATTACTAGACAACCAGATCTTTCCTTTTGGCATTCTTGGAGACAATTGTCCATCCTGGTAGCTGGGGAGATCAATGAATCCAGGATGTCGGTTTCATCTCTTGCCACCAACTTGCCTTTCACCCTGTCACTGAGACTATCCCGAAATACTCCTTGGAGTGCCTCGCCATTCCACCCCGAGTAGGCCACTAATTTCCGTAATGCTGCATGAGCCCTGACGGACAGAGAGTAAACGCTTAGCGGCATCTTACCACAGATTGGGCGGTCAAAGATTTTTCTCATTTCTGTGATAAAGGTGGGAAATGAAGAGCAGATCTCCGGTTGATTGTCCCAGACAGCTGTAGCTCACGCTAAGGCACATCCCCGCAAAAACCCCATGATATGCTACCTTTGACTTGTCCATGGAGTAAGTGGATATCTGCTGATTGAACACCAAGGAGCATTACAGAAGGAAGGCTCAGCACTTCCCAAATCCCCGGTGTAGTGTTCAGATTCAGGTATGTGTGGCTCTCTTGGTGGGGGTGATGCTGACACATGGGGGTTGCCACTACAGACTGTCCGGACTGGTTAGACAGAGTCCCAGGAATGGATGGGGTAAGATTAGTGGATACGCAGTCCACCTGGTCACTGATCTTTGTTATGTTATCAGACAGAGAACGGAGGTTCTCAACAACATCCTGGAGCAGTTGATCGTGTAGGCCCAATAGGGAGCCCTGGCTGGTGAGGGCTTTTTGCAGGGTCTTCATGTCCGCTGGTTTCATTATGGCCAGTTCTTTCTGTTGCAGTGAGTGGGAGAAGCGAACATAAGTGCAGGGCACAGGCACAGGGACTGTGTTTGGATGCTTACATGGGCGTAAATGCTGAGCATCAAACAGGAGGGATCTTGACACGGAGTCCTGTTATCAGGCCTCGACACAGAGCTTGGACTCGGAAACTTGACACGGCACCATGACACGGAGCCTTGACTCAGAGAAAAGGAGTTTCATAAGTAAATCTTGAAACTGGAGCTAACTTAGAACAAATGGTTCTAAGCAGTCGGGAAACATAGTTTACTCACAGGAAAAAGATAAGCAAATTGGCAACTGGTGGCTGCGATGCCAGAGTTTATATACTGCAGTTCTTGATGGAAACGAGGTGTGCCATCATCAAAGTGGAAATTAACATTTGGAATCAAGGCATCATCAAAGGAAATTAGGAGCAAAATGGGGAATTAATGATCTGGACCATGACACATACAAAGACAGAGTTCATAATATGATTGAATTTATCCTGACATTGAGAATAGAGAAACCAATATTTGATGTATCAGTATTAGAGTGGAGTAAAGGGAATTATAGAGGCATGAGAGAGGAGCTGGCCAAAGTTGATTGGAAGGGCACACAAGCAGTGTTGACAGCAGAACAGCAATGGCTGGAGATTCTGGGAGCAATTCAAAAGGTGCAGGATAGATACATCCGAATGTGGAAGATGCTTTCTAAAAATGGTTTGTGGTGGATGCATAATGAGGTAACCATGACTGACAATGAAATTCAAAGTCAGCAGAAAAGCTAAAAAGAGGACATATAATACAGGAATAACAGTGGGAAGTTAGAGGATTGAAAAGATTTTAAAAATCATTTGAAGATGGCTGAAAAAGCAATAAGGAGAGAAAAGATGAAATTTGAGGATACGTTACCCAAGAATATAACAGTTATACCGAAAGATTTTTCAGATACATAGAGTCAAAGACTGCCAAGTGTGGAAATCAGACCACTGGAAAATAATGCTGGAGAGGTAGTAATGTGCGGCACAGAAATGCAAGATGAACTGAATTAGTATTTTACATCATTCTTCAGTGGAAGATACCAGCTGTGTGCCAGAAATTCCAGAGTGTCAGGGACTAAGTAAGAGTGCAGTTGCTGTTAGTAAAGGAGATGGTGCATGGGGAGTGGAAAGGTCTAAAGGTAGATAAATCAAATAGATCAGATGAACTGGAGCCCAGGGTTCTGAAGAAGGGTACCTGATGAGATAGTGGAGGCATTAGTAGTGATCTGTCAAGAAACACTAGATTCTAGAGTGGTTCTGGAGGACTGGAAAATTTCAAATGACTCTCCATTCACCCATTCTCCCAATCTGTCTCAGTTCTTCTGAAGACTCCCTGCTTCCTCAACACTACCTGCCCCTCCACCTATCTTTGTATTGTCCTCAAACATGGCTACAAAGCCATCAATTCTATCATCCAATTCATTGGCATATAAGGTGAAAAGAACCAATCCCAACATCAACCCCTGTGGAGCTCCACCAGTAACCAGCAACCAACCAGGAAAGGCCCCATCTATTCCCACACTTTGGCCTCTGCCAGTAAGCCATTCTTCTGACATGCTGGTAGCTTTCCTGTAATACCATGGACTCTTACCTTGTTTATTAGTTTTTAGTCTGGCTCCTTGTCAAAAGCCTTCTGAAAACCCAAGTAAACAACATCCACTGACTTCTCTTTGTCTAATCTGCCTGCTATTTCCTTAAAGAATTTCAACCAATTTGTTAGGGAAAATTTCCCCTTTAGAGAAACATGCTGACTTTGGCCTGTCTTGTCATGTGTCGCCAAGTGCATCAAAACCTTTTCCTTCATAATGGAGTCTAGCATCTTCCCAACCACTGATCTCAGGATAACTGGCATTTAATATATTGTCTTTAGCCTCCCTCCCTTTTTAATTTCCCAGCAAATTGTTCATAGATATTTATATCTAACTGGCACCTGTCTCAGCCTCAGGACCTCCCTGGGTGATTTTCACCCAGAAGGTTGGAGTGAGCTTTATTGAATTATTCACTGTCTCTGATGTGGACACCTGGGTACATCAGGGAGACAGAGAATAGACAGTAAATTCACAGTGAATGCAGTATCTTATACAGTCCATGTGTTTATATTAAATTGACAGCAGAGTGTATACCCCTGGTGTGAGAGACCCGAGATTCATCCCCGTCAGGACACAGGTTATGTTGTTCCATCTGATTCCAGTTCCTTTTACATTTATATTAGAATGCTAATTCCAATTAAAAGAGGGAGGAGGAGGAGGTCAATCCCAGATGGAGATGCATCCTTCCTTCAGTGCAGTTTTTTTTCCAGGATCATGTGCACCCAGCCTAGGAATGGCTTCAGGAAATAGATGACTCACTTCAAGCAGGAAGTGGGCGAGGACTGGGGAAATAAACAACTCAAATGACTTTGTTCTTGCCTTGTCATGGAAGGAATGGAGGTGGCCATTTTATGACATTGTAACACACATTTTGTGAAGCATCTTGTGAATAGATTTTTCTCAGGAATACATGGATCAAAGCAATTAAGAGTGCAGATTGAGTTCCCTTATGTTGATCAAGTTTAAGATAATCTACTTTATGGAATCAGGGAGATGATTCTGTAACATAGAAATTGGCAGGAGAGAGGATAGAGTGGGGAAGTTTACGAGCAGAGGGCACAGCCTCAGAATAGAGGGACATCCAATTCAAATGGAGATGAGGAGGAATTTCTTTGGTCAGGGGTGCTGATTCTGTGGAATTCATTACCACAGGTGGCTGTGGAGGCAAGGTCATTGGGTGTATTTAAGTTGAGATTGTCAGGTTCTTGATTAGTGAGGGTGTGAAAGATTATAGCAAGGAGGTAGGAAAATGGGATTGAGATGAAAAATGTTTCAACCATGATGAAATGACTCTGCAGTCTCAATGGGCCAAATAGGCTTATTCTATTCCTATGTCTTATGGTCTTATGTGACTGAGCCTGTGATCTACACTTTGGAGGTATGTTTCTGGGCCAGTTGAGCATTCCAGCACTTTACTGTCTTCAAGAGTGTTTGGTGATATTGTGAGCAAAGTGTGCAGCCTGGAGGTGAAGAAGGGATGTGACCCCATGATCAAATTCATTTCTCGCCAATCTCATTGATTAAAGCATCCAAGAATATTGAAGTCAATGAGGAGGAGACTGGAAGTTGAGCAGGTTTTCAGCACTGCCTACCTGAATTTGACCATTTTCTCTCACTGCTGTGAGAGGCATCTATATTTGATCAGTCTCTCTCTCTCTCACTCTCATTTGCTGTTATCTAGAACATAGAAATCTACAGCACATTACAGGCCCGTCAGCCCACACCGTTGTGCCGACCATATAACCTACTCCAGAAACTGCCAAAAATTTTCCTAGCACATAGCCCGCTATTTTACTAAACTCCATGAACCTATATGAGGCTCTTAAAATATCCTATTGTAACTGCTTCCACCACCATGGCCAGCACTGTATGCCACACACTCACCACTCTCTGTGTAAGAAACTTACCCCTGACATCCCGTTAGTACCTAATTCCAAGCAGCTTAAAACTATGGCCCCTTGTGTTAGCCATTTCAGTTCTACAAAACAGCCTTTGGCTATCCACCCGATCAATGCCCCTCATCTTATACACCTCTATCAGGTCACCTCTCATCTTCTGTCACTTCAAGGAAAAAAAGGCCAAGTTCACTCAACCTATTCTCATGAGATATGCCCTATAATCCAGGCAGCATCCTTGTAAATCTCCTCTGCACACTGTCTATAGTATCCGCATTCTTCCTCTAGTGAGGTGAACAGAAATGAACATAATGGGGTCTAACCAAGGTCTTATATAGCTGTAACGTTACTTCACAACTCTTGAACTTAATCCCACGGTTGATGAATGCCAACACACCATACGCCTACTTACAGTATATATCCTGTGCCTTCCAAATTGCTTCCAGAAATTCCAGCCATTGCTGTTCTGCCATAATCTATACCAGTGTTCTTTTCCAATCAATTCTGCTCAACTCCTCTCTCATGCCTCTTTAATTCCCTTCACAGCACTGTAATATTGACACATCTGACCTTAACTTCTCAAATTTTAGGCTTAATTGATCATACTATGATCACTTGCCCCTGTGGCTTTTTCACCTTAAGCTCTCTAATCAATGAATTTAGATCTAACTAGATATGTGGAAGTGAAAGGAGAAGACAGTGTCCACAGCTGTAAGAACCACTTCTGACAGTGAACCCATTCTCCTGCCTTCTCCCATAAACTTTGACACCTTGATGAATCAAGAACCTATTGACCTCCATTTTAAATATACTGAATGACTTGGTCTCCACAGCCATGAGGCAATGACAGCTGGAACATCTTTGAACTGTGGGAGGAAACTGGAGAATGAAGAGAAAATCCACACAATCCACAGGGAGAATGTACAGAATCTCCTTACCAAGGAGGTTTGGAATGAACTCCAAACTGTGATCCCCTGAGCTGTAATGGCGTCACACTAACCACTTTTATTTTCAAATCTTCTCATTATTATTATTATTGTTCAAAAATAACACAGATACATCGAAGTAACAACACTTACAATGCCTAAAAAAAGGAATTATCTTAAAGATTGAAATTTTTGGTGAATAAAAAAAAACACCATAAGCAAGAAAAGTGAGGGAAAAAAATCCATTGGGGGTACAACCCCGGAGCAATGCGTCATACAGAAAGCTTCTAAAAATAAGCATCAAACCACCAACAAGAAAGAAAAATATATCAAAAGAAAATTTACACTTAGATCATGGAGGAAATCTATCAGTTAACTGAAATGATACTAACGAGCAAATGAGCCCCATCTCTTCTCAAAATCAAATAAAGGTTCAAAGGTTTGACTTCTAATTTTCTCCAAGCTGAGACACAGCGTCACCTGAGAGAACCATTGTGATGAAGTAAGAGCTGATATATCTTTCCATTTCAACAAGAGGGCCCTCCTAGTGATCAATGTAACAAACACAAAAACATGTTGGTCAGACAGAGAAACACCATGAATATTTTGAGGAATTATTCCAAAAAGCAGAGTCAATTTATTAGGTTGTAAGTTGATTCTAAGTGCTTTAGAAATTGTCAAAAAGACTGACTTCCAAACTGGTTTTAATATAGAAGATGACCAAAACATATGTGTCAGTCTGGCTATCTCAGTTTTACATTAATCACAAAATTTTTCAACATTGGGAAACATTTTAGAAAGTCTCTCTTTTGTCCAATGGTAACGATGTACAATTTAAAATTGAATCAGTGAATGACTAGCACAGATTGAGAAAGAGTTAACCAGCTTCAGAATCCACATCCAATCCTCCCATATAAAAGTCAAATTGAGTTCTTTCTCCCAAATCTTTATAATCTTAAGTAAAGGATGCTTATCCCATTGTAATCATAAATTATAAATTCTTCCAATAAAACCTTTCCTCAAGGGGTTCATATTCATAATAGTATCTAATAATTCAGCCTGCAATATGTAAGGAAAATTACTTGAATACTTCTGTAAAATGTTTAATATGAAGATATTGTAAAAAGTGTGAATGTGAAAGAATATATATTGACTAATTGTTCAAAAGACATCAATCTGCCTTCTTTAAATAAATCCAAAAAAGACTTAATACCTTTATTTTTCCAAAGTAAAAAAATTGGATCACTCCAGAAAGATTTAAAAAAGTAATTATGATAAATTATACTACAAAGTTTAATTTTTTTAAGATAAAAAAAAATTGCAGAACTGGCCAAATTTGTAAAGAGTGTTAACCACAGGATATAAGTTTAAATTAACAACTTTAGCTAATTGTATAGGGAGAACAACTTCTAATAACAAAGTTAAATAAAACTGTTTCAGAGCTCTCAGTTCCAGGTCTACCCAGATTGGCCAATCATTCCTATCACCCAAATATAACCAAGAGAACATATATCACAAATTAACAGCCCCATGATACATTCTTAGATTAGGCAAAGCGAGACCTCTGCCCTTTTGCAACGTTTGTAAATGATGTTTACTGATTCTTGGTCTTTTATTATCCCAAGTAAAAGATATAATAATAAAATCAATCCAATCAAAAACTTCTTAGTCAAAAAGAAAGTAATATTCTGAAATAAATATACATTTTTTAGTAAAATCATCATTTTATCTATATAAATACGACCAAGTGAAAATGTAAGTGGGTTCCATTGACTAAATGAGAACTTCATAGAGTCCACTAAAGGAGGAAAATTGGCTTTATAAAGATCCTTGTTTTTTTTGTAATTATGATACCTATGTATCTAAAAGAATCTGTAACTTTACAAAGAATATTATCATATATAGAGACAAATTCATTTAAAGGAAGTAATTCACTTTTACTGAAATTTATTTTATATCCTGAAAAATCTCCAAATCTGTCAAATAATTTTAGCAAAGCAGGAATAGATTCTTCAGGCTTAGAAATATATATATACCAATAAATTATCAGCATAAAGAGAGATCTTGTGCATGGTCTCATTCATAAAAATCCCATGAATATTTTTTTTGGATTCACGAAGAGCAATAGCAAGGGGTCCTAATATTAAGTTTAATAACAAAGGACTTAATGGACAACTTTGTCTTGTCCTCTGTGATAGCTGAAAAAAAGGAGACCTACAGTTATTGGTGAGAACAGTAGCAACAAGAGCTTTATATTTCATTTTAATCCAATTATTATAATTAATACCAAAACCTAATTTTTCTAAAACATTAAATAAATAAATTAAATAAATATTTCGATCAAATGCTTTTTCAGCATCCAAAGATACAACACATTGTGGAGTTTTACAAGAGGGCAAAAATATAATATTAAATAATCTCCAAACATTTGTAAAAGAATAATAACCCTTTATAAAGACTGTTTGATCTTTCAAAATGATTTAACCCAAAAACTCGCCAACCAATTGGCCATTATCTTTGAGAGAATCTTAGTATCAACATTCAATAATGAAATAGGTCTATGTGAGGCATAATCAGTTGGATCTTTATCCTTTTTTGAGAATAAAGTAATAGAAGCTTCATAGAAAGTAGAGGGTAAATCACTTTTCACAAAAGAATCTTTAAACATCTCCTACATATTTGGAGAAAGCAATTTTCCAAATATTTTATAAAATTATACAGGATAACCATCAAGTCCCAGGGCCTTACCAGATTGCATTGAGAAAATAGCTTTATGAATTTTAGATTCAGCAATTTGGGCATCGAGAGTTTTTTGATCCTCAGCAGAAATTTTAGGGAAAGCAATCTTTCATAAAAAAAAACATTCATTTCAGAAGAATCTACAGGACATTGAGATCTTTAAAGTTCAGTATAAAAATCTTGAAAAATCTTATTCATTTCTTCATATTCCTGAGCCAAGGTCCATCCTTTTTACGAATTTTCAACATTTGCCTTTTGGCTCCAGCTGATTTTAATTGAAATGCAAGTAGTTTATTATTTTTATCTCCAAACATAAAATTGGCTCTTTAACTTAAGTAGATAACCTTCAATTGGATGAGTTAATAATAGGTTATATTGTGATTGAAGTTCCACCCTTTTTTAAAATGTCAATATTAGGGGAAGTCAAATAGACATCTAAATCTTTAATTTGTTTTGAAATTTTATCTAATTCTTCTTTAGTCTGTATTTTGAGTTTAGCTGAATAAGAAATAATCTGACCATGTAAAAATGCTTCAGATGTATCCCATATAATAAATTTGGACATGCCTCCTATATCATTAAAACGAAAAAAAAAATCTTTTATCTGGCTTTCAATAAAACTGATAAAATCAGAGTTTTGCAATAAAGTCTGAGAATGCATCATGGTGGATGGGCAATGATGACATCCTCAAATTCAAAGGACAAACTCAAAGGCGCATGATCAGATAATAGCAATAGCATCATATTCACAGTTTTTAACATTTGGCAAAAGGTGGGGATCAATTATAATATAATCAATCCTTGAATATTTTTGTAGACATGTGAAAAGAAGGAATATTCT
This sequence comes from Hypanus sabinus, assembly GCF_030144855.1. Taxonomy (NCBI): domain Eukaryota; kingdom Metazoa; phylum Chordata; class Chondrichthyes; order Myliobatiformes; family Dasyatidae; genus Hypanus; species Hypanus sabinus. The sequence continues at coordinate 55,303,201 of NC_082706.1, forward strand.
CTATTATTAGGGTGTAAATGTCTCCATAATTCGATCAACCCAAAATCTGTCAAAGAGGAGTTGGTAACTGATGCAGAGTGGTTTGGAAGTTGCTGATTAGTTGAGCTCTTATCAATCATAGGATTTAAACAACAGTTAAAATCCCCACCCATTATCAACATATACTCATTTAAATCTGGCAGTAAAGCAAATACTTCTTTAAAAAAAGAAGGATCATCTAAACTGAGACCATAGAAATTAACCAAAGCAACCTTTCTAATAGAAATCACTCCTTTAACAATTAAAAATCTACCATTAGAATCTGATTTAATATCCTCTTGAGTAAATATATTACATTTAATAAAGATAGACACGCCCTTAGTTTTACTCTGAGCATGGAGCTGTAGTTCATTCCACCATCTAAAAAATCTATTTTGATCTCCCATTCCTGATATGCATCTCCTGAGCAAAAATTATATCAGGTTGGAATCAATTAATAACTTTTAAAATTCTTTTTTCATTTAATAGGATGATTCCAACTATGTACATTCCAACTTATTACATTAATCTGTTTAACTGTCATAATATAATTTTATTCTAATTTACTTTATACATGCACAGAGCACATACCAATACAGGATTATCAAAGATGCCAGTGATGAAGAATACAACCATATAGAAAGCATATATGCTCCGGAACCACCCAATGGGAAAAAGCTCCTAGCTCTAAACCCATCCAACCTCTGAAAAGCCTGGAATAAAGGCAAGCGAACTAAGATAGTATGCAAAGCCATGGGCCGCTCTGTCGGTCTCGTCTCTCCCTCCTCCCAGCCAATACACAAAAAAATAAGATGACTTTGCAGGAAAGACAGTAACATCTTAGCAAAGGCGAGTGTTTACATTCCATCATGTATTAAACAAAAAAGAACCAAAACAATATAATCTCTTAGAGAGAAAAACCAGTGCCATCTTAAATTTAGCTTTAAATCTCTAAGAAAACTATTAAATTTGGTTCTAGAATGCTATAATAAACCAGATTTTTAAATAAAGGGGTTAATAGTATATTTAACTGAACTGAATTTACAGAAATATTAATTAGTAATATCATAAGTAACTAAACCCTCCCATATATATATAAAAAGAAACCCTATCAATAGGAAAAAAACTAACAGTTAGTAAATTATGAAACAACAAAAAGAAATATCAAACCAAATATTAGATAAAAGGAACAAATCCCTTTATCCTCTTTTCTCAGTCAAATATCTAATTAGCCATTTAAACAGTCAAACTTGAGCAGAAAATCTTCTTTTCAGAGAAAATCCAATAGGATATAATGATGAGCAGGTTTTCTTATCTTCTTTTATTAATCTCTCTATGAAATATCCAAATAGCCTTCATATATCTTCTTTTTAAACTATGAATAATATACAAATAACATACAAACAGCTTTTCAGATAGTTCATTCGGTAGTAACATTAGTAATGGTGAAGACGAGTCAGCACAGCTTTCTGGTCGAAGAAAGTACATGGAAAAGAATTGGGGGAAAAACTTTCATTCTTGTTGGGTATCTCAAAGAGGGAAATAGTTTCTTATCATATGCTTGTTTCAGTACCAAAGCAAATCTTGATCTTTGTTCCATTACTTCTTTTGGATAATCTTCATAAAAATGGATCTCAGACTCGTTGAGTCTGAAAATTCTTGGTTTTCTTGCCTGTCACATTATTTGATCTTTAATTTTAAAGTGATGAAAACAAACTAAAATAACTCTCGATCTGCTTGAGTTTTTAAATTTCAAAGTAAACAGTCTGTGTGCTCTTTCAACAGCAGGCGGCTGTGATAAAATAGTGGGAAATAGAGTATGAAAGAGCTTACCAAAGTAAACTGTTAAATCTCCATTTTCAGCTCCTTCTTGCAATCCAACAATTTGTATGTTGTTTCAGCAAGATCTGGTTTCCAGGTCTATAATCTTATTATGATATTTTTCCAAACTGGTTGTAGTTTCAGGCAGTTTTTGCTTGGTTAACTTCAATTTCTCTTCATGTTTATTAACTTGTGTTTCCACATCTTTAAGATTTCCCAGAAATAACTTTATTTCATTATTATTCTTTTCCAGTTGATCTTTAATTACCTTATTCTGTTCTTGAATCGAATTCAATGTCCAAATGATGTCTTCACCCCATGGTGGCATTTCATTAGAGCTTTCCTTTGGCATCTTTCCTTTTCCATTACCTTTTCTATTACCTTTGTCAGTAGGTTCATGCAGATTCTTCCCACTTCTCATAGACATAGACATATTACTCCCCTTCAAGAATCAGCAATTCAAAATTATAAATTCAAAATTTAAGCTGGGGGAGAGAGAGAAAACTGAGAGCAGCACAGAATTACTGCTACGCCATTGACAGACAGAGGTAGTCTCCCATCACACTAACCACTAAGCTATTGTGGCACCCAAAATAATTTATGATTTAAGGAATACACATCTTCTGAATCAGCAGTTTTTTGCACTCAACGAGTTCAATAACTTCAGATCATAACACTACCCCAGTATTTCAACACACACTGTGGACACCCAGTCTTTGTTTCCCTCAACTCCATAACCACTCTCTAATGCCTTGTATTGTCATCCAATTTGTTTATTACTTTTTTCCGCCTTCCACCTAACCATGTCTTCCCCCCATCCAGCCTTACACCAAGTGTAAAGAATCTCTCCTACAATCTCATTTGCCCCCTTCTCCCGTCAACCACACAGGGCTGAGAAAGGATGAGAAAGAAGACTGTGGCTGATACACTGTGATTGAGTGAAAAGCTAAAGAACTAAAGAGGGGCCTGGGCATGCTGAAATTTGGCCATAGCCATGTGGTCAAGTTCAGGACAGGATCACATTTGGGGTCTGTGTCAGGGACCCAGATCACAGTCAGGATCAGTGTTAGGGGCAAAAAGCACTCAAGGTCCATGTCAGTGACCTGGTCCCTACAATCCTCAACATACCAGTCAGCAACTATACAATATAGGTCAGCAAGCCAGAAAGCCTTTTTAACAACTCCTCCCAAACCCATGGAGACCACACCTTGCAGATTCAAGGGCTTGGTGACCGATCACAAACTGACCTTAAATCAGGCAATTCACAACAGAACTCATAAATCAGACAATTCACGACACAACTTGTAACTGATTGACAGTTTACCTCTGCACAACTATCACTGTAACTATGTTAATACCAGCCAGAAATTGATGTCATGTATGCTATTGTTCATTTTGTGCCAGTACTCACGCCAACCATAATTCCAATTTATAAAACGGAGATAAGGAATCTCCCATTGGACACAAGATTAATCCTCCTTCTCCCTATATTTGGCATGGGAGTGTATGCTTCCCCATAATAGTTTCTCTCCGGATTCCTTACATCTGAACCTCATCCCCATCCCTATTCTTATTTATTTTCCTTTTTAGTTGACACTGTTGTGTTTCCATGTTGTTGCCTCGGGTCTACCTGGCTATTGTGGCAGATTTTGCTGCCTTCTTCATAAATCTGCATGCTCTGTCTTAACAGAGAACATCTCACACACAACTCCATATTTGGAAATGATCTTTAGTTTATCAGATTGTCAGTAGGGGCCTCACTGCCTCAATATGTCTACTGCTAAGTGCTTTTATCCAGCTGTTTTTGAACCAACCAGCTCATAAGACAATCTCACAAAATGGAGTTTGCAGAACAGTCTCATAAAATGGTGAGCTCCATTCATTCTAGCACATGATTTCAGAGCAACTGCTCTACGCCATGATGTTCGTACCTTTCCAGTTACCTTTTGGACATCACCTTTCACCACATTCATGATCCAAGTAAATGAACTTGGCAAGTTGAGACTCAAAATATAGCACTCACTCTGAGAGGCAGATGCAAGAAAACTTTCACTATTGCAGATGCAACTGCTCCTTGTTTTGTGATAAACTGGTTTAATATAGACCTTCAGTGTTCTGCTTCCTCCTTTCATTATTTTTAATTAGATGTGAACAGTCAGGACTGAACCTTGTAGCATATAACACTACAGGAGAACCTTCATCACCAAGTGACAGAATCAGGGTCCAGACCCGTGGGTAGGGAAGTGTCTGGACTCAACACTACCCTCATGAGGACAGTAAGGAATCAGGGATCATAGCGTCCTCACCATCACCACACAAACCCAGTAAAGTGAATATAAAAGCTCTCCAGGGATAATGGGGCTTTGTCACATCCACATGAGCATTTTTAAAACTTCCTTCTTCTTATAAGAAAGTCAATCAAAAACATGAGAAAATCTGCAAATACTGGAAATCCAAAGCTGCACATACAAAATGCTGGAGCAACATCCATGGACAAGTGCTCACCAGTTAATATTTCAGGTCGAAATCCTGCATCAGGACTGGAAATGAAGAGGAAAAGTCAGCACAGGAATCTAGGGGGAGGGAAGGAACAAGTACAAGGTGGCAGGTGATAGGTGAATCTGGGAGAGTGGGAGAGAGTGAAGTAAAAATCTGTGGAGTTTATTGTGAAAGAGATAAATGGGTGGAGAATGGTAAATTTGATAAGAGAGGACAGAACACCATGAAAGAAAGGGAAGGGAGCGGAGCACCAGAGGGAGGCAATGAGCAGGCAAAAAGAGAAGGTGTGAGAGGGAAACAGGAATGGGGTATGTTGAAGGAGAGGAGGGGTAGTGCATTACTGGAATTTCAAGAAATTCAGGTCATCCATGCCATCAGGTTGAATGCTACCCAGATGAAATATAAGGTGTTGCTCAGCCAACCAGAGTGTGGCCGCATCCTGGCCATAGAGGAGGCCATGGACTGACATGTTGGAATGTGAATGGGAAGTAGAATGGAATGGATGGATGGATCTATATTTGAAACATCGAGATTTTTTATGCATTCAATTCTGTAATATAACAAAATGGAACCAATAAAATTACATAATACTTTGCTGTATGCTCCATGTGTATGTTAGAGGAGTGTTTTATGTCCTTAATCGTTGTTCATTGTGTAACTAAGGGGAAATAGGCTTTGTGAACTGCAGCTGTATTGAGGTGGAGGAGCATCTTCTCTATACCTTGATGGCCACATCTTTCCAGATGCTTGTTGGATGTCACCTTTCACCAAATTCATGACCCGAGTTACGTAGTTTGTCAAGTTGAGACTCAAAATATAGCAGTCATGCTGACAGGAGCATGCAAGAAAAGTTTCACTATTGCAGACGCAACTGTTCTTTGCTTTGTAATAAACTGAATTTTGCTGTTGACCAGGGAACTTGAAGTCATTGAAAAGATCCATACTGTGTAAAATGTCACAAATGTAGTTAGGAAGTGACTGAACCAGACATATGCAAATATAAGTTCGGTGGGGCAGGAACAAGCAGAAACAATGAGTGTTCCTGGACAGGTAGCTTTATGGATCTTGGTTAGGAGGTAGAAACAGGAGATGAGGGGTTAGGGAACTAAAAGGTTTGTAGCAGTGTTTGGGAGATCCTCAGAATTAACAATGTCTATGATGGTGCGGGTGACAATGGCCTGGTGCTCCTTGGTGGGGTCTTGTTCGAGGGGTAAGTAAGAGGAAATGTCTGAGAGTTGTCACCTTGCCTCAGCATGGTGAACATCAGTTTGCTAGACTACTGAAGTACAGCCCTTGCTTGCAAGATTGATTTTGAGGTCAGGATTAGTGTGGAGAGAGTGGAGAGCAGTGTATTCAGAAGGTGTGAGGTGTGGTAAAGTTGAAACCATTGATTTCTCATAGGCTGTTAGTAATGAAAAGATCCAGAGCAGACAGACTAGAGGAGGAAGGCTAAGGATGGAATAAAGGGTTATCAGTGTGGGCTGGAGAGTCCTTGCCATGACGTAGGAATGGAGATGGTGGTGGCAGAAGAAGAGCTCAGCGTCATGGCATGGTTGAGTGTTAGATTGGGAAGATTGGAATATTTTTGGGAACAATTCCAGAAGTTGCTTTACTGACAAGACTGCTTTCATTTATAGAACCAAATAGATGTTACTCAGGACTTCTGACATTGATTTTGAGTCTGACGTTCTTTGAAAAAAATAGCTTTGATGCAATGGGTGTTTTGTCATGCATATTGTAAATGGGAGAAGGTAAGGAGTTTTCTTGGAGCTCTGCTACAGTACAATACATGAATAATCTCCTGTTGACCTCCCCAAGCAATGAAGCCTTTGAGCAGCACTCCCTCTGCCTTACATAAACTGGTTAAGAAAGGCCATAAAGTATCAAAGCAGAAGCTACAGTTTGTACAACCAGAAGTTAATTGTCTAGGACACTCCCTATTGTAGGATTCAAGGTAATTGATTAAGACTCATATTGAAGCAATGGTAAGAGCCCTGCAGCAATGACTCATCAGGAAATGAAGCATTTCTGGGGAATAGTAGGCAATAGATTTTAGATTATGTACCTATTCTTAAGCCTTTCTTCAATATATGTCTTCCCAATCAACCAGATCTGTTATGATGGAGCTTGGAAGCTGAGGAGATATCCGAATGTATAAAAGGAACAATGACATCCACTTCATATTTGGGCCTCCCAGACTAAGAATATCTTTGCTCCATCCATTTTGACTCAGAGGCATGGGGAAGGACAAAGGACAATTGTTTATTTCAATGCTCAGTTAGACCCAATAGCCAGAGGACTACCATGTTGTCTTCCAACCGTGAAAGGATTTGGTCATGTGGGTCCAGTGGTTCTATTGGCAGTGGATCGAATAGTCATCAGAACCAAAGGCAGCACCAGTTTCCACGATAGCCCAATTTCCTCACACTTTGCAAAGTTTATTCTTAATTGTTCCATTCATCCTGTTCCCTTGCCCCACTGACTGAGGATGGTAGCTACAGTAGATGTGTTGATCTACCTGTAAGGATTTGCATATTTCTTTAATTAATTTACCATTGATCATAGTATCCAAAATTGCAGGATTATTTCCTTTAACAAACATTTTACTACTGTAAATGGATCACTCTTTCACCAGGGAACCGCTTCAACTGATCATGAGCACACATCAATACTGACTAGAACATATTAATATCCTTCAGAAGGATAATTCAACAAAGTCTATCTGTAAATATACAAAAGTCTATCTAACAGTGGCGTATGAACGCCTGGTACTTGTACCAGCTTTCCCAGATTTTGTAAAGCGCATCATACGTTGGCTACAGATTTATTCTGCAACTTGAGGTACTCAAGGGACATACCAAGTTTACTTCATTTGATCAGTCATTCCCCTCTTGGCTGCATGTGTGAATGTATGGTGCTGTGGACCTTTAATAGAAAGAAATGTTTGGAGTCTTAATTTGAAGGACCAGTTCACATATTGCTTGTCACAAACAGGGCCATCAAGGTAAGAGAAAGCCCAACATGGATTCAAACCTCTCATGGAAAGAAGGTGTCTAACAATGTAGAAAAATATAAAAATGCTGAGAAACAGAATAGTGGTGTTTGGATTAACACTTGGACTTGGCCTGACAGATATGACTGCCAGTAACACTCAAGCTGCTGGGTTTGTACAGCTGACTCGGTACATGTAAAAATGTGTGTCCCTGTTACCCACTCCATTCAATGTAACAGAGATGAAATGTTATTTTAATGGGTCCAACTCTGGATATGCTTACAGAAAGACAGACAGACATACTTTATTTATCCTGAGGGAAATTGGGTTTTGTTACAGTCGCACCAACCAAGAATAGTGTAGAAATATAGCAATATAAAACCATAAATAATTAAATGATAATAAGTAAATTATTACGTCCAGGATCAGCCTATTGGCTCAGGTTGTCTGACACACCAAGGGAGGAGTTGTAATGTTCGATGGCCACAGGCAGGAATGAGTTCCTATGACGCTCAGTGTTGTATCTCGGTGGAATGAGTCTCTGGCTGAATGTACTCCTGTGCCTAAATAGTACATTATGGAGTGGATGGGAGTCATTGTCCAAGATGGCATGCAACTTGGACAGCATCCTCTTTTCAGACACCACCATCAGAGAGTCCAGTTTCATCCCCACAACATCACTGGCCTTACGAATGAGTTTAGTTTAGTTTCTGGTATAATGATGGAATAATAATGGAACTCAGAAAGATAGAGCCCTTCCTCTCCTTATCAGTACAGCCAGAATGACACCTGAGGAAGTTGGGGATATAAATTTGGAAACAGTGAGTTTTTCAGAGGATGGTATACACCCTACAACAATAACCCCAGGGTATACAGACTTAGTGTTGTCCCGAGGGAAGTGAATTCTTGCCCAGGGAACTGGTAAAACAGCATAGGAACTGATTATTATGTCATCAGCATTGGAAAAGTTAGCATTAAGAGAATTAATGATGCCTAATAGCAACTCCTTTGCTTGCATCTTCAGTAACAGCTCTATCTCCATCTTTAATATCTCTATTTTTCTGTTTCAGGGTTCTGTTGAAGACCCTGACCTGGAGTTACAGGTTGACTATGATTCTTTGTGGGAATGGGGCCCGTTCTCAGGGTTTCACAACCGACTGTTGTTGTTCAGCATGCCAAAGGATCAGCCTAAAAGTCTGGCTTGGATTCGGGAGCCTGGGATCTCAGGGCTCTGGAGCTGGGTAGATCGAGGATTGGTGTCATGACAGGAGATCCGTGTGTCATTGGGGGAGTTGGAATACCAGAAGTTGTGTGCCCAGTGTTTTGAGTACAGAGCTTGAAAACAGCGACGTGGCAGACTTTTAACATCTAACACCAGCAAGTTGTTTGTAAACTCACTCCACTTGCTGGTAAAATGGAGACACCTCTTTCTCCCTTATTCGGGAGAGAGGGAACCTATGGTATATCGAATACCAGATGAAACGCAAAATCTTTGAGGTAACTGCAAGTCTGTGTCTTTGCTGTTACTTTGCTCACGCTTGAGTGCTCGGTGACGGGTGCCGATGCTGTTTTTGCCAGTGGGGGGAAGGGGGGATTTTTGCTCACTGGCCACTTACGCATAGGACAGAAATGATCCTTCAGAGCTTTTCCGGCTTACTTAGCAACAGAAGATAACTCATGATTCAGATGAATCAAAGGAATATACGTTAACTATTCTGTGTCTCACTTCAATGTTACATTCAGCCCTACTGGTGAAATAGAAAAATCAAAAACACAGTGAGATTCTAGGAAGCTATATTAAAATCTGCATGGACTGAAAGAAATAACCCAGTGGAGGCGCTACATAAGTGAAGACCGTGAAAAGGAGAGAACCCAACTGCATTTGTGTTGAAGTTATGGTCTGTTTTCTCAAGTGTTTACATTCCCATTTTGTACAGGTGAGATTTGGCTCAACAACAGAGTATTAACTGGCTTAAGGTTCTGGTATCGTACAGTACTGAGAAGAGCAGAAGATTGTGTGAAATGTTTGATCCCACAGATCCCACACACACTGAAACATGTTTTCTCAGAAGAATGAAATGAGAATGGGAGAAGGGAGGGAGAAAGGTACGATGGAAAATAAGGGGAAACAGGTTTTTAAATGTCCCCTATAAGAGAGCAAGGTGTGTAGTGGCAGAATGAAGGGGGATGGAGTGTCTAACAGGGTATGCCATCGTTACACTTGACAGAACCACTTTCTGGAAGGGGTGGTCGAGAATGTGGTCAGAATGTCTACATTCTCCCTTTTATGAATTGTGGGTCCACATGGAAATATTTTGCTCTGGATCTACTTAGATCCATTGGAGAGATGAAAACAGGTGATGTTGCGGAGGAGGAAGACAAAAGGAGGAATTAGGTCATAAAGGTGTCACTAGGAGGATTAATAAGGAAATACTCCAATGAATGACTGCACATTCCCAAGATCAAGATGCACAAACGGGAAGAAGAAAGGTGGCTACCACAGTCAGAACTACTTCCTGCAGTCTCAGAATCAACTCCTATAACCACCACGGAGGAAGCCCCAGAACCTAAGATTGTTTCACAGCCACACACTCACCTGCCAAGGAGAGTGATCCACCCTGTCAGGAAAGGTGTTACCCCACAAAATTAAGAAATCCTCCACAGTGATGAAATTCTTAGGCCTGAAATAGACTATTGAAAATTTACTAGGCAGAGTAAACTGTATAAAATAATTTATGCAGGGGTTCCCTGAGACCTGAAAAAAGGGCAAAAAGATTGAGAAAGGCTGTTCTGCACTGATCACAAAATACTAACTAATGGTGTCCAAGGTCAAGTTATATCTAAAATTAGCTCTGGCAGGTAGGAAAGTCAAATGGTGGATAGGAGATCCAGTGCATTGGGCTGTGTAAGCTGCAAATAAGTGATATTAAAATAGTAAGTGAAATAGCCCAGTAAGTGTGGGGAAAGAATGTAACAAGGCATGTTGTTAACCCAATTAATAAAGCATCCTGGATCTCTTTCATTCAATGGAAAAGGCAAAGAAAACATAGGTAACACGCAAGGTGCTGGACGAACTCTGCAATTCAGGCAGCATCCCCTCCAGTATCCCATCTGTGCTGCTCAAAGTTTCCAGCATCTGCAGTATCCCAGGTGCAAAGCGTTCTTGGAAATGGTATAAAAATTAGTTGAGTCACAGCTGGCATGCAGCACGTAATTCTAAACTACGGCAAGTAAAGTAACAGTAAGTGTAACAATGGAGAAGCATCATTAATTCATATGTTTTGGACATGTCCGTGTCTGGCAAAATACTGGAATGAAGAATTTCACATTTTTTCTGTACTTTTTAACGCTGATTTTAAGCCTAACCCTTTGACTGCCTTATTTGGTATTGTTGGTGGGAAAGATATCATATTGAAGACATCTGAATTGCACATTTTGGCTTTTATTTCTCTCCTAGTAAGGAGGGCACTTTTGTTTTAATGGAAGGATAGTGGTCCACCTACTCAAGTTCAATGGTCATGTGACATTATGTCATATTTGAATTAAGGGAAGATTTGTTGTTCAATTTTTGAAACTAATCAAAACTTTCAAGCTGTGTGGGGACATTTTATGAACTACTTTCAAACCCTTTGATTTATTAGTCAAGTATATATTGGTCAATAACAAATTTTATTATAAGATAAGGTTTTTTCTTCATTTTTATATTAAACAGCTTCACTTTTGGTAGTGGGTAGAGATTTTTTATATATAAAATATTCTATTTCAATACTATAATCTAATTTAACTTATCGGAATATGGAGTAATACGTTTGCATGTATGACTGCAATATCATGTATTTGGTATTACTTTATCCTTTTTTCTTGGACCTATAATATATATTTGTTTACACTTTGTATTCCTGTATGTATAAATTAATCAATAAAAATATTGAAAAAGAAAGTAAAGTAACTGTGAACACAATTACTTCAGAATGAGAGCATTTCAATGATGTGGGATTGTTTTCTGTACAGCAGGAAAGGCAGAGCAGATATTCAACATAGGCTTAAAAATTATTAGGTGAATAGAAAAGGTTTATTTCTACTCATGGAGAGCTTAATGTAACAGCTAAATGGATTAAAATATTTTGAGCAAAAATATTTTCTTCTGAAAGTTTAGCGTAGGTCAGATGCTCATGCCTGTAAAGTGCTTGAGAAAAACTTTGATCACATTCAGTGCTTGGAATCAGAATTGAAACAATTTCCTACATTACACAATTGTCAGTAAGGGAAGTATGTAATTCAGTCATGCCACTGTTTCCATACTGAAACCATTGCCAGAGTCATCCTTACATCTTCATTACACTGATGCTTCATTGACTGTTTTGGGAAGTTGCAAATGTTCAGCTCAGCATGGATCAGAAATATCTTCACCTCTCTTGTACAACAGGTGACATTCTAGAAAAATACACTTCTAAAGCTGAAAAGGTACAAGTACAATTTGAAAGTCTTACTTTTGTCAATGAGGAAGAGCAAGAAATGCTGTCTTAGTACTTGCCTCAGTTTAATCGATTGTTTTATTCCTTTGGACAAATATGAGATAGGTACTCCAAAAAGAAGTCTATAAGAGCACATTTTTATATTTGTCATACAGCAGGGAAACAAGCCAGTTGGCTCATAAAATCCAATGACTAGTCAGAATCCACTTTGATTTAATCTCAACTTTCAGGACTGTAGCCTTCTATGCTCAATGATTTAAGTGTTTATCTAGTTATGAGTTAAATGTTGTCAGGGACTCTGCTTCCACCAATCTCTCCAGAAATGTGTCGCTCTCATCATTATCAGGTTTTTCATTAGTAGTATACAGATTACTGCTCTTTTTGAATCTGCAAATTGAACGTTTAACTTCTTCCCTTCCCTGCATTCTCCATTTATTTGTCTGCCTAACATGCTCTTCGTATGTGTCCTACTTTGCTTTTTCTGCAAGTTCCAAATTTAAATCTGCATTTGTTTGGTGGATGTGAGCCCTGCCACAATGGTAGCACAATTTGGTCAGCTAAGTCGCTTTCTGTTTAATCATATAACAATTACAGCACGGAAACAGGCCATCTTGGCTCTGCTAGTCAGTGTTTAGAAACTACAATTTTATTGACGTTCACTTTCATTCCTGAAAGCAACTAAATTGTGCCTCTGTGGTTTCCATTGAAACAGCAATACCCACTGCTCTTTGAAATATAAGTTGTGTCTCAGTTAGAAACCATTGTTGAATGCTTTTGTTCAAGATTCCACAAACTAAACAACCCCTTACTGTATCATTAAGCCGATTACTGAGCTGATAATACTTAGACAATCTCTTCACTTCAGCAGATATGCTGAAATAGACTCAGCTTCCTTTTAATTCTGCTGATGAAACCAAAAGTATTCTGAAATCAACAGTGGCTTCATTTCCATGTGTTCCTGCATCACTTCTACAATAGCAGCAAAATTCACTTCTGATAGTTTGGTTGGAACAGTCAAACTCCAAAGCAAATTGTCTGCCTATAAAATAGTGTTCCAATAGTTAAGTGTACCTGAGCCAGTTACCAATTGTATAATCAAATTCATCAATCTTTCCTTCGTAGCCATCCATTTCTGATCATTTTCAGTGATTATTATCACCCAGTACTCTCAGCTTATTAACACTGAATTCTTCCATTTTTATCCCTTTTTCTTTAAAAACTTGATCAGGTTTTCCCTTCTGAAGACTTGAGCTGCTCTGTTTCACCATTCCTCTCTGCAGTCTTTCTTCGTTCGAACATTTCACTCTGCTTTAATACATCAGTACCATCCTGGATTTGTTTTAAAAATAACTCATCACCAGTGTTATGTTTTGTAACTTCAAAACATTAAAGTAATTTAAGAAAGACTTGAGAGTCTGAAATATGACTCTGACCGTGCCTGTACCTTAAGTGAGGTGCGCACATATCAAATGGTAGAGTGATGACATATGCAGTTACACATAACCTATAATTAATTATTTAAATGAACAGGAATGATTAATCAAACAACATATACAAGCTTACTGAACTATCAAATACACAACACACTGGCATTGGGCCTCATGGAGTCTCTTGACGAAGGGTGGTAGCTTGAAGTATCGACTCTTCATTCCTTTCCACAGACACCACCCAGTACACTTGAGTTCCCCCAGCACCTCGTGTGAGACTGTGTCTGTGCCCCTCCAAATGTAATGTTCCTCAACTATGGAGCACAATCTTAACCTGATGACCTACCTTTTTAACCTACCTTCTTAACCTACCTTTTCCATAATTACCTTAAATCTAATGGCAGTTCCATCTCCAACTCCTCAGCATGGCCTGATAGAAGTTGCAGCTGGATGTAGGTGTAGTCATGAGGGACACTGGAGTTCTCCCTGCCTCTCCACATCTGACAAGAGGAGCATTCCACTGTGCTACCTGGCATCACTCCTGCTCTGCTGTGAAATAAGAAAGAATAAATAACAATAACACCCTACAACTTGCGCCTCTCCTTACCGAAGTCTCAACTCTCCATTCCAACACTGGCCCACTCCCACAATGGCCACTCTGCATAAACCTGATTTCATTTTATTGGATTTCTCCAAAGTTTAAACTAAATTACTTATCTAAGAACCTACAGTATATGTCATCATATAGAATCTTGAGATTTATTTTCTTGTGGGCATTCACAATAAATAAAATAAACACAATAGATTCAATGGAAGACTGCATTCCACAGGACAAACAACCAATATAAAAGAAAACAAAGAAATAAATGAACGATAAATATTGAGCACATAAGATGACATGTCCTTGAAAGTGAGTCCATAGGTTGTTGGAACAGTTCAGCGATGGGCTGAATGAATTTGTCCTCACTAGTTCAATAACCTGATGGTTAAGGTGTCATGACTGTTCTTGAACCTGGTGGAGTGGGTTCTGAGACCTCTGAACTTTATTCCTGGTGGCAGCAGTGAGACGAAAGCATGTCCTGGGTGGTGGGGACCTTGATAATGAATGCTGTTTTCCTGTGACAGTGCTCCGTGCAGATGTGCTCAATGGTGGAGACAGCTTCATCTGTGATGGACTGGGCCATAACCACTTCTTTTTGTAGGATTTTCCATTCAAGGGCATTGGTATTTACATACCATGTCATGATGCAACCAGTCAATATGTTCTTCACCACACATCCACACTTTTAGATGTCATGACAAATCTTTGCAAAATTTCTCAGGAAGTAGAGGCACTGCTGTCCTTCCTTCGCATTGCGCCTGTGTGCTGAACCCAGGATAGATCCTCTGAAATGATCGCACTGAGGAATTTCAAGTTGCCGACCTTCTCCACCTCTGATCCTCCAATGAGGATTGGCTCTGGTTTACTTTCCCTCAAGTCAATAATCTGCTCCTTGGTCTTGCTGACATTGGATGACAGGTTGTTGTTGTAGCACCACTCAGCCAGACTTTGATTCCTATATGCTGATTCAGCCAGTGACAGTGGTGTCATCAGCAAACTTGAACATGACTTTGGAAATGAGCTTGACCTCACAGTCATAACTATAAAGCAAGCAGAGCTGAGGACTAAGCACACAGCCGTGTGGTGCACCTTCGCTGATGGAGATTGAGATTATTTTGATTGAGTGAGGAATTCGAGGATCCAATTGCTTGAGGAGATATTGAAGCCAGGATTATTGATTAGTTTTGAGGGGATTATATTATTATTAACATCACAATTGCCAAGCACTTAATTATGTGCAATCCAATGTTTTGTGGGGAACTGTGGTGCACAAAATGTGCAGAATGCCTCAGCTCGCTGCTCTTAAACTCTCTCTCTTCACACAATCCAATCTCTCCTCAAAGCCTCGTGTGCAAAATGTACCAACTGCTCCTACTTACTTTTTAAAAACTCTTTCCCTTCATACAATCTGATGTCTCCCCAGGGACTGTAGTGCTGAAAATGTCATATTCATACATACCGTGAACAGCTACTGAACAGTTGACTCAATAAACAGTCATTTCCAGGTGCTCACACAAAATGCCGGTGGAACACAGCAGGCCAGGCAGCATCTATAGGGAGAAGCGCTGTTGATGTTTCGGACCAAGACCCTTCATCAGGACTAACTGAAAGGAGAGATGCTAAGAGATCTGAAAGTAGTGGGGGGAGGGGGAAATGTGAAATGATAGGAGAAGACCGGAGTGGGTGGGATGAAGCTATGAGCTGGAAAGATGATTGGCAAAAGTGATACAGAGCTGGAGAAGGGAAAGGATCATGGGACGGGAGGCCTCAGGAGAAAGAAAGGAGGGGGGGAACACCAGAGGGAGATGGAGAACAGGCAAACAACTAAATACGTCAGGGATGGGGTAAGAAGGGGAGGAGGGGCACTAACAGAAGTTAGAGAAGTCAATGTTCATGCCATTAGGTTGGAGGCTACCCAGCTGGTATATAAGGTGTTATATAAGGTATATAAGGTTGTAAGGTTATATAAGGTATATATGTTGGTATATAAGGTATATAAGGTGTTCTAATTTCCGTTAATGCTCCTCCTCCCCTTCTTACCCCATCCCTGACGTATTTAGTTGTTTGCCTGTTCTCCATCTCCCTCTGGTGTTCCCCCCCTCCTTTCTTTCTCCTGAGGCCTCCCGTCCCATGATCCTTTCCCTTCTCCAGCTCTGTATCACTTTTGCCAATCACTTTTCCAGCTCTTAGCTCCATCCCACCCACTCCGGTCTTCTCCTATCATTTTGCATTTCCCCCTCTCCCCAGTACTTTCAAATCTCTTACTATCTTTCCATTTGGTTAGTCCTGACGAAGGGTCTCAGCCCGAAACGTCGACAGCGCTTCTCCCTATAGATGCTGCCTGGCCTGCTGTGTTCCACCAGCATTTTGTGTGTGTTGTTGTTTGAATTTCCAGCATCTTCAGATTTCCTCGTATTTCCAGGTGCTGAAGGGTTTCTCAGCAAAAAGTGTAACTCCAGGTTACCTTAACAATTCCCAGTTAAGGGAAAATCAGAATGCAGGGACAATTCAGTGGATCACACAGTTCTGGGGAGTGGTATGATGATGATTTGTTTGAAACTCTACATCCAGATGGAGAAGGCAAGGCAAAGGTTGCCACACAGAAACTATAGAACAGGAACAGGCCCTTCAGCCCATAAAAAAACTTTGGTAAGTACAAAAGTTTTGTACTTTGGAAAGTACAAAAACTTTGGGGGGGCTGGTTGGAAGCTGGTGAGTGGTAAATTCAACTGAACATGGACAGGAATGATGGGCAGATGGAGCCAGGTGGGGAAGAGGCAGAGTAATATGAATAGAAGAAGAATAAAATGTGTAGAGAAGGGAACTGGAATTGTGGGTTACCTGAAACTGGAAATATCAATGTTCCAACCATTGGGTTGTAGAGTAACCAAGCAGAATGAGACATTGCCAAAGCAGAAAGCTAGAGATAGGTACTTGATGGTTGGCATCAGAATGCTGACTCTGTTTCTGTGCCATTATGACCCTTGGACAAAAATACTTTCTATACTCTTTACCTAAATCCCTGCCATGTAGGAATATCAAATAAATATCCTTGTCTATCATAAAAAGTGGGATGTCCCAGGGGCCACCCATTTTAATTCCACCTCCCATTCCCATTCCGATACGTCCATCCATGGCCTTCTCTACTGCTGCAATGAAGCCACACTCAGGTTGGAGGAGCAACACTTTACATTCCAACTGGGCAGCCTCCAACCTGGTGGCATTGACAACGTATTTCCCAAATTTCTGGTAATGTCCCCCCTCCACTATTCCCCATTTCCTATTCCCTCTCCCAACTTATCTCCTTGCCTGCCATCTCCTCCCTCTGGAGTTCCTCCCCCTTTTCTTTCTTCCATGGCTTTCTATCCTCTCCTACTAGGTTCCCCCCCCCCCCCACCCTCTCCTGCCCTATATCTCTTTTACCAATAAACTTCCCAGCTCTTTACTTCATAGCTCCCCCTCCTGGTTTTGTCTATCACCTTGTGTTTTTCCTTCTCCTCCCTCCACTTTTTTTACTCCTCATCTTTCTCTTCTGCAGTCCTGTTGAAGGGTCTCAGCCCAAAACATTGACCGTACTCTTTTTGATAAATGCTGCCTAGCCTGCTGAGTTCCTCTAGCATTTTGTGTGTGTTGCTTGGATTTACAGTGTCTGCAGATTCTCTCTTCTTTATATTTTAAATAATATCATCTGCTTTTAACCCTCTCATTCCAAACTGCATTTGGAATGGCGAGTTCTGACTCTGGATTGTCAAAATGGTTTTGTGTGTGGGAAGTCACGTCTGACAAGCTTGATTTACAGCATTTGTTTTTAAGAGGAAACCAAGAGGATTGATGAGGGGATGGTGGCAGTTGTTGTTCATGTTGACATTAACAAGGCCACTGGCAAGATCCCATATGGAACATTTTGTCTGGAAGTTCAGATCATATGAGATCCAGGGTCAACTTGTCAAATAGATAACAATAACTTGACAGTCGATACAAAGAGTAGTGCTGGATGGTTGCTTTTCAGACTGGAAGTTGATGTACAACGTTGTGCCACAGTGACCAGTGCTAGGTCTGTAGGGTAATGTAACTGTTGGAAATGTACATAATTCACAACCACCAATATTATGCTGGGATTCACTTTAAGAGGCTAATCTAGCGCGATGATAGAATTATGTAAAGTATTTTTACTGCACTCTGTGTTCAGGTTTTAGTGTTCAATAAATAAGTTGTTACAGTTTTTCTGAAACATAAAACACTTCATGCCGTTTTATTTGTGGTGGTAACCCCAATGCTCTGGACAATCCCAGAAATATTGAACAAGTTGGCCAACGCAGACTCTTTGAAACTGCCGAAGTTTTGGGTGCAATATGCCATTGCTTGGTTTGTACAAGCCAAGACCCAATTTGCAGTGTGAGAAAACTCCACCGACAACACAAAATATTTCTATGTGGTAGCATCACCCCATAGTTTCATGATTCAGAGTAGAAAACCCGCCTGAACACAATAAATACCGATCGTTCAAAACTCACCTTTTACAGAATTTTGAACTATCGGAGTCTGAGCGTAAACAGTTGCTCTCTTTGCTCAGCCTTGCCGATGCCTACACCTCCGAGCTCATGGACCACTTGCTGTCTCTCATGGGAAATCACCATCCTTGTTTTATTTTTAAAGAACTCTTCATGCAGCAAATGCCTGATAAAGTCTGCATTGCCCTTGTTAATTCACCCGTGAAGGACTACGGGGAGCTTGCTAAAATGCTCGATAGTCTACACTCAATCAGGCAGTGGAGCATCATTCCTGCTTCTTTTTCTGCCTCAATAAGCCCGGTCAGCAAAGGCTCCCAACACACAGACCCTCCCGGCTGTAAAACAAACCATGCCGGACCTGAGTTTTTACCAGACTCTCTTTGGTATGAACCTGGGGAGTGCCCGCCACCTTGCAGCTTTGACAGTGCCAGTGTATCACTGTCTGTCAGACCATGGGTTCCAGTGCCAGGGTCGTCTATTGTTCATTATGGAAACCCTTTCAGAGTGACGCATTCTGTGTGATATGGATACTTGATTGTGCTGCCAGCATCGCCTATTGATGAGAAGGCAAAGAACAATGAAATCGCACTGCAGACCACCAGTGGAAGGAGGATTCAGCCCTCAGGACCTGACAGGTGACACTCTGCTTCAATGGGCAATGTTACACATGGGGCATGGTCCTGGCCAAAGTGGTTAGTCCTTAACATGGTGCAGATTTCCAGTGTGTCGAAAGACTGTTCTTTGATCTTCAGAACTGCTGACTACCCTGTTTCCTCCAGTAAGTCCCGGAACAACTCTATCAGGCGTATGCACCACCACATGTGAGTTTACTCGACTGCCTGGCTAAATCCCCAACCTCAGCAAGCCCACATTCTCCACTAGAGTTACTAAACATGGGGTGAGCACCACATTTCTACAACTGGCCCACCAGTCCTCGCCTATGCGTGTAGACTTGACCCTAAAAAACTGGCATCCGCGAAGGCTGAGTTTGCCAACATGGAAGGACTTGGTATTGTATCCTGGTCGAGTAGTCCCTGGGCTTCACTCCTCCATATGGTCTATAAGTTTGGTAGTGTTTATGACCTGTGTAGTGATAACTGAACTCTTAACAAAGCCACCAACCCCGATCATTACCCAGTCCCACATATCCAAGTCTTTTCATCATGTTTAGCTGAAAAGTTATTTTTTTCCAAAATTGATCTAGTTATAAGCTACTATAAGGTGCCTGTGTGCTCAGAGACATTCCCAAAGTGCCTGTGATAACCCCATTTGTCCTCTTTGAGTTTCTGCCTATGTTGTTCGGATTGAAAAATGCGGCACAGACTTTCGGATGGCTGTTTTATTGTCAATACAAGGACAGTATTTGCAATACCTCCTCGAAACCAGCCGGGAAAGCAAGGTGCTTCACTGCACCACCTTTTACGAGCAGGGCACAGATCTCACCTTCTACGAGCGGGGCACAGATCCCACCTTCTACGAGCGGGGCGCAGATCCCACCTTTTATGAACAGCACGCATGTCCCACCTTTGACGAGCAGTCAGCCACGTATATTGGAGTTACAGAGATATTGAGAACCAGGCCCCTTTCTTTTGAAGGCACAGAGACCTCGAGATCTGGGCCCCTTATGTTCTTTGGCCACAATGGGCTGGGAGTAGCAGTGGAACTAAACAACCAACAACGAGACTGATGGAAAACAAAGGGGCTCTCTCACAGCGGATGGGCAGACCCCTACCTCACAATGGCCATAAGCCTGAACCCCCACCCCTTAGACCAAAGCACACTGGATCGATGGTGCACCGTCTATCACAAATTTCATGCCCAGCCCATACAATCTCTGTTCTAATCCCAGGCCCGGCTATGCCATGGCATTGAGATCTCTGATACGCAGACGGGAAGGATTACCGTAAAATCGATGATGTTAAAGGCATTATTCCAGTGACAGGGCCCACCCCAGCCACGGCCCCTGCTTTACCTGAAAGCTCTCGGTGGCAGCATTAACTCTGGACTGTGGGCCCAACACAATAATCATATCAGTATGATGCGCACGGCATCAGAACATCGGGTGACCCTCAGGGAGGAATCCCTCTTGCACTGCGTGCAACAATATTGCTTGAGAGTTCAGGCTGGAGAAGGCACCACACCAGTAATAAAGTCCCTCCAGCAACAGGGGATGCCGGTTAGGACTCAATACCCTTGTAACATCCCCATTCTTCCAATTCCAAATCCATGAAGGAAGAACAAATGGCAATTTGTGCAGGACCTAAGAGCAATAAATAAGATTGTTATCTCCATTGTTCCACAGGTCCCCGATGCCAACATCATCCTCACTTCTATACCCGCCTCCGCCAGTACCTTCACTGGCATAGGCTTATGTTTTCCCTTTACCTCCACATGCTGACAGCCAGTACCTATTTGTTTTCACCTAAAATAACCAGCAGTATACTTAGGCCCAATTGCCACAAAGGTAACGGAAAGCCCAGCAGTGTATGTGGCGGCGTAAAGCATGACCTGGATGAGAGCCCCTTGTGCGGTCATTCCACCCTTATCCAATATGCTGAAGATATCCTGATAGCTTCGGACATCGGCCGTCACGATACAGAGAAGGTGCTTCAGCATCTGGCTGACAGGGGACACCAGGTTTCCCTGGAAAAACTGCAGTGTTGCCAGGACACCGTGCCGTATCTCGGGTTCGAGCTGATGGAGGGAATGGGAGGAATGGGAAAAGATCGTATATTGGCTGTCCAGCACATCCCGATACCACAGACAAAGAAGAAAATTCTGTCCTTCCTGGGAGTGGTTTGGTCCTGTCAACAGCGGATACCGGAGTGTAGGGTAATGGATGCTGTACTCTGGATGGACACCCTGCAGGATCAGCCAGCAACTATGCGGTGGACTGATGAGAGGCATCAGGCATTCACAGCCCTATAAGATGCCCTTGGTGAGGCTCCATCCCTGGGCCTACCTGACTCTGAGAAGCTGTTCCTGCTGTACGTTAACTTTCTGAATGCAGTGTGAAAAATACGGGGGTGGCAAGTGACCAGTGGCCTATTACTCCACCTCCCTACCTACTATAGTAAGGGGAATGCCCTCCTGCCTGCGACCAGTGGCGGCCCCAGTGGTGATCGTCAAACGATCCATTCCCATAGTGCTTGATCACCCCTGTACTGTGTTGGAACCCCATGTCGTGACCCTGCTCCTCAATTCTGCCACCACTCAGCATATTACTGCTTCCCACAGGACCAACTGTGAAGTAGTTCTCTTGTCATGTTCTAACTGTATCTACCAATGGTCACCTGCCATAAACCCTGCGAGTTTTGTGCCACTATCTCCTGCTCAACAACTGGATGAAGATCATGATTGTGTGGCTGCTGTACAAGCTACAACCTCCCAGAGAAATTACTCTACAGCAAACCCTTGGGTAACCCAAACCTCATCCTGTACACCGATGGCTCTTCCATCCCACCATCAGATGATCTGCTATTGGCTGGATACGCTGTTGTGACGCCCCATGAGTTTTAGAAGCTGATGCCCTGCCAAACGGAACCTCTGAACAGGCAGCTGAATTTATCAGCCTCAACTGGGCATGTGTATTAGCCTTGGATCCTACTTCCTCCGAAAACCTATTAAACATTCTTGATTGGTTATTAACTTACCATCCAGTTGCCGCTGGCCTTAGCTATAATTAAATGTGAGGCAGATACCTCGGCAGGAGACAAGGTCTCAAAAAACCTTGTGGTAATTTGCGTCCTGTTCACGAGGTTCCTCTGTGCCCTACTACCCTCCAGAGGACAGGGCCGGGTGACTCCAGCCCCCATGTATGTACGGAGACTAACTGGAAGGCCTGGAACCTCTAGGGAAGGGAAGGAGGAAGTGGATAGCAGTGATAGCTATGATGAGGAGGAATGTCTGAAAATGTGCCCCTATCCTGAGGGTTATGAGGACCCCTTCCCAGAGATAGACTGAATGAGTGTCATGTTCCGGTCCATGAAGTCTGAATTCCACTTCATGGTCCGGTCCGTGGATGCTGGACTCTGGGTCTTCCGGCTGTCTCTTGTTTCAGTTGGGTTTAATCATAGGCACCTGCTTCTCCTCTTGGGGCTGGGAATGTAAGTTGCCCTGGGATAGAGAGAAGGTGCTGGTTCATCTTGTCAATATTCTGTCCTTGCCTCCGTTGGGTTAGCCAGGCCATCTTTGCCGTTACTCTGAGGCTGGACTGTTCCTTTCCCTTCCTCTTCTTTCTGTAGGCCTTGGCTGAATCCTTGCTCTGCTACCTTTCGCCTGGAGCCTCACCTATTCTCACCATCAAGTTCTACTGCCGGAGCAAGACTGGAGCCTTGCTGTGTTCAGATAACGAACCATTTTTCATTGTTTGGAACTGTCTGTGCCCACGCCTTCGCGAGGTAGGTCCAGCCTTTTGCCACTACCTAGCATTGGGAACTGTCTTGTCGTGTGCCACTTTCTGTGTATGAGACCTGACCCAACGTCCTGTTCCCAAGGAGGGGTCAGGGCTCTGTGCTCTGCATTCCTATTCTCCCCCAATCAAGGCTCTGCATTCCTGTTCTCCCCTGACTAAGGCTCTGCATTCCTGTTCTCCCCTGACCAAGGCTCTGCATTCCTCTTCTCTGTTGACCAAGGATAAGTCTGAGCTTCATGTCCTTGTCCAGCCCTGGAGCCCCACATCCAGTTCTGTTGCCTTGCCACGTCTTGTCCTCGCCTTGACCCGGAAACCGGCCGGAGTCAAGACCCAGGTTCCAGGTCCTTGTCCAGTCTCTGGCCCGGAGAGCTTGTCCTGGTTCTAAGCTCCTAGTTCCCAGTTTTCAGTTTCTCATCCAGGTCCCACTTTTCTAGTCTAGCCCTAGCCCAGGCCCTATATCCTAGTCTCGTCCAGGGCCTGTGTCTTGTCCAGTGTTGTTTCTTCTCCATGTCCCTTGCTTTCTTGACACACCTAGTCCTTTTCCTACATACAAAAGCTGGATGAATTCAGCAGGTTGGGCATTATCTGTTGAAATGAGCAGTCAATGGATGCTGTCCAACCTACTGAGTTCATCCTGCTTTTGTATGTGTTGATTTGACCACAGCATCTGCAGTGTACTTTGAGTTTACTAGTCCTTTCCCTAGTACTTCAGTGTATAGGTCTTGCATTTGGGTCTGTTCTCAATGCCTGCTGTATGACAATGAGAGAACATGAATGTGAATTGTGTAAATGATTTGAGTGTTGAACTAGAAGATCAACAAGGGAGGATTTGTGGAGGAAAAGGGTTAATAAGCTACGTGACTGGGGTCAAGGAGCTGCAAAACAAAAGGCATTGTGTGGAAATAGAAGAACATTGCAGATATACAAGGAGCACTGCTGTGCTGTGACCACATGGAAATGAAAACCTCTAGCACACTCTGCATGTTGGCCTACTGGATGTGCTGTGCTCAGTGAGAACCTCAAATAAATAGGCTCACACAGAAGAAAATGAAAATCTAGAGTCTTGGTCGATGAGACATATTAGAAAGTGATAGTGGTTTGCTAATCTTTCAAGCAGAAGTGTTTGGGAAACTGAACACATTCATTCTGGTCACAATACATTAAAAACAAAGGTGGCTGTCAAAGCAACATAAGGCATTGAATGAGTCTGGAAGGACTCCTGTACTTCCTTATGATTCTGAATGTCGGCAAAAACATTGACAAACTTCTATATATGTGTGGTGGGAAGTGTGATGACTGTGTATGAGAACACTAAGACCTTTGAGTGAAAAACCTGCAAAAGTTAATGGATTTGGCTCAGTACATGGGGAGAAAACCTCCCAATTATTGACCACATCTACATGAAATGTAGATGTATGAGTCTAATCTCAAAAAGAAACAAGAACTAATGTACTGAACTCTGCAAGATAGTTTACCTTGTAACTGTTACTTTCTAATTTTTTGCTAGTGAACAGTAACATTGTTAGAGTGTAATAATATTTCTATACAATCCTTGGATATTTCATAATAAGTTTGTTGCTACTATGCTGACCTGTATAAAAGGATCCAATTGTAACAGGAGAGCAGAGTTGGGAGCTGGTGGAGACCGTCTTTCTCTTCCCTTGGTGTCAAGTAAAATAAAGGTCCTGAAATGAGACGCAGGAGTTAAGTATTGTTTTTCACCTAAGGTCAAATTTCCATGACAATCAGAATCATTGTTAGTCAAGAAACAAAGAAAACCAAGAAAGTCAGTTCAAAGAGAAACAGCAAATATGCCCACTACAGAAACTAATGGTATCATGATCATCAACCACCCAAATTCCCCTGCCCTGCAAAAACTAACACGGAAATCGACCCCCAAATACAGCAGGACTGGACAATATCTGGGTTTGGGCTGACAAGTGGCAAGTAACATTCGAGCCACACCAATGTGAGGTGGTGACCACCACCAACAAGAGAGGCTCTAACCACTGTCCTTTGAAATTCAGTGGCATCACCATCACTGAATCCCCTATCGTTAACAACCAGGGTGTTACCATTAACAAGAAACTGAATTTGTCTAGCCATATAAACACTGGGGCTAACAGAACAGGTCAAAGCCTAGGAATCTTGTTGCGTGTAACACATCTTCTGACTCCCAAATCCAGTTCACCATCTCCAAGTCTCATGTCAGGAGTGTAATGGAATACTCGCCACTCACCTGGATGAGTGCAGCTCCATCAACACACAGCAAGCTTGACACTATCTAGTACAAGTGTCCCACTTGATTAGTACCCCTTCCACAAGCATCCAATCCGTCTACCATCGGCAAACAGTTGCAACAGTGAATACTAGCTACTAGATGCACTGCAACAACACACCAAAGTTCCTAAAGCAGAAGCTTCCAGGTCCACTACCACCTAGTAGTAGGCAGTCGTCAATCCCAGGGGATCATGTATTTGTGCCTCTGATGAACTGTGTCCTCTCCAGGGCACAACCTAGGTGGGAAGATTTGATAAACCAGCTGTTGTCTATGCAGCGGGTTCCCCCTCACCCAGTCGTTGATCTATTCCAAGGGAAGGGCAAGGCCAATACAGCTTGGCACCAGTGTCGTTGTAGAGGTTGCCAGAGTGAAGCTGTAAACATCAAACTGCCTTAGGGACCTCGGCTTCAGATTTCTTCATTGGGGTTTACTCCTGAAGCCTTTCCCAAGGGTGGGTATGGATGCAAGGCAGCGTGTCTTAATATTAACAGCAGTACCTCTGAAATCCACCATTATGAAGTTCTTTGTGAGGTTCATCATGGAACTCATTAATGCTCAGAGACAGTCAGGACTGAATGAGGTGTTGCTGCCATGAAACAGTTTCATGGCAGATGCAAACTCATGGACATACACTCCTCTCTGGAGCTGAGTGCAGCATGTTTCATATTTGCTCAGATGTAGCTTGTTCCCAAGAAGAGGTAACTGTTCATTGCTTGTCAAACTGATCCAGGCCACACAAAAATAACTCTGCCTTTAGTTTTCCCATAACATACGGGATATGGGGAGAGAGTATTTTGAAGGGATTACACAGATTAAGGTCTAGAAGAATGAATCAGATGTGGAAATACATTTGGACTTTATGGGATGACAAAGACCAGGATGTCTGCGTGGGACAGAAAGTAAACAGAGACAAGCAGGATTGTAGGCCATGGATGGGTATGGGTGCTGTTAGAAGTGACTAAGGCAGTGAGGAGCTGAGGGGTCAGAAAGTTTTATAGAGGTGTAGATTAGTGGAAGCCAGAGTGAGCAGAAAATTATGGAGCTATGCCAGGCTGCATAGGCCTGCAATTGATATGAGGATGGTGTGAAGATTTGAAAGCACGAGAGGTGACAGCACAGGAGTTGTGGAGACAGGGAGTGATGTTGGTGCCACAAGAAATCACTGAAAGAATGTGTAGAAGCTGAAGTGTGTGACAAAGCTGGAGGAGATGTAGTGGTGAAATGTGTTACTGATAATGGTGGGTGTAAATCCCAAAGGAGGTTGTGGAGACAGTGTGGTTTAATGGATCTGGACTGTGTATTAGAGACGGGATTGACTGTCCGAACCAGAAGGGTTCTGAGAGATGTAGAGACTGGATGGGATGGCAGATATGGTGTAGAGGTTAGGGTCATTACAGAGGTATCAGTTATAGATGGGCTGACACCATGTTCTCTTCCCTGCTATGACTACTCAATCTTTTGTCTGGTGTACATTCAGCAACTATTCTCTAACGTTTGAATGAGCACTATTCTGAAACTGCAAAACAGACTGTAGCAATTCGTACATGCAGTGTGAGGCTTCTGCAGTACACAGCTCCTCCCCTCGAGAAAGGTGAGTCAGAATAGTCAGAGTGTGCCTGTAAGATCAGAAACTGTGAGCTCGTCCGGGGACTGGAACTGAGCTGTGTGTCAGGCTGCTGAATTCTTATCAGAAAAGTACCCAGTACCTGTCTCTTGAACCATTATTGACACTGTGATCAGGTCATTAACTTCTTGCAGGGGATCTGTTTATGGCCAAATTGAATTCACAGCAAATGTATGGAGATTTGATATTGACAGTCTATATTGAAAGTTTGTTTCTGGACCCTGCAAAGGGCTAGTTTGAGGCCTAATGTTTCTCCTATTTTCCTGGACATTCCTTTGTCCAACATTGTAGGCCATGAGATAAAAACCCATAGTCATTGTGTTATCCAAAAATTTGTTGACCCAGTTGACCACATTACAGATCATTGATGTAGATGACAAACAACAACAGACCCAGCAATGATCCCTGTAACACTTCACGAGTCACAGGCTACCACTCAGACAGGCAACGATGTACTACCACTCTATCTTCTACTGTAAACCCAATGTCACATCCAGTTAGTACGTGAAGAGTTAAAGAACATGCTTATGCAAGAGCATTGGTCAGTATTGCCGTTTCACAATCCTTTAGCTAAGGATAGGTTCAGTGGTTCATTGGGATTTTTTATTTGTGGAATCCATAGGCTCTCCACCATCAGACCTTTCTGCTCATTAGTAATCCATTTAGATCCTCTGGAGTAACTTATAATTATTACATCACCTGTGAGAACAATTTCACGAGTTATCATGAGCCCAATATTGAGTGTGAAATCAGCAGACAGTGTGTCAGAGCTACGTGTTGAAACAAAGTGCAGAACAAATGGCTTTGCAGATTATGCTCATTTAAAGGAAAGGAGTGATATATCACCAATGACAAGAACAGCAGGAAATGCAGTCACCGTGGCATCTATACAAGGAGCGTTGCTGTGCTGTGACCACATGGAGATGATGAAAACCCCCAACACCCTCCTCACACCTGCTTACCGGATGTGCTATGCTCAGTGAGATCCTCAAATAAATAGGCTCACACAGAGGTAAATGAAAATCTAGAGTCTCGGTCGATGAGACAAATTTGAAAGTGACAGTGGTTTGCTAATCTTTTAAGCGGAAGTGTTTGAGAAACTAAACGCATTCATTCTGGTCACAATACATTAAAAACTTAACAACAACACACACAAAATGCTGGTGGGACACAGCAGGCCAGGCAACATCAGAACGAAAGGTCTCGGCCCGAAACGTCGACAGTACTTCTCCTTATAGATGCTGCCTGGCCTGCTGTGTTCCACCAGCATCTTGTGTCTGTTGTTCATACATTCTACACTTGTTTTAAAGGATAAGGATAGTGATACCGCCAACAACCAGAACAGCCTGCAATGCATTCACCGAAATGTGTGTTTGAATTTCCGGCATCTGCACATTTCCTTGTGTTTGCTCATAGAATGTATGAAGTATGTCTAAAAAGGATGGTCGTTATAATACCTAGCCCTGACACACTGACTGCTGGTTTCAGACTCAATATTGGATTTGAATTAACTTGTGAAATTGTTTTGGCAGTTGATCTCATAATTTTAAGATTTACCTGGGCAGCTAAATTGATTCAGAAGGGGTAGGACTGTCTAACTGTGGAGAAACAATAAATTATGTAGATAGAAAGTTTCAATAAACCACACAAATTATCCTTAGCTAAAGGGTTGTGATTTGGTAGTACGGTTTTGACCAATACCCTTGAGAATGCTTTTTCATTAACACTTTGTGTACAAATTTAACATGGAGTTTATGGGAGAAGCCAGGGTTGTATGTCTCTTGACTGGAGGCCTGTGACTTGTGGAGTGCAGCAGGTATCACTGCTGGGTCTGTTGCTGTTTGCCATCTACAGCAAAGATATATATGGTAATATCATTAACGGGATCAGCAAATTTGCAGATAACAACAAAATTGTGAGTGTAGTGACTGCGAGAAAGGCTATCATGGCTTGCAGTGGGATCTGGGCCAGCTGGACAATGGGAGAGAGAATTTAATGCAGACAAGTGTGAGGTGTTGCACATCGATAAGACCAACCAGGGTGTGACTTACACGAGTACTGAGGAGAGTGATGGAACAAAGGGATCTGGGAATAGAGGTCTGTAATTCAATGAAGGTGGTGTTTACAGTAGATGGGATATTATGTTGAAGATGAATAAGAAAATTGTGACCCCTAACTTGGAGTATTGTGAACAAACAAGAGAAATTCTGCAGATGCTAGAAATGCAAGGCAACATATTGAAAATGCTGAAGGAACTCAGCAGGTCAGGCAGCATCTATGGACAGTCAATGTTTCAGGCCAAGACCCTTCATCAGGATTGATAAACAAAAGATGAGAAGTTAGAGTAAGAAGGTGGGGAGGAGGGGAGAAAGAAGTGCAAGGTGATAGGCGATAGGGGAATCTGGGAGAGGGAGAGGGAGAAGTAACGAGCTGGGGAGTTGAATTGTGAAAAAGAGAAATCGCTGTCAGAGTGGAGAGGGTAGAATATCATGGAAGAAAGGGAAAGAGGAGGATCACCAAAGGGAACTGATGGGAAACAGGAATGGTAATGGTGAAGAAGAGGGGGTGGGCAATTTCTGGAAGTTCGACAGATCATTGTTCCTGCCATCAGGTTGCAGGCTCCCCAAACTGAATATAAGGTGTTACTCCTCCAACCTGAGTGTGGCCGCATCACGACTGTACTGGAGGCCATGTCGGAATGGGAATGGGAAACAGAATTGAAATGGGTGACTACAAAGTGATCATGCTTTGCCTAGTGGTCAGAGCGTAGGTGCTTGGCAAAGCAGTGTCCTAATCCACATCGAGCCTCACTGATATACAGGAGACCACACAGGGAGCACTGGATATGGTAAATGACCCCTACAGACTCACGGGTGAAATGTTGCCTCACCCAGAAAGATTGTTTTGGGCCCTAAATTGTAGTGAGGGAGGAGGTGTATGTGTAGGGACAGGTGTGGCACAAGTTCCACATGCAAGGAAACATATCAGGAGGGAGATCAGTAGGGAGGGTGAACTGGACAAGGGAGTCATGTAGGGAGCAAACCCTGCAGAAAGCTGGGGGGGGTTGTGATTGGTGGTGACTTTCTGTTAGAGATAGTGGGATAGTGGAAGTTACAGAGAATGATGTACTATATACTTGTGGTAGGACAAGAGGGACCCTATCCACGGTAAGACAGCAGGAGGATTGGGTGAGGGCAGACATACACGAAAAGACGCAAGGGGAAGCAGCATTGATTGTGGAAGAAGGAGAGACCCTGTCTCTGAAGAAGGTGGATAATTCAAGTCCTGGAATGAAACCTCATCCTGACAGCTGTTGTGGCAGAGATAGAAGAACTGAACGAAGGGATGGCAATTTTACAAATGACAGGGTGGTTTGAGGTAGCTTGTCCAGGTAGCTGTGAGAATTCTTGGGATTTTTAAAAGCTATCAGTAGATAAGATGTCTCCAGAGATAGAGCAGAGAGATTGAGAAATGGGAAGGGGGTTGCCAGAAATGAACCAAGTAAATTTGAGGGCAGTTTGGAAGTTTGAGGCAAAGTTTATGAAGTTAATAAGCTCAGTTTGTGCAGGAAGCAGCATCATTGCAGTCATCGATGCAGCATAAGAAGAAATGGGGTGCAAACGTGTAGGCTTGGAACATGGACTTCCACACAGCCATCAAAATGTTAGGTGTAGCTGGGACCCATGCAAGCTCCTCTGGCTACAGCTTTTGTTTGAAAGAAGTGGGAAGAGAAGAAGGAGAAACTATTGAGAGTGGGGCCAGTTCCCTTGACGGAAGAGAGTGGTGGTGGAGGGGAAATGTTTGCATCTGGTTTCCAGAAAGAAGCAGAGATCTTTAAGGTCATCTTGATGCAGGAGTGGAAATGTACAGGGACAGGACATCCACAGTGAAAATGTGATTATTGGTCCAGGGAAATTGAAGTCAGAGCATGTGAAGGGTCATGGATGTAAGTTGGAAGGGACTGAACCAGGGAGGATAAAATGAAGTTGAGGTATCCTGATATGATTTTGGTGGGCAGTAACAAGCAGAAACAATGGGTCTCCCTGGACAGGCAGGTCAATGGATCTTGGGGAGAAGATAGAAACAGGAGATGATGGGTAAGGGAAATATTAGGTTGGTGCCTGCACAGACAGTTTGTCAACAGCGCACGTTATAATGAGCTATTAAGTAATTGAAAGAATTAATTGCAGCCACACAAAGCTGTGTGTCAGTCCATTAGACAGTAGGCAGAGTCTCCTGAATACTTTTTATAGGTACTGTAGGTATTGTTATTGTCAGGGTGGACCAAGGCCAAGTGGAGAGTCAGTGAGATTGCATCCACTGTAGACCTATTGTGGTAATGGTAAAATCGCAGAGGGTTCAGATCACTGCTGAGCTAGCAGTTAATTCTGTTCATGACCAACCTCTCAAAGCACTTCATCATAATAGCTGAGGAGTGTAGTAGATCTTCAGTTCCAGAAAAAAAACCTTCAATCATCACCCATAGATTGCTATCATCAAGCAAATTTTGTATCCAATTATTTACGTTCCATAGATTTCATTTGACGGTACCCTCCAGAGCAGCCAGCCTTATGAAATGCCTTACAGCAGTCCATATACACCACATCTACTGCCCTACCCTCATCAACTTTATGATCACCTCATCAAAAACCTTTTGGCTTTGTAAAATTTTGTAATGTGTAATCTCCCATGCATCAATCCATGCTGAGTACCCCCAATCAACCTTTGTCTTTCCAGAAAACTTTCCAGTAACTTGCCAAACAGAGATTCGGCTCTCTGGGCTTTATTTCCCAGCTTTCCTTTGTCACCTGTCTTAAGTAAAGGTACAACATTGCCCAGTCTCCAGTATACAGTAACTGGTTACAGTATATGATGCAGATAGCACAGATTGGGCTTCCATAATTTCTGTTCTAACCTCCCACAGAGGACGTAGAGATACCTGGTCAGTTTCTGGAGATTTGTCACCTTGAACCCTTAATGCATCCAGCAAGTATTCTTTCTCTAGTAACTCTTTTTCTTGTCAAATACTTATTTGGCAGAGAATAAAGGAAAATGCCAATTTATTTTCACTCTGGATGTCCAGTCCCCATGCACCTCCATTCCCCACCAGGAAGGCCTCAAAGCTCACCATTTCTTCACAGTTTCATGATCTAAATTGGAGTGAAGGGATTTACAGACTTACATTTATTTGTTACATATACATCAAAACATACAGTTAAATGTGGTATTTCCTTTAACAACCAACACAGCATGCACACAATACTTGAAATTGTGATGGTATGAGACAAAGTCTTGGAAAGGTTGATGGAAGTGCAAAGAAACCGCGTTCAAAGTGAATTTTGAAGGTGAGGGAGCTCAGTTCTGAATGACCTTGTTAGAGTGAAGGACAAGACTGGTAGGAGGAAGGAGCTCTGGACAATGTGGACATTGTGGCCTTGGGAAGGAAAAAGGGGACATGGATCAAGTGAATCTCTAGTGGAAATGGAGATATGGGAGTGAACTCCACAAGGAAATCAAATGAGCAAAAGGGGCACACAAGATAACTTAAGCAACACACACAAAATGCTGGACAAAATCAGCAAGCCAGATGGTATCCATGGAAAAGAGTACGGTCGCCATTTCAGGCTAAGACGCTTCAGCAAGATGGAGAAAAAAAGATAAGAAGTAGAGTTAGAAGGTGAGGGGAGAGGATGGAGAAACTCAAGGTGATAGCTGAAATGGGGGGAGGAAAGTAAAAAACTGGGAAATTGATTGGTGAAAGAGATACAGGTGCTGGAAAAGGGGGAATCTAACAGGAGAGGACAAAAGGCAGTGGAAGAAGGCAGAAGGAAGAAAAGGGAGAGGAGCACCAGAGGATGCCAGTGGTCAGTCAAGGAGATAAGGTGAGAGACGGGGGAAAAGAATGGGGAATGGTGAAGGGGAGTGTGATGGCCATTACCGGAAGTTCAAAAAACCAAAGTTCATGCAATCAGATTGGAGGCTACCCAGACGGAATCTATGGCGTTGTTCCTCCACCCTGAGAGTAGCCTCATCATGGCAGTAGAGGAGTGGATATGGATTGACATGTTGGAATTGAAATTGCAAGTGGAATTAAAATGGGTGTTCACTGGGAGATCACTCTTTTTCTGGTGGATGGAGTGTAGGTGATTGGTGAAGCAGATTCCCAGTCTATGTCAGGTCACACTGATATACAGGAGGCCACACTGGGAACACCGCATGCAATATATGACCCCAGCAGACTCGGAAGTGAAGTGTCACCTCAACTGGAAACACTGCTTGAGGCCCTGAATGGTAGTGAGGGAGGAGCTGTAAGGGCAGGTATAGCACTTTTACTGCTTGCAAGGGTAAGTGCAAGGAAGGAAATCAGTGGGGAAGGATGTTTGGACAAGGGAGTCACGAAGAGAGCGATCCCTGTGGAAATCAGAAAGTGGGGGCAAAGGAAAGATGTGCTTGGTGGTGGGATCCCATTGGAGATGGCAGAAGTTGTGGAGAATTTTGAGCTTGATATAAAAGCTTCTGGGGTGACAGGTGAGAACAAGAGGAACCCTATCCCTGGTAGGATGGCAGAAGGATGGGGTGAGAGCAGATTTGCATGAAATGGAAGAGATGTAGTTGAGGGCAGTGTTGATGGTGGAGCAAGGGAAGCTCTTTTCTTTGAAGAGTGTCGACATCTCCCTCGTTCTGGAATGAAATACCTCAATCTGAGAGCAAATATGGTGGACACGGCAGAATTCAGAAAAGGTGATGGCATTTTTGTAAGTAACAGGGTTGAAAGAGGTATAGTCAAGTAGCTGTGAGAGTCCATGGGTTTACAATAGACATCAGTGGATAAGCTGTCTCTGGAGATAGAAACAGAGAGATCGACAAAGGGAAAGGAAGTGTTGGAATGGACCAGGTAAATTTGATGGCAGGGTGGAAGTTGGAGGCATAGCTGAAAAAAGACAGGTATAGCTGCACCCATGTAAGTGCCCATGGCTACACCTTTTGTTTGAAGAAAGTGGAAGGAGCCAAAGGAAAAATTATAAAGAGTGAGGACAGGTTCCACTAGATGTAAGAGAGTGGTGGTGGAGAAGACCTGGTTTGGTCTGGTGTCCAGACTAAACTATTAAAACTATTACATATGGATTGTGAAAGTCTGTTTTCTGTCAAAGACGTAATTGGTAAGTGGGATACCTTCAAAAATGGAATTTTGAGAGTACAAAGCATGTCAGAATAAAAGGCGAGGATAACAGGTTTAGAAAACTTTGGTTTCAAAGAGATATCAAAGCCCTGATTATGCAAAAAATGAAGATGCTGAGCAGGTTTTAGCAGGTAGGAGCAAATGAGATACTTGAAGAATATAAGAAATGCTAGATAACACTTAAGGAAGAAATCAGGATAGCAAAAAGAAAGTATGAGGTTGCTCTGGCAGACAAGGTGAAGGAGAATCCTAAAGAATTCTACAGATTTTGAAGAGGAAAACGATTGCAAGAAACATAGTTAGTCCTCTGGAAGATCAGAATGGTAATCTATCCATGGGGCCAAAATAGATGGAGGAGATCATAAATCTTTTTTATTACAGTTGTATTTACTCGGGAGATGGACACAGTGAGGCAAAGCAGCAGCAAGATCATGGACCCTCTGCAGATTACAGAGGAGGTGGTGTTTGCTGTCCTGAGGCAAATCAGAGTGGGTAAATCCCCATGGCCTGACAAAGTGTTCGCTTGGACCCTATGGGAGGCAATTGCAGAAATTGCAGGAACCCTAGCAGCGACATTTTTTAAAAATCTTACGTGACAGGTGAAGTACCAGAAGAATGGATGATAGCTAGCCCCATGTGTTGCTGTGTAAAAGAGACTCTAAACATAAACCAGGAAATTATAGGCTGGGGAGCCTGACATCAGCAGTGGGAAAGTTATTGGAAGGTATTCTAAAGGACTGGATATATGAGTATTTGGATAGACAGGGACTAATTATGGTTAGACAGCATGCTTTGTGCATCGTAGGTTGTGTCTACCCACTCTTATAAGAGTTTTACAAGGAAATTACTGGGAAAATTGATGAAGGCAGGGCAGTGGATGTTGTCTCCATGGACTTCAGCAAAGCAGTTGACATGGTCCTGCATGAAAGGTTGGTGAAGAAGGTTCAGTTGCTTGTTATTCAAGATAAGGCAATAAAGTGCATTTGACATTGGCTTTGTGGGAGAAGCCAGAGTGGTAGTAGATGGTTGCCTCTCTGACTAGTGGGGTGCCGCAGAGATCAGGGCTGAGTCTGTTGTTGTTTGTCACCTATATCAATAATCTAGATGTTAATGCTGTTAATTAAATCAGCAAATTTGGGGATGACATCAAGCTTATGGGTGTAATGGACAGGGAAGAAGGTTATCATAGGTTGTAGTGGGATCTGGACCAGCTGCAATAATAGGCAGAATAACGGCAGATGGAATGTAATACTGACCAGTGTGAACTATTGCACTTCAGGAGGATCAACTAGGATAGATCTTACCCAGTGAGCAGACAGCCATTGAGGAGTGTGGTAGAAGAAAGATTCAGGGAATACAGGTCCATTAATAATTGAAAATAGTGTACAGGTAGGTAGGGTCATAAAGAAAGCTTTTGGCACATTGGCCCTGGTAGTTCAAAGTACTGAGTTAGGCTGCTATGTTGATGTTGTATAAGACATTGGGGAAGCCTTATATGGAATATTATGCACAGTTTTGGTCACCTGCCCACAGCAAGAATGGAGATAATATTGAAAGAGTACCAAGAAATTTTACAAGGGTGTTGCTAGGACTGGAGAATCTGAATTATAAGGAAAGATTGAATAGGTTAGCACTTTATTCCTTGGAACGTAGAGACTTGATGGAGAAATACAAAATTGTGAGGGGTAGGTAGGGTGACTGCAAGCACTGAGATTGGGTGAGGCTACGACTAGAGGTCATAAGTCAAGGGTGAAAGGTGAAATCTTTAAGGGGAACATGAGAGGGTAACTTCCTCACTCAGGGAGATGAGAGGGTGAAACAAGTTTCCAGCAGAAGTGGTGGATGTAAGTTTGATTTCAATGTTTAAAAGGAGTTTTGTTAGGTATGTGGATGGTAGGGGTATGGAGGGCTCTGCTCCAGGTACACATCAAAAGGCTGGTTAAATGGTGCAGCATGGACCAGATGCCAAAAGGTCTGTTTCTGTGCTGTAGTATTCTATAACTCTTTCCTAAATGCATGTAACAAATTTCACCCTATATAAGTCCTTAACCGTATGGCAGTCACAGTTCCTGTTAAGGAAGATAAAATCCATGACTATGACAACTGCATTATTTGTACAACTCTCCACAATCTCCCTGCATATTTGTTTCTCTCATTCCATTCACCATTTGGAAGACCTATAGTACAATCCTGACAATGTAAATCATCCCCTTCTTATTCCGCAGCTCCACCCAGAAAGCTTCACTGGATGATCCTTCAGGAAATTCATCTCTAATTGCTGTTGTAATCAAAAGAATTCCCTTTTTGAATTTTGCAGTGGGGTCTTTGAGGCCTGAAAAACAAGAACTGATCATCTGTGAGTTTTTATCTGAATTGTGTCATTGAGACCTTGTTTTTGAAATGTATAAAGACCAATTAATAAGTTTAACCTTCTATGTCAGATTTTCACCACCCAATGATGGATGAGAGGTAGGCTCCCATAATTGTTGTATATGTTCCTAACTGAACAGAGTGAAACCTCTTAAACTCGGGCAGCTAATACTCTCCCTCTCTGGTCTTTGGCAGGAAGACAGAGACTCTGAGGAATTACCTTGTGGACTACAACCCTCCCAAGGCCTCTGTGGACTGTATAAACATCCTATTGTTCAGCATGCTGAGGCCTGAGGAACTATCTGTCATCAATACATTCTCTTTAGCTCTGGATGCACATTCACTGACCAGAACTGGTGTCCTGATGGAAGACAATCCCAATTCTCTGACACCACAGGCATTCACTGCCCAACTCCTGTTTCTCTGACTTTCCTGAGTGATCACATCAGAGGCTGCGATCGATTCAATAAACATCACTGGAAAGCATCTCGAGAGGTCCTGAGGCTGGGAAAGGTGTCATTTAAATGCAGTTTGCTGGGAATTTGGGTCTCATTTGGACACTGACTGGGTAAGGACAGGTGTCACTCACTAATGGGCAAAACTGGACGGTTTGGATATTTACACTGAACAACAGTCTCACACTCAGTGTCACTGAGTCCAAATAGAACATGGAGCATAGAACAGTACAGCACAGGAACAGGCCCTTCAGCCCACACTGTTGTGCTGAACCAATTAAATTAGTAATCCAACAGCCAACTAAGACAGACAGACAGACATACTTTATTGATCCTGAGGGAAATTGGGTTTCATTACAGCCACACCAAGAATAATGAAGAAATATAGCAATATAAAAACATAAATAATTAAATAATAATGTTAATCATGCCAAGTGGAAATAAGTCCAGGACCAGCCTATTGGCTCAGGGTGTCTGACACTCTGAGGGAGGAGTTGTAAAGTTTCATGACCACAGGTAGGAATGACTTCCTATGACACTCAGTGTTACATCTCGGTGGAATGAGTCTCTGGCTGAATGTACTCCTGTGCCTAACCAGTACATTATGGAGTGGATGGGAGACATTGCCCAAGATGGCATGCATATTGGACAGCATCCTCTTTTCAGACATCACCATCAGAGAGTCCAGTTCCACCCCCCACAACATCACTGGCCTTGCGAATGAGTTTGTTGGTTCTGTTGGTGTCTGCTACCCTCAGCCTGCTGCCCCAGCACACAACAGCAAACATGATAGCACTAGCCACCATGGACTCGAAGAACATCCTCAGCATTGTTTGGCAGATGTTAAAGGACCTCAGTCTCCACAGGAAATAGAGACGGCTCTGACCCTTCTTGTAGACAGCCTCAGTGTTCTTTGACCAGTCCAGTTTATTGTCAATTCGTATCCCCAGGTATTTGTAATCCTCCACCATGTCCACACTGACCCCTTGGATGGAAACTGGGGTCACCGTTGCCTTAACCCTCCTCAGGACCACCACCAGCTCCTTAGTCTTTTTCACATTAAGCTGCAGATTATTCTGCTCACACCATGTGACAAAGTTTCCCACTGTAGCCCTGTACTCAGCCTCATCTTCCTTGCTGATGCATCCAACTATGGCAGAGTCATCAGAAAACTATTGAAGATAGCAAGATTCTGCCTTCTGCCTACACAATGTCCATATCCATCCATTTTCCTCACAATCATGTGCCTATCTAAATGTTCTCAAGGTATCTGCCTCTTCCATCACCAGTCAGTGCATTCCTCATTATAGCACATGCCCACTAATTCAGGCAGAATCCTGGTAAACATCTTCTGCTCCCTCTCTAAAGTCTTGACCTGCTGCCTATAATGGGGTGCCAACAACTGTATGTAATATCCAGATGCATCCTAATGAGAGTTTCATAAAGCTGCAACGTAACTTCCAGTGAACAGTCGCCGCCATCTTGGGCGCCTTTTATTTCTAATCAAAATTTAAAATGTGTGCCGGTGGCGAGTGGCACGGAGAGAGCATGAGTAGAGTGGCAGAGCACCGGCCAGCTAAGTGATTGGGCAGGCCGGCAGAAAACACGGGCCCAGGAGCCAGGCCAGGTGTTGGCGGCTGAGAACTGAAGCTTAGAAAAGTAGAGGGCTATGGGTAACCCTAGGTAATTTCTAAAGTAAGTACATGTTTGGCATCTTTGTGGACTGAACATGTACTTACTGTAGGTTTTCTATGTTGATTTTTGAACTCAGTGTCTCAACCAGAGTAGCCACTATCAGGGACAATGAACTATCAGGGACAACATGATTTCTCTGCTCATCAATACTGTTAAGGGTCTTGCCTTTAACAGTTTCCCCATATAAATGCAAAAGAACTGAAAGGAGTAGTTTTGTGAACTGACTGGTGTCTGGTGGACGGCAACCTTGGTTGCATTGTTCGCTGGAGCCATCTATCACCGTCAAACACCCTATCGTCTTATCAGAAACTTCAGTGAAGTTTGAGGACATGACTGCCCCATACAAAGCCATGCTGGCTCTTCCTAATTAGACCATGGTTTTCCAAATGTTTAGATACCCTATCCCTAAGAATTTTCTCCAGAAACTTCCCTACCACTGATGTGAGATTCGCCAGTCTGTACTTTCCAGGATTAACCCTGGTTTCCGTTGTGAATAATGGAACAAGATTGGCTACTTCCAGGACCTCACCTGTGGCGAGAGAGGACGCAAAGTTATTGGTCAAAGCCCCAACAATCTCTACTCTTGCCTCTCTCACTATCCCATCAGGCCCTGGAGGATTATCCACCTTTATGCTGCTCCTCCTCTACTTTGAAATGCCCTCACATATTAACATGTTCTCTTTAAACACCTTCCATGTGTAAAAACAGCTGTTCCTAATTAACACATTAGTCCCTGCCTCATGCTCTGGTGAGCTTCACTATCCAAAACCGGATTTAACAAAGCTC
This sequence comes from Hypanus sabinus, assembly GCF_030144855.1. NCBI lineage: Eukaryota > Metazoa > Chordata > Chondrichthyes > Myliobatiformes > Dasyatidae > Hypanus > Hypanus sabinus. The sequence continues at coordinate 55,342,350 of NC_082706.1, forward strand.
CTCCTTTAGTTGCACTATATATATATTGATTTAAGAGTCCCTCTGGGTGCACCTAACAAGCTCTGCCCCATCTAAACCTCTTGCACTATGAAGGTTCCAGTTTATATATGGAAATTGAAGACCCTCAAGATAAGAACCCTGTATCAGAGTGATTGTAACCTTCCTATTTTTCAGTTCTACCTATATAATCTCAGCAGACAAGGCCTCCATTATGTCCTCTCTGAATGCAGATGTGGCATTGTCCCTGATTAATAGTGCAGCAATGCTCCCCCCCCCCTTACTTCACACTCTATCCTTAATAAAATATCAAAACTCTGGGACATTAAGCACCCATTTCTGTCCAAGTCTCTGTAATAGGCACAACATAGTTCCATATACTAATCCAGGCTTTGTTCATCACCTTTACCCATAATACTCTGAAAATTAAAATATACACTTCAAATGGTCTGTCCTATTGCAACTATTACCTTGATCCTTCATCTCCATCTCTTCACTTTCTGATCTGGTGCTCTGGTACCCATCCGCCTGCCGAACCAGTTTAAACCCTCTCAAGTAGGTTCCCCAGCAGCTCAGCTGAAACCCGTCCCTCTTGTACAGGTTAGCTCTGCCCAGAAGAGGTTCCAATAACCCTGCCCCCTTCACCTGTTCCTCAGCCACTCATTCATCTGTACTATCATCCTATCCCTGCCGTGACTAGCACTTGGCACCTGGAGAAATCTACCTTGGAGATCTTGTTCTTCAGCCTCTTTCCTAACTCACTGCACAGAACCTCTTCCCTCTTTCCACTTCGTCATTGTTGACAATTTGCAGCACAACCCCTGGCTGCTCACCCTCCATTTTGAGAATATTCTGCAGCGGTCTGAGACATCCTGGACCCTAGCACATGGGAGGCAGTTCATTGTGCACACCGAATCTCCTATGTATCCCCCAACTATAAATTTCAAAGTAAATTTTATTATTGGAGTACATACAGTATACATTGCTGGATACAACTCTGCTCATTTTCTTGTGGGCAATCTCAACAAATCAATAGAATAATAACTATAACAGAATCAATGAAAGACTGCATCAATTATAGCCTTTGACCAGAGTGCAAAGTTCAAAATTTAAAGTTCAAAGTTCAAAGCAAAATTTACCATCAGAGTAATACATGTCACCTCATACAATGCTGAGATGATTCTTTTGCCGGCATACATAGCAAATCTATAGAACAGGAAGTGTAAACTGTAAGCGAACTGTGCAAATGCAGAAATAAATAGCAATAAATAACGAGCATGAAATAACAATATAAGCGAGTCTTTAAGTGTGTGTAGCAATTGTCTTTTGTTGAAGAGCCCAATGGTTGAGTGGTAAGTAATGTTGTTGAATCTGGTGGAGTGAGTCCTGGGGCATTTTTACCTTTGACCTGATGGCAGCAGTGAGAAAAGAGCATGGGCTGGGTGGTGAGGATCTTTGATGATGGATGCTGCTTTCCTACAACAGCATTTCATGCAAATATGCTCAATGGTTGAGAGGGTTTTACTTGTGATGTACTGGGCTGAATCCAGTACTTTGTAGGATTTCTCACTTAAAGGCATTGGTGAGTCCAGGACAGGACCTCTGAGATAGTGACACCCAGGAATTTAAAGTTACTTACCCTCTGCACCTCTGATCCTCCGATTACTGGTTCTCGTATTTTTTAGTTTCCTTCTCCTGAAGTCTACAATTAGTTGCCTGATCTTTTTGACATTGAGTGAGAGGTTGTTGTTATTACACCACTCAGCCAAGTTTTCAATCTCACTCCTGGATGTTGATTCATCATCCTCTTTGATACAGCCCAAAGAGTGGTGTCATCAGCAAACTGGCATATGATGTTGGTGCTTTACCTAGCCACACAGTCATAGGTGTAGAGTGAGTAGAGCAGGGGGCTAAGTACACATCACATGCTCCCATGCTGATGGAGATTGTGGAGGAGATATTTTTGTCGACCCGATGGATGTGTGAGGTGCCAATGGGATAGCATCTGCTGTAGAACTGTTGTTATGGGGGGAGAATCGGAGCGGATCCAAGTCACTATTCAGACAGGAAATCATATGTTTCAACACCAGCATCTCAGAGCACTTCATCACTGTGGCTGTAAGTGCCATTGGGCGATGGTCATTTAGGCAGGTTAACACACTCTTTCTGGGCACTGGTATGATTGAAGCAGGAGGGTACCACACACTGCCAGGGTCAGAGGTTGAAGATATCCGTGAATACACCAGCCAGTCGGTGGGCAGAGTACTCAACCAGGTACTCCATAGGATCTCATGGATCCTTGGATTCACTCTCTTGAAGGCAGCCCAGACATCATCTTCAGATACTGAGACCAAAGGATCATCGGGAGACATGGGGGTGCACAATGATTCCTCCATGTTCTGGTTGTCAAAGCAAGTACAGAAGGCATTGAGCTCATCTACTGTTCCCTATGCTGCAAGATTTAACTTTGTAAGAGGTTATGGCATTCAAACCCTGCCACAGTTGTTGAGTATCTCTCTTTGATTCCAATCTGGTCCGGAATGTCTACTTTGCTCAGAGATGTCTTTCCAGAGATAATACCTGTAGCATGTTTGTTCTCCAGACAGGAATGCCTCTGATCAGGCTCTCAGCAGTGTCAGGGTTTCATTGTTCATCCAGGGCTTCTGACTGGGGAAAGCTCTGAATGATTTCCTGGGGATGCCCTCATGCACAGCTGTTTTAATGAAGTCTGTAGTGACCCTGGTGTAGTCATTCAGGTCCTCAGAGGAGTTCTTGAACACAGCCCAGTCCACTGACTCAAGGCAATCTTGCAATTGTTCCTCAGCTGTAATCAACCAGCTCTTGGGTGGTCTTGCTCTCTGGAGCCTTGTTCTTTAGGTTCTGTCTGTATGCAGGTAGCATCCAGATAGCACACAGATAACATCCAGATAGCAGACAGGTAGCAGACAGGTAGCATCCAGATAGCACACAGATAACATCCAGATAGCAGACAGGTAGCATCCAGATAGCACACAGATAACATCCAGATAGCAGACAGGTAGCAGACAGGTAGCATCCAGATAGCACACAGATCACATCCAGATAGCAGACAGGTAGCATCCAGATAGCACACAGATAACATCCAGATAGCACACAGATAACATCCAGATAGCAGACAGGTAGCATCCAGATAGCACACAGATAACATCCAGATAGCAGACAGGTAGCAGACAGGTAGCATCCAGATAGCACACAGATAACATCCAGATAGCAGACAGGTAGCATCCAGATAGCACACAGATAACATCCAGATAGCAGACAGATAACATCCAGATAGCAGACAGGTAGCATCCAGATAGCACACAGATAACAGACAGATAGCAGACAGGTAGCATCCAGATAGCACACAGATAACATCCAGATAGCAGACAGGTAGCATCCAGATAGCACACAGATAACATCCAGATAGCAGACAGGTAGCAGACAGGTAGCATCCAGATAGCACACAGATAACATCCAGATAGCAGACAGGTAGCATCCAGATAGCACACAGATAACATCCAGATAGCAGACAGGTAGCAGACAGGTAGCATCCAGATAGCACACAGATAACATCCAGATAGCAGACAGGTAGCAGACAGGTAGCATCCAGATAGCACACAGATAACATCCAGATAGCAGACAGGTAGCAGACAGGTAGCATCCAGATAGCACACAGATAACATCCAGATAGCACACAGATAACATCCAGATAGCAGACAGGTAGCATCCAGATAGCACACAGATAACATCCAGATAGCAGACAGGTAGCATCCAGATAGCACACAGATAACATCCAGATAGCAGACAGGTAGCATCCAGATAGCACACAGATAACATCCAGATAGCAGACAGGTAGCAGACAGGTAGCATCCAGATAGCACACAGATAACATCCAGATAGCAGACAGGTAGCATCCAGATAGCACACAGATAATATCCAGATAGCAGACAGGTAGCAGACAGGTAGCATCCAGATAGCACACAGATAACATCCAGATAGCAGACAGGTAGCATCCAGATAGCACACAGATAACATCCAGATAGCAGACAGGTAGCAGACAGGTAGCATCCAGATAGCACACAGATAACATCCAGATAGCAGACAGGTAGCATCCAGATAGCACACAGATAACATCCAGATAGCAGACAGATAACATCCAGATAGCAGACAGGTAGCATCCAGATAGCACACAGATAACATCCAGATAGCAGACACTTAGCATCCAGATAGCACACAGATAACATCCAGATAGCAGACAGGTAGCATCCAGATAGCACACAGATAACATCCAGATAGCAGACAGGTAGCAGACAGGTAGCATCCAGATAGCACACAGATAACATCCAGATAGCAGACAGGTAGCATCCAGATAGCACACAGATAACATCCAGATAGCAGACAGGTAGCAGACAGGTAGCATCCAGATAGCACACAGATAACATCCAGATAGCAGACAGGTAGCAGACAGGTAGCATCCAGATAGCACACAGATAACATCCAGATAGCAGACAGGTAGCATCCAGATAGCACACAGATAACATCCAGATAGCACACAGATAACATCCAGATAGCAGACAGGTAGCATCCAGATAGCACACAGATAACATCCAGATAGCAGACAGGTAGCATCCAGATAGCACACAGATAACATCCAGATAGCAGACAGGTAGCATCCAGATAGCACACAGATAACATCCAGATAGCAGACAGGTAGCAGACAGGTAGCATCCAGATAGCACACAGATAACATCCAGATAGCAGACAGGTAGCATCCAGATAGCACACAGATAACATCCAGATAGCAGACAGGTAGCAGACAGGTAGCATCCAGATAGCACACAGATAACATCCAGATAGCAGACAGGTAGCATCCAGATAGCACACAGATAACATCCAGATAGCAGACAGGTAGCAGACAGGTAGCATCCAGATAGCACACAGATAACATCCAGATAGCAGACAGGTAGCAGACAGGTAGCATCCAGATAGCACACAGATAACATCCAGATAGCACACAGATAACATCCAGATAGCAGACAGGTAGCAGACAGGTAGCATCCAGATAGCACACAGATAACATCCAGATAGCAGACAGGTAGCAGACAGGTAGCATCCAGATAGCACACAGATAACATCCAGATAGCACACAGATAACATCCAGATAGCAGACAGGTAGCATCCAGATAGCACACAGATAACATCCAGATAGCAGACAGGTAGCATCCAGATAGCACACAGATAACATCCAGATAGCAGACAGGTAGCAGACAGGTAGCATCCAGATAGCACACAGATAACATCCAGATAGCAGACAGGTAGCATCCAGATAGCACACAGATAACATCCAGATAGCAGACAGGTAGCAGACAGGTAGCATCCAGATAGCACACAGATAACATCCAGATAGCAGACAGGTAGCATCCAGATAGCACACAGATAACATCCAGATAGCAGACAGGTAGCAGACAGGTAGCATCCAGATAGCACACAGATAACATCCAGATAGCAGACAGGTAGCATCCAGATAGCACACAGATAACATCCAGATAGCAGACAGGTAGCAGACAGGTAGCATCCAGATAGCACACAGATAACATCCAGATAGCAGACAGGTAGCAGACAGGTAGCATCCAGATAGCACACAGATAACATCCAGATAGCACACAGATAACATCCAGATAGCAGACAGGTAGCAGACAGGTAGCATCCAGATAGCACACAGATAACATCCAGATAGCAGACAGGTAGCAGACAGGTAGCATCCAGATAGCACACAGATAACATCCAGATAGCACACAGATAACATCCAGATAGCACACAGATAACATCCAGATAGCAGACAGGTAGCATCCAGATAGCACACAGATAACATCCAGATAGCAGACAGGTAGCATCCAGATAGCACACAGATAACATCCAGATAGCAGACAGGTAGCAGACAGGTAGCATCCAGATAGCACACAGATAACATCCAGATAGCAGACAGGTAGCATCCAGATAGCACACAGATAACATCCAGATAGCAGACAGGTAGCAGACAGGTAGCATCCAGATAGCACACAGATAACATCCAGATAGCAGACAGGTAGCATCCAGATAGCACACAGATCACATCCAGATAGCAGACAGGTAGCATCCAGATAGCACACAGATAACATCCAGATAGCACACAGATAACATCCAGATAGCAGACAGGTAGCATCCAGATAGCACACAGATAACATCCAGATAGCAGACAGGTAGCAGACAGGTAGCATCCAGATAGCACACAGATAACATCCAGATAGCAGACAGGTAGCATCCAGATAGCACACAGATAACATCCAGATAGCAGACAGATAACATCCAGATAGCAGACAGGTAGCATCCAGATAGCACACAGATAACATCCAGATAGCAGACAGGTAGCATCCAGATAGCACACAGATAACATCCAGATAGCAGACAGGTAGCATCCAGATAGCACACAGATAACATCCAGATAGCAGACAGGTAGCAGACAGGTAGCATCCAGATAGCACACAGATAACATCCAGATAGCAGACAGGTAGCATCCAGATAGCACACAGATAACATCCAGATAGCAGACAGGTAGCAGACAGGTAGCATCCAGATAGCACACAGATAACATCCAGATAGCAGACAGGTAGCAGACAGGTAGCATCCAGATAGCACACAGATAACATCCAGATAGCAGACAGGTAGCAGACAGGTAGCATCCAGATAGCACACAGATAACATCCAGATAGCACACAGATAACATCCAGATAGCAGACAGGTAGCATCCAGATAGCACACAGATAACATCCAGATAGCAGACAGGTAGCATCCAGATAGCACACAGATAACATCCAGATAGCAGACAGGTAGCATCCAGATAGCACACAGATAACATCCAGATAGCAGACAGGTAGCAGACAGGTAGCATCCAGATAGCACACAGATAACATCCAGATAGCAGACAGGTAGCATCCAGATAGCACACAGATAACATCCAGATAGCAGACAGGTAGCATCCAGATAGCACACAGATAACATCCAGATAGCAGACAGGTAGCAGACAGGTAGCATCCAGATAGCACACAGATAACATCCAGATAGCAGACAGGTAGCATCCAGATAGCACACAGATAACATCCAGATAGCAGACAGGTAGCAGACAGGTAGCATCCAGATAGCACACAGATAACATCCAGATAGCAGACAGGTAGCATCCAGATAGCACACAGATAACATCCAGATAGCAGACAGGTAGCAGACAGGTAGCATCCAGATAGCACACAGATAACATCCAGATAGCAGACAGGTAGCAGACAGGTAGCATCCAGATAGCACACAGATAACATCCAGATAGCAGACAGGTAGCATCCAGATAGCACACAGATAACATCCAGATAGCAGACAGGTAGCAGACAGGTAGCATCCAGATAGCACACAGATAACATCCAGATAGCAGACAGGTAGCATCCAGATAGCACACAGATAACATCCAGATAGCAGACAGGTAGCAGACAGGTAGCATCCAGATAGCACACAGATAACATCCAGATAGCAGACAGGTAGCATCCAGATAGCACACAGATAACAGACAGATAGCAGACAGGTAGCATCCAGATAGCACACAGATAACATCCAGATAGCAGACAGGTAGCATCCAGATAGCACACAGATAACATCCAGATAGCAGACAGGTAGCAGACAGGTAGCATCCAGATAGCACACAGATAACATCCAGATAGCAGACAGGTAGCATCCAGATAGCACACAGATAACATCCAGATAGCAGACAGGTAGCAGACAGGTAGCATCCAGATAGCACACAGATAACATCCAGATAGCAGACAGGTAGCAGACAGGTAGCATCCAGATAGCACACAGATAACATCCAGATAGCACACAGATAACATCCAGATAGCAGACAGGTAGCAGACAGGTAGCATCCAGATAGCACACAGATAACATCCAGATAGCAGACAGGTAGCAGACATGTAGCATCCAGATAGCACACAGATAACATCCAGATAGCAGACAGGTAGCAGACAGGTAGCATCCAGATAGCACACAGATAACATCCAGATAGCAGACAGGTAGCAGACAGGTAGCATCCAGATAGCACACAGATAACATCCAGATAGCACACAGATAACATCCAGATAGCAGACAGGTAGCAGACAGGTAGCATCCAGATAGCACACAGATAACATCCAGATAGCAGACAGGTAGCAGACAGGTAGCATCCAGATAGCACACAGATAACATCCAGATAGCACACAGATAACATCCAGATAGCAGACAGGTAGCATCCAGATAGCACACAGATAACATCCAGATAGCAGACAGGTAGCATCCAGATAGCACACAGATAACATCCAGATAGCAGACAGGTAGCAGACAGGTAGCATCCAGATAGCACACAGATAACATCCAGATAGCAGACAGGTAGCAGACAGGTAGCATCCAGATAGCACACAGATAACATCCAGATAGCACACAGATAACATCCAGATAGCAGACAGGTAGCATCCAGATAGCACACAGATAACATCCAGATAGCAGACAGGTAGCATCCAGATAGCACACAGATAACATCCAGATAGCAGACAGGTAGCAGACAGGTAGCATCCAGATAGCACACAGATAACATCCAGATAACATCCAGATAGCAGACAGGTAGCATCCAGATAGCACACAGATAACATCCAGATAGCAGACAGGTAGCAGACAGGTAGCATCCAGATAGCACACAGATAACATCCAGATAGCAGACAGGTAGCAGACAGGTAGCATCCAGATAGCACACAGATAACATCCAGATAGCACACAGATAACATCCAGATAGCAGACAGGTAGCAGACAGGTAGCATCCAGATAGCACACAGATAACATCCAGATAGCAGACAGGTAGCAGACAGGTAGCATCCAGATAGCACACAGATAACATCCAGATAGCACACAGATAACATCCAGATAGCAGACAGGTAGCATCCAGATAGCACACAGATAACATCCAGATAGCAGACAGGTAGCATCCAGATAGCACACAGATAACATCCAGATAGCAGACAGGTAGCAGACAGGTAGCATCCAGATAGCACACAGATAACATCCAGATAGCAGACAGGTAGCATCCAGATAGCACACAGATAACATCCAGATAGCAGACAGGTAGCCGACAGGTAGCATCCAGATAGCACACAGATAACATCCAGATAGCAGACAGGTAGCATCCAGATAGCACACAGATAACATCCAGATAGCAGACAGGTAGCAGACAGGTAGCATCCAGATAGCACTCAGGTATCATACAGTTAACAGACAACAAACTGCAAGTACAAAAAAAAAGAAACAATAATAATAAATAAATAACAAAAAGAGTAATGATGAAGAGTCTTTGAAAGTGGAGTCATTGTTAGTGGAAATATTCAATGGTGGAGCAAGTGAAGTTGAGTTAAGTTATCCTCTTTGGTTCCAGAGCCTGATGGTTGAGAGGTAGGTACTGTTCCTAAACCTGGTGGTGTTAGTTGTGAGGTTCTTATGCCTTCTTCCTGATGGCAGCAACGACAAGACAACATGACCTGGGTGGTGGAGGTCCGATGATGGATGCTGCTGTCCTGCGACAGTGTTTCATGTAGATGTCTCAATGGCTGGGAGAGCTTTAACTACGATGGACCACAGAGTATTCTATCACTATCACTTAACGACTTTACCCTACTGAGCTGAGCCTCAGAACTGGCCACGGTGCCACCAGCCTGGTCACTGTTGAGACTTCAAAGATCATTACCCCCAACAGCAGTATCTCAAGAGGTATACTTGTTGCTGAGGGGAATGACCACAGGGGAACCCTGCACTGACTGCTAACACCCCGAGTCAGCACCCATCAAATGTTACCAATAGATTTTGAACTGAACTCCAGGTCTCAGTGACTGGGATGGGAGTTGAACTCTCAGTCTCTGGATCACTGGTCCAGAATGGAGCACCTAAACCTCTGGACTCCCAGATCTTTGAGCCGTGGGGAAAGCAGAAAAGCTGGAATGAGAGGCAGAGATGGAGAGTGTTGGAAATACTCAGCAGGTTAGGCAGCGTCAGTGGGGAGAGAAGCACACAATATTACTGCTAAACAAAAGAAAACCTGTGGGTGCTGGAAATCTAAGCACACACAAAATGCTGAAGGAACTCAGCAGGTCAGGCAGCATCTATGGGAAAGAGTACAGTCAATGTTTCAGGCCTACCGCAGGACTGGAGAAAAAATGATGAGGAGTGGAGTTAAAAGCTGGGGGGAGGAGAGGGAGAAACACGGTAGTAATTAATGCTAAAGATCATCACCCAGAGACATTGCCTGTTCCTTTCTCCGAGGATGCTGCCTGATCAGTTGAGTATTCTCCATATTCTCTGTTATTCTGTTCCCAGGTCTGTTTCTGCTAATTTGGTTTTCTCGGTGAACTGGAAGGTTCTCTATTGAAAGGTGAATCGAGAGATTTAAACACAGTAATCCAGTTTAACATTGGTGCAGTCAGAGTGTTAAGGGTCAGTCCACCAAGGGTTCATCTGCCCTCTAAGAAATGGTCTTCTGAGCTTCCCTCCATAACAGGACATCCCAGGACAGGGGAGACAGCTTTAATCTTCCATCCATGAAGGGACGTCCCAGGATATGGGAGAACTTTTCTTGCCATTCCTGCCTTGCTGTTATGGACATTTTAATGTAGAGCACATGGCAGAAGGTGTTTACACAGCGAGATCCCATAAGTTACAGAAAAGTGAACAGCAGGATATCTGCTTTAGCGCTATTGGATGATGGCACAAAATGTGCACTGGGACACAGGAAAACTCCCTGCTCTTCCCTCGGTGATGAGAGATCAGAGAGTTTTCCCATGTCCTGGGACATCCCATCATGGAGGGAAGATCAGAGGTTTCACCCATGTCCTGGGAATGTTTTGTCATTGATGGCAGAGCAGGGAGTTCTCCTGTGACCTGAGATGTCCTATCACTGAGGGAAGATCAGGGAGTTCTCTTGTGTCCCAGTGCACATTTTGTGCTGGCATCCAATAGCGCCAAAGCAGATATTCTGCTGTTCACCATTCTGTAGTTTATGGGATCTTGCTGTAAACACTTTCTGTTGTGTGCTCTACATTACACAGCCCTTCACTCTCCATGAACCCTATACTTGGGGTACAAATGCCATACAAATGTATATATTTTTGAAAATTTACAGCTCAGGTCCATCACATCTGAAACAACAGAACCCCAGAACATTGAACTCTCCTGCCTGCAGCCAAGTCTTGCAAATGTATACGTTGTCAATTTTATGTGCTTATCCATGCCCTAAGCTCGTCACCTTTCCTACAATACTCGTATTGAAATATATGCAGCTCAGAACATTAGTCTCGCAGGCTCTCCTTTTGATTCCTGACTTTGTGTTGACTTATCAATATCTTTCTCCACAATGTCACCACGAATGGTTCCATTCCCCTCCGAATTTAGTTTAAACACACTCTGCCCCCCCCCACCCCCACAACTGTGTAACCCTGATAAACCTTCCCACTAGGATTAGTGCCACTCTAGTTCATGTGCAAACCATACCTTTTGTACAGATCCCACTTACCTAGAATAGAGCCCAATGATCCAAAATTTTGAAGCTCTCCCTCCTGCAGCATCTCCAAAGCTAGGTGTTAAACTGTATAATCTTCCTTCTCCTAACCTCACCAACACGAGGCACAGATAGAAATCCCGAGACCACAACCCTGGAGCTCCTGCCTTTTTAGTTAGCACATAATTCCCTGAACTCATTTTGCAGGACCTCATCACCTCACCAAGCCATGGATCATGACCTGTGGCTGCTCAACCTCCCACTTATCTATGTGATTGATTAGATCAGAGATTTCCCTTGCCTTGGTACCGAGGAGGCAACATCCCATTGTGGAAACTCACTGTTCTCCACAGAACATCGTTTAGAGTCTCACAGAGAAGTACAGCACAGAAACAGGCCGTTTGGCCCATCTAGTCCATGCCAAAACCATTTAAACTGCCTACTCCCATCAAACTCCATATCCCTGCTATCCATGTACATACCCAAACTCCACTTAAGCATTGAAATCGAGCTTGCATGCACCACTTGGACTTGCAGCTCATTCCACACACTCATTCACCCTGAATTAAGAAGTTTCCCCTCATGTTCCCCTAAACTTTTCATCTTACACCCTTAACCCATGACCTCTGTTTGTTGTCCCACCCAGCCTCGGTGGAAAAAGCCTGCCTGCATTAGCCTGTTTAATCTCCTCATTATTTTGTATTCCTCTATCACATTTCCTCTCAATCCACTGCATTTGAAGGAATAGTCACAGCCTGTTTAATTTTTCCTTATAACTCAGGTCTTCCAGACCTGGCAACATCCTTGTAAATTTTCTCTGTACCCTGTCAACTTTGTTTACATCTTTCCTGGAGGTATGTGAACAGAACTCCACACAATATTCCAAAAGAGGCCTTATACAACTTCAACGTAACATCCCATCTCAATACTTAGATTTATGGAGGCTAACATGCCAAAAGCTTTCTTTACAACCTATCTACCTGAGACACTACCTTCAATGAATTATGGACTGGTATTTCCAGATCCGTTTGTTCAACTACAATCCTCGATACATTATCACATATTGTGTAAGACCTACAGAAGTGCAAAAATTCACACATTTATGCATTAAATTTCATCTGCCATTTTTCAACCCATTTTTCCAGCTGATCTCTCTGCAAGCCATGATAGCCGACCGCATTTGCTGATCCAGTTGACCACATTATCATCCAGAACATTGATACAGATGACAAACTACAAAGGACTCAGCACCGATCCCTGCAGCACACCACTAGTCACAGACCTCCAGTCAACCATCTCCAGGCAACCATCTATCAGAACTCCCTGGCTTCTCCCACAAACCGAATGTCTAATCCTATTTATTACCTCATGTCAAACACATTGCTAGATTCTATATAGACAACCTTCAGTGCCTTGCCTTCATCCACATTCCTGATAACTTCCTCTAAAATCTTCCTCCAAGACTGGTTAGATATGACCTACCACACACAAAAACATGCTAACTATCTTTAATCAGTCCATGTCTATTTAAATACTTGTATATCCAGTTCCTTGGAATACCTTCCAACAACTTCCCCACTACTGACATCAGACTCACTGACCTATAATTTCCTTTTTTTTTGAAACAGTGGAAAAACATTAGCTGTCCTCCAATTCTCTAGTATCTCTCCTGTCACTGAGGATGATTTAAATATCTCTGCTAGTGCCTGCCAATTTCTGCATTTGCCTGCCATAAGGTCTGAGGAATATGTTGTCAGGCTCTAGTGTTTATCCACCCTGATTTGTCTCAACATAGCATCACCCCTCCTCTGTAATCTGTACAGGGTCCTGAAGTTGATGCCACTTTGCTTCAGTTCTATAGACTGTGTCTGTCTCCAGAGTACATACAGACAAAAAAAAAATTAAGATCTTCCCCACCTGCTTTCACTCCACACACGGATTACCATTTTGGTTTTCCAAAGGACCAAATTCATCCTTTGCAATCATTTTACTCTTAGCATATGAGTATAATCCATTAAGATTCTCCTTCACCTTGTCTGCAAGAGCAACTTCAAGCCTTCCTTTAGTCCTCCCGATTTCCTCCGTGCTCTCTTGCATTTCTTATGCTCCAGAAAAGCCTTATTTGTTCCAACCGGCCTATACCTGCTATGCACCTCCTTTACCACTTAACCAGGACCTCAAAACAGAGGTTAGTAGATTCCTGATTAGTCAGGCATGAAAGGGTACAGGGGGAAAGCAGGAGATTGGGGTTGAGGGCAAAATGGATCAGTCATGATAAAATGGCGCTACAGACTTAATTGGCCAAATGGCCTAACTCTTATCTGATAGGTTATAGTCTTTTGAACATTTAAGGTTGAGAACCTGAGTCAGGAAAAGTTCCACATTCCAACATCTTTAATACCTCCACCTTCATTTCTTCCCTTGAGTCAACATTGTGAAATTTACATGCTGAAGCAATTTCCCAAGATTGCCAGCTTTCTGATCTGTCCTCCTTTTGTCTAAATCAGCTTGATGAGATTTGTTGAATATTTCTATATAACTGGTAAATCCTCAGCTTCCAATCGCCGACACATTGCAGCTCAGAACTTAGTTGGTTTACAGGCTGGGGCTACTGAAGCAGGCTAAGGTATAGAGTGTGGTCTGAAGTTGAACCTGTGAAACGGTTGATTCCTTCTCTATAATTATTTTAAAATGGACACAATTATGGTTGCTGGGCCCAAAGTGTTCGCTCACTTCTGGCACTTGCCCTATCTCATACACCAGGAGGAGATCCAGTGCTGCACTCTCTCTGGTAGCTCCAGTTTATAATAATGGAAGGTTTATTGGACATAATTCACAAATTCCACTCTGCTCAGGCCTTTTATACTCTGGTTGTCCAAGTGATATTTGGAAAGTTAAAATCTCCCATTAACACAACCCTTTTATGTTTACATCTATGTTGACACATCTGCTCATCCAAATCCCACTGACTATTGATGGGAACTATACTCCATCCTGTTCTGTTCCTAACAGTCTCACTGGATGATCTCCCAATCAAAGAGCATTTCTATGCACACTGGACATCACTAATTAGAGGAACCAGCTGTAACTGTGACTGGCTGTCATAGCAACCATCAGTAACTGTGACTTGCTGTCATAGAGACCATCGATAACTATGACTCTCTGTCATAATGACCATCTGTAAATGTGACCAGCTGTCTTAGTGTCCAGCTGTAACTGTGACTGGCTGTCATAGCAACCATCAGTAACTGTGACTTGCTGTCATAGTGACCATCGATAACTATGACTCTCTGTCATAATGACCATCTGTAAATGTGACCAGCTGTCTTAGTGTCCAGCTGTAACTGTGACTGGCTGTCATAGAGACTAGCTACAACTGTGACAGGCTATTACAATGAATGGCTGTAAGTGTGACTGGCTGTAAAAGTGGCCATCTGTGGCTATGACCATCTGTAACTGTGTCCAGCTGTGCCTGGCTGTAAACTGTGACCTGCTGTAACAATAAATGTGAGTTCCTGTGACCAGCTATAACTGTGATGATCTGTGACTGTTAGTAGTTACTGGCAGTGACTGACTGGTTTTAATAGCAACCAATTGTAATTGTGATTGGCTGTGACTGTAACCAGTTGTCTCTGTCAACATCTGCAACTTGTAACCACCTTTACAGGTGACAATCAGTAACACCTTTACAGGTGACAATCAGTAACACCTTTACAGTGACAATCAGTAACACTGATCAGCTGTAACAATGAATGACTTTACCGGTGAGCATCTATATCTGTCACTGGCTACAACTGTCACCAGCTGTAACTGTGACCTGCTGTAACAATGAATGGCTGTATCTGTGACTGGCTGTTACTGTCACCAGCTCTAAAAGTGACCATCTGTAACTGAGATTGGCTGTATCTGTGACCGGAAGTCATAGTGACATTCTATATCCATGACCTGGTGTATCTGTGATTAGCTGTAACAGTGACCGGCAGCAACTGTGATTGGCTGTAACTGTGACCAACTTTAACAGTGAACGGCTGTACCAGTGACCTGCTGTAACAGGGAATCGCTGTAACTGTGACCATCTATAACAGTGACCAACTGTACCAGTGTCATGCTGTAACAATGAATGGCTGTAACACTGACTACTGGAACTGGAACTGCCTGTAACTGTGACCATCTATAAGAGTGACCGGCTTTAACTGTGACTGTCTATAAAAAAGGAACATGAGCACATTGTTTGTTTTTATTCTGCCAAATGGTCTCGGCCAGTTTATTTGAGAAACTGATTCCCTCTTCAGCTTTACAGGGAAAGAAAGTAAAGAATAATAGAACCAATTATACAACAAGTTAATCAAAGTCTACAGCCAAACAGGTGATTGTACAAATATATAAGCATGCATAAAGAATGCTAAAACTACAGGGAAAACAATAAAAACATCAATCCCACAGCAGTGTCTGTGCTCCTGAAACCGGATCAGATTCACAACACTGGTCAAGGTCAGCTGTGATCATTACACTGCTTTGATAAATCGGTCAATGTTTCTGACCATATTATCCAGAATATACAGGGCCAGGATGCATTTTATCATCTCGATTTGTTCACCTTTCCACTGATTTGAAACCACAAACATGGAACGCCTATCCACCCCAGTATGTATTGCCAAATTCTCAAACTGAGGGAAAGGAAGGAGAGAGAGAGGGTATTAACCATATAACCATATAACAATTACAGCATGGAAACAGGCCATCTCAGCCCTTCTGTTCCATGCTGAACGCATACTCTCACCTAATCGCACTGACCCACACTCAGCCCATAACCCTCCATTCCTTTCCTGTCCATATACCTATCCTTTAAATGTTATCCTTTATAACACCTCCCCCTCTTTTCCCTCCCATTCTATCACACCTGAAGCAATGAAATCCAGGAGTATTTAGTTGCCAATCACACCCCTCCTGCAAGCATGTTTCACTAATAGCTACAGCATCATATTTCCAAGTATCAATCTGTGCACTAAGCTCATCCACCTTTCTTACAATGCTCCTAGCATTAAAATAAATGCATTTAAGAAATTCTCCACCTCTTCCTCTCTGTTTATTTCTACCAGTCCAAAGTACTGCCTTCTTTTTCTTCCTTCTCCTATATATCTGTTACTACACTCTGGTTACCCTTCCCCCTCATATCTAGTTTAAATCCACTGGAGCCTCTCTACCAAATCTACCTGCAAGAATATTTGTCCCCCTCCAGCTCAGATGTCAACCGTCCTGCTGGAACAGGTCCCACCTTCCCTGGAAAACTGCCTGATGCACCATCAATAACTCTCTGAGACGGGAGGTGAGCTATCGGCTTTTATTGACTGGAAGAAAGAACAAGCAGCAATTGACCACCATGCTACATCCTGGAGACTGAGGGCAGGGCTCAGGCCTCAATCGCCTTTATACCGGAGTCTGTGGGAGGAGCCACAGGAGCAGTCAGCAGGAGGGGGCGTGTCCAGACAGGTATATGTAGTTCACCACACTGCCCAAATTATCTATAAATCTCCTGCACCATGTCTTCAGCCACATGTTGATCTGCACTATCCTACTATTTCTAAACCCACTTGCACGTGGCACTGGTAGCAATCCTGAGATTGCTATCCTGGAGGTCCTGTCCTTTAACCTGGTGCCTAGCTCCCTAAACTCACCTTTCAGGACCTCCTCACTCTTCCTACCCACGTCATTGGTCCCTACATGGGCAATGACATCCGGCTGCTCACCCTCCCTCTTGAGAATACTGAGAACTCGTATTAATGGAATTATAAACTAAACAAGCTTCAGATTCATGGGCAATGGTAGCAGTAACAGGGACGGAGAGAAAAGTTCCATTGGGATGGGTTTCAGCTGAACTGTGCTGTGGCCAGAGTCCTGAGGAATCATGTGAATTCTGTGTAGACCAGGATTCAGACTATACAGAAAGGGGAGGTTTCCAAGGGCAGAATGCTTAATAACTGAGGAGGAAGTGAGAGACTGGTGGCACAGAGGAGTGAGGGGGGATTTGACAAAGTGTGGCAGGAAGGGGGCAGAAAATATCAATAAAAGAGTCAGCACAAAGTAAAGCCTGAGTAATAGAGTTTAACACGTGACTAAGGAGATAGTGCAGGAGGAGGATGGCTTCAGATTATTGGATCATTGGGCTCGCTTCCAGGGAAAGTGGGACCTGTACAGATGGGATGGTTTGCACCTGATCTGGAGGAGAGGTGAATATCCCAGTAGGAAGGTTCTAGTGTTCTGAGGGTGGTGCTGGGGGCGGGGGGGCACTGGTTGGGGATGTAAACTATAGCTGCAGGGGAAGGGAACCAGAGTGCCAGAACAGACAGTGGAGTGTTTGTGGAGATGGATGTTTATAGGTCTACATACAAGGTCAAGAATCAAAAGGTTGATTATGGTGCAGATAATGTTCTGAATTTTGAATATTTCAATGCAAGGAGTATTGTAGGAAGGGCAGATGAGCTTAAGGCATGGATCAGGGTATGGAATTAAGATTTGTAGACATTACTGAGACTTGTTTGCTGGAGGAATAGGACTGAATGTCAAATGTTCTGGAATTTTTTTGCTTCAGATATGATAGAGAGGGAGGGATTAAAAGGGATGATGTGGCAATTCTAGTCAGGGAAAATAACATGGCAGGGCTTATACAGGATAGAATGAACAGTTCATCTTCTGAGCCTTTATAGATAGAACTGAGGAACAAGAAAGGTATGCATGATCACGTTAATGGGATTACATTATACATCACATAATAAGCAGCAGGATTTTAATGATCAAATTAGAGAGATCACAGAGTGTAATAAGAAACATATGGTTGTGAGTTGAGGTTCTTTAAACTTTCCACATATTGACCAGGACACCCATGTTGTTGATGGGCTGGAATGGATAGAATATTTCAAGTTTGGTCAGGCAAGTTTCCTGAATCAGTGCATCGAGATCCCAGGTAGAGAATGTGTGATTCTAAATCTCCTATCAAGGAATGAGACAGGGAAGGTGACAGAAGAGTGTGTAGCTGAACACTTTCTATCCTGTGATCACAATGCCATTTGTTTCAAGATAATTACGGTGAAGGGTAGTTCTGTTCCTTGGGTTGAGATTCTAAATAGGTTAAAGGCCAAATTTGGAAGAACATGGCAAGTGTAGATTGGCGCAGTTCCTTGTGTTTTCTAGAGCTATTGAGGCATTGGTTAAGAAGGAGGAAGTGGATAGCAGGAATGGGCAGGTAGAAACAAATTAGGTACATGAGGAGTATAAGAAATTCAACAGAATGCTTTAAGAAAATAATCAGGGCTAAAAGAAGACATCAAGGCTTTTGAAGATATTTTAAGAATACAGGAAGGAACAAAATTTCTCCTTTGAAGTTCAGAGCTGAAAGATATGGCGGAGATCTTAAATGGATTTTTTGCATCTGTATTTACTGAAACCATAAGATATAGGAGAAGAATTAAGCCACTTGGCCAATCCACCAATTCATCATGGCTTATCTATTTTTCACCTCAGCCCTTCTCCCCATGTTCCTTCATGCCTTGAGCAACCAAAAGTCTATCAATTGTGCTTTAAATATACATAATGATGTGGCCTTCATAGCCACCTGTGACAATGAATTCCATAGATTCACCACTCTCTGGATAAATAAATTCCTCCATTTTTCAAGCCCTCATTAATGACATACTGAGGGACTTTATTAATTGGTTCGTATTCATTTACTTTGATGATATCCTGATATTTTCTAACACCTCCCAAGAACACGTTCACCATGCCCATCAAGTTCTTCACAGACTGTGGGAAAACCAATTATTTGTGAAGGCGGAGAAATGTGAGTTCCAGGTTCCTTTGGTCAGCTTCCTGGGTTATATCATCGAGAGCAGCAGGTGAGGGCAGATCCCGAGAAGATCCGGGCAGTGGAAGAATGGCTCAGGCCCAGGACCCGCAAACAACTTCTACCGCCGGTTTATCAAAGACTACAGTCGAGTGGAGGCCCCCCTTACTAGGCTTACCTCACCTACTATCCCCTTCTGTTGGGACTCCGAAGCTGACTCGGCGTTCAACAAGCTGAAGAGGCGTTTCACCATGGCTCCCATCCTGGTCCATCCGGACCCAGCCCGTCAATTGATTGTCGAAGGTGGATGCCTCTGACTCAAGGATAGGAGCAGTCCTGCCCCAGCGATCAAGTTCGGATGAAAAGCTTCACCGCTGGTCCTTCTATTCTCGCTGACTGTCCCCCGCTGAGCAGAATTACAATGTGGGGAATCGGGAACTCCTGGCGGTCAAGCTAGCATTGGAGGAGTGGAGGCACTGGATGGAGGGGACAGAACAACCATTTGTGGTATGGACTGATCATAAGAACCTCGGGTATATTCAGACCACCAAATGTTTGAGCTCTGGCCAGGCCCGTTGGGCATTATTTTTTGGACGGTTCAAGGTTACCCTCACATACCGTCCGGAGTCCAGGAGCGGGAAGCAAGACACACCCTCCCACCAATACGACTCCAAGGAGGACTCTTCCAGCCCAGGGACTATCCTCCCACCATCCTGCGTGGTCACCACACTCACTTGGGAGATCAAGTCCAATGTAAAAGAAGCCCAACAGGATGACCCTGACCCCGGCAATTGACCTGGGGATCGTCTGTATGTGCCCATCTCCGTCAGGCCTCAGGTTCTCCAATGGGGGCACACGTCTCGGTTCCCTTGCCATCTTAGGAGTGATTGAACACTGGCCCTCCTGACAAGACACTTTTGGTGGACGTCCATGGAGGTGGATACCTGTTCCTATGTCTCGGCATGCGCCATCTGTGCCCGGGGAAAGGTCTCTCATTGACCACTCGCGGGCTTATTCCATCCTCTACCTGATCCTGGTTGCACATCGCCTTGGACTTTATCACCGGTCTACTCCCTTCACATGGGAACACCACCATACTCAACATGGTAGACGGGTTCTCCAAGGTGGTGCACCATAGCCCTCCCTTCCTGTCAAGAAACCACAGATCTTTTTGTCCACTGCCTCTTCCGCCTCCACGGAATCCCCACAGACATTGTCTCCAATTGTGGTCCCCAGTTCATCTCACATGTTTGGAAGGCCTTCTATCAAGCCTTAGATACATCGGTCAGCCTGTCATCTGGCTTCCATCCCCAGATGAACAGGCAGACAGAGTGGGTCAACCAAGACCTGGAGGGGGGCGTCACATGATGACGTAGGGTCGAGATGTTGGGAATCCACTCCCTCGTAAAAAGTAATGAAATAGGGTTTAAATGAAGAAGAGTTAACAAATACCTATTAGAAACTATTTATAAGTAACTCAGGATTATTTTTAGATATGGCTCCTAAACCAAAACAGAAGAAACTACTACTTCGAAGACTGTGCAAATCGGCAGGGAAAAAGTCCTAACCGTCTCAGCGAAGCCTTGTACTCAAGTTGGATCTCCTCCCGGCAAAGTGCATGGCACTTCTGATGATGTGGCACAGGAAGTTGCGGCACTGTCGGCGGTCTCTGAAGAAATGGCAAGAACAACGCATGCGCGAAGAAACAAGTATGCATGAACAGATATTAACAAAACTACAAATCCCAGCTATGGTTGGAAATGAATCAGAAGTGGAATCAGATTCTTTGGGAAACACAGATGAAGAAGAAGAGGAAAAGAAGGAGATTAAAGGAGACATAAGAGATATCCTGATTTATATGATGAATGAATTAAAAGCTGTAAGAACAGATATAAGAAGGATACAGATTACACTCGATAATGTGGTGGAAAAAACAATAGAAGATCGATAATAAAGTTAAAGAGATGGAAGTAAAAATGGAAGAAAACATTGAAAGAATAGATAAGATAGAAGACAATAATCTTGCCTGGACAATAGAAAGAAAATGGATGTTGGAAAAAATGGATGTGCTTGAAAACTCTAACGGATGAAATAATATTAAAATTGTTGTTCTTATAGAAGGTACAGAGGGAGAAAATCCAATAAAATTCTTCCAAGAATGGATTCCGAAATTTTTGGAAATGAAAGAAGGTAGTCAAGTAACTGAAATTGAAAGAGCACACAGAGCTTTAAGACCAAAACCTCAACAAGTTCAAAATCCAAGATCAATTTTGATAAAATGCTTAACACAAAGATAAAGAAATGATCTTGAAGGCAGCTACTCAAGGTGCTAAAAAGAGAAATGGGCCATTGATGATAGAAGGGAAAAGATTTTTTTATCCAGACATAAGTTATGATCTTCTGAAGAGGCAGAAGGAATTTAATCCAGTGAAAAAATCTTTATGGGAAAAGGGCTATAAATTTTTATTGAGCTACCCAGCAAAATTGAAAATTTTCCTGGATAACGAAGAAAGAAGATTTTTTGTTGACTACCAGAAAGCGAACAAATTTGTACTAGAACTACCTGATATCCATGAGGAGGAGTAAAGAATTATAGAAATGATGAAGACTGAAATAAGGTTGGACTTGATGGATATTTATAAGGAATAAGAAAAAAAAAATAGTTGAGTATTAATTGGGAGTAGAGACATTAATTATTTTCTTTTTTTTCTTCACTAATATATTTTCTTTCTTTTTTTTTGCGGGGGAGCTGGAGGAGCTCCTGATCAATGGCTGTGAGTTTCACGTGTACAACCATGACCCATAAAATGGGGGAGGGTAATGTTGTGTTTCTTTTTATTGACAACATTAGTGGGGGGGGTTGTTTTTTATTATATATTAGTTACCTTTCTTCTATTGTTCTTCTTTTTTGCCTGGATGGTTGGGGAGAGACTCATAGCAACATGGAGAATTTTAAAGAGTTCCTAAGATATTATAAATGATTAATTTACTTATTTTTTTAAGTTTTAGTGTTAATGGACTTAATGGACCTGTGAAAAGAAAAAGAGTTTTAACATATATTAAGAAAATGAAAGGAGATATAGCTTTTCTACAAGAAACACATTTAACAGAAACAGAACATAAGAAATTAAAGAGAGATTGGGTTGGAAATGTCATTGCAGCTTCATTTAATTCAAAATTGAGAGGAGTTGCAATTTTAGTTAATAAGACATTACCAATTAAAATACAAAATGTAGTAATTTTGTAAAAAAAAATTGTAAAAAATACAAAATGTGGGGAGATATGTGATTATACATTGTCATTTTTTTTCAGAATTATGAACTCTTATGAACATTTCTGCACCAAATGAAAATCATGCAAAATTCATACAAGAAATTCTTTTGAACTTGGCTGATGCACATGATAAGATATTAATAGGTGGAGACTTTAATTTTTGTTTAGATCCTGTTTTGGATAGGTCAACTAAAGTTGTTACAAAATCAAAAGTAATAAAACTAACTTTATCATTAATGAAAGATTTAAACCTGATTGATATATGGAGAAAAATTAATCCAAGAGAAAGAGACTATTCATTTTATTCAAATAGACATAAAACTTACTCAAGGATTGTTTTTTTTATTGTCAAAAAATATTCAGGATAGAGTGAAAAGTGTGGAACATAAAGCAAGAATACTGTCAGATCATTCTCCCTTGATAATGACAATGATAATGATGGATAAGGAGGAATCGATCTATAGATGGGGATTTAATTCAATTTTATTAAAATGTCAAGATTTTTGTGATTTTATGAAAAAACAGATTCAATTTTTTTTTGGATATAAATTTATATTCAGTTGAGGTTAAAATTGTATTATGGGAAGTGATGAAAGCATATTTAAGGGGTCAGATTATAAGTTATACATCTAAAATTAAGAAGAAATACATGGCAGAAATAGATCAATTGGAAAAAGTTATCATTAAGTTAGAAAAAGAATCTCAAAGATATATGACAAAAGAAAAATAAAGACAACTTGTTAATCAAAAATTACAATATAATACACTCCAGACATATCGTACAGAAAAAGTAATTATGAGAACTAAACAGAAGTATGAATTAGGTGAAAGATCACATAAGATTCTTGCTTGGCAGCTGAAAACAGAACAGGCTTCTAAAACAATAAATGCAATTAGAACAAGTGCAAATAAGGTTACTTATAAACCTTTAGAAATTAATGAAACTTTAAAAAAAAATTATACTGAACTATATCAATCAGAATCACAAAATAAAATTGCTGAGATAGATAAATTTTTATCACAAATAAGCCTTCCAAAATTAAATTTGGAAGAACAGAAAGGATTAGATATGCCCTTTACATTAAAAGAGGTTGAAAATAAATAGTTTAATTTCAAATATGTCTGACCAATGTTTTCAATTTAATCAAGAAATTGGTACATTTTTACATTCTACTTGGTCTTGTTTTAAAATTCAATCATTTTGGATAAATCTAAGACTGTTATTGGAACAAATTACTGGAGTACAACTCCCACATAGTCCAATATTATTTTTATTAGGAGACATTGAAGGGACAATGCCAAAACTTAAATTGAATAAGTATCAGAAAAAATTTATAAAAATTGCATTGGCAGTAACCAAAAAAGTTATCGCAGATACTTGGAAATCTGATTTATATTTAACTATGGATCGTTGGAATAATGAAATATATAGTTGTATTCCACTTGAAAAAATTACATACAATCCAAGAAATGAATATGATATATTTTTGAAAATTTGGCTCCTATACCTACAAAAGATAGGATTAAATACATAGGTCCTTTGAAGATAAAATTATAAAGTAATTGGGGAAAGTAAAAATAAATATTAAAATTATTTTAAACTCCATGGAGCATGTGGGGATCCTCCGATATCCAGTCAATTTTTCTTGTTTTTCTTTCATTTTTTTTCTTTCTTTAGACAAGGTTTAAGGGTGGGGGAGGGTTAATATTATTTTTTTCTCTTTCTTACTATTTTATCATTACATTTATTCTTTGTAATTTTCTAAAAATTTAATAAATAAATAAATAAGTAAAAAGACCAAGACCTGGGGGTGACGCTACATTGCGTAATGGCAAACAACCCATTGTTCCCCACAAAAGAAGAGGAAATAGCAGTACTGTTGGTTTAGGACCATATCGATCGGTGCATTAAGGTTTGCGAGGAGACATGCATGGCCCTACTCAGATCAGCAAAACGCAATAAGAAGACGGCTGACCAACATCAGATTCCAATGCCCGAGTACCAACCGGGGCAGATGGTGTGACTTTCATCCAAGGACATCCTGCTCAAGAACACACATAGAAAAATAGCCCCTCACTTCCTGAGACCTTACAAGGTTGAAAATGTTACCAATCCCACAGTGGTCCACCTAAAACCACGAAGATCTATGCGCATCCACCCAACTTTTCATATTTCCCAGTTAAAGTCAGTTTCCATCAGCCCCTTGTTTTCCCCACCTGCCCGTATCATCGACAACCATCCGGCATACACTGTGCGAAGACTACTGGTTGTGAGCCATAGGGGCGGGGTTTCCAATACCTGGTAGACTGGGAAGGGTGTGGTCCAGAACAGTGTTCCTGGGTCCCCCGCTCCTTCATCCTAGATATTTCCTTCATCCAGGATTTTCATCGGAACCATCCATACAGGCCTGGAGGATTGCCGGGAGGCTCCCATTGAGGAAGATGTACTGTCACAGTCCCTTCTGGCAATCCCCCACCTGGCTATTTACTTCGGGAATTGGACCTCAACCCCCTCGTTTAGTTTCCAATCATTCCCAGGTTCCACTAACTACACACACCTACTTTTCATCGCAAATGAAGTATAAAAACCCTGTGATCACAGCAAGAAGCTGCCAGTTTGTTGGTTGGCTCTGGTGCGAGTAACCTTGTTTCATAGTTCTTGGGACTACCAGTTCTAAGTCTTGCATCACTCCTGGATACCGATTCCATGCTCACTAAGTCAAGAATGCCTCCAGACCCTGCCTGTGTCCTGCATTTGGGTTCATCCTCAGCCTTGTACTTGCAACAGGATAAGTGTTTGAAAGGTTGGGGTTCAAGGGTGCAGGGAACTGGGACAGAAGTAGGTGAGGTCCAGGACAGATCAGCTGAATTGTAATGATTGGGGCAGCATGATAGAGGAGCTGAGTGACATTCTCCTACCTCCTGTGTTTGCCTCTCTGCTGTCAGTGGGATCATGTTATGCATGGATTGGATGCTGCATTTCTCACCCCAATGTCAGCAATAACAGGGAACTGATCAGTAACTTCAAGAAGGGGAACACAGAGGAACATGAGCCACTCCTCACTGGGGTTTCCGAGGTGGAGGAAGTCAGCAATTTTAAATTCCTTGGTGTTACTATTTCAGAGGACCTGTTCTGTGCTGAAAAATTAAGTGCAATTATGAGCAAAGCAGAAGCTTAGAGGTTTAAAAAGGTTTGGGATGACATCTAAAACATTGACAAACTTCTCTAGATGAGTAGTGGAGAGTAAATTGACTGTCTGTCTCACAGCCTGGTACGAATGGCTTATAGAAGGCAGAGCAGAGTGATGATAGTGCTGAATAGTGATCCCTTTGCTTGCATCTTTGGCAACAGGTCTATTTCTATCTTTAATATCTTTATTTTTTTGTTTTCAGGATGCTTTAGAAGACCCTGACATGGAGTTACATGCTGACTACGGTTCTTGCAGGAATGGCTTCTGCACTTGGGGTTTCGGAACTGGCTGTTGTTCGGCATGCCAAGGGCTCAGCCTAAGTATTTGGAACCCTAGGAACTTGAGCCTCTGTAGACAGGCGGATCAAGGGTCAATGTCATAATAGGAGACCCATGTGTCATCGGGCAAGTCGGAATATCTGTGGCTGTGTGCCCAGAGACTTGTGATCTTTGGGCACAGAGCTCAAATAAAAAGCAACATGGCAGAATTTTAACATTGTAAACCAGAGAGTTGTTTGTTATGTCTCCCTGTTCACTGTAAAAATTGAGACACGTCTTTCTCCCTTATTAGGGAGAGAGCCTGTGGTATATTGAATGCTGGGTGAACAATGTAGTCTTTGGGGTAACTGCAAGTCTGTGTCTTTACTGTTGCTTTGCTCAGATTTGAGTGCTTGGTGGTGGGTGCTGATACTTTTTTTTTGCCAGTGGGGTGGGGGAAGGGGGGATTGTTGCTTTCTGCTGCTTACGTGCAAGGGGGAGGGAAATTTGGGAGGGGAGAACATTTGACCATCGTTCTCTCTTTGGGTCATTCTTCTGTTTTTGTGGATGGTTGTGAAGAAAGCATTTCAGGAAGTGTATTGTATACATTTCTCTGACAATAAACATACGCTTGAAACCTTGAAAGCATCAATGCCCTCGAAAGGAAATCCTAACAAAATTGTGAATATGGCCCAGCCCATCACAGGTAAAGCCATCTCCAACACTGAGCACATCTGCATGGAGTGTTGTGGTGGGAAAGCAACAACTATCATCAGGGACAGCCACCACCCTGGACATGTTCTCCTCTCATTGCTTCCATCAGGAAGCAGGTACAGGATCCCTCAGACTCGCACCACCAGTTTCATAAAGTTATTACCCATCAATCATCTGGCTCTTGAACAAAAGGGAATAACTTCACTTGTACCATTGAGATGTTCCCACAACCTGAGGCCACACTTTCAGGGACTCTTTATTTCAAGTTCATGATGTTTATTACTAATTTATTTTTATGAGTATTTTTTCCCTTGCATTTGCACTGTTGTCTTCTGCACACTGGTTGATTGCCCAATTTAGTGGTTTTTCATTGAGTTCAAGTAAATTTTGTCACTAAAAACAGCCCTGTGTCTTTTTCCTGTGGGCATACTCAGTAAATCTACAAATCAGTAATTATAACAGGATTAATGAAAGATCAACCAGAGCTCATAAGACAACAAAGCGTACAAATGCAAATATAGATGAATAGCAATAATTAGCAAGAACATGAAATAAGAAGATGAAGAGTCCTTCAATGGAGATCCCCTCCCTGCTTCCCCACCCCGATCCCATCATCTTTCCTCTGTTTGTTTTTTCTCCTGGCACCTACCAGCCATCTCCTATCCACCCAGCCCCCACCTTCTTTATAGAGCCCCTGCCCCCTCCTTCAGTCCCGGCAAAGGGTCTCAGCCCAAAATGTTGACTGTCCACTTCCATGGATGCTGCCCGACCTGCTGAATCCCTGCAGATTGTTGTATGTGTTGCCTTCAATGGAGATGATTTGTTCTGGGACCATTGCAATGGATGGGCAAGTGAGTGTAGTTATCCCCTTTTTTTCAAGAACCTGATGGTTGAGGAGTAGTACAATGTTTTTACAGTGTACTGTTCCCATATTGTGTGTTTGCAGACACACATAATGTTTATTTTCCATCCTTGATTAACCTCGGGCAGGTAACAGTGAACCACTATTTCCATGTCATTATAATGAATGACCTCAGGCAGTCATTGGACACTCAGTCAGTGATGTGCATTCATGTTCAACGTTTAAAGTAAATTTATTATCAAAGAATATTTTTGTCACCACGTGCAACCCTGAGATTCATTTTCTTGCAGGCATACTCAATAAATTCATAATAGAATAAGAACAACTGAGCACAGTGACCTGCCCAGTTGCACTGACACCCACAGTGATGAAGAGTTTTGAGAGGCTGGTGGTAAAACACATCAACTCCTGCCTGAGAGTGGACTTGGATCCACTCCAATTTGCTGACTGGAGCAACAAGTCTGCAGCCAATGACACCTCACTGGTTCTTCACACAACCCTGGAAAATCCGAACAGGAAAGGTACATACATCAGGATCCTCTTTATTGGTTACTGCTCAGCATTCAGTACCATCATGCCCTCAAAACTAATCAATAATCTCCAAACCCTTGGCCCAAAAACCCCCTTGTACAATTGGATCCTGGATTTCCTCACTTGTATACTTGTCATTTCAGATTGGCAACAACATTTCCACGATCTCCATCAGCACAGGTACACCACAAGGCTGGATGCTTAGCCCCCTACTTTACACCTTTGACTATGTGGCTAGCAAAGCTTCAACACCATATTTAAGTTTGCTGATGACACCATGTGGGCCGTACCAAGGTTGGTGATGAATTAGCATACAGGAGGGAGATTGAAAATTTGGCTGTGTGGTGTCACAACAACAACCTCTCACACAATGTCAGCAAGGTCAAGGAGCTGACTGTAGACTCAGGAGAGGGAAACCAGAGGTCTGTGAGCCATTTCTTATTGGAGGATCATACATTGAGATGGTTAATAATTTTAAATTCATTGGTGTTACCATTACAGAGGACGGAGCAGGTAAATGCGATTGTGTGAATGTACACCCATGCCTCTACTTCCATAGAAGCCTGTAGAGATTTGTCAGCACAAAGACTTTGAGAAACTTCAATACATGTGCAGTGGAGAGTGTATTGACTGGCTATATCATGGCTATCACTGCTCCTGATTTAACAGATTATTACCTTTTTTTGCAGTGGCTCATATTGATAAATCCATTTATTGTATTTCTCTTCTATCCCTAAATTTTCAAACTTGGTCCCAATCACAACCCTGTAAGTATCTGGAAAAGAGAGATGATCCAGATTTCAATATGAAGCTGCAATGCTGAGGTGTCAATGGTTACACAAACTATAATAAAGCACTTACACTTCTGTACACGGTCATCTGTAACTCCTGAAACTCTTTCATTTTATCGTCACTGATGATGTCCATGGTGTTGATGTCAAATAAGAGCATGACTCCATGAATTACATTTTCTGGAATAACAGGATAGTTGGAAGCATCTGAGTCAGGATTGAAACTGTGTAACTGCGTGAGACAATGAAGAAATGGTTACAGAGAAGCAGCAAGAACACTGATGTTCACACTCACTCAGCACTGAGTTGAACTCTGACTGGAGGGACCAGGCTCATCAGACAAAGCCCAGTGATAAACACCATTGATCCACTGAGATCCAATGGGCTCCAACCTCACTCCTGCTCAGGGATTGGTGGGGTCGCTTTGTCCCAGTCAGCTGGGAATGTTGCTCTCTCCAGTTCACACTTACTCTGCAGTTCTTTTCATTGTGGGTCCACTCCGACCCCAGGAGCTGTTTCAGAATTTGCTCTAAGCTTCTCAGTACTCAGATGCTAGTTCTGCCTAATGTGTCAATAATGTAGTTCTAACTGTCAGGGCATGAAAGCAAGGCTTATAGATCAGTCAGAAACTGCCTGTGTGGGGTAAGGTTTCAGAATGCAGTACGAAGCAGATTGTTAGTCAGTTTGAAATATGATAGAGTCATAGCCAGGCAGTGATCATAAGATGATGGAATTCACTTTGCAATTTGTAAGGGATGAGCTAAAGTCAGTAGTACAGTGGAGTAAAGGATATTCTGGAGGTATGAGAGGAGCTGGCCAGAGTAGGTTGAAGAGGGGCACTATCAGGGATGACAGCAGAACTGCAATGGCTGGAGTTTTTTGGGAGTATTTCCGAAGGCACAGGATAGATACAGATCAAAGATGAAGTATTCTGAAGGCAGGATAGTAGAACCATGGCTGACAAAGGAAATCAAAGACAACATAAAAGAAAAAGACAGGACATATTAGTGGGAAGACCAAAGACTGGGACACTTTTTGAAAAAACCACCCAGATGCAACTAAAAAAGCCATAAGGAGAGAAAAGATGAAATATGTAGGTAAGCTTCCCAATAACATCTAAGAGGATACCAAAAGATTTTTACAACATATAAAGAGCAAAAGAAAGATGAGAATAGGTATTGGACCCCTGGAAAATGATGCTGAAGTGGTAGTAATGGGGGACAAGGAAGTGGAAGATGAACTGATAAAGTATTTTATATCAGACTTCACTGTGGAAGACACTAGCAGTATGCTGGAAGTTCAGGAGTGTCAGGGGCAGAAGTGAGTGCAGTTGCTATTACTAGGGAGAAGGTACTTTGGACGCTGGAAGGTCTGAAGATAGATAGGTCATCTGGACCTGACGGATGACATCCTAGAGTTTGGAAAGAGGTAGCTGAAGAGATTGTGGAGGCATTTGTAATTATGTCTGAAGGATCACTAGATTCTAGCATGGAGCTGGAGGACTGTAAACGACAACTGCTACCCCACTCTTCCAATAAGGGAGGGAGGCAAAACAAAGGGAACTATATGTCAGTTTGCCCAATCCCAGTGGTTGGGAAAAATCCATTGTTAAGAATGAGATCGCAGAGTACTTGAAGGCACATATTAAAATAGGCTGAAGCATGGTTTCCTTGAGGAAAATGTTTCCTGACAAAACTGCTGGAATTCTTTGAAGGAATAACAAGCAGGATAGACAACATCAGTGGGTGCCGTGTACTTCGATTTTCCGAAGTATATTGGCAAGGTGGCTCACATGACACTGCTTAGTAAGATAGGAGTCCGTGCTATTACAGGAAAGTCACTAGCATGGATATTGGATTGGCTGATTGTCGGGAGGCAACAAGTGGGAATAAAGGGAACCTTTCGTAGTTGCCTATGGGTGACTACTGGTGTTCTACAGGGAATAATGTTAAGACCATTTCATTTTATATTGTATGGGAATGATTTGGATGATAGAAGTCAGAACTTTGTGGCCAAGTCTGCTGGTGATACACAATAGGTGGAGGGGCAGGTAGTGTGGAGGAATTAGAAAGACTGATGAAGGTTTAGACAGATTAAAAGAATGGGCAAAGGAGTGGCAGATGGAATGCAGTGTTGTGAAGTGTATGATCATGCACGTAGGTAAAAGGAATAAAAGAGCAGACTATTTTCTAATGGAGGACAAAATTTAAAATTCTGAGCTGATAAAGGACTAGGAGTACTGATGCAGGATTCCCTGGAGTATAACTTGCAGATTGAGTCAGTGGTGAGGAGGACAAATGTGATGTTAGCACTTACTTTAAAATAGTAAAATCTGGAATCCCTCTATATCCCTGCGACCCATGTGCCTATCCAAACCTCTCTGAAACATTGACATTGAGCTCACATGCACCACCTGTGCTGGCAGCTTGTTCCTCACACTCATGACCCTCTGAGTGAAGAAGTTTCCCCTGATGTTCCCCTTCACTTTTCACCTTTCGCTCTTAACTCATGACCTCTGGTTGTAGTCCCACCCAACCTCAGTGGACAAAGCCTGCTTGTATTTACCCTATCTATACCCATCATAATTTGTATACCTCTGTGAAATGTCCTCTCAGTATTCGAGGTCCCAAAGAATAAAGTCCTAATCTATTCAATCTTTCCTTCTAACTCAGTTCCACCAGACCAGACAACATTCTTCGATATATCCTCTGATTTCATTTAAGGTCCGTCTTTCTTGTTGGTTGCTGAACAAAACTGCACACTATACTCCAAATTAGCTCGCTCTACTGTCTTATACAACTTCAACATAACATCCCAAATCCTGTACTCAATACATTGATTTATGAAGGCCAATGTGCCAAGAGCTTTCTTTACAACCCTATTTACCTATGATGCCACATTCAACAAATTATGGACCTGCATCTCTGGATCCCTTTGTTCTACTACACTCCTCAGTGCCCTACCACATACTGTGTAAGACTTACCCTGTTTGGTCCTATGTAAGTGTAAAACCTTGCACTTGTCTGTATTAAATTATGTCTGCCATTTTCAACCCGTTTTTCCAGCTGATGCAGATCTCTCTGCAAGCCATGATAACCATCCTCACTGTTCACTACTCCACCAATCTTGGTGTCATCTGCAAATTTGCTGATTCTTTTAACCACATTATTATCCAGATCATTGATGCCAAACAACAATGGACCCAGAACTGAACCCTGCAGCACACCGCTGGTTACAGGCCTCCACTCAAGGAGGCAACCATCCACTGCCACTCTATGGCTTCTCCCACAAAGTCAATGTCTCATCCAATTTGCTACCTTGTATATATAAGATTTCACATGGGAGGTTGGTAGAGAAGGTTCAATTCTCGAGCAACTGAACCTTCTTGATCAACCTCCCATGCGGAATCTTGTCAAATGCCCTGCTAAAATCCATGTAGACAACTTACACTGCCTTGCCTTTATCAACTTTCCCGGTAACTTCCTCGAAAAACTGTATATGATTGGTTGGACATGAACTACCAAGCAGGAAGTCATACTGACTATCCTTAATATGTCCATATTTATACAAATACTTATATATCCGGTCCCTTAGAATATCTTCCAATAACTTTCTCACAACGATGTCAGACTGACTGACCTACAATTTCCAGGTTTATATTTAGATCTTTTCCTAAACAGCAGAACAACATTGGATACCCTGTCATCCATTGGCACCTCTCCTGTCGCTAAGGAAGATTTAAATATCTGTTATGCTCCTGGCAATTTCTGTACGGGCCTCCTGAGTGTCCAAGGGAACAGCATGTCGGGTGCTGGGGATTTATCCACCCTGATTTGCCCCAAGATAGCAAACATCTCCACTGTAATCTGTACAAGGTTTATGAAGTCAATGCTGCTTTGCCTCAATTCTAAAGACTCTGTGTCTGTCTCCTGAGTATGCACAGATGCAAAAATATTGTTTACGATCTCCTCCATTTGCTTTGGATCCACACATGGATCATCATTCTGATCTTCCAGATAACCAATTGCCCCTTGCCATCCTTTTGCTCTTAATATATCTGTAGAATCCCTTCAGATTCTCCCTCATCTTGTCTGCAAGAGCAAATTTATGCCTTCTTTTAGCTCTCCTCATTTAGTTACTAAATGTTCTCTTGCATTTCTTGTACTCCATAAGCACCCCATTTCTTCATCCCTGCCTGTACTTGCCATGCACCTCCTTTTTCCTCTTAACCAGGTTCACTATATCTCTGGAAAACCATGAGTTTTCAAGACATGAGTTATCTCTGCCTTTTATCTGACAGGCATATATAAACTTAGTTCTCTCAAAGTGTCTCTTCTAAAAGCCTGCCACTTACTAAGTAACAAAGTGTTCAAGTTGACATTTGTCAGATCATTTCTGGTCAAAATTTTCCTTTCCCCAATTTAAAATCTCAGACCAGACCTAGCTTTTTGCATATTTACCTTAATTCTAATGGTATTGTGTAGAGGTGTATAGGGTGGGTAGCACCTCTGGTGGTGGACTTGTCAAGCTCCACCCACGGCCTGCTCATCAACCTTTATTCCCCACCTGCCACCCAGGTGGCTCCAAGTAACTGTTTGCATGTGACAGTGGCCACACCCCGGTACACCGTTTGATAGGTGGGCTCAACCAGTTGAGGTAACCGGGAATCTCCAATCCCGGTGAGGTATGGATATACCTACCCTTACATTCAAAGCCAGTTCCTGTGGACTGGGTGGATAAGATCAGCTACGAGATCCATCAGCCAAGAAGGTGGTGCTGCAATGTTTCCTGGAGAGCAAAAGGCACGACAAGACACAGAAGACACACAGCTATCCACTGCAGCCGAGGAAGTTTCCATTCGTGACAATTTTTCATACCATTGGTCCAAGATTTTTGAGGCTGAGAGAGTGGAACTGCCCCAGTGCAACAGTTTTCACTACAAAACTTCTTCCACAAAGTTCTAAGACATTGTTGGAAATGACGGAGATCCAACACAATGGCAACTTGGTCATGATGCAAAGTGTTCCTCTGCACAAACTTCTGTCATCTACCCTGAATCATTCCCTAATAGCAGATACAGTTTCACACACTGTCTCACCGGGACTGCTATGTACTGATTAAGGAAACTTCCCTGAATACTTTGGACAAACTTAATCCCATCGAGCCTTCTTACAGTATGATATTCCCAGTTAGTATGTGGAAATTAAAATCACCTATTATAGCAAACTAACATTTCATACAACAGTCTGTGATTGATTCACTAATTTGTTCCTCCAAATCCCTCGGCCTGTTGGGTGGTCTGTAACATAGCCCCCTTAACATGGTCAAGCCTTACTTACTTCTCAGTTCCACCATGTCCCGGTGTGTTATTCCGGGGCTAATCTCTGTCACCATGTCCCTGTGTGACACTACTGGACTAATCTCTGTCACCATGTCCCTGTTTGTCACTACCGGACTAATCTCTGTCACCATGTTGCTGTGTGTTACTCCGGGACTAATCTCCATCACTGTGTCCCTGTGTGTTACTCTGAGACTAATCACTGTCACTGTGTCCTTGTGTGTTACTCCAGGACTAATCTCTGTCACTGTGTCCCCATGTGTTATTCTCTGATTGCTTTTCTCCAGGTATTTTCGTATAACTTCATTTACAGAGTACAATGCTTTCTCAGCCCAAATTATCGCTTCATCCCCATTGGGAATCAAGCCCCTGTCTTCTGAGTCCTTCAGTTTTGTGGGCAACTGTTTTGGTCCCATTTCTCTGTTCTCTTTCCGAGTTTGCTCAGTGTTTTATGAAACTCCAGTCCTATGTATCAAAGATATGAAGTAACTGAGGAAACTCACGTCTGTTCCTTTGGGAACTCTTCCTTCCAGGATCATCTGTAACACTCTCTTTTTCAGATCTGTTGTCTCCATTACATTCCATCCAGCAGTATCCCAAAATTTTATCTTCTCTGCTCTGTAGGACCTGAGCTGTGAATTTTCAAAGAAATGTAAATTTTATGGCTTCTTTGATGGTGAGTGAAGTTCTGTGTAATGTAGGACACATGTTAGTCAATGTTCAGGAAGATCCCATAAACAAATGAATAGTGAGCAACAAAGTATCTGCTTTTGTGTTGTTGGATGACAGCACAAAATGCACATGGGGACACGGGACAACTGCCCGCTTTTCCCTCGGTGATGAGATATCCCAGGACACAAGGGAACTCTGCTTCCCTCGCTGCCATGGGACTGTTTACATCCCCGTCGGAGAGCAGATGAATCGTTTGTGTACGGACCCTGAGACACTCTGACTGCAATAATTACATCCAGGATTACTATGTTTAAATCTCTGGATTCCTCTTTCTAGCTGCAAATTTCCAGTTCACTGAGGAAACCAGATTAATACGGACAGTCTGGGGTGAGAGAAACAGAGAAAGTTGAGATACTCGAAAAATCAGGCAGAATCCATGGAGAAATAAACCAGGAATGATCTTAAGAGAATGAAACTGGAGAATGCCTGCAAGATGGCTTTTTAGAGAAATGTGGTCGAGCCCATGTGAGCCCCTGTGGTCATTCTAGATTAGGTGTTCTGAAATTAATCGAATATTATTAAGAAGTTTAAGGTGAAAGAACCCTTAAGGGGTCGTGTTCACAATATGATTGAAATCACCCTGATGTTTGAGAGAGAGAAATTAAAATAAGATGTATTAGTATTATAGTGGAGTAAAGGGAATGACAGAGGCCTCAGAGAGGAGCTGGCCAAAGTTGATTGGAAAGGGGATACGAGCAGAGATGACAGCACAGCAATGGCTGGAGTTTCTGAGAGCATATTGAAATATGAAGGATATACTCATCCCAAAGAAGAAGGATTACACTAAAGTGGGGAGGTAATGGGGCAACCATAATTAACAGGGACTGTCCAAGGCAGCAGAAAAGCAAAATGAGGGAGCATATAATATAGCCAAAAAAATCATTGGGAGTTAGAGGTTTGGGAAGATTTTCAAAATCATCAAAAGGAAACTTGAGCTGTTATAACTTCAAGGAAGTTACCAGGTACGTGATGAAGGCAAAGCAGTGGATTTGTTTACATAACATTTGACAAGATCCTTCATGGGAGGTTGGTCAAGAAGTTCCAGTTGCTTGGAGATCAAGATGAGATAGTAAATTGAATTAGACTTTGGATTTGTGGGAGAAGCCAGAGAATGGTAGTAGATGGTTACCTTGCTGGAGCACTGTGACTAGTGGTATGCTGCAGGAACCGATGCTTGGTCCATTGCCGTTTGTCATCTGTATCAATGATCTGTATGATAGTGTGGTTAACTGGATCAGCAAATTTGCAGATGACACCAAAATAGGGGAGTAGTGGACAGTGAGGAAGGCCAATGTGGTTTACACAGTGATCTGCATCAGCCTGGAAAAACAGGTTGAAAAATGGCAGATGGAATTTAATGCAGCCAAGAGCGAGGTATTACCAGGGTAGCTCTTACACAGGGAATGGCCGGGCAGAGAAGAGTGTGGTTAAAAAAAAAAGGGGATCTGGAAATACAAGCGTATAATTCATTGAAAGTGGTGTCACAGGTAGCTAAAGTTGTAAAGAAGGTCTTTGTACATTGGCCCTCATAAATCAATGTATTGAGTATGGAAAATGGTACGTTGTGTTGACATTGTACAATATGTAGTGAGGCAACTAGAACTGAGCACAGTACTCCATGTGGGGTCTGACCAGGATCTGCAAAGAAAGGGGATAGGGGAGAGCCAGTTGATGTAGTATATTTAGATTTTCAAAAGGCTTTTGACAAAGTCCCACACAGGAGATTATTGTGCAGACTTAAAGCACATGGTATTGGGGGTATGGTATTGATGTGGATAGAGAATTGGTTGGCAGACAGGAAGCAAAGAGTGGGAGTAAACAGGACCTTCTCAGAATGGCAGGCAGTGACTAGTGGGGAACCGCAAAGCTCAGTGCTGGGACCCCAGTTGTTTACAATATATATTAATGATTTAGACGAGGGAATTAAATGCAGAATCTCCAAGTTTGCAGATGACACGAAGCTGGGTGGCGGTGTTAGCTGTGAGGAGGATGTTAAGAGGATGCAGGGTAACTTTGATAGGTTAGGTGAGTGGGCAAATTCATGGCAGATGCAATTTAATGTGGATAAATGTGAGGTTATCCACTTTGGTTGCAAGAACAGGAAAACAGATTATTATCTGAACAGTGGCCGATTAGAAAAAGGGGAGGTGCAACGAGACCTGGGTGTCCTTGTACACCAGTCATTGAAGGTGGGCATGCAGGTACAGCAGGCGGTGAAAAAGGCAAATGGTAGCAAATTGTTTAGCTGTTCATGAGTGACTCCTTGAAAAAGGCCTTCTGAAAATCTGATTAAACAGCATCGCCTTTGTGTATTCTACCTGTTATTTCCTCAAAGAATTCCATCAGGGTTGTTAGATAAAATATCCCCTGACTTTGGCCAATTTTGTCCTGTGCCTACAAGTCTATCAGAACCATATCCTTAATAATGGAGTCTAGCATTTTCCCAACTACTGAACTTGGGCTAATTGGCCTATAATTTCTTACATTCCCTTCTTAACTTCCCAGCAAATTGGTCACTGGTTATCGGGACATGTATTTAAATGGAACCTTTCACAACCTCAGGAACTCCCAGGGTGCTCTCCACCCAATAGTTTGGAGTGAGGCTTGTTGGACCATTCACTGCCTCTGATGTGGACACTGGGGTACATCAGAGAGACAGAAAATGGGCAATGAATTGATGGTGAATACATGATCTTGTACAGTCCGCGTGTTTATATTAAAGTGACGGCAGTGTGTGTACCTCTGGTGTGAGAGACTCCGGACTCGTCCCCGTCGGGACACAGGTTATGGTCGCTCCTCGTGGATCCAGAGCGGAGAGGAATGTGTTGATGGTCGATGATTTGCCAGCCCCCACCATGCCGAAGAGTAGGATGTTTATACAGCCTCCACAGCCCTCAGGAGGGTTGTAGTTATGCATGTAGTCCCTCAGTGTCCAGATTCCTGACAAAGACAGAGACAAGCATCAGCTGTCTGGGTGAAACGGGTTAACGAAAACATCACAGTTACCTGTGTCGGTTGGGATGACACACCGTGATTAAGGGAACCTACCGTTCGTCCATGGTTGGGGAGTGAAAAGAGCCCTCCTTTGAAAAATCTGAAATGCAATATGAAAGCATTAATTTCTTTGTCTTATTCACGTGGCGGGTGTGGTCTCAGTAACAGACTGCAGGTAGAAACTTACCACTTCCCATGTTTGGCGCCGTGTGTACACAGTAATCTGCGGAGAGTTGATTGCGATTTAGACTGCACAAATCCAAGTAAGTTTCTATCTTGCAGTTTCACTTTGCGACTGGTTAATGTGCGAACTTGGGCAGGAAGCTCAATGTAAGGTAGGAACCGAAAAAGAATTTTTCTGTGACATCATGTTCATTCCGCTTTTCCTGTTCGTCTGGATCCAGAGACTCCTCCCAGGGCGAACACCTTATCTGTGAACTGCCCTTTACGTTTATAAGACTATGACCGTACCTTTACCTAGGGCTGCCAACCACCATTAAATTCAGAAAAAGAAGAAGATAATCTTATGTCCTCACCACCCACGGCCAGGAAACCTGATGGGAGAATGTTGCTAACCTCCAGACCCTACATACCACTGAGCCCTTCACCTTCCCTGTGGGTCTGGGGACACTGTGATCAGTCTCCACCCTGTCCAACACATCAGCTTCATCTCTGCTCTTCGATCAACCAATGTTGTCACAGTTTCCCATATCATTCAGCCCAGATGGAGAAGTGGCCTTCCCATGGGAGCAGTGGTTTTCCAGGATTGTGTACTCAGCCTGGGAAAGGTATCAGGAAATCCATAGAAACATAGAACACTACAGCACAGTTCAGGCCTTTCAGCCCTCCATGTTATGCCGACCCATATAGTCCTTCAAAAAAAAGTACTAAACGCATGCTACCCCATAATCCTCCATTTTTCTTTCATCCATGTGCCTGTTCAAGAGGCTGTTAAATGCCTCTAATGTTTTAGCCTCCACCACCATCCCTGGCAAGTCACTCCAGGCACTCACAAACCTCTGTGTAAAAAAAATTACCCCTGATGACTCCCCTAAACTTCCCTCCCTTAATTTTTTACATATGCCCTCTGGTGTTTGCTATTGGTGCCCTTCAGATGTAGGAGTCACTTCAGATAAGAAGTAGGAGAGGATTCTGGAAATAACTAAATCAAACTGATTTGATCTTGTCTTGTAGTGGAAGGAATGCAGGTGGCTAATTAGTGAGATTGTTCTCCAATCTATATTTTTTGCAGCATCTTGTGAACAGAAATCCATGGATCAAAGCAAGAAAAAGTGAATACAGTGAGGCCCCTACTATAAAGTGCTGAATTGGTGCTGAAGATCAGATCATCGACCTTAAGGGAGATTATCCTGCAGCTCAGGGAGAAATTGGCAGGTATGACTGTGGGCATCACTCATCAGTAAAAGCGCTGATCACACCGAAACAGATCGAAAAGCTGCAGCCCACTCTCTGCTCAGAAGGTGAGGACTGACAATGATATTGGTATTGATTGGGGTGACAGTGTATGAGACAATGCACTATAATAGTGAGAATGATTGGGGAAAACGGCCTGCGTCCCTCAGGATCTGTTCAGGAGGAAGAGGAACCTCCAGCACCCACTGCCCCTATGTGACCTGCACTCACAGTGAAAGTTCAGGAGACACCAGTGCTAGAGGGACCAGATGTGTCATGGCATTTGACCCCTTTTGACATAGCCAAGTTGAGTGCTATAGCTGCAAATATACCAAACTGTGGGCTGGGAGATGTGGAAATACATTCATAACTTTGAAGTTTTTTAGGTAGTTGATCTTATGATGTAATAAAATGGAACTTGTAGAATCCCAGAATGCTTTGCTATAAGCTAAATGTTTATGTAAGAGGAGGCATGTAATGTCCTGATTATTGTTCATTGTGTAAATAAAGGGAAGTTGATGTACTGTGTGAACTTGAGTACTGTAACTGCTAAGTGGAGGAGCTGGCTCCCAGAATAGATAACAGCCACAGAATAGCCTGAACACTTGCATATAGAATGAATGTTGTAAACTGTAAAACAGAAGCAACCTGCTATCCATTGAGGAGTGGAGGTGCTCCTCCTTGCAAGCAATAAACATGCCTTTGGACAGATCAATTCCGTGTCTTTTTTGGTTCTTTGTAATAAGACCTAATGAAAAAAACATGATAGAATTTGGATATTCCTCTGAGATCACTTGTCTCAGCCTTGAAGCTGTCTGGGAGAATCCCAGTGACTGGGTTGCCTGAATGAAATTCCCTGAGAGTAGATGATTGCCAAAGAGTTAATTGCTTTCTGCTTCTGGTGATTTTCCCTCTCGGAGTCAGGCCTCGGGTTTCTATTTCATGACTGCCCTATATGATACAGTCTATGCAATGGTTTGGAGGATTGGTTTCTTTCCCTGTCATTTCAACGAATTCGACTCGGTGACAGAAATGCTAAAACAAGAGTTGAAAGAGTTGAGTGAATGAATTGGATGGTTCAGTATGTCAGGGCCATTTAGAGGGATCTGGGATGCACAGCTCAAGTCAGTAAAAGTTTATGGACAATGTCAGAGATGCATGGATCCAGCATCTGGGATGCACTAAGTCATCGTTAGTTAAAGAAAAGTGGCAATAATTGATTGCCCTTAAATCAGCAGAACTGCACACAAAATTACAATAATGGCTGAGAAATATTACATAAGGTTTGAACCCTACAGGACTCTGTAGGGAAGAAGCAATAGACTGGTAATTAGAGGACTATTAAATGAATTAAATGGTAAGTGAGAGATGGGACTTCTCCTTAGCCAGAGAGAGAAATTTACTGATTATAGACGCAGTGAAGTATGAATGTGTCTGCTCCAGTTTCATTGTGAAAAGCTGATTGAAGACAGTGAGGTAATTTAAAGGTGGCTATGAAAGTGATACCGATATCAGCGCATGAAAAGAAAAGCAATACTGGAGATCATATCGAGTTTTTAAACCAGATAGGAAGGCTGCAGTAAAGTGTGAATGGAAAGAGGTATATGCCTTTGAGTTTTAAAATGTATTAATCTGCCGGGGCCTCCTTGCAGCAGTTCTGCCTCTTCTTGTTTGTTTGTTAAAAGTGTGAAAGCTTTGCACACATGCAGACAAGAGGGAAATGACTGATCAAACAAACCAAACTT
Source organism: Hypanus sabinus (assembly GCF_030144855.1). Classification (NCBI taxonomy): domain Eukaryota; kingdom Metazoa; phylum Chordata; class Chondrichthyes; order Myliobatiformes; family Dasyatidae; genus Hypanus; species Hypanus sabinus. The sequence goes on from NC_082706.1 coordinate 55,383,630, forward strand.
GCTATGCCCCTTGAGTGAGTCAAGTGGCAGAGCAAATCTCCAGGCAATTCTCTTACAGAATTCAGGAGAACTGGTACAGAGACTCATAACTCACTTTTACATAGCCCTTTTCTACACTTACAGATAGACTTTATTGAATTACCTCCATGTGAAGGATATAAATATGTACTAGTCATTACTGATGTGTGCTCATGATCAGTTGAAGTATTTCCTGGGTGAAAGTACTGTATAATGCATTGCAGTCACAAAATGTTTGTTAAAGGAAATAACCCCACAAGTTGAGAACTCTTGCAGAATATGTAGCAGCAACAGTACCCATTTGGTAAACTGGTAAAGTAATTACAGAAGTAGCAAACACTTACAGGTGGATCAACATTTCCTGCAGCTACTGTAATACCCTGGTTTAAGACAATGCTTTATTTTATTAATACAGTTATGCTGTTGGGCATTTTATATTTTGCAGATTTTCTCAAAATGCAACAAAGTGTTCCTTTAATTACATACAACCGAGTGTTTCATTTTTGCCGTTCAAAATAAAAATTCAGTTCATTAAAACAAGTTGGGCTTGCAACTATCCAAAATGGTTTGTTCTGCCATCATTTTTTTTTCGAGGGAGGGCACAGGAAACATGCCATTTTTTAGAGGGACAGCTGGGTCAGTGTTGGGAATGAGGAGAAATGAAAACAGACAATGGACATAGTGAAAGAACATAGTGAAATGCTCACAGAACTCAATTCAAAAGGACAGATATCAATGTCAGATAATCCTCATGCAGACGATGTTTCCACAAAGAATGAGCAAATAACTTTCAGTCAGTCAGTCAGAACACAACGTTGGAGAAAATTTGATGTCTTCTTCCTTGGATGCTGACTGTCTATTTTTTTCTATGACTCTTCTTCAATGCAGAACAGTTTTGGTACCTTGATAAATGAAATGAAGCAAACTGGATTGATTACACAGCAATGAGCTCCAACGATTATGTGCATGTTTTAGACTAATATATATGATGGGGACTTTTCTTTATTTTGTTTGCTTTTAGACCATAAGATACAGAGCCGAGTTTGATCATTTGGCCCATCGAGCCTGCTCTGCCAATTCATCATTACTGACCCAGTCTCTTGCCTTCCACTCCCCAACCCTGTATCCCTTCAGGCCCTGACCAATCAAGAAGCTATCAACCTCTGCCTTCAATACACAACAGGACCTGGCCTCCACAACTGTCTGGGTCAACAAATATTGCAGATTCACCACTCTCTGGCTAAAGAAATTCCCCCTTATCTCTGTTCTAAAAGTATGGCCCTCTATTTTGAGGTGGTCCTCTGGTCCTCGACACTCCCATTATAGAAAACATCCTTTCCACATTCACGCTATCGTCCTTTCACCATTCGATAGATTTCAAGTAGGTCCCCGCTCATTCTTTTAAATTCCAGTTAATACAGTCCCCAAGCCATCAACCACTCTTCATATGACAAGCTGTTTAATCCTGGAATAATTTTTTTGTGAACCTCCTTTGGAATCTCTCCAGTTTCAACACATCCTTTCAAAAATAAGGGACTCATGACGGCACTCAATACTCCAAGTCAGACCTCACTAGTGCTTTATAAAGCCTCAGCATAACATCCTTGCTTTTATATTCTACTCATGAAATGAATGCTAACTTCACATTTCACATTCCAATTCCTCACATAGACAGAAACTGCAAATTAATCAGAAACTCTGCATGATGACTCCCAAATCCTTTTGTGCCTTTTTTGAATAGATTTTTGAATACTCTATCCATTTAGAAAATAGTCAACCCTTTTATTTTTTTCCACTGAAGTGTGTACGATACGGCAACAATGAATATAGAATGGAGACAGAATTATTTATAAACAAAAAAAACATTTATTTAAACTCTGCTCAATAAAAATGAAAAGTAAACAAATGACTAACTTAACCAGATGTTAACTGCTATATGGCAACTCGAACAGTTTTTAAAGCGATAAATAAGAACACAATTCTTAAAGTGATAAATGTGAAAGTCTGAATGATTTATACAGTCAATTAGGAGAGACTATCCTGAAGTAACAATTTGCTCAACAACATGGCGTTAGTGCTGATCCCAGGCGAAATATGCCTTGCCCGAAGGATTCACGGTGAAGGAAATAAAAACAGCTTGAAGGAACTGACCTTTTCCTTGGCGAATAACACTGCACCCAATCCTTTCTGCTTTTACATTGCAAGGGCTATCTCGGGTGCAGGTTACTATTCCCTGAATGCAGATCCAATAAGGTCGATCCTCTATTACTGCCGACAACACCAACTTTATTCGATCCGTCGGGTTTCCATACTTCGGTAAATCTTCACTCTCCAATACTTAGACATAAAAATTAAATCAAAGATATATCAAACATAACTGGCAGTGACTTTCAAAACTGCCAGCACAACAACAATGTACGACAGTAAGAATTAAAACTCCATTTTAAAACAAGACTACGTCATGAAACCAAATACACAGCATAACAGAGTAATGGATGCCTTAAACGACGTCCCAATTAAAATGCCTGTGTCAGGCTTTCCCCATTTTATACCTGTTGAAACAGGCCATCACGTGACCTTACACTGGTGGGAAAATTACATAATGTGACCTCATACTGGTGGGAAAATACATCACCCCTCCATCATAAGACCATTACATCATGCTCACCAGATACTCTATTACATCATGGTCATGAGACAGTCACGAGATATCCACAAGGTATGTAACAAGTGCAATACCAGATGTTTCCTGATACTGTATTCCATCTGCCACTTCTTTGCCCATTCTCCTGGTCTGTCCAAGTCCTTCAGTAGCTTTCCATATCCTCAAAACTATTTGCCCTTTCACTTACCTTCATATTGCCTGCAAATTTTGCAACAAAGCCTTCAATTCCATCATTCAAATCATTGACATACAGCATAAATAACTGGTTCCAACACAGACCCCTGTGGAACATCACTTATCACCAGCAGCCATACAGTATAGGCTCCATTTATTCCCACACTTTGCCTCCTGCCAGTCAGCCATTGCTTTATCTATGCTGGAATCTGTCCTATGATACCATGGCATCATAGCTTGTTAAGCAGCCTCACATGTGGCACCTCGTCAAAGGCCTTCTGAAATTCCAAGTACACAACATCAACTAATTCTCCTTTGCTTGTTAGTTTTTCAAAGAATTCCCACCGATTTGTCAGGCAAGATTTTCCCTTGAGGAAACCATACAGACTGTGGTCTATTCTGTCATGTGCCTCAAAGTGCCCTGAAACCAGAACCGTAAAAATCGACTGAAGTCAGACTCACTGGCTTTTAATCTCCTTTCTTCTCCCTCTCTTCATTCTGGAAGAGTGGTGATATTTACAAGTTTTCATTCTTCCAGAACCATTCCAGAATCTAGTGATTCTTGAAAGATCATTGCAAATGCTTCCACAATCTCTTCAGCCACCTCTTTCAGAACCTTGGGCTGTACACCCACTATCTGCTCCAGGTGACATCTACCTTCAGACCTTTCAGTTTCTCAAGAACCTTCTCTCTATTAATGGTAACTTCACACACCTCATGACCCTAAACACCTGGAATTTCCACCATACTGCTTGCGATTTCCACAGTGAAGACTGATGCAAAATACTCTTTCAGTTTGCTCGCCATTCCATGTCCTCTATTTCTACCACTCCAGCATTGTTTTCCAACAGTCCAATGCCCACTCTTGCCTCTGCTTTGCACTTTATTTATCTGAAGAAACTTTTGGTACCCTCTTTAATATTATTGGCTAACTTACTTTTGTATTCAACTTTACTTTCTTAATGCCTTTTTAGTTGCCTTCTATTGGTATTGAAAAGCATCACAATCCCCAAACTTCCCACTAATTTTTGCTCTATTATATGCACGCTCTGGCTTTTATGTTGGCTTTGACTTCCCTTGTCTCTGGTTGTGTCATCTTGCCTTTAGAATAATTCTTCCTCTTTGGGCTGTATACAGTATATCCTGTGCCTTCATTATTGTTTTCAGAAATTCCAGCCAATGATGCTCTGCAATCATCCCTGGCAGTGCTCTTTTCCCATGAACTCTGGCCAACTCCTCTCTCATGCCTCTGCAATTCATTTTACTCTACGCTCATACTGATCCATCTGGCTTTAGCTTCTCCTTCTCAAATTTCAGGATATATTTGATCATATTATGATCACTTACCCCTAAGGGTTCATTAACTTTAAGCTCTCTAATCAATTCCTGTTCATTGAACAGTACCCAATCCAGAATAGCTGATCCCCTAATAGACTCAGCCACAAACTGCTCTAAGAAGCCATCTTGCTGGCATTCCAGATATTCTCCCGCTTGAAATCCCACACCAAACTAATTTCCCTAATCTACCTGCATATTGAAACCCTCCATGACTACTGTAACTCTCTCTGCCTTCCTGTCTGTCCTTTCAATACAACGTTAAGCTCCAAGCTATAATCTTCTTTCAGCCATGACTTTGTGATGCCTACAAAATCAATCTGTAACTGTACTACAAGTTCATCGACCTTATTCTGTACATTGCATACATTCAAATATAATATTTTAAATCCTGTATTCACCTTTTTCAATTTTGTATACCTTTTACATTTCAACATCCTTGTTGTCTGCAGTTTTGCCCTATCACCAGCCTCTCCTTGCTGGAAGTCTCACCACACATTGCCTCTGTTTGTAGGCCAACTACCTCACCTTCAGCACTATCACTCCGACTCCCATCCCCCTGCCTAATTCATTTAAACCCACCCAAACAACTTTAAACAACCTGCCCACAGGATGTTAGACCCCTTCGGGTTCATGTGTAACCCATCCCTTTTGTACAAGTCATACCTTCCACAGAAAGGATCACAATAATCCATAAATTTGAACCCCTGCCCCCTGCACCTGTTCCTCTGCCTCGCTTTCGTCTGTTAGATCATCCTATTCTTCCCTTCACTGGCATATGGCATACACAACAATCCAGAGATTATTACCCCTGGATGTCCTGTTTCTCAGCTTTCAACTTATTTTCCTAAAATCTCTTTTCAGGACCTCCTCATCTTGTCTACCTATGTCATTGGTGCCAAGACTGCTCACCCTGGCCCTTGAGAATGCCATGGGTATGATCCGAGACATTCCTGATCTTGGCACCAGGGAGGCAACATAACATCTGAGTGTCCCTATCAGGCCCACAGAACCGTGTCTCTGTTTCTCAGCACCAGACTCAGTGCCAGAGACCCAGTCACTGTGGCTGCCCCCTCCCCCACCAGTAGGTCATCCCTATCAATAGTATTTAAAATTGTATAAATATTATTGAGGGGAATGGCCACAGGTGTACTCTTCACTGTCTGTGCATTTCCACTCTTTCTCCTGACAGTCACCCAATTTCCTGTCTCCTGCAAGCTAGCAGTAACTATCTCCCAACAGCTCCTGACCATCATTTCATTCTCCCATATGAGTCAAAGGTCATCGAGCCACATTTTTAATATTTTTAATATGTCCTCTCAAGAGTTGCAGCTCAGTAAACCTGATACAGATATGTTTATCTACCAATTCGGACGTCTCCCAGACTTCCCACATCCCACACACAGTACAAAACACTGTCCCTGGAGCCATTCTCACTGTACTATGCAGTAATAGACGAGGAATGAACAAATAAAGATAGGGTGAGAGTGTAACATGGAAGATAATCTACCTGACCCGAGCCTGACGAGCCAAAGCCACTGTAAGGACTGGCATACTCTCCAGAATGGCCACTCAAAGAATGGCCGCTCAGCTTGCACTTGTATTCTTCTTATTTGCCCTTTCTATTGAATACCTCTTGCTGACCGGTCACTCCTCAACTCAGGAAAACTGCTGTGAAATTCTGTCTTCAAAATCTTGATCACCACCCTGATTAAAATGTATCTCTTTTCACACACTCTTTGTCTGGATTGTCCAATTTATAGATGAAAACATTTGTTCATACAATTTCAGTCTAAGTTTATATGGGCGTGAGTTAAATTATTCCTTCCTGTCACACAGTAAATTTGCATTTGTGTCAGTAGCATAAAGGAGATAGTCTTATTTTCCCTTAGAAGAAACTCTCAAATCTTTATGATTTTAGAAACATAGAAAACCTACGGCACAATACTGGCCCCTTGGCCCACAATGCTGTGCCAAGCATGTATTAATTTAGAAATTACCTAGGATTACCCACAGCTGTCATTTTTCTAAGCTCCATGTACCTATCCTGGAGTGCCTTAAAAGACCCTATCGTATCTGCCTCCACCGGTGTCACTGACAGGCCATTTCACGCACTCACCACTCTCTGCATAAAATCTTACCCCTAACATCTCCTCTGTACCTACTTCCAAGCACCTTAAAACTGTGCCCTCTCATGTTAGCAATTTCAGCCCTGGGAATAAGTCTCTGACAATCAATGCCTCTGTATCAGGTCACCTCTCATACTCTGTCGCTCGAAAGAGAAAAGGCCAATTTCACTCAAACTATTCTCATAATGCATGCTTCAGAATTTCGGCAACATCCTTGTAAATCTCCTTTGCACCCTTTCTATGGTTGCTACATCCTTCTTGTAGTGAGACCACTAGAACTGAGCACAGTACTCCAAATGGGGTCTGACCAGGGTCCTATATAGCTGCAACGTTATCTCTCAGCTCCTAAACTCAATCCCACAATTGATGAAGGCCAATGCACTGTATGCCTTATTAATGACAGAGTCAACCTGCATAGCTGCTTTAATTGTCCTATGGACTCCGAGCCCAAGAAGCTTTTGATCCTCCACACTGTCTTACCATTAATACTATTTTCTGCCATCATACTTGACCTGCAAAAATATACCAGCTCAGAATTATCTGGGTTGAACTCCATCTGCCACTTCTCAGCCAGGTTTTGCATCCTATTAATGTCCCACTGTAACTTCTGACAGCCCTCCACACTATCCACGACACCCCCAACCCTTTTGTCATCAGCAAACTTACTAACCCATCCCTCCACTTCCTCATCCAGGTCATTTATAAAAATCACAAAGAGTAAGGGTCCCAGAACTGATCCCTGAGGCACACCATTGGTCACCGGCGTCCATGCAGAATATGACCCATCTACACCTCTCTTTGCCTTCTGTGTGCAAGCCAGTTCTGGATCCACAAAGCAATGTCCCCTTGGATCACATGCCTCCTTACTTTCTCAATAAGAATTGCATGGGGTAACTTATAAAATGCCTTGCTGAAATCCATATACACTACATCTACTGCTCTTCCTTCATCAATATGCTTAGTCACATCCTCAAAAAATTCAATCAGGCTCATAGGGCATGACCTGCCTTTGGCAAAGCCATGCTGACTATTCCTAATCATATTAGGCCTCTCCAAATATTCATAAATCCTGCCTCTCAGGATCTTCATCAATTTACCAAGAACTGAATAAGATTTACTGGTCTATAATTTCCTGGGCGATCTCTACTCCCCTTCTTGAATAAGGGAACAACATCTGCAACCCTCTAAGCCTCTGGAACTTCTCCTGTCCTAATTGATGAGGCAAACATCATTGCTAGAGGCTGAGCAATCTCCTCCCTCACCTCCCACTGTAGTTTGGGGTATATCTCGTCCAGTCCTGGTGACTTATCCAACTTGATGATTTCCAAAAGCTCCAGAACATCCTCTTTCTTAATGACTATATGCTCAAGTTTTTCAGTCCACTGTAACTCATCTCTACAATTGCCAATGTCCTTTTCCAAAGTGAATACTGGAGCAAAGTATGCATCAATTACCTCTGCTACCTCCTCTGGTTCCGTCGACACTTCTCCACTGTCACACTTGTTTGGTCCTATTGTCTCATGTATTATCCTCTTGCTCTTTACGTATTTGTTGAGTTCCTTGGGGTTTTCCTTCATTCCGTCTGCCAAGGCTTTCTCATGGCCCCTCTGGCTCTCCTAATTTTATTCTTAAGCTCCTTCCTGCTAGTCTTATAATTTTCTAGATCTCTGTCATAACATAGTTTTTTGAACCATGAGTAAGCTTTTCTTGTCCTCTTGACTCGATTTCCAACAGCCATTTTACAGCATGTGTCTTGTACTCTACCATCCTTTCTTTGTCATTGGAACGTACCCATGTAGAATGCCACACAAGAATTTCCTGAACATATGCCACATTTTTGCCATACATTTCTCTGAGAACGTCTGCTTGCAATTTAAGCTTACAAGTTCCTGCCTGATAGCCTCATATGTCTCCTTACTCTAATTAAAAATTTTCCTGACTTGTCTGCTCCTATCTCCAAAATGCTCTCCCACTGAGAGATCTGACACCTGACTAGGTTCATTTCCCAATACTAGATCAAATGCAGCCTCTCATCTTGTAGGCTTATCTACATATTGTGTCAGGAAACCTGCATGAACACACCTATCAAACTCCACCCCATCTAAACCCCTTGCTCTAAGGATATGCCAATCAATATTGAGGAAATCAAAATCTCTCATCACGACAACCCTGCTATTATTGCACCATTCCAGAATCTGTCTCCCTATCTGCTCCTCGATGTCCCTGTTACTATTGGGTGGTCTATAAAAAACACCCAGTAGAGTTATTGACTCCGTAGACAACCCCTCCACGACTTCTTACTTTTCTGCAGCTGTGATTCTATCTCTGATCAGCAGTGCTATGTCCCTCCTCTTTTGCCTCCCTCGCTTAACAAGATAAAATCCTATGGCATTCCAGGAAAGATAATGGCATGGATAGAAGAATGTCTGACAGGCAGGAGGCAGTGAGTGGCAATAAAGGAGGCCTTTTCTGGTTGGCTGCCACTGACGTGGTATTCTTCAGGGTCACTTATGGGACTGCTACATTTCACATTGTCAGTGATTTTGGATAATGGAGTTGATGGCTTTGTGGCAATGTTTGTAGATGATACAAAGATCACTTGAGGGGTAGACAGTGCTGAGGAAGCAAAGCAATTGCAGCAGGACAGACAAATTAGAAGAACGGGCAAAAATGTGGCGGACAGAATACAGTATTGGGAAGTGTATGATAATGCATTTTGGTAAAAGGAATGATTGGGCGGACTATTATCTAAATTGGGAGAAAGTTCAAACATCAGAGGTGCAGAGGGACTTAGGAGTCTTCATGCAAGACTCCCAGAAGGTTAATTTACAGGTTGAATCTGTGGCAAAGAAGGCAAATGCAATGTTGGCATTTATTTTTAAGGGGAATAGAATATAAAAGCATAGAGATAATGCTGAGACTTTATAAGACACTCGTCAGGTTGCTGTTGGAGTATTGTCAACAGTTTTGGGCCCCATATCTGAAAGGATGTGTTATCATTGTAAACACTCCAGAGAGCTTCACAAGAATTATTCTGGGAATGAAGGGGTTAACATATGAGGGACGTTTGGCGGCTTTGGGCCTGTACTGATTGGTATTTAGATGAAAGAGGAATTTATTGAAACCTACTGAAAGTTGAAAGCAGTAGATGTGGATGTGGAAAGAATGTTTCCTGTGGTGGGAGAATCCAGAACTAAAGGGTAGAGCCTCAAATTTGAAGGGTGACCTTTTGGAACAGTGGTAAGGAGGATATTTTATGCCATAAGGTAGTGTATCTGTGGAATGCTCTGCCGCAGACTGGTGGAGGACAAGTCTGTGGGTATATTTAAGGTGGAAGTTGATTACTTCCTGATCGGCCAGGATATCACAGACTATGATGAGAAGGCAGGTGCATGGGATTGAGTAGAATCCAGGATCAGCCGTGATGTAATGGTGGAGCAGACTCAATAGGTTGAACGGCCTAATTCTACTCCTTAGTCTTATGGTCTGATGGGACGTCTCCTTAGTTCTGTAGTGAAAAGCCTCATCCTGACAGCAGATTCAGTGGAGATGGAGGAATTGAGAGAAGGAGATGGCATTTTCAGATGACAGTCAGGGAAGAGGTATAGTCCAGGTAACTGAGAATCAGTGGGTTTTTATGAGATATCAGTGGATAAATTCTCTCCAGAGATGGAGACAGAGATCGAGAAATGAGGAAGGTTACAGAAATGGACCAGATAAACGTGTGCAGGGTGGAAATTAGACATAAAGTTAATGAAATCAATGAGCTCTGAATGGGTGCAGGAAACAGCACCAATGCAATCGTCGATGTAGATTAGGAAAAGATGTGGTGCGATACCAGAGTAGGTTTGGAATATGGACTATTCCACATAACTGACAGAAATGCAGGCATAGGTGGGACACATGCGAGTGCCCATAGCTACAACTTCGGCCAGTAAAGGAGTGGGAGGAGCAAAGCAGAAATTGAGAGTGAGTACCAGTTCTGCCAGATGGAGGAGAGTGGAGGTGGAGGGGAACTCATTAGGTCTGGTGTCCAGAAAGAAGCAGAAGGATTTGAGGCCATCCTGATGTGGGATGGAAGTGTCTAGTAGGACTGTTTGTGAGAGGGGTGGTGTAGGGGCAGATCCGCTTGCAAGGATAAGTGCCAGGAGGGAGATCAGTGGGAAGTTTTTTTTATTGACCCCCCCCCCCCAGAGAAGGAGCTCCCAGGTGCAATTGTGATAAAATTTCATCAGTCCCACATGACACCTTGTTTCTGTTCCTACCCATGGTGATAATGGTAATTGTATTTTGCTATAAGAATGGAATCAGGAATAACCCTGGAACTATAGACGGTCAGTTCAATGTCTGTGGTAAGAAAGTTACTAAAGAACTATGAACATTTGGAAAACCATAATTGGAGAGAGCCAGCATGGCTTTTTTTTGCTGAGCAAATCCTGTCTTACAAACTTCTCTGTCACAAGGGGGGCATTGGGAGTGGACATAAAAGCAAGACACAGACACTGACACTGAACTACCAGGAACAGGACTAGGCATGAGAAGGCATGCCTACATGGATTTTAAAGAGGTGTTAAACAATGTTCCTCATAGAAGACTGATCCAGAAGATTAAGAATATAGGTTGTGGTCGAAGTGGCTTATTCCCCCTGAATATCTGTGATTAATGATTTTCTGCAGGAGCTCTGCTATTTATGATGTATATAAATGACCTGGAATAAAATGTAGATGGGTGAGTTAGTAAGGTTACTGAACAAGATGTCCTGACATGGATGCAAGGTAGCCATCTCCCTGACGGAAGTGGGACAGTCGGTCCTTTACCATGGTGCATGTCATATTGCATGATGCGACTTTCTGTATATTGGTCATTAATGGAGTGTGGGCTGGTGCCGGCGATGCATTGGGCAAACTGGATTACACTTTGTTGAGTCTTCCTGTCTGTCACAGTGCAGTTTTCATACCATGCAGTAATGCAGCTTGCTAAGATGTTCACCACTTCACATTTGTATAATGACGTGAGCATGGAAGTATCTTCAGCTTCCTCAAATTTGGAGCTGTTAAGCTGCTAGTGAGCTTTTGTGACTGTGTAGTATGTGTTCCAGATACATCAGAGATTGTGTAAAGTGTTCACTCCCAGGACTTTGAAACTGTGTGCAGCTTCCACTGTTGTGCCACCAATGTGAAGAAAGCTTAAGGTAAAAGAACTCCTGGGAAGTGATCATAATATGATCAAATTCACCCTGTAATTTGAGAAGAAGTTAAAGTCAAATCTATCAGTATTACAGTGGAGTAATGGAAATTACAGAGACATAAGGGAAGAGTAGACCAGAATTGATTGGAAAAGAACACTAACAGGATACATCTTCCTCTTCAGGTATATACATCCCTAAGAGGAAGAAGTATTCTAATGTAAAAGTGACACAACTGTGGCTAACAAGAAAAGTCAAAGCCAATATAAAAACTAAAGTGAGGGCATATAATAGAGCAAAATTTGTGGGAAGTTGGAGAATTGGAAAGCTTTCAAATACCAAAATAAAATCATTAAGAAGGAAAGATGGAATACAGAAGTAAGCTAGCCAATAATATTAGAGGATACCAACATTTTCTTCCGATACATAAAATGTAAAAGAGAGGCAAGAGGGATATTGGATCACTGGAAAACAATGCTGCAGAGGTAGTAATGTGGTACAATGAAATGGTGAACCAACTGAATAAGTAATCTGCATGTCTTCACTGTGGAAGACACTAGCAGTATAGTGGAAGATCCAGGTGTCATGGTGCATGATGTGTGTGAAGTTACTATAACTAGGGAGAAGGTACTTGGGAAAACTGGAAAGTCTGAAAGTAGGTAAGTCACCTGGACCAGAGGATGTATACAGCAGGGTTTTGAAAATTGGTTGAAGAGATTGTGCAGGCATTAATAATGATCTTTCAAGAATCAATTAACCATGGTATGTTTCCAGAGGAATGGAAAATTGTAAATGTTAGTCCTCTCTTCAAGAAGGGAGAAAAGCAGAAGGAAGGAAACTAAAGGCCAGTTAATCTGACCACAGTAGTTGGGAAGAAGTTGTGTCGATGATTAAGGATGAGGTCTCAGAGGACTTGGAGACAGATGATGAAATAGGACATTTTCAGCATGGTTTCCTCAAGGGAAAAATATTGCCTGACAAATCTGTTGGAAATTTTTGAAGAAGTAAAAAGCAGGACAGACAAAGGAGATTCGATTGATGTTGTGTACTTGGGTTTTCAGAAAGACTTTTACCTGTGCCACACATGAAGCTGGTTAACAAGCTATGAGCGCATGGTATTACAGGAAAGATTCTAGCTCAGATAAACTAGTGGCTGATTGGCAGGAGGCAAAGAGTGGAAAGAAAGGGAGCCTTTTCTGGCTGGCTTCTGGTGTCTTGTGGTGCTCCACAAGTGCCTATGTTGGGACTGATGCTTTTTACAGTATGTCAATGATTTGGATGATGGAATAGATTGCATTAAGAAGCTTTCATATGATATGAAGATAGGTGGAGGGGCAGGTAGTTTTGTAGAATTAGAGAGGCAATAGTAGGACAAATAGATTAGGAATATAAGTGAATAAATGGCAGATGCAATACAATGTCAGGAATTCTATGGTCATCCACTTTGGAAGAGGAAATGAAAGGGTTGACTATTTTCTAAATAAAGAGAAAATAGGAAAAATGAGGTGCAAAGGGATTTGTGAGTCCTTGAGCATGGTCCTCCAATTGTTACTTTGCAGCTTGAGTCTGTGGTGAGGAAGGCAAAGACAATGTTAGCATTAGTTTCAAGAGGATTAGAATATAAAAGCAAGGATGTAATGTTGAAATGTTGTGAAACACTGGAGAGGCCTCGCTTGTAGTATCCTAAGCAGATCTGGACCCCTTATCTTAGAAAGGATGTGCCGAAACTGGAGAGGATTCAAAGGAAATCCACAAAAGTGATTTCAGAATTGAATGACTTGTCATATAAAGAGCATTTGATGAACCTGGGCCTGTATTCACAGGAATTCGGAAGAATGAGGGGTATCCCCACTGAAAACTATTGCATGGTGAGAGGACTTGACAGAGTAGATGTGGAGAGGTTGTTTCCTGTGGTGGAAGATACTAAGATCAAATGATAGCCTCAGATTACAGGGGTGTCCTTTTAGAACAGAATGAGGAGGAACTTTTTTTAGCCAGGGAGTGGTGAATCTGTGGAATTATTTGCCACAGACAACTGTGGAGGCCAAGTCTTCATGTATATTTAAGGCAGAGGTTGATGGATTCATGTTTGGTCAGATCATGAAGGGATATGGGGAGAAACAAGAGATTGGGGCTGAGAGGAAAATTGTATCAGCCATGATGAAATGGTAGACTAGATTTGATTGCCCCAATGGTTGAATTCTATTCCTATATTTTATGGTCTTCTGGTCTTGATTGTGAGTGGTGAGAGACCTTCTAAAGTCGACAACAATCTCCATTGTTGTGATGACATTAAGAAGGGGCTATGTGCCTGCCACCAGGCTTTGAACTTTTTCAACTCCTGCCTCTCATCGTTTTTGGTGATAAGATACACCTCTGTCCTGTTTTCAATAACTTAACAATGTGATTTATTGTGTTTGACCATGTGTTTGTGTATGAATGGAGTGTACAGTCATGGTTTCAATATAGTCCTGCCAGGGACAGGTGTTTATCATAAGACAATAAAATACAGGAGCAGACTT